>NC_132906.1:77407051-78008301 GCF_047675955.1 Chlorocebus sabaeus | reverse complement strand
CCCTGTCTCTACCAAAAAAAAAAAAAACCAGATGTGGTGACTCATGCCTGTAGTCATAGTTACTCAGGAGCTGACGTGGAAGGATCATTTGGGCCCAGAAGGTTGAGGCTGCAATGAGCCAAGGTCGAACTATTGCACTCCAGCCCAGGTAATGGAGTGAGAGCCTGTCTCATGGAAAAACAAAAAATCATTGCAGAGTTAAATATTCTGAATGACATAGCATATAGACACTTCCTAGAGAGTTTCGAAGAAGGGGGAAGTCACTTATTGACAGCAAACTGTGAAAGAGGTAAGATACAGAGTCTGACAGAGATTGTATAACAGATGTTAGAAATTGGTAAGAACCTGATGAAGGAAGAACAAGAGATAGTAAGATTATTTCATAATTGAGGTTTTGAAATTCTGTTACGGACCATTGTGGAAATATATATGTATTAAAGAGCTATATTATTACGAAAAGTCAAGTCATAGCTTATAAAATAACTTTTATCATTTTTGTATTCATTGGGCTTTAGCTTGTCAATAAATATTATATCAAGGAATGACTCTTCTGAGAAAGGAATTTCCAAAGTAGTGCAAATTTCCCACCCTACTTCTGTAACCCCCAGGAAAATCATTAAATACCTTGTTAATTCACTGAACTAGAGTATAGAAACTACACTTCAGTGATTTGGGGAGTACAGTTTGCTCTGTAAAATAGTGTCATGGAATATATGTCAATATTATGTCTCAGCTTACTGGTTTTATTAACTTACTGGTGTAAGAGTTTATAAGGGACATAGTCAATTTGAGTTACATCTTTTATTAAGACTCAACCATTTTATTTTAAAAGATCATTATGATATTCAAAACTTAGAAACCTGAAGATATTCAGAAATTATCTTTACCTAAGTTTCTTAATTATCAATATTGAATCTCTGTTAAGTGTTTTGTATCAGACATTAATTTACATGTGATGGCATTAATCTACAATGTTCAGCACAATACTATTAATATATAATCTCTTGGAAAAACAAATTATACTTGAAACCACAGGGTTTAATACAAAGCAGCATAAAAGTGAGTATTAAATTTGTGGCACAGCCTTTAAATTGTGCTAAACAATTAGAAGGAGAGGGAGAAGGGGAAATAATGTGAACAAGGTGTAGTTTTTAGGAAAATACGTGAATTATAAAATCTTTTAAAAGTGTTTCCCTGTTTTTAGTGAGCTAATTACCTTATCTCAAGTAATTTGAAGCTATGTAGCACTATAAAGAGAGAAGAGGAATATAAGACCAAAATAATAATAAAATATATGAAAGTTATTGAAATGTGATGATAAATAGCAAATAGTAAAAGTTAATCCAACCATATCTGTGACCGTATTAAGTGTGAGTAAATTAAACTTTAGCATACTAGAAGAAAATATACAAAAAGATAGAAAATTATACACAAAGTGACTATTTCACAAATGAAATCTAAGGTAGCCATAAAATATTAGGGGAAATAAACTTTAAGAAAAAGTACTAAAGTTGTATGTAGCTTCAAAATATACAATACAAAATTTGATAGCAAGGGAGATAAATGGACAGTTTCACTATAATAGCAGTAGATTATTTTAACATGTCTCTATTAATAGGTGAGGCAGATTAAAAATCAGTAAAAACATACAAGATTTTAATAATACACTTAAGATTAATTTTTAAAGCAAATATAAAATCCAACAATCAAAGAATGAGATAATTTTGCATTCAAAACAGAAGAGGAAAATATGTCTTTTAGTTAGAAAAGAAGGGATTAAAAGTACTGGTTAACCACTCAGAAATGAGTAATTAATTTTTAAGAAGTAGATGGAAAGTAATAAGAATACACATTAATGAACTAGGAAATAATACAATTATGGGATCAAGAATATAAAAGTTGATATTCTGAAAAAACAAATAAAATTGACAAACTATCATAGAGGTTAGGCTCCAGATGAGCACACCAGGTAGAAACTTCCAGCCTCTTAAGGCCTGGGCTCAGAGATGGGTACATCATTATTTTCAGTTTATTCCATTGTACTCTGTTTATCAAAGAGTCACAGATTCAGATTCATATACCCACCTCTCAATGGAATGAGTGTTGAAGAATTTGGAGACCATGTTTTAAAACTAGTACAGCAAATTCTACCAAATATTCAAATGTTTGAAGAAATAATAATTTCAATCTTTAAAATCTCTTTTAGAGAATAGAAAAAGAGGAAATATTCCCTTAGTCGGTCTGTGAATCTAGTATAATCTGATGTCAAAGCCTGACAAAAAGAGAAAAGGAAAAATTATAGGCTGTTCTTTGTTGAGAATATGTATGCCAAAGTCCTAAATAAAATGTTAACAAAAGAAATCCAGCAGGTATATAAAAAGTAAGCTATCATGACAAGGTGAGATTATCTAATGAGTAAAAGGAAGTATTTGCAAATTCGAAGAATCTCTAAGTATCATTCACCATGTTAACATATTATTCAAGAAGATGCATAAGAAACATTTGAAAAAATTCAAAGCTTTTTTATGATTAAAAAACTCATAAAGAAACAAAATGTTTAGCAAAGTATTATATAAGGGAATTTTGTTAACTGATGACAGTACATCTTAGCAGTAAAATGATAGAAAGCATTGTTTTTAAAATTGGCAAAACATAAGGTACCCACCGTCAACACTTCAAGTATAATCCTCAAGTTCTGGTCAGTGCAATAAAATAAGTAAAGGAAATACTCATTTAAAATACTTAAAAGAAACATTATTATTTAAAATTCTAGAGTTGCCTACAGAGGAGACTCGAAAGAATCCATTGATTGTGAGATTTGATACAGGAGGTTAGTAAAGTAACTTGATATGAGATCAGTATACTTTTTTCTCTTCTAACAACAAATATTTATTACTTTTTTCATCAGTTTTATTAAGTGCCTAGTACATACCACACTCTGTTTTAGGTGCTTGGATAAATTAATGACATATATAGTTAACAATCCTTATCCTTATGAGACTCCCACATGTAAATGACTCCCACATTTACAATGACAAGAGCAAATAAAAGATACTTAGGAAACCTGGGGGCTGGGGGAAAAGTCAGTTTTGTGCAGAAAATGTGGGATTATAGCCATTAAAGTTTACCTAAATGAATGAAAATTTCTACCATGCTTACCAATAGAAATATTTCACTTCATAATTATATTGTTTTCTGCAAGTGATTTATAAATTCAATGCAGTTCCGACCAAAGTCAAATTTTGGGGATTTTTGTGAAATTTGATGTTTATTTTAAAATTTATATGGAAGAATGAAGACTCAAAATGGGTGAAACTTTGAAGAATAAAGTGATGGGGCTTGTCATACCAGGTAATAAGGTGCATAAAGTTTGTGGTATTGGTTCAAGGGAAAGACATATCTGTCAGAAGAACATGGGGGTCCCAAAACTTGAGAATACAGAAGTGGCATTACAGTAAATGAGAGTGGACTTACAACAACTGTGGTTCGACAGTGGTTATACCAATGCAAATAAATAAGACCTCACACCTTGTGTAAAAATCATTTCAGTTAGCTTAAAAATGTAAGTGTAGAAAACAAAACTTTAAAACATTTAGAAGTTAGGACCCCAAGGTAAGGGTTTCTGAGATAAAACTTTAAAAACTCTTAAGTCTGAAGGAAAATACTCATAATTTCAGCTAAATTACAAATGAAAACCAGTGCTCATTAAAATATGTCATTAAAAAGTAGGGAAAATGTTATAAGCAGAAGTATTTACAATACATATGGCCAATAAAATATTTATATTCCATGAGATGTAAAGATTCAAAAAGAGAAATACCAATGACCCAAAAGGAGAAATGCATAAAATAACTTATAAAGTAGAGGTTGCATTAATGGTAAATAAAAATTTACTGAAACTGTTGGTGGTAAATATTTATTACCATAACTAAACTAGATAATTATATTACAAATTTGAAAAATGCAAATAAAGACTACTACCATGAGATTATTTGATACCCTGTAATTTGGCAGGAATTAAGAAAGCTGAAGGTATCATGTGTTAATGAGAAGGTAGAGCAATGGAATGCCTTTACATTGCTACCCTGCCTGTAGGAATCTAAATTGGCAGAGCCACACTGAAAAACAATCTGATAATAACATATTTTGAAGTTAAATTTCCATATTTCCTACACACAACACACACACACACACACACACACACATATACACATACACCCTCACCCTAAGAGAAGCTCTTGTACCTGCACCTTAGGAGGCTATTGTTAGAATCATTCAGAATAGCAACAAACTGTAATAAAAATGACCCAAATATATATATCAGTAGCAAAATAGGTAAGTAGAATTTGGCATATTCATAGAATGAAATATCATATGCAAGAGCATGGATGTATTAGAAACATAATGAAGTCATAGAAGACTAACACCATACCATATACTTTTTGAAGCTCAGAAGCAAACAAAACTAAGTATGGGAATATTTATTCACATAAAACTCCAGAATTCAAAAAGGAAAGGGAATGATAAATGCGAATTCAAAACAGTCCTTGCATCTCTTGGGGCACAAGGAAATGGGATTGAGAGAGAAGTTGTACTTCATGGTATTGGTGATGTTCCCTTTCTTACGTTACATGGTTTATTCATAGGAATCATTTATTTTGTTATTTATGCCTCATAACGTGTATGTTCTGTGTATTCCTTTTTGCTTACCAAGTTACAAAATAATTTTTAAAATTTAAAAATGTCTAAGAGGATTGAGTTGATATGTCTGAGTAACTTACGTGAGGCATTCTGACTACCTTATTTTATAGGAGTATCTAATATTTTCAAGTGACTAGTTAGTAAAATGACTAATCTGAATGACTTTTTATATACCTTTTGCTTTATTCAAAATCTCATTTTTGTGATCTCCATTTATGTTTTACAGAAGATTGAACTTTTCGCCTTTTTTGAGTTATGATCACATTATATTCTACTTTGATAGGAGGAGAAAACTTGCCCCTAAATTGAAAAACTCATAAAATGAAACTCTTCAGTCTAATTATATACCTGTGCTGCTTCTTAAAGGAATAGGGTACAAAGTTTACCTCCATTTATGTTTTACAGAAGATTGAACTTTTCAGTTTTTTTGAGTTATGATCACATTGTGTTCTACTTTGATAGGAGGAGAAAACTTGCCCCTAAATTGAAAAACTCATAAAATGAAACTCTTCAGTCTAATTACATACCTGTGCTGCTTCTTAAAGTAATAGGGTACAAAGTTTACAGTGATACAGGGAGAGCAAAGAACACTAATTTCTTACTGTGAGGAATAACGTGGGAATCATTTTAGCCACGATATGAAGATTATATTTGGCAATAATGATTTAAGTAAATTGGGACCAAAAACAATATTCTTAAATGACATATTAAATGCTGCTTAATAGTGGTTGTACTTACTACTTGTTCCTTCTGCTTGTAAGTTTCTTTCCCCAGAATGTCTTATTGCTAGCTCAGTGTTCATATTTATGTCTCAGCTTAGTTGTCTACTGAGAGATGCCATCTCTCTTGGTGCAAAACCTAAAACAGCACCTGGGTCATAGAGGATCTCTAAGTACAAGTAGGCCGGGCGTGGTGGCTCAAGCCTGTAATCCCAGCACTTTGGGAGGCCGAGACGGGCGGATCACGAGGTCAGGAGATTGAGACCATCCTGGCTAACACGGTGAAATTCCGTCTCTACCAAAAAAACACAAAAAACTAGCCAGGCGAGGTGGCGGGCGCCTGTAGTCCCAGCTACTCGGGAGGCCGAGGCAGGAGAATGCCGTAAACCGGGGAGGCGGAGCTTGCAGTGAGCTGAGATCCGGCCACTGCACTCCAGCCTGGGCCACGGAGCTAGACTCCGTCTCAAAAAAAAAAAAAAAAAAAAAAAAGAAAGTAATAAGAAAACATAAAAAGAATAACAGCTTACATTCTACAAGTGTGTTTAGAACATTTGAGACTGGAGAAGAGTAGAGGTGCAGAGAAAGTTTAGTCAAAATACTTACTAGTAAGGCCTGGCATGGTGGCTCATGCCTGTAGTCTCAACCCTTTGGGAGGCCGAGGCAGGTGGATTGCTTGAGCCCAGGAGTTTGAGACCAGCCTGAGCAACATGGCAAGATGTCTTTACAAAAAATATAAAAAAATTTAGCCAGGTGTGGTGGCAAGTTCCTGTAAGCCCAGCCCTTTGGGAGGCCAAAGCAGTTGGATCGCTTGAGCCCAGGAATTCGAGACCAGCCTGAGCAACATTGCCAGACCCTGTCTTTACAAAAAATACAAAAAAAAAAAAAAAAACTAGCCAGATGTGGTGGCAAGTTCCTGTAGTCCCAGCTACCCAGGGAGCTAGGTGGGAGGATTGCTTGAAATGGGAGGTTGAAGCTGCAGTGAGCCATGATGACACTAATGCACTCCAGCCTGGTCGACGGTGAGACCCTGTCTCAAAAAAAATTATAGAAGAGCAATAAAAAAATGAAAGCATTTCTGAAATGTTATATTAGAATATATTACACATACCTTAAAAAAGGTAACCATTATTTTATTAAGAATAATGGGGTCTGGTTTCATCAAAATAGAATAAAACAAATTTGTTATGATATTTTTGAAAACTATAGAATATTTTAAAACCATCTTTATTAGAAGATGATATATGGTTAAAATTATTTATTTGTATGTGGTATGTGTGTACATGTAGTTAGTATGTTTCGGACTTACAAAATAATCTATCTGCATGCTAAGGAAAAGAAAGAAAACTAATTGCTGTAAGAAGAAAAGTAATTATAATATCTAAATTTTCACAGATGTACCAAAAAGTGAAGAAGGATCAAAATATACTCACTGTGGACAATGTGAAGAGTGTTCTCCAAAATACATTTCCTCATGCTAATATTTGGGATATTTTGGGAATTAATTCTAAATATGATGAAGAAAGAAAGGTAAGTTGGGACATTATGTTAAGTGAAGTGGGCCAGGCACAGAAAGACAAACACCACATGATCTCTACTCACATAGAATCTTAAAAAAATGTCAGACTCACAGAAACAGAGCAAAATGGTGGTCACCAGCGCCTGGGGATGGCAGAATTGGGGAGATATTCGTCAAAGGATACAAAATTTCAGTTAGACTAGAGAAGTTCAAGAGATCTATCATACATGGTGGTGACTATAGTTAATGACAACATATTATATACTTGAAAATTACTAAGAAAGTACATTTTAAGGATTCTCACCACAAAATATGAGAAGTATGTAAGGTAATGCACATATGATAATTAGCTTCATTAGCTATTCCACAATGTATATGCATATCAAAATATGTTATATATCATAAACATATATAATTTTTACTTGTCATTTTTTTAAAAGGTAAACAGAGGCTCAACCCAGAAGATTCAGAAAGAGCCAGAAAGAAAGGCAACAACTCAAAGAAATTTTCAGAGAAAGAAATAGTACAAAGAAATTCCAAAAATTAACGTATATGAGCCTTCATTAGAAGGGACTCACCAAATACGCAACACATTGAATGAAAGAGGAATGCTCTGGGGCATGGGGATAAGGAATACTTTTCTGAAGAAGTGGTATTTAAGCTGAGTTCTGAAACAGGAGGAAAAGTTAGACAAAAGAAAACGAGGTGGTTGTAAGAGATTAACATTCCAGTCAGAGAAAAATGCTGAGGTCTGAGATGTAAAGGAATTGAGAGAAGCTGATGTTGCTACTGCGTAGACTGAAAGCATACGTTGTGCCTGTGTTAATGGGGTACAGTTGAAGAGATAAGGCTGGAGAGGCAAGCAAGGGGTCTGAATACACAGGGTCTTGTGTACAATATTTAATGCACTCATATCAGTAGAAGCTCTTGGCAACAGTGAAAAACCTGAAAGGCATTAGGTAATGAAGTGACAGTGACATGCATTTTTTTAAAAGAGCATTCTCCTTTGTTGAGAATGGATTGTTGGTGGGAAGGAGTAGGTGTGGTGATATGTATTAGGAAATATAAGGTGAGAAATGTGAGATGGACTGGTAGGCTTTTGGAAGAAGTGGAGGCAGAGAAAATGGACATTCTTGAATTATTTAGGAAGTGCCATCCAGGTGATGCTGGATTGGATAGGGTAGAGGGGAGATGAGAAATTGTCAAGGGTAACTCCCAGGGTTCAACTGAACAACTAACTGGTAGCATTGATGCCATTGCTAAGAAGGAAAGGAGTGGAGGAAAAAAGGATTGGGAAATAAAATGAGAAGTGCAGTTTTTTTACATAGAGGATTTGAGGTGCCTGTGAGACTTCCAAGGGAGATGTGAAATCAGCAATTGGATATATGATCTATAGCTCAGAAGATGTGTAAGCTAAAAATATATAATGCAGTGTCATTGACTTATTTGTGGTAATTAGCTTTTGGAGTGGAAACATTGCCTAATTGGAAGTCATAGAGTAAGAGCAGAAGAGTGCCTGTATTTCTAGCAGGGACATCTTTCTTGAGTTCCAAACCCATGTATTCAACTGCTTAGCGGATTTCCCATAAGCATCTTATATCAAAAGAATCTAAAATCATGCCCATGATCTTCCTTGTTGCCCCAAACCTTTTTTTCTTCTTTATCTCCTATTCTAGAGAGTAGGTAGCAACCACTCACCCAGACCACCCATGCTGAAAGCCTAATAGTCATCCTTAACTAATTGTTTTCCTCACACCCTCTCAAAAAATAGGTCATCAGGTTCTATCAGTTTAGCCTGTTAAATATTTTAGAATCTGTTAAATGTTTCAGAAACAGCCTCATTCTCATCTTGCCTATTACCACTGACTTTTGTTTTTGCTCTTGCTTTGTCTTTCCCATAGAACTGTAGTAGCCCCTGAGCAGTGTCCTAGAATATGCTCCTTCTTTAACATTGTTGCCATTGTATCCTTTTAAAAATAAGCAAATCAGATATTATTTGCCATGAACTCTCTTCCTAGATAGAGGATATTATTTATCATGACCTCTTTGGTACCCCCAAAATACTGTATCAAGCTTACTTTTAATGTATCCATCTCTCCCTATCCTTATTAAACTATAAGTTTCTTTAGGAGAGAGTTTGCATATCATTTACGTGAATTCATAAGCCTAATACATAGTAGGTGTCCACTAAATGCACAGATAGTATAGTACAGTGGTTAAGAGTTCAGACTCTTGGTCAGACAGATCTGGGTGCAAATTCCACTTCCAAAACACTGTAGCTGTGTAACATAAGAAGTTATCTAATCTCTCTATATTTGTTTTATCATCTATACAATTGATGTAATAGTAGTACTTGGCTTCCTAGAGTATTTATGAGAATGTTGGCTATAATAATGATAATACTTAGTATTGGATAGCAAATGAGTTATCCAGTCACTTTTTAACTCATAAGCTAAAATTCAAATGTTGAGGACCTTCATGATCAGGCCTTTGCCTACACCCCTCTCTAACTCCATATCTGACAGCTGTCCCCCATATTTCACACCCTGTAAACACTGCTGTGTTAGTCCATTTTCACACTGCTGATAAAACATACCTGAGACTAGCAATTTACAAAAGAAAGCGGTTTAATGGACTCACAGTTCCTTGTGGCTGGGGAAACCTCACAATCATGGCAGAAGGTGAATGGCATGTCACACATGATGGCAGACAAGAGAACTTGTGCAGGGAAATTCTCCCTTATAAAACCAGCAGATCTCATGAGACATATTCACTGTCACTAGAATAGCGTGGGAAAGACCTGCCTTCATGATCTCATTACCTCCTACTGGGTCCCCCCACAACATGTGGGAATTGTAGGAGCTACAATTTAAGATGAGAATTGGGTGGGGGCACAGCCAAACCATATCAACTGTGAATTTACCATGCGTAAGTATACCACACTCTCACTTCCCTTTCAGTCCTTGCTATACTCTCTTCACTTGCAATGTCTTTCTCTACTTTATCTCCCTGGCAAATTTTTATTAAGCCTTTGAGACTTTTAGTATCACTCCCTAAAAGAAGCCCTGTATAATCCCTTCCTCTCCATACTCCAGCTTGATTAGGTGCTTCTCCTGGGCCCCACAGAATCTTCTACATGCCTGTGTTTTCTCTGTATGTATGTGAACCCCTTGAGAAAAGACTTCCAGCTCTATAATCACAGTGTCTAGCCTAATGCAGGTGGCAGGATTGAATCAGTGTTTATTGAACATATAAATACAGGGGTAAATAAGTCTCTGATGCCGATAAATGTTTCGATTTTTATTGTTAAGTAAATGTCATACTCTATACCAAGAATCAGCAAGTTCACCCACTGCTTGTTTTTTGTGAATAAAGTATTTTGGGGGCACAACATACTTGTTTATTCATATGTCGTCTATGACTGCTTTTGTGCTGTACCATGAGAGTGGAGTCATTGTGTCAGAAACTGGGTGGTTCACAAAGCCTAAAATATTTACTCTCTGGCAAAAAGTTTTTTGACTCCTTGTAGGTAAATTACTTTCCTTTAAGCAGTGTTTGGAAAGGACAGATAAAGTTAGCAAAATGGATGCTTTTTCCTATGGCGTATAAAAATGTGGCAGTGTTCCATTTTCTTATGTTTATTTTTCAAACAATCATATTTTGTTTAACACTGATATTTTTTAACTGAATAGACTGGAGCCAGCTTTTATAAGATGACTGGTCTGGGACCTTTGCCTCAAGCTCTTTATAATGGTGAACCCTTTAAACATGAAGAGATGAATATTAAAGAACTAGAAATGGCTGTTCTTCAAAGAATGATGGATGCATCTGTATATTTACAAAGAGAAGTTTTTTTGGTAGGTAAGCATTTATAAGAAAATACACGATGAATAATATTTATAAATGATATTATTAAAATTTTATTTTTATGACAGAAGTTAATTTGGTAAAAAATTTTTCATTCTGATCATTTAATAGTGATTTTTTAAATGATTCTTTTAGCAGCTCAAGCCACACCACCCTCCCTGTGCAGAGACTGTGGTGCAGTGAGGCCCTTTACACTCCATGCCAAGGCAGATCTTCAGGAATCTGGAACACCCACTGTCCTCGATTAGGAGTTTAGGCTACCCTGCTCCCTGTGCGGAGAACTTGGAGCCAAGGAGGTTTCCCAGCTCCACGCCTAGGCACACCTCTGGACACCTGGTGGTTGCCCACTGTATTCTCCCTCAGTATTGGTGCTTGTGCCTGCCATTAGGGTACCTGTAGGCAGGCCTGCTCAGTCTGGCCCTGTCCATCTTGCCCACCATGTCTGAGCAGGGAACCCAGACGACTGTGCACACCACAAATCAGCCCATTGCCTGAGACAACAGAGAGATTATCCCAGTAACAAGGATCAAGTATATACCCTGCCATGTTGGCCTCAGCTGGCATTTACTCATAAGGGCTATCTACTGGCTTGTAGATCAAACCACATAGCCCAAAGTAAAATCAGCTGATAGAAAAGCATAGGGCTATAGAAGAATCACTTAAGGAATTTCAAAATACAATTGAAAGCTTTATCAATAGACTGGACCAAGCAGGAGAAAGAATTTCAGAGCTTGAAAACCAGTCTTTTGAACTAACCCAGTCAGATAAAAATAACAAAAATGAATTTAGGCCAGGCATGGTGGTTTATACCTGTAATCCCACCACTTTGGGAGGTTAATTAAAGAGGATTGCTTGAGCTGAGGAGTTTGAGACCAGCTTGGGCAACATAGTGAGACCTCCTCTCTACAAAAAAACTTAAAATTTAACCAGGTGTGGTGATGTATGCCTGTAGTCCCAGCTGCTCAAAAGGCTGAGGCAGGAGGATCACTTGAGCCTAGGAGATGTAGGCTGCAGTGAGTCATGATCATGCCACTGCACTCTAGCCTGGATGACAGAGTGAGACCCTGTCTGAAAAGCAAAAAAGAAAAAAAGAATTTTAAAAAATGAACAGTGTTCAAGAAATACGGGATTATGTTAAAGGAACCAAACTTACAAATTATTGGCATTCCTGCTAGAGAAGGACAAAAACAACCAGGAAAACATATTTGAGGGAATAATTCAAGAAAATTTCCCTGATCTTGCTAGTAAAGTAGACATTCAGTTACAAGAAATTCAGAGAACACTGTGAGATACTATACAAAGTTAGCATCACCAAGGCTTAGAGTCACCAAACAGTCCAAGGTCAGTGCTGAAGTAAAAATCTTAAAGGCAACTAGAGGAAAAAAGGCAGATCACATACAAAGGGAACCCCATCAGACTAACAACAGACTTCTCAATGGCCTATTTTCAGCATTCTTAAAGAAAAGAAATTCCAACCAAGAATTGTGTATCCTGTCAAACTAAGCTTCATAAGTGAAGGAGAAATAAAATATTTTCCAGACAAGCAAACACTAAAGGAATTCATTAGCACTAAACCGGCCTTACAAGAGCTCTTTAAGGGAATGGAAGAATGGTACAAAAACACACTAAAGTACATAGCCCACAGAACCTATAAAGTATCCACATGATAGAAACTGAAAAGCAGCCAGCTAAGAACTTCACATAGGATCAAAACCTCATGTACCAATATTAACCTTGAATATAAGTGGCCTAAGTGCCTCACTTAAAAGGCACAGAGTGGCAGTTGGATAAAAAACAAGACCCATCTCTGCTGTCTTCAGGAGACCCATCCCATGCATGATGACACCTATGGGCTCAAAGTAAAGGGTTGGAGAAAGATTTATCATGCAAACAAAACAAAACAAAAGCAGAAGTTGCTATTCTTAGATAAAACAAACTTGAAACCAACAATAGATAGTTATAAAGTGTTCAACAAGAAGACTTAACTATCCCAAATATATGTGCACCAACACTAGAGCACCCAGATTCATAAAACAAATACTTCCACAGCTATGAAAAATCTTAAGACAGCTACACAATAATAGTGGGAGACTTCAACTCCCCCACTATTATTGAGCTAACCCAGTCAGACAAAAATAACAAAGAATTTAGGCCAGGCATGGTGGTTCATGTCTGTAATCCCACCACTTTGGAAGGTCAGTCCAAGAGGTTTGCTTGAGCTGAGGAGTTTGAGACCAGCCTGGGCAACATAATGAAACCTCTCTACAAAAATCTTAAAACTTAGCCAGGCGTTGTGGTGTGTGCCTGTAGTCCCAGCTACTCAAAAGGCTGAGGAAGGAGGAAGACAGCAGACAGCCAAGTCTTGTTTTTTATCCAGCTTGCCATCCTGTGCTTTTTAAATGAAGCCTGTGGGCCATTTATATTTAGGGTCAATATTGGTACATAAGGTTTTGAGCCTGTCATGAAGTTCTTAGCTGGCTCCTTGCCGTTTCTATCATATGTTAGACACTGACAGTGTTAGATTATCAAGGCAGAAAACTAACAAATTCTGGACTTAAATGGACACGGACCAGTTGGGCCTAATAGACATCTACAGAACATTCCACCCATCAGCCACAGAATATTTATTCTTTTCAGCTGCATACAGAGCATACTCTAAGATCAAGCACATGCTTGCCCATAAAGCAAATCTCAATAAATTTTTTAAAATCAAAATCATACCAGTCATACTCATGGGCCACAGTAGAATAAAAATAGAAATCAGAACTCAGAACATCTCTCAAAACTACATAATTATATAGAAATTAAACAGCTTGCTTTTGACATCACTTTTAGGTAAACAGTGAAAAATTAAGGCAGCAATAATAAAAATTCAAATAAATGAAAACGAACAACATACCAAGATCTCTGGCATGCAGCAAAAGCAGTGTTAAGAGGAAAGTTTGTAGTGCTAACCACCTCTCAAAAATTTAGAACTATCTCAAAATAATGACTTAACATCACACTGAGAGGAATTAGGAAAAACAAGAATGAACTAACCTCAAAGCTAGCAGAAGAAAAGAAATAACTAAAATCAGAGCAGAACTGTACAAAATTGAGACCAAAAAATTTGTACAATGAATCAGTGAAACCAAGCATTGGCTCTTGGAAAGGAAAAACAAGATTGATAGACCACTAGCTAGATGAACAGAAAAAGGAGAAAAGATCTAAATAAGCACAAGTAGAAGCAACAAAGGTGACATTACAACTGATCTTGTAGAAATACAAAAGATCCTCAGAAGACCTCTATGCACACAAACTGGAAAATCTAGAGGAAATGGATAAATTCCTGGTCTCCCAAGATTGAATCAGGAAGAAATTGACACCCTGAACGGACTGATAAGTTCCGTAATTGAACAGTAATAAAAAACCTACCAACCAGTAAAAGCCCTGGACCAGATGGATTTATAGCTGAATTCTGCCAGATGTACAAAGAAGAACTGTTACCAATCCTACTGAAACTATTCCAAAAAACCAAGAAGGAGTGAACAATGCATCCCTTACTCATTCTGCAAAACCCGTGTTATCCTGATACCAAAACCTGGAAAACATGCAACAAAAAAACTACAGGCTATTATTACTGACAAACATAGATGGAAAAATCCTCAACAAAATACTTGCAAACTGAATCCAGCAGCATACCAAAAAATTAATTCACCATAATCAAATAGGCTTCACTCCTGGGAAAGGTTGGTTCAACATTAACAAATCAGTAAATGTCATTCACCACATAAACAGAATTTAAAACAAAAAATGTGATCATTTTGATAGATGCTGAAAAAGTATTCAGTAAAATCGAACATCTCTTCATGATAAAAAAAAAAAAAAAAACCCTCAATAAACTGCATTGAAGGAACATACCTCAAAAGAATAAGAGCCATCTATGACAAACCCACAGCCAGTGTCATACTGAACAGGCAAAAGCTGGAAACATTCCCCTTGAGAACTGGAACAGGAGAAGGATGCCCAGTCTCACTATTCCTATTCATCATAGTACTGGAAGTCTTAGCCAGAGCAATCAGGCAAGAGCAATATATAAAAGGCATCCAAATAGTAAAAGAAGTTCAGTATATCTCTTCACTGATGATATGATTCTACACCTAGAAAACTCTAAGGACTCCACCAGACAACTCCTGGAACTGATAAATTACTTCAGTAAAGTTTCAGTATTCAAAATTAATGCACAAAAATCAGTAGCATTTCTATAGACCAATAACATTCAAGCTAAGAGCCAAATCAAGAACACAGTCCAATTTACAATAGACACACACACACAAAATAACTAGGAATACAGCTAAGGAGGTGATAGATCTCTACAAGGAGAATTACTAAACGCTGCTGAAAGTAATCATATATCATACAAACAAATGGGTAAACATTCCATGCTCACGGATTGGAAGACTAAATATTGTTAACATGGCCATACTGCCCAACACAATCTATAGATTTAATGCTATTCCTATCAAACTGCCAATATCATTATTCACAGAATTGGAAAAAAACTATTCTAAAATTCATATGGAACCAGAAAAGAGCCCAAATAGCCAAGGCAATTCCAAGAAAAAGAACAAATCTGAAGGCATCATATTACCCAACTTCACACTATATTACAAGGCTACAGTAACCAGAGTTGCATGGAACTGGTACAAAATAGACACATAGATTAATGGAACAGAATAGAGAACCCAGCAATAAAGCCACACACCTACAACCATTTTAGCTTTGACAAAGTTGACAAAAATTAGTGGGGAAAGGATCCTCGATTCAATAAATGGTCCTGGGATAGCTGGCTAGCCATATGCAAACAAATGAAACTGGACCCCTACTTTTCACCATATTCAAAACTTAACACAAGATGGATTAAACAAGTATAAGACTTAAAACTATAAGAATTCTAGAAGAAAATCTAGGATAAACACCATTCTGGACATCAGTCTTGGGAAATAATTTATGGCTAAGACCTCAAAAGCAATTGCATCAAAAACAAAAATTGACAAGTGGGACCTAATTAATTAAACTAAAGAGCATAGCAAAAGAAACTCGCAACAGGGTAAACACACAGCCTACAGAGTATACAGAAAATATTCACAAACTATACATCTGACAAAGTTCTAGTATCCATAAGTAGCAAACAAATCAAGTAAAGAGTAAATAACCCCATTAAAAAGTAGGCAAATGACATTAACAGGTACTTCTCAAAAGAAGACACACAGGCAGCCACCAAGCATATAAAGAAATGTTCAACATTACTAATCCTTAGATAAGTGCAAATCAAAACCACAAGGAGACACCATCTCGTACCAATTAGAACGGCTATTATTAAAAAGTCAAAAAACAGCAGATGCTGGCGAGGCTGAGGAGAAAAGGGAATGCGTATACACTGTTAGTGGGGATGTAAAGTAGTTCAGCCCCTTTGGAAAGCAGTTTGCAGATGTTTCAAAGAACTTAAAACAGAACTGCCATTCAACCCAGCAATCCCATTACTGGGTACCTCTCCAAAGGAAAATAAATCGTTCTACCAAAAAGACACATGTATGTTCATTGTGGCACTATTCATAATAGCAAAGATGTAGAATCAGCCTAGGTGTCCATCAGTGGTGGATTGGTTAAAGAAAATGTGGTACCTATATAAACCATGGAATACTATGCAGTGATTAAAAATGAAATCAGGCCCTTTGCAGCAACATGGACTCAGCTGGAGGCCAAGCAAACTAACACAGAAGCAGGAAACGAAACACTGCATGTTCTCACTTGTAAGTGGGAGCTAAACATTGGATACTAATAGACATAAAGATGGCAGCAAGAGACGCTGGGGACTTCTAGAGGGGAGAGGGAAGAGTTGAAAAACTATCTGGTACTATACTCTCTACCTGGGTAATGGGATCAGTCATACCCCCAACTTCAGCATTACTTGATACACCAGTGTTGTAACCAATCTGCATGTGTACCCTCGAATCTAAAATAAAAGCTGAAATTCTTTAAAAAAAAAATATTCAATTAAATTTATCTTAGGCATATTTGCATCTAAAAATTGCTTAATTGGAAAAAGTTGTAATTGTTACAAGAAAATATTGTAATAATTCTAAATTGCTTATTTATTTTTGATTAATCTTTATATCTGCATAGTTTTTGAAACGTGGATATCAATTGCCTATATTATCTAAATAACATTTTTGTTATTTTAGGGCACGTTAAATGATCGCACGAATGCAATTGATTTTCTAATGGATAGGAATAATGTTGTACCCCGTATAAATTCTTTGATTTTGCATGCTAACCAGCAGTACCTCAATTTAATATCTACATCAGGTAAAATAATCCTATACTGTTCTACAAATGCTTATTGAGTTGTGAATGCTTTATTTATATTTAACATTTAATTTGAAATTTTTCAGTAACTGCTGATGTTGAAGATTACTCTACTTTCTTTTTCTTGGATTCACAAGATAAGAGTGCTGTAATTGCGAAGAACATGTATTATTTAACCCAAGACGGTAATAAGCATATTTTATTTACCTGAATTCTTAAAGTGATAGAAACTTGTAATTTTCATAAGGCAGTTGTATAATAAATTTTAATATGTTGTTATTTTTGAGTAGAGGCCAAGATTTCAATTTTAGAGTTCGTGAATTTTTTAGTATTTAACGTGTGCTGAGAAAGCAATGCCTTCTATTCTAGCTTTATCTTATTTTTGCCTTTTTAAAAGTAAACTATTTTCACCTTTTTAAGAAAAGAATAAAATCTTTTCAGTACTATGTAAACTATCTTATAATGTATAAAGTACAATTACCACATCATAGAAGATAATAATTCTTCTGCATTCTGATTAAATAACATGCAATGTTTTGCTTAAGGTAGGGGTTACAACCAGAAGAGAGGAGACCAAGACAGTAACACACTTGGGAAAAAGATCCTTAGCCAAAACCGAGAAGTCTGCTGTAGGACTATAGATTTGTTAGGGTACAATTAACTGTTCAGATAGATGAATATAATTCAAATTTGGTTAGTTTTTGTTTTGCTTTGTTTTGTTTGGCCTGCTTTGCTCTAGAAATAAAAACAAGAGCCAATGAGTAAAAGATTAAAGAAGGCTGATTTTGGTCTCAGTAGAGAAGTGATAATTTTCTAACAGAGTGCATTAAACAGATGGAATGAACTATGTTGTAAGGGGCAAACTTTTATATAGGAGAGAGATTTAAAGCAAAGGCCACACAACCAGTTCTTGTAAATGCTGTAGATTAAATCAGAGTTTCTACCAGATGGCTCCTGGATTACTGTCTAACAGATTCCATGATTTTATGTTCATAAAGGAGTCTGGCTATATATTGCTGTTTTCTGTATCTACTGGTAAGCTTGATTGTTATGGTTTTACATATATGTGGGATATAAATTTTTTTTTTTTTTTTTTTTTTTTTTTTTACAAATGTACCTAGAAGGCAGATTTGCTTACCAACACTGGGAGTTTTACGTAAGCTTATATAATGAGTTACTCTTCTAGCTGGAAGCTTTATATATGCTTGTATAATGAATTACCCTTGTAGTGTTTTTATATGTAATTTTATATGTATTTATTTTGTATGTATGTATATGTACATGCATATATACATTCACACGTAAAATTTTAACAATCTTTGCTAATTTTCAGAAATACTATTTTAATATATTTGTTTTTTTTTAATGTGTTCCCCTGCTTTTGTTTTATTTTAAAAAAGAGTTAATTTGAGTAAACTGTTTGAAACTTTCAGATGACAGTAAAATTTCTGCAGTCACTCTCTGGATTATTGCAGATTTTGATAAGCCTTCTGGGAGAAAACTTCTTTTTAATGCATTAAAGCACATGGTGAGTACCTAGATATTCTTACCAACAGTTTTAATTTATTTCAATTTAAGGAAAGCAATATGAAGAACATGCTTTAAATATTTTCCCCTCCATGTTGATGTTTTAATTAAGTAGACTAAGGAAGGAATTCAGATTTAGTCTTCATGTAAAATAGGTAACTTTGCTCAGGAAAAGAAAAACCTACCTGTTTTCTATGACTTGTGACATATATTCTCTGGTAGCCCTTGTGATCAGACATACAAATACCTCATATCGATTACAGATAGGGTATTAAACAAAGTAAATAACTCTAGACCCTACCACCACTTCAGTGACCTGAAATCCTCTATTTACCAACAATAGCTAGTAATAGCAATTTTTGGTCACATAATTAAGCAGCACTTTCTTTCCCTGATTCTTTAAGAAAAACTAAGTAAATTTATTTCAGTGAAGACTATTTTAAGCCTTAAGTCAACATTAAATGTCTTGTTATTAATTATAAACCAGTATACTTCAAGAATATACATTTCTGTATATAAAAGTAGTGTTTCATAACTGTCTGTATTTCTAAGTTAACATATGTTTATATAGATAAAATACTTAAGAAACATAAACCAAAATATTTTATGAAATTATTTTTATATTAGCTAAGTATAAATTTATTGCTGTATAAATTTGTTTACCACTTGGTAGTAAACAATGAACATTTATCTTAACAGTTTCTGAGGTTCCAGAATTTAGGAGCGACTTACCTGAGTGGTTCTACCTTAGATTCTTTTATAAGGCTATAGTTAAGATTTTGGTTATAGTTGCAGTGATCCGAAGGCTTCACTGGAGCAGGAGGACAAGCTTCTAAAATGACTCACTTACATGCCACTGCAGGAGTCCTCAGTGTTTCATTGGCTTTTAGCAGAGTGCTTCATTCCATTGCCACATAGACCTCTTTTTGGTGTTACTTAAGTGCCCTCACTTAATATGATGGGAAGATTGCATGAGGCCAGGAGTTCAAGCCCAGTCTGGGCAACGGAACAAGACTCTTGTCTCTAAAAAAAAAAAAAAAATTTTTAAACAATTAGCCAGATGTGCTGATGCACACCTGTAGTCCCAGTTATTTGAGAGGCTGAGGTGGGAGGATCACTTGAGCCCAGGAGTTTGAGACTGCAGTGAGCTGTGATCACACCATTGTACTCTAGCCTGGGTAATAGAGTGAGACCCCAATAATTAGTCAGTGGAGAAAAGAACATACTGAACATAAGGGTTGTTAGTAGACTCCTGATAATTTTTAAGAAATGACTTTCCAAATGGCTGTTAATTTTCATAGTTTTTGAGGGGATCTGTCACATCACAGTATTGAAAGCCTTGATTTTTGTTATACCTAATTCTTTCTGCCAATTTAAAAAACAAAGAGTTTCTTTTTTTTAATTATTATTTGTTTTTCTTTTGAGACAGAGTCTCGCTCTGTCATCGAGGCTGGAGTGCAATGGTGTTATCTCGGCTCACCACAGCACCCAACTCTTGGGCTCAAGCAGTCCTCCCACCTCAGCCTCCTGGGCAGGTTGGGATTGCAGGTACATGCCATCACACCCAGCTAATTTTTGTATTTTTTGTAGAGACGGGAGTTTTTCCATGTCATCCAGGCTGGTGTCAAACTCCCGAGTTCTAGTGATCAGCTCGCCTCAGCTTCCCAAAGTGCTGAGATTACAGGCATGAGCCATGTGCCTGGCCAAAGATGGCTTCTTATTTGTATTTATTTGATAAGTAGTTACAGGGAAAATTTTTCTTTCAATATGACTTTATTTATTTTTAGCTTAGATTCAGGGGGTGCATGTGGAGATTTGTTACACGGGCATATTGTGTGATGCTGAGGTCGGAGCTTCTAATGATTCTGTTGTCCAAGTAGCAAACATAGTACCTGACAGGTAGTTTTTCAACTCTCATGGCCCCCCTTTCTCCCTCTCCATCCCCTTTTGGAGTCCCCAGTGTCTACTCACATATTTGTGTCCCTGTTTAGCTCCCACATAAGTGAGAACATGCAGCATTTAATTTTCTGGTTTTGTTAGTTCACTTAGAATAATGGCTTCCAGCCAAGCCCATGTTGCTGCAAAGGACACGAGCTCATTCTATCAATCTATCTGTGTAGATTGATTTAGATCTGTACATATTGTGTAGTATTCCATGGTATATATGAGTCACATTTTCTTTATTCAGTCTACCATTGATGGCACCTAGGTTGATTCCATGTCTTTGCCATTGTGAGTAGTACTGTGATAAACATGAGTGCAGGTACCTTTTTTGGTAGAATGATTTATTTTTCTTTGGATATATACCCAGCAATGGAATTGTTGAGTCAAATGGTAATTCTGTTTTTAGTTCTCTGAGAAATCTCCAAACTGCTTTTCACAGTGGCTGAACTAATTTTCATTCCCATTGTGTTTAGGCATTCCCTTTTTCTCTGCAACCTTGCGAGCATCTGTTATTTTTTGACTTTTTAATAATACCAATTCTGACTAGTATGAGATGGTATCTCATTGTGTTTTTGATTTGCATCTCTCTGATGAGTAGTGATATTGAGCATTTTTTCATGTTTGTTGGCTGCTTGTATGTCGTCTTCTTAGAAGTGCCCATATCCTTTGCTCACTCTGTAATGGGTTTGTTTTTGTCTTCTTGATTTGTTTATGGAACATTTTTCTATGTTTATTAGCCAGTTATGGTTCTTTTCTGAATAAGTATTTTTCTGTAACATCATGTAGTGCTCCTGAGGAAAAAAAAAGTCACAGTGTGAATCTTTACCCACTATTCTGTCCTTCCAAGTGGGAGAAGCATGCTAACACTGCTTCCTATCCACTATCTGGAAAACAGCAACAACAACAACAAAAACACTGTCACCACCTTTTTTTTTTTTCAACTTTTAAGAGTATGTGTAGGATATGCAGGTTTGTTACACAGATAAACGTATGCTATGGTGGTTTGCTACACAGATCATCCCATTGCCTAGATATTAAGCCCTGTGTCCCTTAGCTATTCTTCCTGATGCTCTCCCTCCCCACACCCCCCACCCCCAACAGACCACAGTGTGTGTTGTTTCTGCCATTTTGTCCATGTGTTCTCATCATTCAACTCCCACTTAAAAGTGAGAATATGTGGTGTTTGGTTTTCTGTTCCTGTGTTAATTTTGCTTAGGATAACGGCTTCCAGCTCCTTCCATGTCCCTGCAAAGGACATAATTTCATTCCATTTTATGGCTGTATAGTATTCCATGGTGTATATGTACCACATTTTCTCTATCCAGTCTGTCATTGATGGGCATTTAGGTTGATTCTATGTCTTTGCTATTGTGAATAGTGCTGCAATGAACATACACATTCTGTATCCTTATAATATTTAACGGAATGGTTTATATTCCTTTGGGTATATACCCAGTAATGGGATTGCTCGGTCAAATGGTAATTTTGTTTTCAGTTCTTTGAGAAATCTCCAAACTGCTTTTCATAGTGGCTGACCTAATTTTTATTCCCAATGTGTTTAAGCATTCTCTTTTCTCTGCAACCTCGCCAGCATCTGTTCTTTTTTGACTTTTTAATAATGGCCATTCTGACTGGCATGAGATGTTATCTCATTGTGGTTTTGATTTGCATTTCTCTAATGATCAGTAATGTGGAGCTTTTTCCTCATATTTGTTGGCCACATGTATATCTTCTTTTGAGAGGAGTCTGTTTATGTACTTTGTCCACTTTTTAATGGGATCGTTTGTTTTTTTCTTGTAAATTTAAGTTCCTTGTAGACTCTGGATATTAGACCTTTGTCAGATGGATAGATGGGAGAAGTTTTTTCCCATTTCATAGATTATGTGTTCTCTCTGATGATAGTTTCTTTTGCTATGCAGAAGCTCTTTAGTTTAATTAGTAATATATCCCATTTGCCAATTTTTGCTTTTATTACAACTGCATTTGGCATTTTTGTCATGAAATCCTTGCCCATGTCTATGTCCTGAATAGTATTGGCTAGATTCTCTTCTAGAGTTTTAATAGTTTTTGGTTTTACATTTAAGTTTTTCATTCATCTTGAGTCAGTATTTGTACAAGGTGTAAGGAAGGGGTCCAGTTTCAGTTTTCTGCATATGGCTAGCCAGCACTTTCAGCACCATTTATTAAATAGGGAACCCTTTCCCCATTGCTTGCTTTTGTCAGTTTTGTTGAAGATCAGATGGTTGTAGATGTGTGATCTTATTTCTGAGTTCTCTGTTCTGTTCCATTGGTCTATGTGTCTGTTCTTGTATCAGTACCATGCCATCTTGGTTACTGTAGCCTTGTATATTTTGAAGTTGGGTGGCATGACACCTCCAGCTTTATTCTTTTTTCTTAGTATTAGCTTTACTATTCGGGCTCTTTTTTGGTTCCATATGAATTTTAAAATCACTTTTTCTAAATATATGAAGAATGTCAGTGTTAGTTTAATGGGAATAGCTTTGAATCTATAAATTACTTAGGGCAGTATGGCCATTTTCATGATGTCAATTCTTCCTATCCATGAGCATGGAATGTTTTTCCATTTGTTTGTGTCCTCTTTGATTTCCTTTGAGCAGTGGTTTGTAATTCTCCTTGAAGAGATTCTTCACTTCCCTTGTTAGCTGTATTCCTAGGTATTTGATTCATTTTGTAGCAATTGTGAATGGGATGGCTCTGCCTACTTGTTGTTGGTGTTGGTGTATAGGAATGCTAGAGATTTTTGCACATTGATTTTGTATCCTGAGACTTTGCTGAAGTTGCTTATCAGCTTAAGAAGCTTTTGGGCTGAGATGATGGGGTTTTCTAGATACAAGATCATGTTATCTGCAAACAAAGATAATTTGACTTCCTCTCTTCCTATTTGAATATTCTTTCTTTCTTTCTCTTGCCTGATTGCCCTGGCCAGAACTTTCAATACTGTGTTGAATAGGAGTGGTGAGAGAGGGCATCCTTGTGTTGTGCCAGTTTTCAAGGGGAATGCTTCCAGCTTTTGCCCATTCAATATGACATTGGCTGTGAGTTTGTCATAAATGGCTTTTATGATTTTGAGGTATGTTCCTTTAGTACCTGGTTTATTGAGAGTTTTTAACATGAAGGGATATCTTATTTTATCAAAGGCCTTTTCTGAATTGATTGAGATAATCATGTGGTTTTGTCTTTAGTTCTGTTTATGTGATGAATCACATTTATTGATTTGTGTATGTTGAACCAACCTTGCATACTGGGAATGAAGCCAACTTGATCCTGATGGATAAGCTTCTTTATGTGCTGCTGAATTTGGTTTGCTAGTAGTTTATTGAGGATTTTTGCAATGATGTTCATCAAGGATACTGGCATGAAGTTTTTCCTTTTTTGTTGTATTTCTGCCAGGTTTTGGCATCAGGATGATGCTGGCCTCGTAGAATGAGTAAGGGAGGAATCAGTCCCTCTTCAATTTTTTGGAATAATTTCAGTAGAAATGGTACCAGCTCTTCATTGTACCTCTGGTAGAATTCAGCTGTGAATCCATCTGGTCCTAGGCTTTTTTGGTTGGTAGGCTATTTATTACTGCCTCAATTTCAGAACTTGTTGGTTCTGATGCCCCGTATCATGGCTGATTGTGTTTATTGGATTCTTCTCTCTTTTATTCTTTATCAGTCAATCTAGCTTGTGGTCTATTTTACTAATTTTTTCTAAAAACAGATCCTGGATTGGTTGATTTTTTGGAAGAGTTTTTCGTGTGTCTAACTCTTTCAGTTCGGCTCTGATTGTGGTTATTTCTTGCCTTCTGCTAGCTTTGGAGTTTGTTTGCTCTTGGCTCTCAAGTTATTTTAATTGAGATGTTAGATTGTTAACTTGAGATCTTTCTGGCTTTTTGATGTGGGCATTTAGTGCTATAAATTTTTTTATTAACACTGCTTTAGTTGCATCCCAGAGATTCTGGTACATTGTCTCTTTGTTCTTATTAGTTTCAATGTACTTCTTGATATTTCTGCCTTAATTTCATTATTTACTCAAGAGTTATTCAGGAGCAGGTTGTTCAGTTTTCATGTAGTTGTGTGGTTTTGAGTGAATTTCTTAATCTTCAGTTCCACTTCTTTTGCATTTGCTGAGGAACGTTTTACTTCCAATTATGTGATCAATTTTAGAGTGTCATGTGGCATTGAGAAGAATGTATATTCTGTTGGGTTTTGATGGAGACTTCTGTAAATATATATCAAGTCCACTTGATCCTGAATATCTTTGTTAATTTTCTGTCTCGATTATCTGTCTAATATTGTTAGTGGGGTGTTAAGGTCTCTCACTATTATTGTGTGGGAGTCTAAGTCTCTTTGTAGGTCTCTTAAGAATTTGCTTTATGAATCTGGGTGCTTCTGTATTGGGTGCATGTATATTTAGGATAGTTAGCTTTTCTTGAATTGAACCCTTTATAATTATGTAACGTTCTTTTTTAATCTTTGTTGCTTTTTTCTGTTTTCCATTTGCTCATAGATTTTCCTCCATCTCTTTATTTTGAGCCTATGTGTGTCTTTCCATGTGAGATGGATCTCTTGAAGACAGTGTGTTGATGGGTCTTCACTGTTTACACAGCTTGCCATTCTTTGTCTTTTACTTGGGGCATTTAACTCATTTACATTTAAGGTTAGTATTGTTATGTGTGAATTTGATGCTGTCATCATGATGCTAGCTGGTTATTTTGCAGACTTGTTTATGTGGTTGATTCATAGTGTCACTGGTCTGTGTACTTCTGTGTGTATTTGTTGTGGCTGCTAATGGTTTTTCCTTTCCATACTTAATGCTTCCTTCAGAAGCTCTTGCAAGGCAGGCCTGATGGTGATGAATTCCCTCAGCATTTGCTTCTCCTTGCTTATGAAGCTTAGTTTGGCCAGATATGAAATTCTGGAAATTCTTTTCTTGGAGATTCCTTCAGAATTCTTTTCTTTAAGAAATGAATTGGAAATTCTTTAAGAATGTTGAATATTGGCCCCAATCTCTTCTGGCTTGTAGGGTTTCAGCTGAGAAGTCTGCTGTTAGTCTGATGGACTTCCCTTTGTGGATGACCTAGCCTTTCTCTCTGGCTGCCCTCTAACATTTCTTCTTTCATTTCAACCTTGGAGAATCTGATGATTATATGTCTTGTGGTTGATCTTTTCATGGAGGATCTTACTGGGGTTCTCCGCATTTCCTGAATTTGAATGTTGGCCTTTCCTGCTAGGTTGGGGAAGTTCTCCTGGATGATATCTTCAAGTATGTTTTTCAACTTGATTCTGTTCTCCCTGTTTCTTTCAGGTACCCCATCAGTCATAGGTTTGCTCCTTTTACATAATCCTATAGTTCTCGGAGGTTTTGCTTGTTCCTTTTCATTCTTTTTTCTTTAATGTTGTCTACCTGCCTTATTTCAGCAAGATAATTTTCAAGTTCTGAAATTTTTTTCCTCTGCTTGGTCTGTTCAGTTATTGATACTTGTGGTTGCATTGTGAAGTTCTCATGTTGTGTTTTTCAGTTCCATCAGGTCATTTGTATTCTTCTCTAAACTGATTGTTCTGGCTTACAGCTCCTGTAGTGTTTTATCATAGTGCTTAGCTTCTTTGCATTGGGTTGGAACATGCTCCTTTAGCTTAGCAAAGTTTCTTATTACCCACCTTCCGAAGCCTACTTGCATCATTTCAGCCATCTCAGCCTCGGCCCAGTTCTGTCCCCTTAGGGGAGAGATGTTGCAGTCATTTGGAGGAGAAGAGATACTCTGGCCATTTGAGTTTTCAGCATTTTTGCTTGGATTTTTTTCTCATCTTTGATTTCTGAGGTTCCTGACGTTTGAATGGGGTTTTTGTGGGGTCCTTTTTGTTGATGATAATTTTGTTGCTTTCTGTTTGTTTTTAACGGTCAAGCCCCTCTTCTGTAGGGATGCTGCAGTTTGCTGAGGGTCCACCCCAGACCCTACTTGCTTCTGTTTTTCCTGTACCCAGAGGTATCACCAGTGAAGGCTGCAAAACAACAAAGATGGCAGCCAGGTCATTCCGGAAGCTCTGTCCTAGATGGGTACAGACCTATTGCCAGTCCAAACACACCTACAGCAAGTGGCTGGAGACCCTTGTTGTGAGGTCTTATGTAGATAGGAAGAATGGGATCAGGGACCTGCTTAAATAGGCAGTCTGGCTGCTTTTTGGTAGAGCAGGTGTGCTATGTTGGGGTGGATCCTTTCTCACCCGGACTGTTTGGACTCTCCAAAGCCGGCTGACTGGAACAGCTGATTCAACCAAACTGCAGAGATGGTAGACGCTCCTCCCACTGGGAACTCTGTCTCAGGAAGAGATCAAAGCTCTGTCTTTGTAATCCTGGCTGGCGTGGCTGAAGCCTCTGCAGAGAGGTCCCCCCCAGTGAGGAGGAATGGCTGGGGTGCTGCTTAAAGAAGCAGTCTGGCCATGATCAGGCAGAGCAGCTATGCTCTGTTGGCGGGGGAGCCTTCCTTGTCTGTACTGTTTGGACTCTCCAAAGCTGGCAGGCTAGAACAGCTGAGTTGACCAATCTGTAGAGATGGTCGCCACCCTCCCCTGGAAGCCCTGTCCCAGGGAGAGATCGGAGCTCTGTCCTTATAACCCTGGCTGGAGTGGCTAAAACTTCCACAGGGATAAGTGTATTTTTTGCATCTAAATAAGTATGTCCTTTTCATATGTAATCTATTTATTATTCGTTTACTGTCTAAGTATTTGAGTGACTGTGTTCTCCCTTCTGGGGATATATTAGTTTACAATATTAAGGTATTTTCTCTTGTGCAGGTTAAATTTTAGCAGGAGTAGTGTGGATAGGGAGACAGACAATAAGTGATAGACATATATGTAAGTTGAGTTACATGTCAAGCAGGTGAGAAATGCTGTGGAAAAATAAAAAGAACTGGGTAAGGGAAACTCAGGAGCAGAGAGTCAGATTGCAGACACATTACAATTTTAAATAAGGTTGGCAGGATACGCCTCATTGAGAAGATGACATTTCAGCAATGACCTCAAGGAACTGAGGGAATTAACAATTCAGATACTAAGGGAAAATATATTCCCACCAGAGTGTCTAGCTGATGCAGAGGTTCTAATGCAAGAACATACTTTAAGTAAGAAGACAGCAAAGTGTATGGCTAGAACACAGCAAGGGGAAGAGATGAGATAACAGAAGAATGAGGTGCCAGATAATATCAGGCTTGTAGGTGTTATGATTCTATCATTGACCCGTAGAAGCATTTTGTAGATTAATATTTTGCATGTCATTTTACATTTTGACATCATTTAAATTAGTTTGTGATGTTCTTGACGGTTAAAAAATGTCTATATTAGAACTATCAGTCTTTTAAAATTGCTTCATAATTTTTATATTTAAGAGTTTTGTGGGGAGTTTTTGTTTTTGTTTTTGTTTTTTTGTTTTTGTTTTTTTGAAAGAGACTCACTCAATCACCCTGGAGTGCAGTGGTGCAGTCTCGGTGGAGTGCAGTGGTGCAGTCTCGGCTCACTGCACCCTCCACCTCCTGGGTTCAAGTGATTCTCCTGCCTCTGCCTTCCATGTGCTTGGGATTACAGGTGTGTACCACCATGCCCAGCTAATTTTTGTATTTTTTTTTTAGTAGAGATGGATTTTCACCATCATGGCCACGGTGGTCTCGAAATCCTCACCTCAGGTGATCCGCCTGCCTCAGCCTCCCAAAGTGCTGGGATTATAGGCAGGAGCCACTGTGCCCAGCCATTTAGAGTTTTAATTCTATTAATTATCCTTTCTGTATATTTTAATTCTCTCCTTTCGTAGCTTGCTTTCTTCTACCTTTGTAAATTTAAGCAGATGCCAGTAGTTTTAAGAAACTTTATAGTAGTTGTAAGGAATATTTTAACACTTTGAATATATCATTTCATTGCCTTCTTTTTTTTAAAATTATACTTTAAGTTCTAAGATACATGTGTACAATGTGCAGGTTTGATACATAAGTATACATGTGCCATGATGGTTTGCTGTACCCATCAACTTATCATTTACATTAGGTATGTCTCTTAATGCTATCCCTCCCCCAGACCCCCAGCCCCCAGCAGGCCCCAGTGTGTGATGTTCTCCACCCTGTGTCCAAGTGATCTCATTGTTCAATTCCCACCTATGAGTGAGAACATGCAGTGTTTGGTTTTCTGTTCTTATGATAGTTTCCTGAGAATGATGGTTTCCAGCTTCATCCATGTCCCTGCAAAGGACATGAACTCATCCTTTTTTATGGCTGCATAGTATTCCATGGTGTATATGTGCCACATTTTCTTAATCCAGTCTATCATTGATGGACATTTGGGTTGGTTCCCAGTCTTTGATATTGTGAATAGTGCCGCAATAAACATAAATGTGCATGTGTCTTTATAGTAGCATCATTTATAATCCTTTGGGTATATATGCAGTAATGGGATTGCTGGGTCAAATGGTAATTCTAGTTCTAGATGCTTGAGGAATCACCACACTGTCTTCCACAATGGTTGAACTAATTTATAGTCCCACCAGCAGTGTAAAAGCGTTACTGTTTCTCCACATCCTCTCCAGCACCTGTTGTTTCCTGACTTTTTAATGCTCGCCATTCTAACTGGTGTGAGATGGTATCTCATTATGGTTTTGATTTGTACTCCTCTAATAACCAGTGATGATGAGCATTTTTTCATGTGTCCGTTGGCTGCATAGATGTCTTCTTTTCAGAAGTGTGTGTTCATTTCCTTTGCCCACTTTTTGATGGGTTTGTTTTTTTCTTGTAAATTTGTTTAAGTTCTTTGTAGATTCTAGATATTAGCCCTTTGTCAGATGGGTAGATTGCAAAAATTTTCTTCCATTCTGTGGATTACCTGTTTACTCTGATGGTAGTTTCTTTTGCTGTGCAGAAGCTCTTTACTTTAATTAGATCCCATTTGTCTATTTTGGCTTTTGTTGCCATTGCTTTTGGTGTTTTAGTAATGAAGTCCTTGCCCATGGCTATGTCCTAAATGGTATTGCCTACGTTTTCTTCTAGGGTTTTTATGGTTTTAGGTCTAACATTTAGGTCTCTAATCCATCTTGAGTTAATTTTTGTATAAGGTGTAAGGAAGGGATGCAATTTCAGCTTTCTGCATATGGCTAGCCAGTTTTCCCAGCACCATTTATTAAATAGGGACTCCTTTCCCCATTTCTTGTTTTTGTCAGGGTTGTCAAAGATAAGATGGTTGTAGATGTGTGGTGTTATTTCTGTGGTCTCTGTTCTGTTCCATTGGTCTGTCTCTCTGTTTTGGTACCAGTACTGTGCTGTTTTGGTTACTGTAGCCTTGTAGTATAGTTTGAAGTCAGGTAGCATGATGCCTCCAGCTTTGTTCTTTTTGCTTAGGATTGTCTTAGCAGTTGCAGACTCTGTTTGGGTTCCATATGAAGTTTAAAGTAGTTTTTTCCAATTCTGTGAAGAAAGTCATTGGTAGCTTGATGGGGATGGCATTGATCTATAAATTACTTTGGGCAATATGGCTATTTTCGTGATACTGATTCTTCCTATCCATGAGCATGGAATATTCTTCCATTTGTTTGTGTCGTCTTTTATTTCTTTGAGCAGTGGTTTGTAGTTCTCCTTGAAGAGGTCCTTCACATCCCTTGTAAGTTGGGTTCCTAGGTATTTTATTCTCTTTGTAGCAATTGTGAATGGGAGTTCACTCATGATTTGGCTCAGTCTGTTAATGGTGTATAGGAATGCTTGTGATTTTTGCACGTTGAATTTGTATCCTGAGACTTTGCTGAAGTTGCTTATCTGCTTAAGGAGATTTTGGGCTGAGACAATGGGGTTTTCTGAATATACAATCATGTCATCTGCAAATAGGGACAATTTGACTTCCTCTTTTCCTAATTGAATACCCTTTCTTTCTTTCTCCTGCCTGATTGCCCTGGCCAGTACTTCCAACACTATGTTAAATAGGAGTGGTGAGAGAGGGCATCCCTGTCTTCTGCTGATTTTCAAAGGGAATGCTTCCAGTTTTTGCTCATTCGGTATGATATTGGCTGTGGGTTTGTCATAACTAGCTCTTATTATTTTGAGATACAGTCCATCAATACCTAGTTTATTGAGAGTTTTTAGCATGAAGACTATTGAGTTTTGTCAAAGACCTTTTCTGCATCTATTGAGATAATCATGGTTTTTGTCATTGGTTTTGTTTATGTGATAGATTACGTTTATTGATTTGCATATGTTGAACCACTCTTGCATCCCAGGGATGAAGCTGACTTGATCATGGTGGATAAGCTTTTTGATGTGCTGCTGGATTCGGTTTGCCAGTATTTTATTGAGGATTTTCTCATTGATGTTCATCAGGGATATTGGTCTAAAATTCTCTTTTTTTGTTGTGACTCTGCCAGGCTTTGGTGTCAGGATGATGTTGACCTCATAAATTGAGTTAGGGAAGATTCCCTCTTTTTCTGTTGATTGGAATAGTTTCAGACGGCCTGGTACCAGCTCCTCTTTGTACCTGTGGTAGAATTTGACTCTGAATCTGTCTGGAACTGGACTTTTTTTAGTTGGTAGGCTATTAATTATTGCCTCAATTTCAGAGCCTGGTATTGGTCTATTCAGAGATTCAGCTTCTTCCTGGTTTAGTGTTGGGAGGGTGTATGTGTCTAGGAATTTATACATTTCTTCTAGATTTTCTAGTTTATTTGCGTAGAGGCATTTATAGTATTCTCTGATGGTAGTTTGTATTTCTGTGGAATCAGGGGTGATATCCCCTTTATCATTTTTTATTGTGTCTATTTTATTCTTTTCTCTTTTCTTCTTTATTAGTCTTGCTAGCGGTCTATTTTGTTGATGTTTTCAAAAAACCAGCTCCTGGATTCATTGATTTTTGGAAGGGTTTTTCGTGTCTCTGTCTCTTTCAGTTCTACTCTGATCTTAAATATTTCTTGCCTTCTGCTAGCTTTTGAATGTGTTCGCTCTTGCTTTTCTAGTTCTTTTAGTTGTGATGTTAGGGTGTTGATTTTAGATCTTTCTTGCTTTCTCATGTGGGCATTTAGTGCTATAAATTTCCCTCTACACATTGTTTTAAATGTGTCCCAGAGATTCTGGTACATTGTGTCTTTGTTCTCATTGGTTTCAAAAAACATCTTTATTTATGCCTTCGTTCGTTATTTATCCAGTAGTCATTCAGGAGCAGGTTGTCCAGTTTCCATGTAGTTGAGCGGTTTTGAGTAAGTTTCTTAATCCTGAGTTCTAATTTGATTGCCTTGTGGTCTGAGAGACGGTTTGTTGTGATTTCTGTTCTTTTACATTTGCCGAGGAGTGCTTTACTCCAATTATGTGGTCAATTTTAGAATAAGTGCAGTGTGGTGCTGAGAACAATGTATATTCTGTTGATTTGGGGTGGAGACTTCTTTAGATGTCTAATAGGTCTGCTTGGTGCAGAGCTGAGTTCAGGTCCTGGATATCCTTGTTAACCTTTTGTCTCATTGATCTTTCTAATATTGACAGTGGGGTGTTAAAGTCTCCCATTATTGTTGTGTGAGAGTCTAAGTGTCTTTGTAGGTCTCCAAGGACTTGCTTTATGAATCTGGGTGCTCCTGTATTGGGTGCATATATATTTTTTGATGTCTCTTTTGATGTTTGTTGATTTAAAGTCTGTTTTATCAGAGACTAGGATTGCAACCCCTGCTCTTTTTTCTTTCCATTTGCTTGGTAGATCTTCCTCCATCCCTTTATTTTCAACCTATGTGTGTCTCTGCATGTGAAATGGGTCTCCTGAATACAGCACACTGATGGGTCTTGACTATCCAGTCTGTGTCTTTTAATTGGGGCATTTAGCCCATTTAAATTTAACATTAATATTGTTATGTGTGAGTTTGATCCTGTAGTTACGATGTTCGCTGGTTATTTTGCCCGTTAATTGATGCAGTTTCGTTATAGCACCAATGGTCTTTACAATTTGGCCTGTTCTTGCAGTGGCTGATACTGGTTGTTCCTTTCCATGTTTAGTGCTTCCTTCAGGAACTCTTGTAAGGCAGGCCTGATGGTGACAGAATCTCTCAGCATTTGCTTGTCTGTAAAGTATTTTATTTCTCCTTCACTTATGAAGCTTACTTAGGCTGGCTATGAAATTCTGGGTTGAAATTTCTTTTCTTTAAGAATGTTGAATATTGGCCCCCACTCTCTTCTGGCTCCTAGGGTTTCTGCCGAGAGGTCCACAGTTAGTCTGATGGGCTTCCCTTTGTGGGTAACTCGACCTTTCTCTCTGATTGCCATTGACACTTTTTCCTTCATTTCAACCTTGGTGAATCTCATTATTATGTGTCTGGGGGTTGTTCTGCTCGAGGTGTATTTTTGTGGTGGTCTCTGTATTTCCTGAATTTGAACATTGGCCTGCCTTGCTAGGTTGGGGAAGTTCTCCTGGATAGTATCCTGAATAGTGTTTTCCAGCTTGGTTCCATTCTTCCTATGACTTTCAGGTACACCAGTCAAACGTAGATTTGGTCTTTTCACATAGTTCCATATTTCTTGGAGGCTTTGTTCATTTCTTTTTACTCTTTTTTCTCTTACCTTGTCTTCTCACTTTGTTTCATTCATTTGATCATCAATCACTGATACCCTTTCTTCCTGTGATCCCGTTGGCTACTGAAGCTTGTGCATGTGTCACTAAGTTCTCATGCCATGGTTTTCAGCTCCATCAGGTCATTTAAGGTCTTCTCTACACTGTTTATTCTAGTTAGCCATTCATCTAATCTTTTTTCAAGGTTTTTAGCTTCCTTGAGATGGGTTCGAATATCCTGCTTTAGCTCAGAGAAGTTTGTTATTACTGACGTTCCGAAGCCTACTTCTGTCAACTCACCAAAGTCATTCTCTATCCAGCTTTGTTCCGTTACTGGCAAGGAGCTGCAATCCTTTGGAGGAGAAGAGGCCCCCTGATTTTTAGAATTTTCAGCTTTTCTGCTGTAGTTTCTCCCCATCTTTGTGGTTTTATCTACCTTTGGTCTTTGATGTTGGTGACCTACAGGTATGGTTTTGGTGTAGATGACCTTTTTGTTGATGTTCATGCTATTCCTTTCTGTTTGTTAGTTTTCCTTCTAACAGTCAGGTCCCTCAGCTCCAGGTCTGTTGGAGTTTGCTGGAGTTCCACTCCAGACCCTGTTTGCATGGGTATTACCAGCGGAGGCTGCAGAACATCAAATATTGCTGCCTGATCCTTCCTCTGGAAGCTGAGTGCCAGAGGGGCAGCCGCCTATATGAGGTGTCTGTTGGCTCCTACTGGGAGGTGTCTCCCAGTTAGGCTACAAGGGAGTCAGGGACCCACTTGAGGCGGCAGTCTGTCCATTCTCAGAGCTCAAACACCGTGCTGGGAGAACCACTGATCTCTTCAGAGCTGTCAGACAGTGACATTTAAGTCTGCAGGAGTTGTCTGCTGCCTTTTGTTCTGCTAAGCCCTGCCCACAGAGGTGGAGTCTAGAGGCAGTAGGCCTTTCTGAGCTGCGGTGGGCTGTGCCTAGTTAGACCTTCCCAGCTGCTTTGTCCACCTACTCCAGCCTCAGCAATGGTGGACGCCCCTCCCCCAGCCAGGCTGCCCCCTTGCAGTTCAATCTCAGACTGCTGCGCTAGCAGTGACCAAGGCTCCGTGGGCGTGGGACCTGCCGAATTGAGCACGGAAGAGAATCACTTTGTCTGCCAGTTGCTAAGACCTTGGGAAAATCACAGTATTTGGGTGGGAATGTCCTGTTTTTCCAGGTAGTCTGTCACGCCTTCCCTTGGCCAGGAAAGGGAAATTCCCCAACCCCTTGTGCTTCCCGGGTGAGGTGACGCCCTGCCCTGCTTCGGCTCACCCTCCTTGGGCTGCACCCACTCTCTCACCAGTCCCAATGAGATGAACAAGGTACCTGAGTTGGAAGTGCAGGAATCACCCATCTTCTGTGTTGATCACGCTGGGAACTGCAGACTGGAACTGTTCCTATTCCACCATCTTGGAATGCCCCCATCTCATTGCCTTCTGTCTTCTGTTGTTTCTGATAAGAAGTTAGCCTTTAATGTTATTGAGATTCTTTTGTATACAACGAGAAAAGCATTTCTCTTGCTCTTTTCAAGATTTTAGCTTTTGCTTTTAACATTTTGACTCACGTGCCTGGCTGTGGATATCTTTACATTTGTCCTTATTGAAGTACATTGAGTTTCTTAGATTTGTAAATTATGTTATTAATCAAAATTGGGAAACTTTCAGTGGTTTTTTTTTTTTTTTAAATATTTTCTACGTTTCTTTTTTCTTCTCTTCCTGGGTCTTCTACTTTGCATATGTTGGCATGCTTAATGGTGTCCCACGTTTCTCTGAGAACCTGTTCATTTTTTTCATTCTTTTTACATTCTGTTCTACAGATTGTATAATCTTTATTGATTTGTCTTCCAATTGCCATTCCAAATTGTTTACACAGAAAATACATAACCACATATAAATTATTAGAATTAATTATATAGTTTAAGGTTGTTTAGTACCAGGTAAATGTCCAATAATTAATTATATTTCTAAGAGTTGCAACAAACAAGAAATGCAGTTTAAGTAAAGATACCATTTGCAATAGTATGAAAAATATCAAACACTGGAAATTTTTGTGGAAATTGTCAAGCAGATTCAAAAACTCATCCAGAAATTCAAAGCACCAAGAGTAGCTAAAATAATCTTAAAGCAGAAAAAGTGATAATTGCTTTACTGGATATCAAGATCTTTGATAAAACTACATAATTGAACACAGTTTGGTATTAGCACAAGGATAGAAAAATAGAGCAATGGAAGAAGATTAGAGAACCCAGAAATAGAGCCATGCATATATTAACACTTGATTTATAACTAAGTTGGCTTTATGGAACAGTAAGGGTAATCTTTGACACTTTCCTCTTTTCGCGTCATGCACAAAAATTGATTCCAGTTGGATTATAGAGCTAAACATAAAAGGCAAAACAATAAATCTTCTTAAAGTTCATATAGATTATCTTTTTGACTTTAGAGAAAGATTTCTAAAATAAGACCCAAAACCCAGTAGCCATCAGGTATGATACCAATAAATGGAACTACTTTAAAATTAAGGACTGCTTCCCATCATAACACATCAGTACACTACAAAACAAGCCATAGAATGGGAGAAGCATATCTTTACACATATAACCAAAAAAAGTACTTGAGTCTTAGAAATCAAACTCTTCCAAGTCAGGGGCCAAAAAAGATAATCCAAAAAATACTGGAAGCAGATTGAACAGGCAAGTCAGAAAAGAAGCCAAAGAACATATCAAAGGGTGTTCAGTATCATTAATGATAAGAGAAAAGCAAATTAAAAACCTGATGAGATACCTTTACATATGTACAATAATGAGTTAAATTAAAATCTGACAATACAAAGTGTTTCTTAGGCTGTAAGGTGATGGAACTTGCTGGTGGGAGTGAAAACTAGTACAATTATTTTGAAAAACTATTTAGCATCTTCTGAAATGGAAGATATGTATATCCTGTTTTTAGAGCTCTAAACTGGAAAAAACTCAGATGTCCAGCAACAGTAGAATGGATAAAAGAATGTATATTCATATGATGGAATTCTGTACAGTGCTGAAAATCGACTACCGCTACAGAAAACAGTATTGATAAATCTCACATTATTGAGTGGAGAAAGAACACAAAATAATACTGCATGATTCCATTTATATGAAATTTAAAATTGATTAAATGTTTAGCAATGCAAGCCTAGGGAATAAACTATAAAGAAGAGCAAAGTTGTTATTACCATAAATGACAAGAGAGTGGTTGTTTTTAGAAAAGTGGGAAGGTGTGGTAATTGACAGAGATCTGAGGAATATTTTTGGGGATTGCTGGCAGTGCCAGTGACCAGAATAGTAGTTGTATGGGTTAATTCACTAAGCTCTACATTTTGTTTTGTGTATTTTTTATTTGTGTTATTTCACATACAAAAAGCTTAAATATAATGTTACATTACAAAGGAATAATTATGCAAAGATGTGAAGGAATTAGAGTTAGTAAAATGATTGTTAGGCTCTTTCAGTGGTATATCACATTTAGTACAGTCAACACGGGAGGGCTTTGATAGTGAAAGATGGTGCATGATATAGCGAACAAACTGGATGGGAAAGAAAATATATTCACCTGTAAAAAGATATGTAAGATACTGGTCCTTTTAATCTCTAAATGTGTTTGCAGAAAACAAGTGTTCATAGTCGATTGGGGATTATTTATAATCCTACATCAAAAATAAATGAAGAGAACACAGCTATTTCTAGAGGAATTTTGGCAGCTTTTCTTACACAGAAGACCAGGTTTTTGAGAAGCTTTCTTGGGCAACTGGCAAAGGAAGAAACTGCTACAGCTATTTACTCTGGAGATAAAATTAAAACATTCCTTATTGAGGTCAGTAGCTATCTGAAATATTAAATATGTACATATTGCATATTTTAAAAGTGTAAGTGAATGTATTTGGAGATACTGTTACTGAAAAAGATTAACAGGTTTAAACAAATGGAGATAATAAACATTCCTTTTCAAATGGGAAAAGATAAACATTAAATGATATGACTTTTCACAGAGGCATTTAATCAAATTTCGTATGTTTTATTAACTACTTCATGATTCTTAAAGTTGATGGCATTTTTGTTAGGATATGTACTTAAGCGAATAATTGGGGGTTAAAGCGTTATGTAAATCTCAGGTATTTCACTGAAGGGGTCCATTATAGGGGGAATTTCAATGGTGATCCTCTTGAAGAAAGAATCATTCATTCGAAAAATACATATTGATTATTTATCAGACAATGGAGATAAACTTGTGAACAAGCAGATGGAGTCCCTGTCCCTGTTCTTTGTGGAGCTTACATTGTAGGAGGAAAGAGACAAAATATTTATAAGTTGTTTTGATTGATTTGCTTTCAAAAGTCAGATCATTAGCTAAGGATTAGAGTGGCAGGATGTATTTTTAAAGGGTCGAGGACAAAAAGTGGAAATGTCGAATATTTTACTATTATTCTGAGAGTGAGAAAGTAAATTTAATACACTAGTGAAGGAAGATTTCTGGTCATTGCTGAGGGCCCACTTGAGATTAATGATCATAAATTTAAAGCGGGATTAGCGTTGGTCGTATGTTTTTCTCCAGCTGTATTTTACTGTTTTCATCCAGTTGCAGACTCAGCAGTTTTGTTTAACCAAGGTTGGGGTTTGGCCCAGTTTATATGACTGACGGGGAGCATTTGAGGGAGCTAAACATGGAGAAAGTTTTGGTTTTAGTAAAGTACCCTGAAATAGAACTTGGTTAAAAGGAAATTATGCCATGGGAAGGATGATGGACAGTGAATAAATGGTAGAGTCTGTGAACTGAAAGGTTGAGTAATTAGGGATGGGGATGGTCATGAGGTTGTGGTCAGAAAGGGGATGATTGGAATGGGGATTTTGGAGGTAAAGAGGATCAGGGCCTACACGGTCCAACACCACAGCCACTGGCTACATATGGCTATTTTATACTTAAATTAAAATTAAATAAGATTTTAAATTCAGTTCCTCAGTCATAGTAGCCACATTTTGAATGCCACATAACCACGTGAGGCCTTGGCTGCCATACTGGACAATGCAAGAGAACATTTTCATCATCATGAGAGCATCTGGGAACTTGTTAGATATTCAGAATTTAAGGCCCTGATTCTACTGAAGTAGATTCTGCATTTTAACAAGATACCAGGTGATTGATAGGCACATTAAAGTTTGGGAAGTACTGAGAGAGAGAAATGCACCTTAATATGAAGGTGCAATGAGCATATATGTGGCTTATTTTCTGTGAATGTCCATATTTTTTTTACTTTGACCAAGGGTTATTTTTATTATTTCCATATTTAAATATATTATTACTAAACTGATCTTCTGGGATTAGTATGATGGGGAGAAAGGATTATTTCCATTTTAACACTTTTTAAATTGAGAATACCAAGTAAGAGGTACTGAGTTCAGAATTTAATAAATATTTAATTTCATTTTCTTCATATCAAATTTTATTTAAATTGATGTTCCCTAGTAATTTACTAATCTGGTAATTTCTCTGAAATTCTCAAAGAATGAATAGCAAGCTGTATCAACTTGTAACAAGATTTAAGCATGTTATAAATGACTTGTCAAAACACAATTTTTTTTAAAAAAAGTTCTTTCAGAAGAAAATTATACTAAATTTTTAAAAGTATTATATAAAATTTTATACTAATATTAAAGTAGCTTTTTAAGCAAAATGATTTAATATATTTACTGTTCTTGTATTAGTTTCATCAATATTAACTTTTACTTTAGGGGATGAATAAGAATGCTTTTGAGAAAAAATATAACACTGTTGGAGTGAATATTTTTCAAACTCACCAGTTGTTCTGTCAAGATGTACTTAAATTGCGTCCTGGAGAAATGGGTATTGTCAGCAATGGGAGAGTAAGTAGAAAAAGCTATTGCTCTCTTTTCTCAGTGACACTGCAATGCACTGGTCTGACTTTTTCTGTCACAATTCACCTGATGTGACACACACACAGGACGGTGTTCATGAGCTGAAGACACCAGACACAACTCAGCATAAATAAATTGGGGTCATGACACACTTCCCATTCCTTCATTCTTTCCCCCATTCAATGATAACAATGATGTGGGTAAGGAAGAATGTTCTTCATGTGTCTTGCTTTTATTTTGTTCTAATGTAAGTATTAGAAGAAACAACTTAATGCACAGCATCAAAACATTGTCATTGAGAACCACTGTTGTAGTAGGTATACTAAGTAGGTTATTACGTCTTTTTTCTTGTTCCTACAGTTGTTTATGTTAAATGGCATTAGATACTATTATAAGTTTTGAAGTATCAAGTAGTATAAATTGCCATGTAGTTTTTATTAATAAAATATTTACAAAGCTCTAAGAAGGAAATCTCTTACTCTCCAACCACCCTAATAAAACTTAATAGCTTATTGTTTTTCCTTCCATTTTTGGTTTTTTAGAATACATCCTTATAATCCTACTATATATAATTTTATATCATGGTTTTCCTGTTAATATAAATGTTTTTCTGATTATAATCTTTGTAGACACATACAAAATAAGTGGATGATATCTATATACTAATATTTTTAATATGGTAGTCTGATTTTATTTCATACAAATTGTTTAAGTAAAAAACTGAATCTGGTGCTTAGGTTTATTAAGAAGTCAATGAATGCAGTGTGTTTGACATATCTGTGGCTTGAATTTTCAAATTATATATCCCTAAATCATCTTCAAAGTTCTAATGCACTCTTAATGTGTTGTTTTTCACTTATTTATGAACTCTGCTCACCAGCATGTTAGATTCAGGTTCATCTGTGTACAGTGCTATTTTACACATAAATGACAACAGCTGCCATTTATTGTAAAAAGTATTGGTGAATTTTGGTAGTGAGATATGTAGAACTCTATAAATAGCATTGCTTTTTCACTTTAAAAGTTACTTTGGGAGGAAATACAGCTTTTAAAAACAGTTATAAAGCTTTTGGCTATCTTTGACCATGTCAAGCATTTTAAGGGATAAAGAGGGAAACAATGGCACCCATTTTATCTAGTGCCTTGCCTTTTAGTTATATACTAGGGAAAAGCTACCCTATGTCTTCTTTGTCATTTTGATATAATTAGTATAGTGTTATTGACATTAATGATAAATACTAGATACAATTATGTTCAACTTATTGCTCATAAACATAAAACTATGTTTTGTCCTCACTTTCCTTAAAATTGACAAAAATATTAAGATATTAATCTTACACCTACTGTGAACCAAACATTTTTCTAGATGCTGAAGGCACAGCAGTAAACAACTAGGTTTTCATGGGGCTAATATTTTGATGGATAGAGAGAGACAACAAGCAGCACCCTTACTGATAAGGCTAATATTTTGATGGATAGAGAGAGACAACAAACAGCACCCTTACTGATAAGGCATCTATCTTAAGTATGTTTATGCTGCTATAAAAATATGACACAGACTGGCTAATTTATAAAGAACAGAAATTTATTTCTTATACTTCTGGATGCTTGGAAATGTAAGGCCAACATGCTGCCATTGATGTCTGGCGAGGGCTGCTATCTGCTTCCAGGATGGCCCCTTGTTGCTCTGTTTTTACATGGTGGAAGGTAGAAGGGCAACAGAGTGCTCCCTTCAGTCTTGAACTCTTTTATCATAAGGATACAAATTCCATTCATGAGAGCAGAGCTCTCGTGGCTTAATCATCTCCCAAAGACCACACCTCTCAGTGCTATCACATTGGCCACTAAGTTTCAACACATGGGTTTTGAGGGACACTTTTTGTCTTAGTTTGTGCTGCCGTAACAAAATACACGAGACTATATAATCTCAGAAATGTATTAAAGAACAGAAATGTATTCTCTCATGCTTCTGGAGTCTGTGAAGTCCAAGATCAAGGCACTGGCATCTGATGGTCGCTTTCTTGCTGCATCCTCACATGGCAGAAGGCAGTGGGGTAAAAAGGGGAGGAATGCTATGTTCCTACATGGCAAGAGAGAGCAAACCCACTCCTGAAAGCCTTTTTGTAGTGGCATTAGTCCATTTTGAGGGCACAGCCCTCATGACCTAAACACCTCCCATTAGGTCCCCAGCACTACTGCATTGGGGATTCAGTTTCAACATAAATTTTGAAGAGAACAAAAACATTCAAACCATAGCACATTCATAGCAGTGTCATTTGGGCAAAGAACCAAAGAAGGTGAAGGAGGAAGCCATGTCAAATATGTGGAAGAGGATTGTTCTAGACAGAGTACAATGAATGCAAAGGATGTGAGGTGAGATCATGTCTGTTCTTCTAAGAATAGCAGGTAGAAGAGAGCAGTCAGGAGAGAAGCTCAGAGAAGTAGCTGGGGGCCAGATCATATTGGGTTTTATAGGAAGTTTAAGGACTCCCACTTTACTCTGTGAATGAGTTGGGAAGCGCATAGTTAAGATTGGCATCATCTAGCTAATGTTTTCTTTGGATCACTAGAGACTGTTACTTGGGAATATACTATAGGGGGTCAGGAAGCCAGTTGGGAGATAATGCAGTAGTCCAGATGAGAGATGATGGTGGCTTGGACCAGAATGGTTCTAATGGTGTTGGTAAGAAGTGGATATGGGATGTATTTTATATGAAGAATGGAGAGGAATTTTCCTGGGACTTTGGTGTGAGATGTGAGAGAACTAAGTTACTGGCAGAATGGAGTTACTGTGGATCAAGATGAGGAAGGCTGCAGGGTGAGTGGGGTTGTCAGGAGCAGTATAAGAGGAAGGAAAGAGAATTCAGTTTGGACTTCCAAAAAGACTTGCTGAGGAGGTGATTGAATATGAGTGTAGTGCAGAGGAAGGATTGGGGCTAGAGATAGATATTAAGTCCAATTATGTTGACTTTTTGTGTTGACTAATGGAAACGTAATTTTGATTATCCTTTTATTTGTATAACTGTGGTTTTAATAGAAAAGTATATTGGAAAATAAGTATTGTGTTTTATGAGCGATAATGTAATACTGAGCTTATCACTCTGAAAGTAATGCTATAAAGCCTAATAATCACAGCAATGTGGCAGATGTTATAAAAATTTGGAATCAGATAGTTTAATGCATGAAATGAGTATGATATTTTAGTGTAAATCTTCATTCTGAACTTGTTCAAATGTTTCCATTAGAATTGGAACATATATAAAGTTAGCATTATTTATAAATGATCAACAACTAGGGTACAATGATGATCACATAGTTTCTTAAAAACACTGAATAATTTAAAATTGACATATTTAATATTAATGCCACAAGTAATGCCATTGTTATAATAATATTTATTTTACATATTCACAATTTGCTGAAAGACATAAGGTAGCAGGGAGCAGGGAAAAAAAGCAAGGTCTTTTTTTTGTTTTATAGTCAGACAGATCTGGATTCAAATTCCAGTTGCACCATTTATTACATTACACTATGAGATCTGATTTCTTCATTTGGACAATGAGAATGGTAATAATCTGTCTTATAGGATTGTTGGAGTGATTAACAATGATATGCTCCGATATTTAAAGCACATAGAAGGAACCCAAACACAGAGTAAATTTTCAGTAAATATTAACTGCCGTTTTCTCTCAAAATATTTGACGGGCTTCATGAAAAATAGTGGATATTTATAGACTTAATTTGTGTTACACTAGCTAAAAGTTAGCGTAAAATCAAAACTAGTTGATCAAACTTCTGTGAGTAGAGAGAGATTTTTAGCTCAGTATGTGGATGAAAATCTGACAGAGTTTTCTGTAATTTTAATGACCTGTCAAATGGAGTAATGCATTTCTGTTATGGCAGTTACTCTATATAACTGAAAAATCACATTTCTAAAATGTTACGAAGAAAATTTAAGCAACATAATTTTCAAGTTTATTGTTCTTTTTCCCAACTTGGACATTACATAATTTTATACTATTTAAGTTACTTTATTCCACAAATGTTCAATTTTAAATGGAACTAAGACACAGAAACATTAGGTTTCTCCTATTTGATGCTGTGCTTAAAGTAAGCAAAATGCAGCCAGTTTTCTGGTAAATGTAATCAATAAAGATAGCCAATCTAGTTAACCCCTTAAGACAATACTTTAAGATTTTATTTCCTTATTCTATGTTACTGACAAAACTGCCCCTGTCGCTAGAGGTGGTATAGATAAAATTCAACTCTTTTCCAAGACTGCTGTTTCGTATTAGGAAATGTAACATTGAATGTGCTTTCAAATTTACTTTTAAAATTATATCACATCTTAAGACAATGAAATCTTTATATGAGTACTTTTAGTATTATACTGCCCATTTTTGTGTTTTTAAGAGCCCATGTTTTATATTTAAGGTGAAACATGATATTTATTTAGTTGGGATGCCAAGATCCCAGTTAGTCACCTTTGATACGAGAAAATGGGATAGAAAGATTCAAGAACTATGCTTCAGTAATTTTTAGAAAAGATGAACTGCAGAAGCAGGTGAAGGGGAAGTGAGAAAATCTGGTTACAGCCACTACATTCTGGTCTTTTTACCAAGAAAAACAATGTTCTGGTTGACATGTTTTCTGATTATCATTACATATAATTGTTTTGTACATATGATTATGTCAGTCTACAGGAGGGCTTTGTGTATGTGGTGTTAGAATGATTGTATGTACTAACTTCCTCAGAAAGTACTCATGGTAGTAGAGTCAGTAGTGGTTGTGATGGGAGAGCCATCCTGAGAAATTAGGTATGTGGCAATTTGGCAACTTCTAACTTTGTAGTTACTGGTTTAAAGTTAATGTAGCTGACCTTGCTAGGCTCCTAACCATTTATACAGTATCAGTTAAAAGAAGGCTGGTCGGTATTATTACAATACGTATGTGATTTTTATGTGATTTGTCTCTTGGGTTTTGCTATTTTATGGTTTTCTTATAAAGTAATTCATGTCTATATAGTGTAGACTACAATTTATAGATGAATGTGAAAGAAAATTAAAGTTAAAAGATTTTTTAAAATATAGACCGTTGCTTTCAAAATTGAATTTAGATTGAAATGGTATTTGGAAGCATCATGATTTATGTTTCAAATCATGATTTATGATTTATGTTTCAAAGTAAAACTTTCTAATGGAAATTATTTGCTAGTTTTTTATATTGTCACTTTGATTTTGGTGTTTATACAGATGTTATTTGTAATATCCAAGTGAGAAAGTATTTGTATCTCGTTTCCTAGTGTATGGCAGGATTAGTAAATGGCAGGATTACCATATGTTTAATCTCTAATTCATTTTTGCTTAACAAAGAAATATCTATTTGATGAGGAAATGTTTTCCTAAACTGGTATCTTCTAGAAGATATACTATAATGGTTTTTATTTTAAGTTTTTAGGACCTTTAGATGAAGATTTGTATGCAGAAGATTTTTACTTGTTGGAAAAGATAACATTTAGTAATTTAGTAGAGAAAATTAAAGACATTGTTGAAAATATGGGAATCAACTCAAATAAGTGAGTATATAAGTTCTAAGAGCAGTTCACTTGGGTTTGGTATTTTGAGTCTAATGTTTTTGTTTTAAGATTAGAAAATGTTTCAAATATATGGACAAGTAAAGGTATAAAAGGCATATATAAAGAATATAAGGAAATTATAAAAGACATCCATTTACTCACCATCACAAAACTGTAGATGTTAATGTTTTCTTTGCCTTGGCTGTCTTTCTCCTTGTTTCTTACCCATCCACCCCAATCTCCTCCCTCCCCAAGAGGTGACCATTTTCCTAAAGGTTGTATGCATGGTTCCCATATTTGTGTTTATACTTTTGCTTCATATGTAAATATCCATTATTGGTGTTTATTGTGTTGAAGGCTGTGACTGTTTTAGAGAAATGCTATTATACATAGGTCTCCCTTTGTGGTCTACTTCGGTAGATTTAACCATGTTCAGATATATAAAGCCTTTCTTGAAGCATTAATTGTAACATGAAATATGGAACTTTCTCTTTCCAAAAAAACTCATACACTGTTTGTCTTGTTTATCTAGCATGAGTGACTTTATTATGAAAGTTGATGCCCTTATGTCCTCTTTGCCTAAGCGTGCATCTCGATATGATGTCACATTTCTTAGGGAGAATCACAGGTAAGAATGTAATCGTATCTGTTTGTGGTTTTTCTGTTAATGCATGCAATTATTTCCATTTGTTTTCATATCATGGTAAAATTTAAGGTAGAACTAAAAGTAATTTATTAGGGAATAAATGTACTTGACAGCATTAGGAAGATAAATTCTAGTTAGTTATATATTCTAGTAAATAAAGGGTAATATATATGGATAGAGAGGATACGAAATTTCAAGTAAATTAAGCATAGTATAATTTGTCATATTTTTAATATTTTTCATGCTTAAGATCATTTGCAATTTTTACAGTATCTCAAGATAGTCATAAATAATATTATCTTTATATTTTCAATGTGTAAAGTGACGGAAGAGTCCTGATTAATCAAATGTAGGGTGGCCTCTGTCACAAAGCTAAACACACAAGCATGAGCAAGAGTTCAGATGAGTGAAGGGAGGGTCCAGGCAAAGCTGAACAGTGTAGGCCCAGCTGCTGCCTCAGGCCAGCAAAGTGAATCAGCAGATCAGCAAGTGTGTGAGCTGCAAAATTGCTGCTGCTGCCTCTCTGTCCTCTAGATCTCCTGAGAATCTCTGTTGTTGCCCACTCAAGCCAGAAACATTCTGGAAAATATGATTTAGCCTGGTCAAGTTGACACATTATAAAGCTGCTGCGTGTACCAAGGGTCCAAGGATTTATTCTGTCAGGCTCCTGTGGTAGGATGGAAATAAAAGGCTGTTTAATCACTATCATATGTGATTTCTATGCCCATATTCTCTATGAGAGTGCCTCGTTAATTGTAAAAGTAACTAAACTGCTTTTTAAAAAAATACTACTACTGAAGATTCCCTGAACTCACTCAAGTGTCTTACAGTTATCACCTTTCGTAATTTTGTCTAGAAATACCATTTTTTATTTTGTCAAAGAGCATTCTTTCCTATCAAGGGAAATAATAATATTTTATAAATACGGTTAAATTTATATGTAAATTTCTACATTAAAGTCACACTCTGTTATCGAATTTTAGAAAATGTCAGTGAACCTTTGGAAATTGATAATTAGGATAATACAGTAGGCCACAGTGATGGACAAATACTTCAGGTCACTTTACATTTGAATTTATGAATTATCAGTATTATTTCCATAGTTATGTCTGTATATTATTTCATGAGCATATGCGCATATACTTCTATAATCACATAAAAATATTTATTCACAGCTTTTTAGAGAGAGAGAGATGTGTGTGTATACATATATATGTTTAAACACAGCATTGTATCTTTGCCATTCTGCTTCTATGTATATAGGGAGTTATTTTATAATTAAATATATTAAAACACTTGTTATAAATCTGTTATTTCTGTATTGATATGTTTGATCTTAATTCCAACTTTTAAAATTTAAATTGGCTTATAAGAAAATTTAAATTTGAGAAGGTAACTTAAATTAGAAGGTTTGCAAAAGGAGAAAGAAAAAAGTAGGAGTAAATTGAAATAAGGAATAAAGTGAAAAATGAGAAAAAACAATTATATTTTTTCCCCAGCCCTGAAAGATCTCTATATTAGCCTATTCCCTTCCATTTAGACTGTATGGATTTGCCATTCTCCTAACATCTTAGACAAAGGCAAAAACAGCAATCCTAACTACTCCCCCCATCATCCCAGGAACTTACATCATTAAATATAAGTTGTGTGAGAAACTATGAGGTCTTGAAGGAAGCCTTGCAGGCTGTGGCAGTAGTGACCCTCCTGCCGTGAGCATACCATGAATTTGACTCTTAAGTTTTCCAGTTTATACAGTTCCTCAGTTCACGAGAGGAAAACAAACTAGATATTCAGGTGAAATATAAGTATTCTTAGAAGAGAGAGGACAAAGGAATTTCTCCCAGGAGCCTTTATGATGTACAGTGTTTTCAATATTCTTAAAATAGATTACTTGACCTATTTTATGGATAGATTAACAGTATCATAACAAAAGTCAACTCAGAGTTTTCTGTTGCAACAGCCTGTTTGAAATGTGTTCAGTATATCTGTAAGAGTTGATAAACTGTATATACCTAAGCAGTTCTTCACCCTTTTTTTTTTTCTGACCTGGGCTTTAATAATTAAATGACTGTCAGTGTGCTTGACAGTACTCTTCCTGGCTAATGACATGGAGTGTATCAATAGTTTTTTGGCAATTGAGTACAAATCTGTTACCTTAAATAGGTGGTCGTTAGGATGTTGTTGTTGATACTGCATGAGTAAAAGGATGTTCTGTTCCATTCTTAGGTTAGTCAGTGTAATACCTACTAGTGGGCTCGGGACTGTCCAGTTCATATATAATCAGATGGTAGGGACTATGGAATTCTGCTTCATACGACTTCATAGAATTAGCAGTAGTCTGGGAGAAAAAAAAGCAGCAAACAGATGCATACTGAAGCCATGATAACATCTCATAAGGCATACCTAAAATGACCAGTTTTGAGTGGTGTTACAAAGTAGGATAGTAATTTGTAAAATTTTCACCAAGGTAACTACAGGAAGCAACAACTGTCGAGAGTCAGTTTAATAGCAGAACATCTGATTTGTGGCTCTTACATCTAGCAATAATTATCCATTAAGGTCTGTTGTCTGACTATGCCCCTCTTATTTTAACATAACTAAATCACGTCAACTGCATAGAAAATAAAATGTTTTGCAGTTTTCTATTCAGATGACCCATATTTGAAATAACTGTATTAGCTTTTTAAAAATTGCTGAGCAATTAATCCCCTCACTGCAGAAAGCCTTTTCCTACCAAAGAAACTAATATTCCTGTAACTACATGTGCACCTCTTGATTTGGTAACCTTTTTCCTTTGTAATAGTAAAATGTATAATTAATTCATCCTACATCTGAGAAAAAATATTTCCTACACGATTATAGTGTTAAAACAGTAATTCAGTAGAATATTCTCTGCTTTTAATCAAATATACACCATTAACTTTTAGTTACATTAAATATAGAATTGACTGTCTCCCTCTGGCCTATTCTGTACTTTTAATCATTTTCTCATTTCCCTTTAAAAAATTAGTCCATCTTCTAATTTAGAACTTATATTGGTGAAAGACAAAAATGGATAGGACAGAGGGAATGAGGTGAGGAGAGGAAGACTGGGATCAAAATAAAGGATGATTAATTTGGATATTTTTGTTCCTGAACTTACCTGTTACAGTATATTGATTTTTTGAAATACTAAATTTAATAAAGTAGAATAGTTAATTTTATTCCAAATCTGAAGAAATATATTCCACTAACACGAAAACATCTTGGCTTTATTTTTTAAATTGTACAACCCATCAGAATTTTGAGGGCCTAAAATTATCAGAGTTTTTACACTAATGGGATCATTCTTTGAAAGGCTTTTAAAAAATTGCTTCATTCATAAAATCTTACTTCATTTTCTTTCAGTCTTTTCAGTTTTGTAATTTGTTGAAAACAGATTTTCAAATTTGCATTGTGTGAAATAACCAGTATTTTACAATTTTAGTGAGAAAGAAAATAATTTATAAGAATTATATAGCTGAGATCATGATTAATTAGTTGTTTGTATAAACTTAACTCATCATCTTTCATCTTATTTTCTATTTTCTTAGTGTTATAAAGGTGAATCCTCAAGAGAATGATACGTTCTTCGATGTCATCGCTATTGTTGACCCATTGACAAGAGAAGCACAGAAAATGACACAATTATTGGTTGTAAGATAATATAAATTAGACTAAATATTTTTGTTTTTAAATTCATAATTTTTTCAAGTCTATTTTCAAGTGTAATCAGCTGTGCTCTTGATTCTTCACCATTTTAATAGTGTCATATTTCAATGCAGAAAATGAAATGATAGAGCTGTGCACAGGGTGTTGTTATGACTGTGCTGAGGTTAGGTGGTGTTGTAAACTGCATTGTATTCCCCACAAAATTCATATTTCAACACATGAAACAGGTTTCAGTGAACTTGAAGCCCTAACCTCCAATGTGACACTCTCTGGAAATAGGGCTTTAAGGGGATCATTAAGGTTAAATGAGGTCATATGGGTGAGACCCTAATCCAATAGGATTGGTGGCCTTAAAAGAAGATGAAGAGAGGGAGACTTCGCAAAGAAGAGGTTATTTGAGCACACAGTGACATGTTAGCCATGTGCAAACTAGAAAGAGAACTCTCCCCAGAAAACAAATCAGCTGGCATCTTGATCTTGGAATTCCCAGCCTCCAGAACTGTGAAAAAATACATTTCTGTTGTTTAAACCACTCCATCTGTGGTATTTTGTTATGTTAGCCTGAGAAGACTAATGCAGGTGTCTTTCATGTGTTGTGAAGTGTGGCTTTTGGAGAAGCTGAAGCTTAAGCTTAAGTGGATAAAACTTGGGTAACATTATTTATTGTACTTTCCAAACAAGCGAAGCTGAGGAAAGGGGAAACATGGAGTTTGTATTCTATAGGTTTGGCCGCTGTAACAAAGGCCAAAATAACACTACTTTCAAGACTGAAGTTTCTTTCTTTCATCTCCCGGTCTAAGTGTAGGCTGCCTTGGGGCTGCTAAAGCAGCTACACAGTGTGAGGGACTCAGGCACTGCCTGTGCCATTGTTGAGCAGTCACGAAGCACCTAAGATCACCAGTCAGGCCCTAACATCATCTCTGCACTTCTGCCAGCAGGAAGGGGAGAATAAGAACACAACCCCAAAGTTAGATGTATACTGTCCTATCACTTCTCACTGACCAGAAGGCCCCCAGGCTGGCTACACTGAATGACAAGGGAGGCTAGAAACTATGGCCACAAGTCCTGCATTAACCTGGAAATTCTTCCCCTATGAAAGACGAAATGAATGTGAAGAGACAGGTATCAGTCTCCAAAAGGACTTATGTGGCTTACTGTTTTACTTAGCACCACTTTCAAACATTCAAATTAGAATGCAGCTTTCAGTAGTTAAATTTGAATAAGCTAGTTCCATTAGAAGGCTGTGTGTTTTTCTAGTGATATTGAAAATTTTACAAACTATTTGTCCTTTGGTAGTTGACTTCACTTTTGGAACAGGCAAAAGTAATTAGATATTGAGTCTGGTGAAAATGTAAGTGATCAAGCCATATGATTCTGCTGTATATTGAAATTTCAAAATGCAATTTTTTTTAAGTAGTGCGTACTGTCAAATCTCATTGGAAAATGAGATTTTATTAGTGGAGACAAATAATTTTGGAAAGACTTTGTCATTCTAGCTGTTCACTTTATGAAACGAGTAGGACAAACTTAATCCCATAACTGATTTACCTATTTGTTCTTTTAGCATTGGTTCTACCTTTAAATTTATATGTCTTGAGATATACTATACAGGTTTTTCTTTAGAAAGCAATCACATCTGAAAGGAGTGGAGCTAGTATGATGCTTTTTAGTATGCAAAATCCCTATTCCTATGGAGAGTCATTATTCACAAAAAAGCATATTAGTTAAATTTGAAAGTTTTTTATATAAAAGTAGAATTTAGGAGTAAGAAATGTGCAATTAGCCAAAGCAGGAAGATCACTTGAGAAATTGAAGACCAGCCTGAGCAACATAGCAAGACCCTGTCTCTAAAAAAAATAAATAAATAAGTCAAACATGATACTGTGTACTTGTAGTTGTTGTTACTACTCAGGATGCTGAGGTGGGAGAATTGGTTGAGCCTAGGGATTTGAAGTTAACAGTGACCCATGATCACACCACTGCAGTCTATCCTTGGCAACAGAGCAAGACTATGTCTCGAAAGAAAGGAAGAGAGAGAGAGAAAATGAGAATGAGAGAGAAAGAAAGAGGAAATTATACAGAGATATAAAATACGGAATTGCATTCCAGTTTCCATCATTGGTTATAATAATGTACTTTATTTCTGAGTAACTTTATTTCTTAATTTATAACAGGATAATTTATTGGAAGAAATGGATAATTTCTCATCTAACACTTGAGAAAAACAGTGGTTCAGTGACCTCCAGAGTAGCAAATATGATGAGTGATAGAATAAGAATTGAAACTCAAATCTCTATAATCCTTAGTCTTTATGTTCTAATTTCTCATCAAGCCTGTATTCTTTCTGTTACATGTATCTATTTTGTTACTTCTCCCTTTACCTATATCCTTTGTTAGCTAATAGCTTTCGAATCTTCACTGACATGTTGCCTATGTTGAGATCGGGACTATCAAAATTAGTAATTCTTCCTCTACTTCTTATGATCCAGGGAAATGAAAAGAAAGTATTTATTTGTAGGTAGCCAAGAACTTCCGAATTCCAAAAGAATCAGGATACTGCCAATGTTGTTGTAAGGTCACCACTTTGTATTTGCAGATCAAGGTTCTAGTGGACTAAGGAAATTTAGATACTATGAAAAAAAGTCACTTTAGGCAAAGGGCAAGCAACATAATCCTGGGACATTGAAATCAACTGTTGGGATTAAAATCTTGCCTCTGCTGTGAGTTACTGTGTGACCTTGAGCACATTAATCTCTCTGTACCTAAACTGCAAAACCACTATTTCAGCAGGGCATTATAAGGATCAAGTGAGATAATGAACATAAAGTTTTAATATAGTACCTGGTACATAGTAAATGCATAACAAATATTAGCTATTAATATTATTTAATATCAAACCTGGGAATTTCTTTCCAATAGGTACTTGGCAAGATTATCAACATGAAGATAAAGTTGTTCATGAACTGTAGGGGCAAGCTTTCAGAAGCCCCTTTAGAGAGGTGAGTCTGAATGAACAAAATTTGATTTTGAAAAATTTGTAAATGCTGAGAAGAAAACAAGAAACATTGTTACTGAATCTGTTTTTTTGTTTTCTTCACAAGATGCTTCACAGAAATAAGTCAGAAGGTCAGACTGTTTATTAACCTTAACTGACATAAAATTGATAGAAAAATTAAAATAACCTAATTCAGTAAAGTGATCTGACCTAATTACAGAATTTATATGGATTTGTATTTATTCATAGGCATTTTTGGAAATGTGATTGAGGAATACCTATTTAGAAATATATCAATGGAGGCCGGGCACGGTGTCTCAAGCCTGTAATCCCAGCACTTTGGGAGGCTGAGATGGGTGGATCACGAGGTCAGGAGATCGAGACCATCCTAGCTAACACAGTGAAACCCCGTCTCTACTAAAAAATAAAAAAATTAGCCGGACGAGGTGGCGGGCGCCTGTAGTCCCAGCTACTCAGGAGGCTGAGGCAGGAGAATGGGGTGAACCTGGGAGGGGGAGCTTGCAGTGAGCTGAGATCCAGCCACTGCACTCCAGCCTGGGCGACAGAGCGAGACTCCGTCTCAAAAAAAAAAAAAAAAGAAATATATCAATGGGAAATAAGGTGGAATTAAACCATTTTTGGTTTATCATAATTACCAAAATGATCTTTATTATATCATCACATTTACTATTTGGGGGTATTAGGATACAATTAGTTTAGAATAACCTGCCAGAGATATAAAAAAACGTTGTTTATAATTATATACAAATATTCCTCATTAACACCCCTGTGTTGAAATAACATTCTCTCTCAAGAGGGGACAAAAATATACCCATTCTTTTCTTTTTGGATCATAATCACTGTCATTGTGAGCCATTCTTATTGATAGGAATATTCAATTCTCCTTCATGTGTCATTGGGCAGAAAACAGGGTATGTACCATTGCACTAGTGTAGCTTTTTAAGAGTTGTTAATGTGCTCATCTCTGTAGTATTTAATTATGTAATTCTAAAAAAAGTATGCATACACATACAAGATAGAAAGGTAGCATTCTGTTCATTCCATGTTTACTTTTCAAATTGTATTTGTTACAACTGACATACTGTAGATTGTTGCCTTGAGCAGAACTTTTTTTTTTTTTTTTTTTTTTTTTTTTTTTTTTTTTTTTTTTTGAGACAGGTTTTCACTCCCATTGCCCGGGCTGGGGCACCATCACAGCTCACTGCAGCCTCGACTTCTCAGGCTCAGGTGATTCTCCCACCTCAGCCTCCTGAGTAACTGGGACAACAGGTGTGTGCCACCACGCACAGTTTTGTGGTTTTTTGATTTTTGTTTTTGTATTTTTGTAGAGACGGGGACTTGCCATGTTCTCCAGGCTGGTCTTGAACTCCTGGACTCAAGAGATACACCTGCCTTGTCCTCTCAAAATGCTGGCATTCTAGGCATGAGTCACTGTGCCCAGCCAGAGCAGACATTTTAAACCTAAGTATTTTTAATAGTTGGAAAGCAATAAAATGGAAAATGTGGGAAATTTAAGTGAAAGTTTAGGACTTATTCATGGTCCCTTGTCCATATATCTCATTCAGTTTTTATGCTTCTCATGTGTCTTTTGTATTTTAAATTTTATAGCATGGCTTTTTACATCTGAACAAAAACTTTAAACTTTTTAGCTACTAATTGAAAGGTTTGTTAGTTCCATGAGTACAGAATTTTTATTCACAGGAGTAGGGATCCTCTCTGTAAAACATCACATTATATAATAAAGAATAGGATTATTGAACATATAAGCAAGCATAATCTACTGGGAGGGAAATAATTGACTTTTCTAGATGAAATAATGTACTGGAGTAAACAGTTATTTTTTTAACTAGTAGTTCAACAGAATCTTATTAACTCAGTAGCATATATCAAGCAATCTAGCGTACACATTTATTCCCAGTCCTTTCCTTTTAGTAAATTTATTCTCAGAGATGAGACAGGTTAAGGGCAGGAATCCCCTCAACTCCTTACTCTTAACTGCTATATTTCCTCAGCCTTCCTGTATTGTAGGAAAAGAATGAGGCATCTTTCTTCTTTTTTAGGTAAACTTTCCCTCTTTGTTTTGATCTCATGCTTTCCTGTTTGTTCTGGATCCTTGCTATATCACATATTCTCTCTTTTGGATCTTTAGTCTCTATACTAGCTTTTTTCTTTCAGTTCTTACAGTTATTCAATTTTTTAAAAAGTTGCTCCCTTAACTTTCTCTCCTCTAGAGTCCTTATTTTCCCTCTTCTTCATTCCTTCTTATCTAAATTTCTTCAAAGAATGGTCAGATTCTGTCTTCATGTCTCATTCACTGTACCTTCCACTGCAGTTCCTCTTTAACTTCCTCTTTGCCACTGAAATTGTATTTACTAAGTCACAAAGAAATTGTTACTTACAACATTCACAGAATACTTTTTCTTTGATATTTCCACTGCAGCAAGAATTTGTTTTGTACATTTACTTCATGACTGTGTTCTCTCCTGTTTCTCCTCTTTTTATTTTCTTTGTCTATCTGCATAACATGGCTCCCAGTGATCACCACTGCCTGGGCCTCACACTGTAAGTTCTCCTGGAGCGAGGGCTGGACCTAGTGATTTGGCTCTCATAAAACAAAATATGGCGAAAGTGATGGAATTTCCCTTCTGCAATTAGGTTATGAAAGACTGTGACTTTTGTCTTGCTGACATTCTCTCTCTGTGGCTCTTCTGTGTGCTTCTCTTTTGAAGCATGTTGGAGATGCCTTTTTGGGAAGTAACTGTGAGCAGTCTGCAGACAACTACCAGCAAGGAACTGCAGTCCTCATTCAGACAACCCTTGAGGAACTAGATGAACCTGGAAGTAGATCCTACCCTTGTTGAGCCTTGAGAGAACTACAGCACAGCTGACACCTTGACTGCAGTCTCAAAATAGTAAAAGCCACTAGCCTTGATAGTATAACATAATAATTCTTGTGCACAATATTGAAGGATGAGGTTAAAATACAGCAAAAGTGAAGTTAAGTCTAAAAGTGCTATTAAGCAGTTGCTTTCAACTTAATCCTGTTTGTTTTTAGTTGAGCTTTTAAAAGTGGTACTAGAATTTCAGCTTGAATTTCACTTGTTTCCTATCATTTCTCTTCATATTGTTAGTGGTGGTAAAAGTTAATAAAATAGCTGAAAAATAGACCATGGTCAGATTTGAAGGAAGATGCATACAAATCGTAATACAATAACAAATCATAAACTACTAGAACCTGCATAAGTCAGGTATATCTTAAAGGGATTCTAATCATGTTCATTAAGGAATAGTTAACAATGGTAGACAATATTCATAGACTTAGATAGTAGTGTCAACAAAATAATGATTGTCTATTTCTTATAAGCATTAACTCTTCTGCAGTATAGTGTGTTTTAGTCTTTTTGTTTGTAGACTTCTGGTCAGATCATTAAGCCATTTTCAATTTTAAAAATATTTTAGAAGAAAAATCTGAGTTTTGGTCGCATTATGTATTTTTATGTTTTATTAACAGCTTTTACCGTTTTGTTCTGGAACCAGAACTGGTGTCAGGGGCTAATGACGTTTCTTCTCTGGGACCAGTGGCAAAATTTTTGGATATTCCTGAATCACCCCTCCTAACCCTCAACATGATTACTCCAGAAGGCTGGTTGGTTGAAACAGTACACAGCAACTGTGACCTTGATAATATTCACTTAAAGGATGTAAGTTATTGTGTATAGTCATATAAAGAGAGAGAAACAGGATAAATTCTTATCAGCTATTACAATTGTAGCAAGTGAGCGATCATACTATGAATGTTTACCAGAATATTCTTTTTTATACTCTAGGTCCTGATCCAGTCTTTCCTTTGATTTTTAGGTTTTTCTATTTAGGAATTTCCAAATTCAGCTTCTCTGGTTTTCCAGGTTCCTAGGTGTCTTTACCTTCTTTCTTTCTTTCTTTTTGCCTCAGACTACTTACTTACAAAGGTACTTCTCTAAGATGAGCAGTGTCGAAAATATGGAGAGAAGCACTTGGCAGCTTAGTGTAACGCCATTAAGTACTTCTTTTGCTCTTGAAGTTTAGTTTTAACTCAGAGAGCAAATTTCACCCAAAACTGTTTCATTGTTGTTGGTTTTGGTTTTTTTGTTTGTTTGCTTTTGTTTGTTTTTTTGTTGTTGTTTTGCCTCATAGCTCATAGCCAGAGAAAGTAGTCCTAACTAGATTAGGGTAGAAAGTAGGAAACAAAATTTGTGGTATACTGCAGGCCAGGTATACCTCCTTCTCATCACCCACTATATGACCCTTGTCTAGTGAGTAGTCAGAATTCTCTGCCTCAGCTGTTGTGATTCACAGCACAGAAAGAAAGTACTAAACTGAGTCTTTTAAACATTGAATTTAGAATGAGAAAAGGAATTCAGAAACCACAAAAAAGGGAAGCATTTTAGAAGAATTTAAGATATATGTGTTGGTCTGTTTTCACACTACTATAAAGAACTGTCTGAGACTGGGTAATTTAAGAAGAAAAGAGGCTTAGTTAACTCATAGTTTCGCATGGCTAGGGAGGCAGGCCTCCAGAAACAATCATGGCATCATGGTGGAAGGGGAAGCCAGGCCCCGCTTACGTGACAGCAGGAGTGTGAGGGGAGTGCCACACACTTTTACATTATCAGACCTCATGAGTACTCACTACCATGAGAACAGCAAGGGGGAAATCTGCCCCCATGATCCAGTCACTTCCCACCAAGCCCCTCCCCTGACACGTGGGGATTACAGTTAGACATGAGATCTGGGTGGGTACACAGAGCCAAACCATATCACTTGGTATCCAGAAAATGAGGAAAAAATACTTCCTTCTCCTCATTGTCATTCCTCTGACCTATTTCCAACTCTTTGTGTCTGATACCTCCTATAGAATAGAGCCATTGCCCTGACCAAAGCATAAACATTTTCCTGTAATAATTTGGTTAAGATTGTTTATAATGTTTATGTCTCATGCATTACCTTTTGCCTAAAGATTTTCCTTCTAGGAAAGTTTATTTTGATCCACTCGTGTGTGGATTCTGTGGGATCCTTAATCACTTTTCTGTAACATACTCCCCATCACTCCCAGCTGAACCCACCTAAAAACCTAAAACTCAGTCATAACCATCTTCTAATATCAGTCCTTCAAATTTAGAGAAAAAGCAACAAGCTAATATCATTTATGAGAAAAAGTTAACAAATGAATCTTACAAGAAGTGAAAAAAAAAAATCGCTGTTTTTTCCATGATCAGTCAGATCTCTTAACAGGGTCTGGAATTCTTCATAAAGAGAGTGTGGCAATATACTCAATAAGGTAACTTTTAAACACCCTATCCAAAAGTGTGAAGTGTTTGTAGTGGGAGAAATTAATACAGCTTAGGAAAGATTTTAAATTGTCTGCTGGTGAAAATTTCAGCAGCTATTCAACAGCTGATGGAGATTAACTAAAACTTTTTTTTGTAGTGAGTGTCAAATCTAATAGCGTCTTTTTAGAAGGTGTTCAGATGAACACTAGCTCTGACTCTGAAGTTAGAAGACTAGGATGAAGGAAAATTTCCTGTGTTTTCATAGTTTAGGTGAATAAACAAAAGGAAATTATAAATTCTAGCATCTGTAAAAGTTAGCTGCACCTCAGGCTCATCTTTTTCATTGTGTGCTATACATACTTAAAATATTCTGCAACCATCCTGGAAAAATAACAAAGGCATTTGGTATATTAGAAAGGATTTTTAGACAAAGGGGAAAAGTGTGTACACCCTGGCAAAAATGAGACTAACAATGAGATATTTACCACCATATACTAACTTGTGCAAATAATCCTGGTTACACCTAATTCCCAAACACTATACAAACACCTGGAAAAACTTGATCTGGGAAAATTCTCCCTTGGCAAGACTTTGTTCACATGATTGTCACTACATTGACATTATTGCACAACCAGCATTAATTCCATGATTAAAGGTGACAAAAATGATTAAGAAAGCTAGGCCAGGCACGGTGGCTCACACCTGTAATCCCAGCATTTTGGGAGGCCAAGGCGGGTGGATCATGAGGTCAGGAGTTTGAGACCAGCCTAACCAACACAGTGAAGCCCCGTTTCTACTAAAAATACAACAATTAGCCAGGCATGGTGGTGCACGCCTGTAATCCCAGCTACTCAGGAGGCTGAGCAGGAGAATTACTTGAATCCGGGAGGTGGAGGTTACAGTGAGCCAAGATTGTGCCACAGCACTCCAGCCTGGGTGACAGAGCGAGATTCTGTCTCAAAAAAAAAAAAAAAAAAAAAGCTAAAAGTGAGACAGTTACTTTTACCTGGAGTTCAGATATGTTGCTGTTCTCAGCAATTATTGTTAGAACTGCATCCAAAGACTCTCTAATTATATTTTATCACAGCATATGTCTGAAAGATATCAAAACACCTGAAACAACAATGGTGCTTACCAAGGGAAGAGAAGATGCAAAAAATAAAAGATTGCTAACAGGAAATAGGATGTGACTCTGTTAAAAAGAATTCACAGAAAAATGCATTAACCCCTCTGAAACATAAATAATTTTGATATCTGTTTTATTGATATTTATTGATATATTCATTACAAATATAATTGTGAAAGAATCTCTGTTTGATTGCCAGAGATATGGTATAGATCCTAAATAATGCTATATTATAAATTAGATGAACACAGTTCATCTTAGGCTCAGTTTATTCTCTCAGTGCATAATATATGAAATTTATATCTCTCACCATCAAACGCTTAAAAAATTTGGGAAAAGGTCACATTTGCAGTGAAGAGTTCTGTCCCTTCTGCAAAACATAGAAATTTAAACCAAACCTTAACTAACTTGGAAATCTATATATCAGAATAGTTGTACTTTAGAAGTCTCCCTTAATCCACAAGGAATTTGTTCTAAGATACCCCGACCCACTCAGTGGATACCTGAAAACACACAGAGTACCTAACCTTATATACATTGTTTTGTTTTTTTTGTTTTGTGTTGAGACAGAGTCTTGCTCTTTGTCACCCAGACTGGAGTGCAGTGGTGCGATCTCAGCTCACTGCAAGCTCCGCCTCCTGGGTTCGCGCCATTTTCCTGCCTCAGCTGCCGTCCCCCGCCCCGCCCAGTAGCTGGGACTGCAGGCACCCACCACCACTCGCGGCTTATTCTTTGTATTTTTAGTAGAGACCACCGTTTTAGCCGGGATGGTCTTGATCTCCTGACCTCGTGATGCACCCACCTCAGCCTCCCATAGTGCTGGGATTACAGTCGTGAACCACTGCGCCCGGCCATGTTTTGTTTTTTTTATATACATACCTACCTATGATAAGATTTAATTCGTAAATTAGGCACAGTAGAGATTAACCTTAATAACTAATAATAAATAAAACAATTATAAAAGTAGGTCATCATCCTCTTGTGCTTTGGGGTCACTAAGTGAAATAAGGGTTCCTTGAACACAAGCACTGTCACGCGAGATTTTATTACAATACTCAGTGCACAGTTTAAAACTTATGAGTTGTTTATTTCTGGAATTTTTCACGTATTTTTGGACCATGGTTGACTGAGGGTAACTGAAACTGTACAAAGAGAAACCACAGATGAAGGAAGACTACTGTACCTTATATGCCTCAAGCCACCTAATTATCTAAAACGAATTCCTTACTTTAACTCTTTCTTGGATTTTTGCCCAGAGTCCTGAATAGTTTCTTAAAGTTCAGACTGCACTAAAGTCATTAAGTTCAGCCTTCACATACCTTAAGATAAGATTCAAGAATAAGCTGTACTGTCATTTATCCATCTCCACTACCAGATAGCTTGTCAGAGTTCAGATCACAGATCAAATATGTGTTATGGCTTTGCTATTAATAACTTGGGAAAATGTGTCTGCAGTTACACAAAATCACATTCAATGGCAACAAAAATACTAGGTTAACGTATTTACAGACAATTGTTAACAAACCCAAATGTTAATGTTTATTATTAAACTTAACCTTTTCTTAAAGGAAGACACTTAGCTATTCAGCCACAGAAGAACAATACAATTAATATCCTATTCGAAAAATTAATATGTTCCTTGGACACAGGGAGGGGAACATCACAGGCGGGGACTTGTTGCGGGGCGGAGGGGCTAGGGGAAGGAATAGCATTAGGAGAAATACCTAATGTAGATAACAGGTTGATGGGTGCAGCAAACCACCACGACATGTGTATACCTATGTAACAAACCTGCACATTCTGCATATGTACCCCAGAACTTAAAGTATAATAAAAAAAAGAAAAATTAATACATTTTCAAGGTTATATTTGAAAGGTATTAAATTTATGTCTGTATCAACAATATTTAGAACAGAATATAAAAATATAAATGGAAGATTGAAACGTAAGTGTCAAAAAAGATCACTAACTTTCCTATTTTTGCTAAAAGTGAACTTTGTGGCCAGGCGCGGTGGCTCACACCTATAATCTCAGCACTTTGGGATGCCAAGATCACTTGAAGGCAGGATTTGAGATCAGCCTGGCCAGCGTGGTAAAACCCCATCTTTACTAAAACTACAAAAAATTAGCTGGAAGTGGTGGCCTGTTCCTGTAATCCCAGCTACTTGGGAGGCTGAGGTGGTAGAATCGCTTAAGCCTAGGAGATGGATGTTGCAGTGAGCCAAGATCGTGTCACTGTACTCCAGCCTGGGTGACAGAGTGAGACCCTGTCTCAAACAAACAAATAAATAAATAAATGAGTTTTAAAAATAGGAACTAATTTAACTTAAATCACCTCTATGAAAACTTAAAATATTCACTAGAACTCTTTGGAAAAGGAATTGGCTGTGTTTTTATGTTGTGGTTTGAATAAGTCAACAGAATTGAAGTCTGTTATATAAATCTATAGGAACAAGATAAATTTTCACATTAATATATTATAAAATTAAGAAGATACTATTATTCACAAACTGGGTAAGTGTATTTAGACTCTTCCCTAGTACCTAATTCATAATAAAATAATTGAGCTTTACTTTACAGTCACTTTGGTGTATAGCTTACTTGTCTGTAAAGTGAGGGTGTTGAACTACATGATCTCTACAATCTTTTTCTAATTTTTAACATTCTCATATTACTCTGAGACTATCCCATGAAAATCTTTCCAGTCAAGTAAATTGCTGTAAAGACTCTGGATATAGGTTAATAAATTATATAAAGTTCATCCCTAGAATAGTAATTCAACAACAAATTCAGAATTCAGCTAAAGTTGTTGAAACAAATACTGTCTTCAGAGAAGTTACTTAATTTTTGTTCTTAAAACCAGTAAAATAAGAACAGGAATCAAGAAAGAAATACTGTAGACTGGGCACAGTGGCTCACGCCTGTAATCCCAGCACTTTGAGAGGCCGAGGCGGGCGGATCACAAGGTAAGGAGATCAAGACCATCCTGGCTAATACAGTGAAACCGTGTCTCTACTGAAAAAATACAAAAAAATTAGCCAGGTGTGGTGGTGGGCACCTGTAGTCCCAGTTACTTGGGAGGCTGAGGCAGGAGAATGGCGTGAACCCGGGAGGCAGAGCTTGCAGTGAGCCGAGCTGGTGCTACCACATTCCAGGCTGGGTGAGAGTGGGAGACTCCATCTGAAACAAACAAAAAAAGAAATGCTATAAACAAATATTGTAATTATTATTTCTGAGATAATTGCAGTCAAGGAAAACAACTATACAATACAGAATATATCCAAATACTCTATCCTAAACACACTAAACAATAGTGTTGAAAACCTAATATGGTGAAATAAGATTAAATATAGGCAACATCACTGTCTTTAACCTTAACAGAATTCTCAATTTGTGAAAATCACTTACTGTTTGATTTATTTTCATGTTTAGTTATGCTATTCATATGAAGTAGAGAAAAAGCTTTATCTTGAAAATATTTATCATAACATTTGCAACAGAGAAAAATCCAGAAACAACTGGAATGTCCAGCCATTTTAAAAGATGTTTATAGAGACAGAGACATGCTCTTAGAAAACCATGTTTAATGAAAAGGCAGGTTACTTATAAAAAATTTTATGAAGACAAGAAATAGAAATCAGTGTGTTGATGTTTATATTAGTATTTATTCTGTTGAGGTGCATTCTGTTTTTTCTTCTTTCCACTTGGGAAGTAGAAAATTAATTTTTATTAATTTTTTAAATTTAACTTTAAAAATGAATTATATTGATCAATTTATAATTAGTTGATTATAGACATTAATTTTTTTAATTACAGGAAAGCCGATAGATAGTAAGTTAGCTTTCTTGCTAAGTCTGAAGTGGTAGCTTCAGGACAATAGCAAACTGAAGCAGATTCTTTAAGGAATTTCCCATCTAACTCTAATGTTCATGTCTTTCCTGCTTGGTTATACTGGTGCATATATCATGAGGTTCCGGTAAAGCTAATGTCATGAAAAAGAAAAAGTTTATCATATGCTTTTTGTCTTGAAGAAATCAATTCAACTCATAAATTCACTGATGTGTAAAAGACAGACTTGAAGTTACCCACCAAAATACATTGGCCAGTATTAAAATAATCACATTTATTTTTTTCAAAATTTTGTTTTATGAGTTTTACTAACACCAAAAGCAATGACATACTTCCTCCACAGACTGAGAAAACTGTTACAGCAGAATATGAACTAGAATACTTACTCCTCGAAGGACATTGCTTTGATAAAGTGACAGAACAGCCTCCTCGGGGTCTGCAGTTCACACTAGGCACAAAAAATAAACCAGTTGTGGTTGATACAATAGTGATGGCCAATCACGTAAGTATTATTTAATTGATGATATTTAATTTGATATTTTGGTGAAATTCTGTTTTCCTAAGAGTAAAATGAAATAATATTTATTCTGCTGTTGCTGAACTGTTTGCAGAAAACAAAATTAAATCTTTGAATAAGATAAACAAAAATGGGGAAAATCATACTTTTGTAATATTCTTTTAACAGGTTATTGTAAAATCTCTTTACTTGGAATTGATTTATAGAATTTATTCATTCTACAGTTAGTAAATACTTTCTTGGATCATTCGTGTATTCATGAACAATTAGATGGTTTTTAGTCGTATTACTCAATGATTATTTTTTTCTCATCTGAAAAGGGGTATTTTCAATTAAAAGCAAACCCAGGTGCTTGGATACTGAGATTACACCAAGGAAAATCTGAAGATATTTATCAAATAATTGGGTGAGTTATGCGGACTGCTTTTAAATTTTTACACATAAATATGTTTTTAGTGTAATACAACCAAGATCATCAAAACAACACTTAAAATGTTAAGATTGGCCTGGCGCAGTGGCTCAAGTCTATAATCCGAACACTTTGGTAGGCTGAGGCAGGCAGATCACTGGAGGCCAGGAGTTGACCTGCCTGACCAACATGGCAAAACCCCGTCTCTACTAAAAATACAAAAATTTGCGAGGCATGGTGGCATACACCTGTAACTTCAGCTATTTGGGAGACTGAGGTCCAAGAATTGCTTGAACCTGGGAGGCGGAGGTTACAGTGAGCGGGGACTGCACCACTGCACTCCAGCCTGGGACAGAGAGCAAGACTCTGTCTCAACAAAAAAAAAAAAAAAAAAAGGGTTAGGTCTGAATATCAGCAAGAGAGCAAAATAAGACATTCTGGTGCTCATACCCATGCAGAAACATCAATTTGAACAACTATGCACTCCACACATGAAACTACCTTAATAAAAACTAAGGAATGAGGTGAGCTATTACAACAGTGCAGTGTAGCACAGAAATAAGAAAGACACATTGAAGAGTGTAGAAAGGATAATTTTACATTACATACATCACTCCTTTCTCAACCTGATTCAGCACAACTGGAGAGATACCCACTAGGGGGAAGGAGAGGGAAGTGAGCACCAGACTTTGTCTTGGACCCCAAAACCATGCTCACCCCAATAAAACCCAAAGCCAGGTAGGCCCCATAGCCCCAACTTAATGCTGGCACCAGAAGATTCAGCTGCCGGATCCTGTAGCCCCAAGCTCCAAATCTGCCTGGTAGGTTCAGTTTCCAAGCCTGCCCAACCACGAGGCCTACCCCAGAAGCCCTAAGCTGTTGCCCAGCCCCAATGCCAGGCCAGCACCCACAAATTCAGGCTCTTAGACTTTTCCCTCTGCCAGCATAATTGATATATTGATCATTTAATGACAATATAGTATACGTTATATCTTATATAACAACACCATTATCCCTGGGTCATATTCAATTTGGAATTGGTTTTTTGCACAAAAATTTTCCTGTTCATCAGTAGAAAGCAGGGATCATCACACTTTTTTGGTAAGGAGCCAAAGTAAGTAAGTAATGTTCATTTGAGAGCACGTATGGTCTTTGTCAAAATTGTTTTTTTAACAATCATTTTAAAGTGTAAAAATCATTTTTAGCTTAGGGCTATTAAAAAAATAGACCATAAACCTGATTTGGTTTACTGGCCATAATTTGCCAACTCTTGATAGTCTTTTTTATACCCTTAATAAATATCTCTAGATTTCATTGCTTTCAATAAATACTTATTGAGCATCTTTTATTATACCACACATTGTGCTCAACAAAGATAATATAGGAGTAGGGGTTACTGTATCTTTTTTTCACCACTCTTTCCCTTTTATACTGTGCCTAGCTCATAGTGTCAGTTAATAAATGTGCTTAATGGCTTATGCACATGGAGCCAGGGATGCTTAGTTCTATGGTAGTGGTGGGTAGGAGGAAGTCAGTATTGACATTAGAGATGACAGAGATGATCTAGAGTACCTCAAGAGAGTTTTGAAGAATTAATAAGAAGTTACTAGTCATACCACAGATGGAACCTTCCAGGTGGTGGGTAGACATGCACATCTCTCATCTAAAACTCTTAGGGCCATATGTGTTTTAGAATTTAGAAGTTTTTAGTTTGGAAAGTTAATACAGTACACATGTCATATATTATGACATATATCCCAGCAGGATCTGAGAAAGCCCTTTATTAAGCATAATTTTTATTGCAAAATGTGTTAATATTCATACTAAAAGGGTTTATGTAAATGACTGAAAAAGAGAATGAAAAGACAATCCACAGACTGGGAGAAAATCTTTGCAAAGCATGTGTCTGACAAAGAACTTATATACAGAATATATAAAGACTATCAGAACTCACTATGAGAACAAATAACCAGACAAAAAATGTGCAAAAGGCTTGAACAGACACTCTACCAAAGAAGATATGTGGATAAATACAGAATATATTTAACATTGTTAGTTATTAAGAAAATCTACATTAAAACCACAAGATATGCCATTAAAGTGACTAACTTTATAAAAAGAATGATGATATCAAGTGTTGGTGAGGCTATGGAGTAACAGGAGTTGTTTTTCACTTCCATTGGGTATGTAGAATGGTACAACCACTTTTGAACAATTTGACAGTTCCTAGAAACTTTAAATTTACACTTAGGCTAGGCATGGTGGTTCACACTTGTAATCCTAGCACTTTGGGATGCCAAGGTGGGAGGACTGCTTGAGCCCAGGAGTTTGAGACCAATCTGGGCAACATAGCAAAACCTACCTCTACATAAAATAAAAAAAGTAGTCAGGCACAGTAGCACACGCTTGTAGTCCTAGTTACTTGGAAGGCTGAGATGGGAGGATCAGTTGAGCCCACGAGGTGACAACTGCAGTGAGCCATGATCATGCCACTGCACTCCAGACTGGGCAACAGAGTGAGACCCTGTCTCAAGAAGAAAGAGGAGGAGAAGGAAGGGGATGGAGAGAAAGGGGAGAGGAGGGGAGAAGAAGAATTTGCTTTCTGTGGTTTCTCTCGCCCATGGTTAACCATAGTCCGAAAATATTAAGTGGGAAATTCCAGAATAAACAAATCCTACGTTTTAAATTATGCACTACTGAGTAGTGTGATGACCTCTCACACCATCCTGCTCTGTTCCACCTGGAAAATCATTCCTCTGTCAGGTGTCTGCCCATGAGTCACTTAGTAGCATTCTCGGTTATGAGATCAACTGTCATGGGATCACAGTGCTTGTATTCAGGTAACCCTTGTTTTACTTAATGACCAGAAAGGGCAAGAGTATTTTGCCTAATTTATAAATTAAATGTTATAGACATATGTGTATAGGAAAAACATACATTTAGGGTTTGCTACTATCCATGGTTTCATACATCCCCTAGGTGTCTTTGAATCTATCCCCTGTGAATAAATGGGGGTTACTATACTACTGCATGTCTCCTTTTATAAGTTATAAAACACTAGATAATACAAACTATAGTGACAGAAATCACTTGGTGAGGTGGAATAAGCAGGCAAAAATAAGGAGGAGTATTGGAGACAGCAGTTGAACAATGCTGTTTGGAGAACCCCCAGCCAAATTGAGTTCCAGTACTGGAGTGGCTGGTGACCTTGCCCTAATGAGGAATGAAAGGCAGCTGGATGTGAATGTTTACTGTGTGCCTTTCATGGGACACTTCGTTTACCTGGTGGATGGTCTAATTCATAGTTGTCTGACCCCAGACCCAGGCTCCCTCACACAGGAAACTTGTTTGTACTGACAGATGCCTGTGTGGCTCTTGTCTGACCCATGTCCAGTTTATGCTTGCCTGACCATCATGGTGACACTCAGAACCCAACCTTGTGTTTTTCCCAGCATCTCCAAGAAAACCCGGTCCGGAATAGTCCCTGGCTCTTCCGATGGGTGGTGCAAACTTAATACACCACCACAATAAGAAATAAGTTCAAAGATTTGTTACTTACAAATCTTGGGCAGGAAGGGCTCCATTTCTAGGTCACATGAGGCAAGAATGAAGAGGAGTCAGGCAGAGAGAAAGAGAGAACATGCACACAACTAACAGTATATATAAGGGAATAGAGCATGGGTCACTTTTGGTCTGTTTGAGGGAAGGCAGGACAACAGAAGCCCAGTTTGCGAGGCAGGAAGGGTGCCTCTAAGTTCTTATCTTTGGCTACCAGCTAGACCCATTTGGGTATGATATTCTAATGCCTAGGCAGCAACCCATGCTACCTTGCTGTGTCATTCCCATTACAGATACACAGTTCCTACCCTCCCAAAACTCATTCCAGTAGAAAAGATAATCAAGAAAATGAGTGACTATTATATGTTCTAAGTGCTATGAAAGAGTGCTATGGTAGTACAGAAAATGAGCAAAATAGACTATAACATTTATATTGACCCTTATGAAAGCCATGGTTTCAAGATATAATTTTAAGAAGCATTCATGCTTTGTTTCAGCTTTTTAAATTTTGTGCAAACTACATTGCCAGCAACTCAGTATTTCTATATCTGCCACTACTGTTTCACCATTATGTTTTGCAAAGGGAGAAACCCTTTATTTGAATTGTAAGTCAAATCCCTTCTGTACCACCAACTATCTGTATGATCTTGTATAAGTTTCTTTGCTATTTGTAGTCTTTATTTCCTCGTTACAAAAGGGAATAATCCTACCTCCCTTGTGGGGTTTTGCTAAGGACTAAATGAGAAAATCATCATAGAATATTGAGTAAATGTCCATTTCCTCTCCACTTATTCCTTCTTTACAAATACAGTTATATAATAGCACATGTATTATGTAAAACTAAAACTATACATGATTTAGTTTCTATTTTATCTTCTTTACTATTATTGTCTATCATACACAGTTCATAAAGATGTTTTAGAGAGAAGATAGTTCTTGATGTTATATTTGAAGTACCACTAACATATTAGTGAAAATTGTTTTTTCTCATTCACAGACAACTTTTGGCAGTAGAAATAACTAACAAATTTGTTTGTATTATTTATAAACAATAAAACCATATACTTAGTCATAATTTAATTCTACATATGATTAATTTTACTAGCTATCCAAAATAGAAAAAAAAAAAACATGTTACTGTGTAATAAAAAGTCTAACGAGGTCAGTATAAAATATGACGAAAACTGATGTTGTTTATCCTAAGGTTTATGTTTTAATTCTAATTGATATTAACTTTATAATTAGGAAGAATATTCCTGAAACCTGCTAAAAATGTAAGCTAAAATAATATTAATATGAGTTTCTAAGTTCAGATTTTAAAGCTATGACTAAATTATTTGATATTTTTAAATTTGGCTTTCCACTTCTGAGGCGTAATGCCCACAGTGTGTTCTTTCTGTGTCTGTCAATCTTTTTATAGTCTTTAACTGCAGATTATTTGTGTATACTCTGTATTGGCTGTTACTTACCTTGAATACAAAAAGTCTCAAAATTATTCTCCTTTATTTCTTTGTAGTTCTACCAAAATTAGACAAATGCTGCTCAGATTTTTCTAATTGTAGACAATACTTTATGCACCTTCAATGCCAAATTACTGTGCTAGACTTCTCACTTGAAATCTTTAGAAAAATCTTTTCTGCCAAAGTAATACTTGTAATTAATTTTAGTTTGGTACCTTTGAGACTGAACTGTTTCTCCTATGTTTTATACAGGAGGAAAGAGAGAGATGTTAAACGAGGCTTTCCGTTCTTTCTCCGCAGGTACTTGAGTTGGTTCACCGTAACTTTGCTGGTTCTGTAGTAGTTAAAACTCACTCTCTGTGGACTCTTAAAAGTTCTCTATTGCTGTACTTCACTCTCTAGTTTCCTGGTTCTGTTGGTGTGGTGTCCTCGTACCTCCTGGTTGCCATATTGGCAGGACACATGACTACCCAGTCGTAACAACAAACCAAATCGCTCTCCTTCTTGGCTGCCTCTGATCTGTAGAAATACTTACACATCAGTTGCCCAACAAACTCTAGTTCAGACCAGTTGCAGAGGCAATAAGCACTCCCCTGACTTCTCAATTAAAGCAATTAATCAGTCCTCAGATATCCAATCCTGTTCCATGGTACACTTTTAACTTTCCCACACACGAGTCCTCTCTGCATCCCAGCTTCAGAATATGTATTGCAAAGTGTTTTCTCCTTAAAGTGTCTACCTTACTGAGTTTAGAATGAGAAGGTAATACTCTTCCCCTTCCATCCTCACAGGGTATAGTGGTGGAGACTCACAATCTGGCAACAGCTCTCTGTAAGGAAACTCTTCTGCCTTCATCTCACACAATCCTTTTTCTGAACATTTTTATATGCTTAATCTCTCTGAGGAACAATCTGCCTATTGTGAGGATATTGAGAATGGATGACTATGCATACTCACTTTGGTGTCTGGTAGCTGTCTCATTGGTATTTCAGTGGAAGCATTCTAGCATCCTTTTACCCTTACCCCTAATATTCTATTTAGTTCTTTGCTATCATATTACCATTAGTTAAATGTAAATTTTAATGAATTCACTCTTGATCACAGTTTGTATATGTCTATTAATTTTCACATTCATTTTATGTTTAGATGGTGTCTTAGGCCATTTTTTGCTGCTGTAACAGAATACCTGTGACTGGGCAATTTATAATGAACAGAAATTTATTGGTTCATAGTTCTGGAAGGTTGGAAAGATTGAGGGACAGCATCTGGCAGAAGCCTTCTTGCTGCATTGCCCTATGGCAGAAGGCAGAAGTACAAGAGAGAGCAAGAGAGGGCCAAACTTGGCCTTTTGTGATAGCACCACTTCCACCCAATGAAGGTGGAGCCTCATCACCTATAATTGCCTGTTAAGGATCCCACCTCTTAATACTGTTGCAGTGGCAATACAGTTTCAACATGAGTTTTGGAGGGGAGGGACATTCAAATCGTAGCAGATGGCTGACTTCACATATTATCACAGAAGTATTTAACGCAAGCAATTAGATGCTTTTACATTGTGTTAGAAAGGATTGGTGGAGCAAGCTCTCCAGGAGGGCTGGATCCTAGGAATGCTTGAGAACAAAGCCAAGGAACTGACCAACCAGAAAGAGCTGCTACTTTCCCATCATCAGAAGTGAGAGAAAGTTAGAAGCTGCTGCCAGCAACACATCAACTGGCCTTTGGTACCCAGAAAACTAAGCAATTACACACTGGAACACTGATGTAGAAAACCTCAATGTCTCCATGACTATGCTTGACAAAAGAAGCTAGGCAAGCGTCAGCACATTGCCCCACTCACTTCTAAGTTCCAAATAATATGCAAATGTATCTATCTGTTTAGCAGAATCTAATTATCAACCAAAACCTTAGCTGCAAAAGAGTAACAACAACAAACAAAAATGGGTGCAGCTTTCTAACTCCTGCAGTGTAAAAGCTGAGATGTTGCCTGCCATATCATAATATACAACACCTTTCCACAAATAAGTTTTTTCAGAGACATTAGTGGTGTACCCTCAAATGTTTAAAACTTTGAGGTGGTCCTCAAAGGTTTAAAAATTTCTTTTGCAGTTCCATATGAATTATAACTTTCCTAAGTATTGAATAACAGCATTATAATTTTATTCAGAATACTTGAAACAAGGCTTCATCATTGTTTCTTACCAGTTAGTGTTTTGGATGAAAAATATGAGGCCAATCTGATCTACATTTCTTCTCTGAAAATATAAATGATTTTTTAGAATTTCAGGAGGCATATGTATGAGTGCTCTTTTTTATTAATCATGCTTTCTGACACATCGTGAATTCTTTCATTTTGAAGTAAATGGGTTTTACTGAGATTCAGTATTCTCTTGAATCTCATTGAGAATATGAATTATTTGAATGCTTCCCTTTTTTCTGCATTAATGCCTTATCAATGAAGTCCATTTCCTCTGACTGCTTAGCTTGTTGCCTTCATTTACGCTGCTCATTTTCCTCATGTATCCAGAGGTTTCAGGTGCTTGGCATTGTAGGTAAAGGTCTGATAGTACAGTGGTGAAGGGCAAGACTATCTAGACTAATTTGGATCTAGGATAATAATTGTACTTTCCTCAAAGGATGGTTGTGTGGATTAAGCGAGTGAGCATCTATGAAGTGCTTAAAACAGTGCCTGAAATAAAATGAGAGCTCATCACCATTACTACCTCTGCTACCTGATGGAAATGGAAAAAGATCTGCTTTAGAATTTGTCTAGGTCTAGCTGTAGTGCTATACTAGCTGGCTTTATACTCTGGGTCTCAGTGGACAGGGGATTAAATGTCTAAAGTTGCCACTGCCCTTGAGCAGTGTTTGTGACTATAAGCAGCTGAAAGTTTTTAAGAAATTTGACAATATTTCTACAATACAAGTGAGATCCTTTTTTTTTTTTTTTTGCGGCAGGGTCTCTCTTGCGCAGACAGAAGTGTAATAGCACAATCACGGCTCACAGTTCACTGGAGCCTCAATCTGCCAATCTCAAGCAATCGTCCTACTTCAGCCTCCTAACTAGCTGGCCACCACAGGCACTGGCCACCACACCCAGTGGCCACCACACAGCTAATTTTTAAAAAAATTTTGCAGAAACGAGGTCTCACTGTGTTGCCCAGGCTGGTCTCAAACTCCTGGACTCAAGCGATTCTCCCACCCCAGCCTCCCAAAGTGCTGGGATTACAGGCGTAAGCCATCACACCTAGCTTCTTTCTGTTTTCTAGTAGTGATTGTTGGACAGAGTTCTGCCTGCTACTTTGGTTTAACCACCTGAACTCAGGAATTGGGAGTAAGAGAAAGTCAAAGACATGTCAGTCATGATAGTGCTAGCCTCCCCAGGTGTTCATTTTGGAAAAATATTAAAAGTATATATTATATATAACAACTCAAAAGTAGCTACTGATTTGACGTCTGATTACTTCCCCTTCAACAAATTTCAACTTTATTGTAAATATGATAGAATTTTTTAGTCCATAGTGAGAATGGTTTGAAAAAATAATTTTGGAGCACAATTGCCGTATTTGTTTAAGCAATTTTGAAAAAGGGAGAAAAAACTGCATTATGTGTAATACAAAATGGAAACATTCAAGTGATGCAGATGGACATCATAGACACATTTTCAGTCTCATTAGTTTAACAATGTATTTCAAATTTTGGCATTTGAAAATGACTGGTGGATATTAAAAAGTTAGATAGTGTAGAACTCCGATGATATATTAACAACTTTGAAGTGTAAAAAATTGTAATTATCATTGCAATATATCAGGGATATGAAAGATTTTAGTTTTGTGATAGTCTTGGTATATAACAGCAAAGATAAGCCGTAATTTGAACGTTCAGAGTGATTGGGTAGTGTTGAATTTAATGACTTACTTTTGTACAATTTTAATGTGTACTAACTTAAAATTTATTGGATAATTTTGAAAACTACAGCATATTATAGTATATCTTAATTGACTATAGAAACAGAAGAACATGATATATGCACTAGTGATTTTGGATTTATGTTTACTGCAAAATGAGTTTATTCTGTTATTTCTGCCATCATAATTGTATGTCTGTTCTTAAATTAATTATGGACACATTTTTCTACTTTTAGGCATGAAGGAACTGACTCTCAAGCAGACCTAGAAGATATCATTGTTGTGTTAAACAGCTTCAAAAGCAAGATACTGGAAGTAAAAGTATGTGGGGCAGAGGTTTTTATAGGCTTTGTTCTTAATATTAAGAATTATCTTCTTTGTTTTTTAATTAATTGATTTATTTTACAGCTAACTTTACAATTTTACAACCTAAAATGTTATATTTGAACTCCAGCAGTAAAAAAAAGAAGAGGATTTAGTTCACAAAGGAAAACAGAACTTGAAGATAGAAGAGAAGGATTTTTTTTTACATTATGATAACTGTGAATATATCTACTAAATCTATCTGTAGCCAAATAATGTTACAAATTGGACTCTAGAGATGAGATCAGGAACATGCACTGAAAAATTAGTTCTAAAAAGAGAAGGTGATGTTTTTTAAAGAGGGAGAGAGAGGGAGTTTTTAATGATAGCAGATTTTTTTTTGGACCAACCCTCCTGCTTAAAACTAGTGAAAATATTAGATACAAGTTTTTAAAAATCTTAAAAACAACGAGGAACTGATAATCAGATAATAAGGATAATAAGGAAACACAAAACCAAAATTAAAGGGAAAATAAGAGTCTAGTGAAATAAGCAAGCACAGAAACTTCTCTTGACCCAAGGAAGCTACTGTTGTCCTGGGAACATTTTTCTGTCCTGTCACACTTTAAACTACCATTTTTATTTATTTTGATGGGTTAGGGAACAAAAATTAAAACCCAGAAACCCAAATAAAATAATCTATTAGAAGACCCTCTCTACAATAAACTAGCTCTATTTTCAGGCTAAGGATGGAATATAAAAAATTATTCCTCATATTCTTTTCGCCCAAATTTGTGTCAGCTAAGTAGGCCAGGGAATCCTGAACCTTGAATTGGTACTAAAATCTTTCCAGATTGATAGGATATAGAGGTATCTAGAAGAGACATCCATAAATCTCTGGAATAAGATTACAGTAGCCTAAGCTGCAAATCAAATTTTTCTGGTGTAAAGGCCAACTCATAGTCAAAGTTAACCAACCAACAAAACCAGCAGAAACAGAAAACTGATACACAAAGACTCAAGATATTAGAATTATTAGAATAACCTCTGAAACAGCTGTACTTTTTTTTAAAGAAATGAAAGATGAGTTTGAAAATAATTGCAGGGAACATGAAACTATAAAACATGTAGATCAGATTTTTTTAAAGTAGACTTTGGAAACTGAGTAATACAATACCAAAATTAATAATTCAGTAGATAGCTTTAACATGCCTTAAGAGAAAATTAGCAAGTTGGGAGATAGGCCAGAAAAAGTATACCGAATGCAACAGAGACAGGAAAAAAAGAAAATATAGCAGAGAGCATTCACACACACACACACACACACACACACGCTAGTGTGAAAGTCTAAGATTACCAGTAGTGGATTTAAAACTGGCTCTGCCGGGGGGCGGAGCAAGATGGCCGAATAGGAACAGCTCCAGTCTCCAACTCCCAGCGCGAGCGACACAGAAGACCGGTGATTTCTGCATTTTCAACTGAGGTACTGGGTTCATCTCACTGGGGAGTGCCAGACGATCGGTGCTGGTCAGCTGCTGCAGCCCGACCAGCGAGAGCTGAAGCAGGGCGAGGCATTGCCTCACCTGGAAAGCGCAAGGGGGAAGGGAATCCCTTTTCCTAGCCAGGGGAACTGAGACACACAACACCTGGAAAATCGGGTAACTCCCACCCCAAAACTGCGCTTTAAGCAAACAGGCACACCAGGAGATCATATCCCACACCTGGCCGGGAGGGTCCCACACCCACGGAGCCTCCCTCATTGCTAGCATAGCAGTCTGTGATCTACCGGCAAGGCAGCAGCGAGGCTGGGGGAGGGGTGCCCGCCATTGCTGAGGCTTAAGTAGGTAAACAAAGCTGCTGGGAAGCTCGAACTGGGTGGAGCTCACAGCAGCTCAAGGAAACCTGCCTGTCTCTGTAGACTCCACCTCTGGGGACAGGGCACAGTAAACAATAACAAACGCAGCAGCTCTGCAGACGCAAACGACTCTGTCTGACAGCTTTGAAGAGAGCAGTGGATCTCCCAACACGGAGGTTGAGATCTGAGAAGGGACAGACTCCCTGCTCAAGTGGGTCCCTGACCCCTGAGTAGCCTAACTGGGAGACATCCCCCACTAGGGGCAGTCTGACACCCCACACCTCACAGGGTGGAGTACACCCCTGAGAGGAAGCTTCCAAAGCAAGAATCAGACAGGTACACTCACTGTTCAGAAATATTCTATCTTCTGCAGCCTCTGCTGCTGATACCCAGGCAAACAGGGTCTGGAGTGGACCTCAAGCAATCTCCTACAGCTACAACCTACAGCTGAGGATCCTGACTGTTAGAAGGAAAGCTATCAAACAGGAAGGACACCTACACCAAAACCCCATCAGTACATCACCATCACCAAAGACCAGAGGCAGATAAAACCACAAAGATGGGGAAAAAGCAGGGCAGAAAAGCTGGAAATTCAAAAAATAAGAGCGCATCTCCCCCGGCAAAGGAGTGCAGCTCATCGCCAGCAATGGATCAAAGCTGGACGGAGAATGACTTTGACGACATGAGAGAAGAAGGCTTCAGTCCATCAAATTTCTCAGAGCTAAAGGAGGAATTACGTACCCAGCGCAAAGAAACTAAAAATCTTGAAAAAAAAAGTGGAAGAATTGATGGCTAGAGTAATTAATGCAGAGAAGCTCACAAACGAAATGAAAGAGACGAAAACCATGGCACGAGAAATACGTGACAAATGCACAAGCTTCAGTAACTGACTCGATCAACTGGAAGAAAGAATGTCAGCGATGGAGGATCAAATGAATGAAATGAAGCGAGAAGAGAAACCAAAAGAAAAAAGAAGAAAAAGAAATGAACAAAGCCTGCAAGAAGTATGGGATTATGTAAAAAGACCAAATCTACGTCTGATTGGGGTGCCTGAAAGTGAGGGGGAAAATGGAACCAAGTTGGAAAACACTATTCAGGATATCATCCAGGAGAACTTCCCCAAGCTAGTAGGGCAGGCCAACATTCAAATCCAGGAAATACAGAGAACGCCACAAAGATACTCCTCGAGAAGAGCAACTCCAAGACACATAATTGCCAGATTCACCAAAGTTGAAATGAAGGAAAAAATCTTAAGGGCAGCCAGAGAGAAAGGTCGGGTTACCCACAAAGGGAAGCCCATCAGACTAACAGCAGATCTCTCGGCAGAAACTCTTCAAGCCAGAAGAGAGTGGGGGCCAATATTCAACATTCTTAAAGAAAAGAATTTTCAACCCAGAATTTTATATCCAGCCAAACTCAGTTTCATAAGTGAAGGAGAAAAAAAAATCCTTTACAGATAAGCAAATGCTTAGAGATTTTGTCACCACTAGGCCTGCCTTACAAGAGACCCTGAAGGAAGCACTAAACATGGAAAGGAACAACTGGTACCAGCCATTGCAAAAACATGCCAAAATGTAAAGACCATCAAGGCTAGGAAGAAACTGCATCAACTAACGAGCAAAATAGCCAGTTAATATCATAATGGCAGGATCAAGTTCACACATAACAATCGTAACCTTAAATGTAAATGGACTAAATGCTCCAATTAAAAGACACAGACTGGCAAACTGGATAAAGAGTCAAGATCCATCAGTCTGCTGTATTCAGGAGACCCATCTCACATGCAGAGACATACATAGGCTCAAAATAAAGGGATGGAGGAAGATTTACCAAGCAAATGGAGAACAAAAAAAAAGTGGGGGTTGCAATACTAGTCTCTGATAAAACAGACTTTAAACCATCAAAGATCAAAAGAGACAAAGAAGGCCATTACATAATGGTAAAGGGATCAATTCAACAGGAAGAGCTAACTATCCTAAATATATATGCACCCAATACAGGAGCACCCAGATTCATAAAGCAAGTCCTTAGAGACTTACAAAGAGACTTAGACTCCCATACAATAATAATGGGAGACTTCAACACTCCACTGTCAACATTAGACAGATCAACGAGACAGAAAGTTAACAAGGATATCCAGGAATTGAACTCATCTCTGCAGCAAGCAGACCTAATAGACATCTATAGAACTCTCCACCCCAAATCAACAGAATATACATTCTTCTCAGCACCACATCGTACTTACTCCAAAATTGACCACGTAATTGGAAGTAAAGCACTCCTCAGCAAATGTACAAGAACAGAAATTATAACAAACTGTCTCTCAGACCACAGTGCAATCAAATTAGAACTCAGGACTAAGGAACTCAATCAAAACCGCTCAACTACATGGAAACTGAACAACCTGCTCCTGAATGACTACTGGGTACATAACGAAATGAAGGCAGAAATAAAGATGTTCTTTGAAACCAATGAGAACAAAGATACAACATACCAGAATCTCTGGGACACATTTAAAGCAGTGTGTAGAGGGAAATTTATAGCACTAAATGCCCACAAGAGAAAGCAGGAAAGATCTAAAATTGACACTCTAACATCGCAATTAAAAGAACTAGAGAAGCAAGAGCAAACACATTCGAAAGCTAGCAGAAGGCAAGAAATAACTAAGATCAGAGCAGAACTGAAGGAGATAGAGACACAAAAAACCCTCCAAAAAATCAATGAATCCAGGAGTTGGTTTTTTGAAAAGATCAACAAAATTGACAGACCACTAGCAAGACTAATAAAGAAGAGAGAAGAATCATATCGACGCAATTAAAAATGATAAAGGGAATATCACCACCGACCCCACAGAAATACAAACTACCATCAGAGAATACTATAAACACCTCTACGCAAATAAACTGGAAAATCTAGAAGAAATGGATAATTTCCTGGACACTTACACTCTTCCAAGACTAAACCAGGAAGAAGTTGAATCCCTGAATAGACCAATAGTAGGCTCTGAAATTGAGGCAATAATTAATAGCCTACCAACCAAAAAAAGTCCAGGACCAGATGGATTCACAGCTGAATTCTACCAGAGGTACAAGGAGGAGCTGGTACCATTCCTTCTGAAACTATTCCAATCAATAGAAAAAGAGGGAATCCTCCCTAACTCATTTTATGAGGCCAACATCATCCTGATACCAAAGCCTGACAGAGACACAACAAAAAAAGAGAATTTTAGACCAATATCCCTGATGAACATCGATGCAAAAATCCTCAATAAAATACTGGCAAACCGGATTCAGCAGCACATCAAAAAGCTTATCCACCATGATCAAGTGGGCTTCATCCCTGGGATGCAAGGCTGGTTCAACATTTGGAAATCAATAAACATAATCCAGCATATAAACAGAACCAAAGACAAGAATCACATGATTATCTCAATAGATGCAGAAAAGGCTTTTGACAAAATTCAACAGCCCTTCATGCTAAAAACGCTCAATAAATTCGGTATTGATGGAACGTACCTCAAAATCATAAGAGCTATTTATGACAAACCCACAGCCAATATCATACTGAATGGGCAAAAACTGGAAAAATTCCCTTTGAAAACTGGCACAAGACAGGGATGCCCTCTCTCACCACTCCTATTCAACATAGTGTTGGAAGTTCTGGCTAGGGCAATCAGGCAAGAGAAAGAAATCAAGGGGATTCAGTTAGGAAAAGAAGAAGTCAAATTGTCCCTGTTTGCAGACGACATGATTGTATATTTAGAAAACCCCATTGTCTCAGCCCAAAATCTCCTTAAGCTGATCAGCAACTTCAGCAAAGTCTCAGGATACAAAATTAATGTGCAAAAATCACAAGCATTCTTATACACCAGTGACAGTCAAACAGAGAGCCAAATCAGGAATGAACTTCCATTCACAATTGCTTCAAAGAGAATAAAATACCTAGGAATCCAACTTACAAGGGATGTAAAGGACCTCTTCAAGGAGAACTACAAACCACTGCTCAGTGAAATCAAAGAGGACACAAACAAATGGAAGAACATACCATGCTCATGGATAGGAAGAATCAATATCGTGAAAATGGCCATACTGCCCAAGGTAATTTATAGATTCAATGCCATCCCCATCAAGCTACCAATGAGCTTCTTCACAGAATTGGAAAAAACTGCTTTAAAGTTCATATGGAACCAAAAAAGAGCCCGCATCTCCAAGACAATCCTAAGTCAAAAGAACAAAGCTGGAGGCATCATGCTACCTGACTTCAAACTATACTACAAGGCTACAGTAACCAAAACAGCATGGTACTGGTACCAAAACAGAGATATAGACCAATGGAACAGAACAGAGTCCTCAGAAATAATACCACACATCTACAGCCATCTGATCTTTGACAAACCTGAGAGAAACAAGAAATGGGGAAAGGATTCCCTATTTAATAAATGGTGCTGGGAAAATTGGCTAGCCATAGTAGAAAGCTGAAACTGGATCCTTTCCTTACTCCTTATACGAAAATTAATTCAAGATGGATTAGAGACTTAAATGTTAGACCTAATACCATAAAAATCCTAGAGGAAAACCTAGGTAGTACCATTCAGGACATAGGTATGGGCAAAGACTTCATGTCTAAAACACCAAAAGCAATGGCAGCAAAAGCCAAAATTGACAAATGGGATCTCATTAAACTAAAGAGCTTCTGCACAGCAAAAGAAACTACCATCAGAGTGAACAGGCAACCTACAGAATGGGAGAAAATTTTTGCAATCTACTCATCTGACAAAGGGCTAATATCCAGAACCTACAAAGAACTCAAACAAATTTACAAGAAAAAAACAACCCCATCAAAAAGTGGGCAAAGGATATGAACAGACATTTCTCAAAAGAAGACATTCATACAGCCAACAGACACATGAAAAAATGCTCATCATCACTGGCCATCAGAGAAATGCAAATCAAAACCACAATGAGATACCATCTCACACCAGTTAGAATGGCGATCATTCAAAAGTCAGGAAACAACAGGTGCTGGAGAGGATGTGGAGAAATAGGAACACTTTTACACTGTTGGTGGGATTGTAAACTAGTTCAACCATTATGGAAAACAGTATGGCGATTCCTCAAGGATCTAGAACTAGATGTACCATATGACCCAGCCATCCCATTACTAGGTATATACCCAAAGGATTATAAATCATGCTGCTATAAAGACACATGCACACGTATGTTTATTGCAGCACTATTCACAATAGCAAAGACTTGGAATCAACCCAAATGTCCATCAGTGACAGATTGGATTAAGAAAATGTGGCACATATACACCATGGAATACTATGCAGCCATAAAAAAGGATCAGTTTGTGTCCTTTGTAGGGACATGGATGCAGCTGGAAACCATCATTCTTAGCAAACTATCACAAGAACAGAAAACCAAACACCACATGTTCTCACTCATAGGCGGGAACTGAACAATGAGATCACTTGGACTCGGGAAGGGGAACATCACACACCGGGGCCTATCATGGGGAGGGGGGAGGGGGGAGGGATTGCATTGGGAGTTATACCTTATGTAAATGACGAGTTGATGGGTGCAGCACACCAACATGGCACAAGTATACATATGTAGCAAACCTGCACGTTGTGCACATGTACCCTACAACTTGAAGTTTAATAATAATAAATAAATTAAAAAAAAATAAATAAAATAAAATAAAATAAAATAAAATAAAATAAAATAAAACTGGCTCTGCCACTCACTAGCTTTGTGACCTTGGACGGATTACTTAATCTCTTTCTGTCTCATTTCCTCATCTGTAAAATAGGGTTGACAATAGAATATACCTCACAGGACTGTTATGAAGATAAGATAAAGCACTTTATGAGTATTTGTTGGATAAATAAAATTAACCTAAATGGAATTTCAAAGATAATTAAAGAATGGAGTACAAGTAACATTTGAAGCAATAATGACTAAGAATTTTTATGAATTGATGAAAGATACCAATTACAAATATTCTACAACCTACCCATACCTAGGTCTTTTAGTAGTTTGTTTTTGTTTTTGTTTTTGTTTTTGTTTTTGTTTTGAGACAGAGTCTCGCTCTGTTGCTCACCCTGGAGTGCAGTGGCCCGATACTGGCTTACTGCAGCCTCCATCTCCCAAGATCAAGTGATCCTCCTGCCTCAGCCTCCTGAGTAACTGGGACCACAGGCATGTGCTACCACGCCTGGCTAATTTTTGTGTTTGCGTGTATTTTTTGTATTTTTAGTAGAGGTGGGGTTTCACTATGTTGGCCAGGCTGGTCTTAAACTCTTGACCTCGAGTGATCCACCCACCTCGGCCTCCCAGAGTGCTAGGATTACAGGCATGAGCTACCACGCCCGACCACCTTCAGTTTGTTTTCTAATAACACAGTTTTATCGCCTAACCATCTGTTTCTCAGAATTACAGTAAAAAGATAGAAAAACAGGAGAAAAGATAAGCAACATAGAGGATCAGCCCATGAAATCCAATAGCCTACTAAGAGGAATTCCAGAAACAACAGAGAAGATGGAGGAGGGAAAGTGTCCTAAAGCTGAGAGAGAAAAATGTTCATGTCAAAAGAGTCCACAAATTATGAAGTAGGATGAATGAAAATGGCCCATATAAGATTATAATAGCTACTAAGAAGGAAAAGTGCGTAACTGCAATAGAATGACACTTAACACTAGTATCAAAATTTCATTTTCAAAATACTTAGCTGTTAAAAGACAGCAAAAGCTTTCAGTGTTTTGAGGAAAATTATTTCGAACCTCTTGTTTATCCAGCCAAATTCTTAATCAAATGTTTATCCAGCCAAATTCTTAATCAAATGTGAAGGTAAAAAGTTAGTTTCTGAAGTATGAAGCTTTAGAAAAATTATTTTTCATACCCCTTCTTGGAGACATTTGGCAGTACAATGAAGATGAAAATCAAGATCAAGAAAGAAGATCAGTAGTTCAAGAAATGGTGAAAGTAATCTATAAACCAATGTAAAGAAAATCTAGAAAGAAACAGTTAATTGTTGAACTTTAAGAAAAATGTCTTCAGGTAGACAAGAATTCCAGACAATTAGATAACATGAGTAATAAACGAAAAGATTATGTTTGTGATAAAGAAGACATATTTGTATATCTCCCCACAAGAAAAAATAAGGACCATGAAATTCCAGGAAAAAATAGTTCTCTGCTGGTGGAATGTAAGAAAGGAAAATTAATCTGAACCAGCAAGAGTCTCCTGGGAGTGGCACGGTGACCATAGGAGGAAACTATAACTATGCTGTACTATACTAAAACTATAACTGCACAGAGGAAATAGAGTTTTAGTAGATTTTCCGACTCTTCAGTGGTTAATTTTTACACTGTCATAATGAACACTTTTTACTGATTTTCAAGTTTTAGAATCACCATAGCAAAATGCAACAGACACAATTATGTTTACTGAACTAAATGTAAATGTTATCAGTATTTACAAATGCTAAAGTCAAGGTTTAACTAATATAAGTTGGGAGGTAGAAGGAAATCATAGAAATAGTAGTGTCCTTATAAACAGATTATACCCGAGAAACTGTTGGGATTGTGGGAATAAAAAAAGAGATTTAGATACTATTTAAAGTGACAAAAAATACTCAGTAGAAGAACTGAAGATGAACATATTACTACCAAAATTTCCAGACAAATAGGGAAAGGGAAGGATGACAATAAGTGAGCTATTCATCTGTCATCACAAAGAGTAAATAATGTCTAAACTCTGAATTCAGAAATACTAGTAGATAATGCCTAAAGCTGATAAATTAGTAAACACAAGTGCAAGCACATTATTTAGCAATATGGAAGTAACCACCGAAGAAACTGAACAGAGAGTTTGAATTGATAGTTGAAGACCAGATTGTTTACAACGTTGTGCTAAGATATTGCCTGTCTTTGGTTACTGCAACTGTCAATCTTAGATTTCTATGGGTAATCTCTCCCAGTGTGTTTCACTTTCTAACCATACAGCACGATATTAAAGCAGCCAAATTCTAATCTTTTTTGCCTTGCTATCTAGGTGAAAAAAGAAACAGGCAAAATTAAGGAAGATATCCTTACCGATGAAGATGAAAAAACAAAAGGAATGTGGGATTCCATTAAAAGGTAATTACTAATGAATATTTTAACACATCGCTAGATTGTTCCAGAAGTCTAGTATGTGGAAGTTCCACAGGCAGTGAAAATTTAAGTAAAGCAAAGGTCCTCTAATCTAGGAGGGATAAGATAAATACATAAATGTTACTACTATGTACAAGATAGGAAACTAGAGCTGTAAGACAGATGAAAATAAAATACTGGACAAACCAATGGAGAAAAATTATACATCCACTTACAAGGAACCTCAGGAAATACTCCTTGACGAAGTGTGTGGCAAAGATCTATTTTAAAGGACAAGACAGGATTTCAAAAGTTAAAGATTGAGTGAAGGCAGTTACATGAAGGCAAAAAGATTGGATATGTTCCTCAAAGAAAAGAAAGTAGCCTAGCTAGCTGCAACTTAAAATAATAGGGACTGTTTATATTAGATTGATACCTATACTGTTTTATTGTTAGTTTACAAAGGAACACAGGCCAGGCGTTGTGACTCACACCTATAATCCTAACACTTTGAGAGGTGATGACAGGAGGATTGCTTGAGCCCAGGAGTTCAAGGCTAGCCTGGGCAACATAGTGAGACCCTGTATCTACAAAAAGTTTAAAAATTATCTAGTCACAGTGGCATGTATCTGTAGTTCCAGTTACTCAGAAGGCTGAGGTGGGAGGATTGCTTGAGTCTGGGAGGTCAAAGCTGCAGTAAGTCAAGATTGCAACACTGCACTCCAGCCTGGGTGACAGAGTGAGACCCTGTGTCGAAAAACAAACCTACATAAGGAATATATTGACTCAGATATCTAAAGAATCCAGGAGTATACCTGGCATTGGCCATTGGGTGATGTGGTGTGGATACAGTCTTTCTCCATCTCTTAGGTCTACTCTTTCTGTGTCTCCTCCATTTTAATCTAGACTTTTAAAATTAAAAGTTTACTATTTCCAGTGGAAGGACAATGCCTCTTTCCAAACAGTTCCAGTGAAAGTTCCAAGGCTGATTCATGGGTCCAACTATAGCTATGTGTCCCAAACTGAACTGATTTCTGTGACTCTGATAACCAAGCGTGAGTCATATGCCTACTTCTAGAACTGGTGGGAAGGCCTGTCCCACCTAAACCTCATAGGATGAGATGGGAGGAGGAAGGATTCCCCTCCAAATACCAGGTTGTTACTAGAAGGGGAACAGGTGTTAGGTGAGCAAAAACAAAAGCTGTCTCCTGTAGATGCACATTGTAAAGAACTTTGAATGTCCATTTTAGAGATTTGAACCCTATGTGAGCTATGATGGCAAACCATTAATCATTTTGATCAAAGATAAGAAATAGAAATGTTAGCCAAAATAGGTTCAACAACTTAAACATATTTGGTTATACTAGTCAAAAACACTTCCATCATTTTGGATTTTGCCCAGTTTAAGCCTCTTTTTCTATAGTTGACTCCTTGTTTGGTAAGAAAAATCATGTTACTGTCACAGTGTGTGCTTTGAACAAGTTACTGATAAAGGATCGAGGCCACTCATTGAGATAATTTAGAGGGTAGGTATGTTTGACAGGGGATAATGGAATAGAATCCGAACAATTTTAAGAGTATCCATCTAAGAGCTTCCATTAAAATTAGAAGGTAGAGATAAGAATGATTGAAGATAACTGTTTAATTATGGTATAGCCACTTGCTATATAAAAAGGATACCAAAAACAAAATATAGCCGCTTGCTATATAAAAAGGATACAAAAAACAAAATGCTTTGTTAGAACAGAGATGGTAAGTTTTTGGGACGTTAACTGCTCCAGATATATAGTATTGTGTGTCTTATGATGCTTTGACTTTTTTCATCTTAGTTTTAGTTCTAACTTAGAATGATTATTTTTTCTTGCTACTGAATCAACTTCTTTTCTTATTTGGGAGATTACAAGATTTGAAAAATGCTTCTGTCTATAACAATCTATATTTTGCAAAATACCTTTAATGATGACTGTAAGTTTACCAAATTTTATTCATTCTAAATATCTGTTTATATAAAAATACTTTAAAATGTTTAGGAAGAAAAAGATGAATTTGTGCTTTATGAATACTGTAAATAAAAGATTCAGTCATTTTTGTATATGAAATGGGCCTATACAAAAATGAAATGGAGGTGGTCTAACTCCAAAAATGTAATGAAAATGACAACTGGGCCCAGATGACGCTACCATGATATAAACCAGGGAGTAGACATGGCTCCCTAGTGCTTTCTTGGTCATGGAAATCATCCACAGTACCAAGAGGGTACTCCATACCCTGCGTGGAGGAGAAAATCTGCTTGGTCAGAGGAGCTCCAAATTGTAGATGGTGGTTTAAAAATATTTTAGCGTTGGTGAGCCCCATCAGCAGCACTCAGACACCTACCCTGTTACCACATACATTCTTGCTGTGCTATAGTTCCACACTTCCGCATTCTGTTCCTTCCCTCATTATTGGCCTGTTTAAAGTTTCAGTACACTAGATATGGCCATGTCAAGCTGTAATTCATTCTTTGTATTGAAAACAACCTTTGGCAACTCACAGAAATTAAAAAATAACAGCGCATTCACCTAGAGACAATATAATTATATTCCATATTGCAAATTAAAAAAAAAAACTCATAAAGCTTCAAATGATATTGTCAAATATTTTAATATTAGTTTGTAAATATTATAGTGTTTATAGCTTAACTATTTTGAAATACATTTCTATATTTATTGCTTATATTTAGTATTTAGGCATACAATGTTTCCATATGTATGTTTAAGAAATGTCAATTACTTTTTTATTCCAAGTTTCACAATAAGGTTGCATAAAGAAGAAAAAAAGGAAAAAGATGTCCTAAACATTTTTTCAGTTGCTTCTGGTCATTTATATGAACGTTTTTTAAGGTAGGTATATTTTTTAACTTTATATTTTGAAGAAGAAATATTTACATGGTTCAAATTTCAAAAAAAGTAAAGGAATATACACTGGGGGGAAAAAAAAATTCCCACCTCTGTTTCCTTGATACGCAGTTCCTTTTCTCACAGGAAACCCATAGTATTATTTTTACATCCTGCTAAAGAGATACTCGCACACACACAAATATATATATGTGTGTGTGTATTTATTTATTTATTTATTTCAGTTTTTTAAGTCCTTTTACCCAAATAGTAACAAAGAACATACTACTTTACACCTTGCTTTTTTTTTTTTTTACTTAAAATTATGAAGTAAGTATATTTAAATATGAAATTTCATGAGTTTTGGCTTGATTTGAAATATTGGTTTTCTTCAAGGCTAGCAAATAGACATTTTGGATAGGTAAGAATATATATATACACACACACACGATATATATATATTTACTTAATATATATATACAGTACTTACTATATACAGTATTTACTATATATACATATATATATATAATTTACTATAGTAAATTATCCTTTTCCAGTGAAGAAAACCTTGTTTTACAAAAAGGAAGGGAATGAGGGGAGAAATGCATATTGCAAAGTACAAAAGGCTATTTTTAAACAGTTAATATAGAAAGGTCACAGAGAATAACTCAGAAATACTTGAATTGTAGCACTGATACATTAAAATGGAACTTTAGATTCATTTGTATCCTTTCCATTCAGAGTTTTAGGTTAGCAAACCACATGACCCATCCAGTGAATTCGTCAATATAGATAGATCATTCACCTCTTCAGGGTTTGCAGACTTATTATTAATCACACAGTCATAGACAACTGGGCCCAAATGAAGCTACCATGATGTATATGTATTCATCCTTACACATTACATACTTGATAAACCATATTTTAGTTTGTTTCTTCACATTTCATTGTGAAAACCTTCTAATTCATACCTTCAATTATTTAAAAGCCTTTAAGAAGACCTATGTAACAAACCTGTATGTTCTGCACATGTATCCTAGAACTTAAAGTTAAATTTTAAAAATTGAAATTCAATTTTAAAAAACACTTCAAGGTTAAAAAAAAAATGAACTCCTGTTACTGTTAATGTATATTGGGTTTAATATTCTTTTATACAGAATTATGATGCTTTCTGTTTTGCGTAACACCAAAACACCAGTGAAATTCTGGTTGCTAAAAAATTATCTCTCACCGACATTTAAAGTAAGTACATAGCTTTTTTTGTAGAATGGTTAATGTTTGAATAGTAAATTATTTGTATCATTGTAAGTTTATATGATATTTCTCTTTTCAGAATGAGCTTTTTGAAATGTATATTTTAAAGACTTTTTAATAAATTTTAAAATAGTATTTAGTATTTTCATGTAGCTTAAGAAACATTCTGTGCACTTTTTATTTAGAGATGTTCAAAGGAGAGGACAGTAGAAGACTATATTTTTAAGTAAAATCAAAATCAGAATGACTAGTAGTTTTTCATGATAATGAATAATTAAATACAATTTGGCAATGGAAAATATATACAGATTTTCAATTAAGAGAAATAGATTCTGTCATTTTTGCAAAGATAGGCAGAAACAGTAGTAGTATCAAGAAAATACAAAGACTATGCCTATATCATAGAAAATAGTTTTACAGTACTGAAAACAAAAAAACTCTTTCGTCTGTGTAGTGCATTGATTGCTGGGCACCAGGATCTGAGGCATTTTATATTTAGAAGATTTCAGGTGATCAACATCTATTACTCTTTACTCAGAGGCCCCATACACCTGCTACAAAGTATACTCTGTTTTTTCCTATTCTCCCTACAGCATAATCAAATTCCATGAAATTTAGTGTCTCCACAGCAATTTGGTGTCTCATTCACCAGCATTTCAAATGAGTTTTTTTTTTTTTCTAGACCAAAAGCAGTGGGAAAACAGAAGTAAAACTAGCCAAGCATGCTTTTATTCCTTAATATTTCTAGGCATGATGCCAAGTGTTTAACTCACGTTATTCAATTGTTTTTCATAACAATCCCACGTGATAAGAAAACCAAGATTCAAAAATTGTGTAACTAGCTTTCACAGTTGAGAGACCACTTTTAGATTCAATAAATTACTAGAAGGATTCATGAAACTGCAGAAAACAGCTATACTCACAGTTTTGATAGCAAAAGGACACAAATAAAATCAGCAAAAGGAAGAGATGCTTAGGGTAGGGTCCGGGGAGACCAGACACAAAGTTAACAATTGTCCTGTCCCAGTAGAATCCACTTCCAGTGGATAGCATTTATTTCTTCCAGCAACAGTGTGTGAGGGTACTCATGGAGTGTTGCCAACCAGGGAAGCTCATTCAAACTTTGGGGTCCAGAGTTTTCATTAAGGATCAGCTGTGTGGACTTGGCTAACAGCCTGCATAGCTAACCTTAGCCTCTAACCCCTTCAGATGTTGAACTGATGCCTTGTGGCCCAAGGTCCTCACTACAGATAACATCATTAGCATACAATATCTAGTGTGGTCCAAGGTCTGCAGGTAAACATAGACATTCTTATTAGTCAGGAAATTCCAAGAGTAGAGGGTATTTCCTGGGAGATAAGGTGAAGGACCATACTTTTCTTTGAGCAAGAATCATCCTTTATAGGATAGGCCTGAGATGAAACAGCTAATTAGAAACACAGCTGAGATTTGAACCCACGCATTCAGACCTCAGGTACTTAACCTTATGTGACAGCCCATTTCCCCTCCACCACCAACAGTGTCTCCTCCTGTGCTCATTTGACAGTAGGAAAACAAAACAAAAAAAAAACAAAAAAAAAAACAAAAAAAAACAGAAAAGGAACCCATAAATATAGAAAATAAGTTATACTATTTTTCTAATTTTTAACATGTTATCCTAGTAATCAGACACTGAATAAGGGAGTATTTAACCCTAAATAGACTGAAATAGAAAAATCTAAAGATTCTCTTAGCAGGAAAAGATATTATTCACCAGAACAATAGTGCTAGTCTGGATTAGAAAGTCTTGTTCCACTGCATGGCCAAAAGAAATACTGTATTTGAAGTAGTATTTTCCTTCTTTTTGTGATGTGTTTCTTTCTTTCAAAATTTTTCTTTTGAAAACTTTTTAGTGAAATATAACATATACTCAGAAAAGTGCACAAATCATGAAATGTAGCTTTGGAGTTTTACAAACTCAAACATCTGTGTAAACCAGCAGCCAGATACAGAAGCCGCTAGGTACTTTAGATTTGTTGCTACCAGTTTAGAAAAGTCATACCTCCTCTCTTCATTCAAATATTTGCTAAAATTATACGTACTTAGGCATACTTCTTTTCTGACAGCACTATGCAAACTATAATTCCCTCTTTTTATTTTTCTTCATAGCACTTTTTTTCTGTAGATAACTTAATAGTTTATGTCTACCTACCTCCTCTAAAATACACGACTCATGAAGGCCATAATTTGTATTTCTTTTGTTCACTAATGTACCCTTAGATCCTAGAACAGTGCCTGTTTCAGTGAATATTTTAACACATATTTAATGATGAAAAAATATTCTTTTTAATTTGTATGAATGTTTTATTTTGAAACCAAAACAATGACTCCTAGCAGCTGTTGTACCCATAATTTCGAGATTTCACAGATAAAATTGGTGCTTCTTGCATTTAAAAAAAATTTTAAATCTATATTTTTCTTACAAAATCAGAGAAAAAAATTAAACATATAACCAGCAACTAGTTTCAAGTAAGAATCAAGAGGTAAAATGCAAATTTCTATATTCGTCTTTTCCAACTCCTTTTTCATTCTCTCAATATTTGAGCTCTTGAACTAAATTTAGCCCACAGTATATTTCATTAACTGCTTCTGCTTTAAACAGGGAATAAGCTACTTCTAATCCTATAAGATAGTGAATCGAATATGAAATATTCAGACCATAATCACTACTTTATATTTTTAAACCTTTAATTAAATAATGATATATCTCAAACATGAAGCTCCTGTATAGAATCTAATTTATCAGCTTAGAACTTATTTTGTGTTTTTTGTATCCTCTCTTCATCTTTACATCTGTGACCAACCAACCCGTTGACATATACATGAACTATTTGATATGTAGGTGTTCCAAGATCCAGAGGCTTTTTTTAAAGTCAGTTTTCTCGAGGCAGATGTTAACAATAAAAGTATGGGAACATTTACCTTCCATTAATAAGTTTGTTAAATATAGTGCACTTATTTTTAGTGACATTAAATTATATAGTTTTATTTATACTTGTGTTTTCATATTTGTTAGCATTTTATTATTTCTCATTAATAAGTATGTTATAGAAGTAGTATTTAGACATTTTGCCTATTAGTTGATAGCAATTTATAGGAAACTTTACCTTTTTAATGTTAACTTTTTTCTCTAAAACAAAACTACTTTCTCTTGAACATATTGTTTGATTTTGTGTGTGTGTGTTTTTAGGAAGTAATTCCTCATATGGCTAAAGAATATGGATTCCAATATGAACTAGTTCAATATAGGTGGCCCCGTTGGCTTCGTCAACAGACTGAAAGACAAAGGATTATTTGGGGTTACAAAATTCTTTTCCTTGATGTTCTTTTCCCACTAGCAGTGGACAAAATCATTTTTGTTGATGCTGACCAGGTAATAAGATTAACTACTGTTTTTAGTAATACTCAAACATTTTTTACACTTTTGTCTTAATATAGAAATTAATTCATGTTGCTTGTGTTTATTATCTTCATTACAGTGCTTAAGATATGATTGTGATATATAAGCAAAGTATCTTTAAAAACAAAAAGTCAGAACTCCAGGGGAAAATTGGAAGCATTGTAAGAAGTACCAGTTATTAGGCCGGGCGCAGTGGCTCAAGCCTGTAATCCCAGCACTTTGGGAGGCCGAGACGGGCGGATCACGAGGTCAGGAGATCGAGACCATCCTGGCTAACACGGTGAAACCCCGTCTCTACTAAAAATACAAAAAAAACTAGCCGGGCGAGGTGGCGGGCGCCTGTAGTCCCAGCTACTCCGGAGGCTGAGGCAGGAGAATGGCGTAAACCCGGGAGGCGGAGCTTGCAGTGAGCTGAGATCCGGCCACTGCAGTCCAGCCCGGGCTACAGAGCAAGACTCCGTCTCAAAAAAAAAAAAAAAAAAAAAAAAAAAAGTAGTACCAGTTATTATTTAGGACATGGAAGTTTTCTCTCTGAAGTAGTAGTTTTTACGTTTGCGAACTAAAACAAATACTTATATTAGTCATAATAAGAGTAATTAAATGAATTCCTGTAAAGTATGAGCTGATATTTGTTTAAAATTAGCAATTTCTTCTTGCTAGAAAAGCTAGCAGTTCATACAACTCTTATTCTTCCACCTTCAACAGCATTCTTTCGCATTCAACCAATAACCAAGTTCTCATCACTCTTATCACTTAAGGAAAAGAACATTTTAAATTTGGCCAACTTATGCCTGTAGTCTCAGCACTTTTGGAGGCTGAGGTGTGGAGGAAAGCTTGAGCCTAGGAATTCAAGGTCACAGTGAGCTATAATCATGCCACTGCACTCCAGCCTGAGTGACAGAGTGAGACCCTATCTCTAAAAATAAAAGCAAATAAATTTGGCCAAAAAAAAAAAAAAAAAACCAAGACCCTCTGCTTTCAAAATTTATGTGTCCAAAAATTATGGCTTTTTCTTTTTCCCCCCTTGCATTGCTTTTGAATCATTAGTGGGAAAAAAAATATTTGAAAATACACAGAATTTCTAAGAAAAAGGTAATATGTAAATGAAAATATAAATTAAATGGATAAGTTAGAATTTATGTGGAACAAAAAGTATATTTTCAAGTCCTATATTAGAATGTACTCATATTCTAAACTCTTATTATTTTTGTACTCTATTCCAAATTGATATATATGAAACATTACAATGTAAACTAAGAAAATAGCATTTCTAAACACACTTTTTTTTTAAGAGACAGGATCTCACTCTGTCATCCAGGCTGGAGTGCAGTGGCACAGTCATAGCTTACTGCAGCCTCAGACTCCTATGTTCGAGCCATCCTCCCACCTCAGCATCCTAGGAGCTGGAACTCCAGATGCACACCCCCACGCCTGGCTAATTTTTTTTTTTTTTTTTTTTTTACAGACGGGGTCTCACTATGTTGCCCAGGCTGGTCTCAAACTTCTGGCCTCAAGTAATCCTCCCATCTTAGCCCCACACATAATATCTAATATGATTCTTTCTCCTACCTTTTCTTCAACGTGTACACTGATATTTTTCTAGGAGGCTTGAGTGTATTCAAAAATAACATTGATATTATTTCGTTCAAGCTATTTAGAATAATTGGGAGATTTTTGTTTATAATTCAAACTTAACACTTGTCAATATACAATAATGGAGATTTGCCATGGAATGATTTTGTTATTCATACATGGAGAGACTAAGAGCTCTGCGCTTATGTAATATTTAACCCCTTTCCCAAATATCTGATTCGTAAAATGACTTGTTTATAAATGATACAACAAAATATTCTTGTTGGTGGGTAAGACCACTGTCTTAAAGACTAGGAATATAAATTTTAGTTTACTTTTAACCTGTAAGGGCAAGAGGAAAAAATGTTAAATTCAGTAAATTCATATTACGTGAAAGCACTGTGAGGAAAATACAGCTCTTTGGATTTCTGTAATAGGGTAATAATGATTTAAGATTCCCATAAAAAAGGCTTATGTTATTTTACAGTGTTTATCAGACAGCCTATTTTACTTATTTAGATTGTGAGACATGATCTAAAAGAACTTCGAGATTTTGATCTGGATGGAGCTCCTTATGGGTATACTCCATTTTGTGATAGCCGCAGGGAAATGGATGGATATCGTTTCTGGAAAACAGGATACTGGGCATCACATCTTTTAAGACGGAAATACCATATCAGGTAAGAAAAGTCATACCCTTACCATTTAGTAAATAATGTATTGAAATACAATTTTCAGTTTTCTTAAAAATTATGCAATAAAAGCAACCAATTACATAGTGTTCATTCCATGCCAGTCACTCTTGTAAACCTTTACGTATATTAAGTCATAAAATCTTTGACAATCTTGAGATAGTGTTATCTCCATTTTGTAGATGTGGAAACTGAGGCATATAGCATTTATGTAACTTGCCCAGGCTTACCCTGCTAATATATAACTGAGCTAGGAGTTAAACCCAAGTAATATGGCTCCTAACTACTCCAGAAGATTTAAACTTGGTTTGTGAGATAAAATTGAGATTATGTCTTCAGTGCCTCATGGCCTTTTGTAAGGCCATGAGTTTCATGACAGCTTGGAAAAGCTTGGGGTGACCCTAAAAGATTATGGGTTCTACCAAAATTAAAACAAACTTAAAACTCCTGGGAAACAGTATGAGACATTAGGAGCAAATCTACGAAAGGATTAATTGTTATTAGATCTTAGGATATCTGTAGTTAATACCGTCACTGTAGACATTCATTGGAGGAAAGTAAAACTAAAGCTACATAGACAACATAGGCTATCAAGAAGTAATTCATTTTTGCAGTGCTCTATATGTAGTGGATCTCAAGAAGTTCAGGAGAATTGGAGCAGGTGACAGGCTCAGGGGCCAGTACCAAGCTCTCAGCCAAGATCCAAACAGTCTTTCAAACCTAGATCAGGTAAGTAAAATGTTAACAGAATAATTTTCAGTGTGTATACATAGACTGTTCCAACTCCCTGCTCATAAACTTTAAAGTCTTATATTTTGAGCTTTTTTCTCAAGTTTCTGATGTTTATGTAATTGTCTATTGGATATCTCTACTTATACATAATTTTTTCACCTCAAGCTCAACATTTTCAAAACTAATAGTATTTTATCCTCACTTTTCCATTCTCAAACCTCTTCTTTCTACTTTATGCCCTGTTTTAGTTACCCTCTGTATTAGTCCATTCTCACTGCTAATAAAGATATACCCAAGACTGGGTAATTTATAAAGGAAAGAGGTTTAATTGACTCACAGTTCTGCATGGCTAGGGAGGCCTCAGGAAACTTACAATCATGGCGGAAGGGGAAGCAAACATGTCCTTCTTCACATAGTAGCAGGAGAGAGAATGAGTGCCCATTTGAAGGGGGAAACCCCTTTTAAAACCATTAGATCTCATGAGAACCCACTTGCTATCAAGATAACAGGATGGGGAAAACCACCCCCATGAGTCAGTTATCTCTACCTCGTCCCTCCCACAACAGGTGAGGATTATGGGAATTACAATTTATGATGAGATTTAGGTGGGGACACAGCCAAACCATGTCACCCTCTTTTTTCTTACTGTCTTCCATCATTGTTTAAACATGCTCAAGTCTCTCTCTCTGATCTTCGAGACAAATCCTTCATCCAGTGCACCCCTACCCTGATACTGCCTTAACATTTTCTTTCACCTCACAAGCACTATTTTCCTAATATCCTATCAATTTCCTCATTATTGCATCTGAAACATTTTAGATAATTTAAGCAGAAGCAAAAGACTCTGTAGCCCATAATCCCTACTCTTTTTCCTTATTTTTATCACAACCATGCATGTTTGTTCATTCATCTGTTGAATACCTGCTATGTGCCAGATACTCTCCTAAGACCTCAGACATCAGAAAAAAAAAACAAGATTTCTTTAGCTCATGATATTTTCATTCTAATAGGAAAATAAAATTTAAAAATAAACAATATTTAAAGATAATAAACGTTTTGGAGGAAAAAAACATGAAAGCATGATAGTTCAGAATACTGAATAGGGGCTGCGGCTTACAGGTATAAATTGGCCATATGTCCCTATGAAGATGATTTGTGAGTGATTTTTAGGTGGAGGCATAAAAGCTGACAATGCAGATGTCCTTGAGTATTCCAGGCCAAAGAGAATATCTGATGCAAAGGTCCCAAGGTGGGATTGGGCCTTCCATGTTTGAGGAATAGCAAGAAACTCAGTATGGTTGGGATAAAGATGGGGGGAATAAAGTAAAAATGAAGGAAAAGAGTTAACAGAGGCTCCAGATAATCTAGAAAGCTTAATCCCTTTGTTTAAAAGTCTAGTAAATGGGAAATTATATGTCAAAATATGAATGAGTTATTCAAGACCACACTGGTAAGTAATTGATTTTTTTAATCATTCTTGAAAGTTGGGAGATCTTCAAATATATATGTGTTTACATACAAAATAGGGTCTCTTCACTATTGCCAATTAGTAGAAAACTGACTAGGGTCCTCAGTAAACCTCAATAACATGCCAGATTTTGATTATGAATACATCTTTGGTAATTCTTAATAATTTTACCAATGTATTATTTATAAGGAATTCTCAGTCTTACATATGAATGAAAGTCTATGAAGTTGCCTGTTATCTGCCTATGGACAACTGAAGAAAGGATTCATTTTTCAAGCAATTCAGAAACTGTCCGAGGTGTTCTCCCAGTACTATATTACCACATTTTGGGGATGATTGTCCTTACTCAAATGTAGTTTGGTTCCCGCTCCCTCCAATCCACTTAACACTTCTCAGTAAAATCAAAATATCTTTTTTCTTAGGTGAAAATGTGTAGTGAGCTCTTCTTGTTTGTTTTTATGTGCCCTCTTTGCAGCATGGATGTTTTCAACCTCTCCTTTCTTGACACTCTCTTGACTCTCTATTGGCTTCCATGTCAGACCTTGCTGGTTCTTCTTTGACATCCCTGGCTTTCCCGCCACAATTTTATTGATCGAACTACTTTTTCTCTACTTTTCCTTTAAATGTTGCTATTCTCTACATCTCTGCCTTGGCCCACTTCTCACTCTGTACTGTCTCTAGTGGCAGTCTTACAGGCAGTCATAGTTTCAATTTATATCTTTCTATTAATAGTTCCCAAATCTTATCTCTGGCTCTTAGCTTTCCCTTGAATTCCAAACTCCTGTATTAACTCTACTGACATTGCCACATTAATGCCCAAAACTTATCTCAAATTAAAGAGTCAAGAACTCAAGTTCTGTTCTTCTTCCACCATTCCCTCCATCAGCAAATACCACTTAGCTGCCTGTTACAGGTTGGATTACTCAGGAAGCCACCTAATTCTAACATGGAAATTAGCTTGCAGGAAGTTTATTAGGAAGTACTCTCAGGACCAACAACTGTGGAGGAAGGAAATGGAATTGGGGAAACTTTACAAATTCCATTAAGACCTCAGTTGACTGACCCCACAGGGAGCTGTGAAGCTAAGATGGTCCTTCAAAGTTTTCACAGGTTTGGGCAAGTCTTTATTCCTTCATATCAACCAGTCATTGGTTATGGGCTGCCCCAGGTAAAGGGGTGACCTTGGGTGAGACACCTCTTTTCCAACGCAGTTCCCTAGAGATAGCTGACAGCTGAGTAGCACTCCCAGCAGCTAGGAGAATAGTTTTCAGATTTGAATGGAGATCTGGTTGCTGCATCACAGCATCCATTGTAGTCCACACTGTACTTCATGGATCATACACTTATTGTTTTACAAGTTCAAAGGAAAACTTGTAAGAGGGAGGTTAGTAGAACAAACTATAGCACGTACCTCTGGAACTGGTCAAAAGACCACACTTGTACTCATCATCTCCCTTTATTATCCATTCTAGATTCCTCTAACCTAGTGATATGACACAGAACCACCAGGAGTTGGGAGGGAAAATAAGCATAACCTCCTCAAGAGAGATAAAAGGAATAATTAAGGTTAGAATGGAAATCAGTAAAACAAACAAAAAAAAAGAAACAGACGAAAAGATGCATTTTTGTAGATTTTTAAAAATGAAACCTAAGCTGGTTCTTTGAGAAAATCAACAAAACCGATGAACCTCTGTCTAGACTGTTCAGAAAAAAAAAGGTAAAAGACACAAATTACCAATATAGAAATGTGAGACCTGACAGCACACAGATTCTACAGATACTGAAAGAATAATCAAGGGACTATTAGAATCAAGTTTCTGGTAATACATTCAACAACTTTGATGAAATGGCCAAATTACTTAAAAGACACAAACCACCAAAAGTCAGAACATGAAATAGGTGACCTGAATAACCCTGTATCAGCTGAAGAAATGGAATTTGTAGTTTAAATCCCCAGGCCCAGATAGCTTCAGTAGTGAATTCTATCAAACTTCAGAGAAAGAAATAATACCAGTTTTACACAAACTATTCCAGAAAATGGAAGAGAAGGAAATACTTTTCAACTCATTCTGTGAGGCAGCATTCCCTTGACATCAAGATCAAAGATATTATAAGAAAGGAAAATTATAGACAAGCATTTCTTAAGAAAAGTTGTAAAAATTGTTAACAAAGTTTTAAGTAATCAAATTTAGTAATGTATAAAAAGGATCTTATATCATGAATCATGACCACATGAACTTTATCCCAGGAATGCAAGATTGATTCAATATTAGAAAATCTATGTAACTCCCTAAAGACTGAAATACCTATCCATATATACATATATATATATGAGCAACTAAATAGATGCAAAAGAGCATTTGATATACTCCAGTATCCATTCCTGATTTAAAACTCTCAGCACACTAGAACTGGAAGGGAACTTCCTCATCCTGATAAAGGGCATCTATGAAAAACCTACAGCTAACATCATACTTAATAATCAAAGACTGAATGCTTTCTCCCTAAGATCAGAAACACAGCAAGGATATCCACTCTTACCTTTCTTATTCAGTATTGTACTAGACAGATACCTAGCACAGCAAGGCAAGAAAAAAATAAAAGGCATTCAGATTGGCAAGAAATAAGTAAAACTGGCTGTCTTGGATGGGTTAACGGGGACAATCAATGTGATCATCTAGGTAGAAAACCGCATGTAATCTGCCAAAAAGCTAGAACTAATAACTGCATTTCACAAAGCTGCAAGATGCAAAATCACTATTAAAATTCAATTCTATTTCTATATACTAGCAATAACAATTGGAAATTGAAATTAAATATCCATTTCTGTAGCATTTTGGAAATGAAAACCTTAGTGGTCAGACTTAAGACTTACAGACTGAAAACTACAAAACTGCTGAGAGAGATTAAAACTCAGCTGAATATTTAGAGAGATATACCTTGTTCGTGGTTGGAAGATTGAATATTGTTAAGATGTGGTTTCTCTCCAAATTAATCACTAGATTTAATGCAATTCTAATAAAAACATTACTCTCTATTTTTTCTAATATTCAGTAGGCTTTCCTGTACAAATTAATGAAGTTGATTATAAAATTCAAATGGAATGCCACAGACCTAAAATCGCCAAAACAGGCCAGGCACTGTGGCTCACACTGTAATCCCAGCATTTTGGGAGGCTGAGGCAGGTGGATCACTTGAGGTCAGGAGTTGAAGACCAGCCTGGCCAACATGGTGAAACTCTGTCTCTACTAAAAACAAAAAATTAGCTGGGCGTGGTGGCGGGCACCTGTAATCCTAGCTACTTGGGAGGCTGAGGCAGGAGAATCACTTGAACCCAGGAGGTGGAGGTTGCACTGAGCCGAGATCACACCATTGCACTCCAGCCTGGGTAACAAGAACAAAACTCTGTCTCAAAAAAAATTAAAATAAAAATTAAAAAAATGAAAATCACCAAAACAACTTTGAAAAATAAGAAAGTTTAAGGACTTATACCACCTTGTTTTAAGACATAATATAGAGCTACTATAGTCAAAATAGGTTAGTGTTGGTGTAGAGATAGACAATCTGATCCATGAATCAGAATAAAGAATCCAGAAATAGACCCACATATATGGCCGGTTGACTTGTGACAAAGGTGCAGGGATAATGCAGTGGAGAAAGGATAGTCTTTTCAAGAAACGGTGCTGGAACAATCAGATATCCTTATGCCAAAAAGAACCCCCAAAACCTCTAAATCCTAATATGCCGTAAGTAAAAATTAATTCCAAACACATCATAGACAAAGATACAATATAAAATGTTTACAAGATAGGAGAAAATCTCTGTAATCTTGGGTTATGCAGAGATTTTTTAGGTATGATACTAAAAGCATGATTCATAAAAGAAAAAATTGATAAATATATAAAGAGTTCCCAAAACTCATTAATAAGAAAATAAGTAGTCTGATTTGTTAAAGAATCAGATTGACCCCATCACCAAAGATGATCAAGTGTCAATAAGTCCATGAAAAGATGCTAAACATCATTAGTGATTAGGGAAATGCAAATTAAAACTACAGTGAATAACTCTACACACCAATTAGAATGGTTAACATTAAACAGACTGACCATTCCAAGTGTTGAAAGGTTATATAGCTGCTAGAATTCTTATACATTGCTTGTGAAAATGAGTGTAAAATGGCTAAGCCATTTTGAAAAACAGTTTGGCAATTTCTTTTACAGTTTAACTTAAACCTGCCATATGATTAGTCATTATACTTCAGGGTATTTACCCAAAAGAAATAAAAGTACCTGACCACACAACCACTTGTGTAGAAATATTCATAGTAGCATTATTCATAAAAGCCAAAATCTAGAACAACCCCCCTGTATTTGTTACCTGTTGCTGCATAACAACTTACCCAAAACATAGCAACTTAAAACAACAAACAGTTTGTGTGGATCATTTTCTGTGGTCTAACCTAACTTGGTGTTCTGCTTCATTGTGTCTCTCAAGACTGCAATCACTATGTCAGCCCAGGGACTGCCATCTAATCAAAAGACTTGACTGCTAGGCAAAGACACTCACATGGTTGTGGGCAGGGTTTATTCTTCAAAAGTTATTATACCAAAGGCCTGATTTCCTTGCTGGCTGTGACTATAGGCAGTCATCAGTTTCTGGCAGATGGCCTTATCCGTAAGGGCAAACATGAGAGAGAAAAATCAGAGAAAGAGAGGATGCCAACAAAAATGGAAGTCACAGTCCGTTATAGTCTAATCTTAGAATTGACATCCCATTAGTTTTGCCATATTCTGTTTGTTAGAAGGTAGTCACTAGATCCAACCAGACCAAGAGAAGGAATTGCACAAGAGAATGGATACCAGAAGTCAGGAACTACTGGAAGCCATGTCAGAAACTGCCTACTACAAATATCTATCAAGAGGAGAATAGATAAAAAGATATGGTATATTCATAGAATGTAATACTACTCAGTAGTAAAAAGGAATTAATTATTTATACACAGACAACACGGATGACTCTAAAAATTACAATGCTGATCCATACCAAAAGTATATAGATGTATTTAGAATTTATATGAAAAGTCAGACCAAAAGTATTTGTATTATATAATCCTATTTATATAAAATTATAGAAAATGCAAACTAATCCAAGGTGAAAAAAGCAGTTCATGCTTACCTGGGGACTGGATTGGGTGGGCAGAGGAAGGATAGGAGGGAACAATTGCAAAAGGACACAGGGAATCTTCAGGGTGATGGCTATATTCAATTATGTTAATTATGTGGTGGTTTCACAGAAACATACACATGTAAAATTCTTTATGCCCAGTAGTGGTACTGGCATAAGGTTAGACATGTGGTCACTAGAATAGAATTGAGAGTTCTGAAATAAGCCTGTGCCTCTACTCTCATTTGATTTTTGTCAAGCATTCCAAGACAATTTAATGGGGAAAGAATAGTCTTTTTAACAACTATGCTAGACAACAGGAAATTCACTTGTAAAGAATGAAGTTGGACCCCTACCTCACATCATGTATAAAAATTAACTCAAAATGGATCAAAGACTTAAATATAAGAACTTCTAAGAATTTATCTCTTATTTTGCCAATACCACACTGTTTTGATTACTGTAACTTTATAGTAAGACTTCAAGTCTGGTAGTGTTAGCCCTCTGACTTTATTCTTCAATATTGTGTTGGATATTCTAGATCTTTTCCTTTTTCCCCAAACTTTAGAATCATTTGGTCAATCTCCACAAAGTAACTTGCTAAGCCTTTGATTGGGATTGTATTAAGTCTATAGATAAATCTGGGAAGAATTTATATCTTGACTATGGAGTCTTCCTATGAGTGAACATAGAATATCTCTTCATGTATTTCAGTGTTCTTTGATTTCTTTCCTCAGAATTTTGTAGTTTTCATTTTGTTGAGGAACATATTTTATTAGATTTATATTTAAGTATTTCTTTTTTTGGGTGCTAATTTAAATGGTGTGTTTTCTGAAATTTCAAATTATTTGTTCATTGCTGGTATATAGAAAAGCAGTTAACTTTTGTGTATTAACTTTGTATCTTGTAACATTGCTAAAATTGCTTATCAGTTCCAGAAGGTTTTTCCCTTGATTCTTGGGATTTTCTGCATAAACAATCCTGTTATCACAAACAATAACAGGTTTTTCCCCTTCCCAATCTATATACATTTTCCTTTTCTTGTCTTATTGCATTTGCTAGGAATTTCAGTGTGATGTTTAATAGGAATGTTGAGAGAAGAACCTTAAAATTGCGAATCTTGGAGCTTATGTAGGACAACCAGCACAAGTACCCTTCATACTCTTGGAGAGAGAGGAACATGCTTTTGCTCTTGAATATAAGCAGATCTTCTCTAGAGAAAGGAAGGGAAGGACTCTACCCCTGGAATATAAACAAATATCTCTGGGGAAGATTTGTCTGATTCTCTCCAAAGGTCTCTAACTTACTAGGCTAGTTTGCCAGTCAAACATCCATTAACCCGGATGCCAGCAATCTTTACTTAGAGAGCTCTGAGCATACAGAAATGGAAAAATATTCATGGATTGCAGTTTACAATGGGGAGATGAAAGTTCCCCTCAGAATCCATAGAACATGGTGGTGACTGATATGAACAGCAATTGTAGGTGTAATGTGAGGAAATAGAGGCAGATAGAGGTAGTGAGGCTGTCCATTGTGTGGACTATTGAATGGTAGGTTTATATGCCTCCATCTTCATCCTTGTTCCCAGGTGTAGAGTCTAGGAGAGATGTAGGTATATTCCAGTGCATGAATTCATTCATAACACAAGATGATTGGATCACCTTAGGTATTTTAAGCTTGAAAGTATAGAGAAATCTCAGATTCACATGTGTTTTATGATCTGTTTACAGTCTAAATGATGTCTTACTTCATTCAGCTTCTTTCCTTCTGACTCTAAATTTTATGCCTCTATGATTAAATCACATTTTTCTGTAGGATCTCCCCAATGATATGATTTACCAAGTTGCCATTAAGTCTCTTCCTCAAGACTGGCTGTGGTGTGAAACCTGGTGTGATGATGAATCCAAACAAAGAGCCAAAACAATTGATCTGGTGAGTGTCTTTGTTTTCATTTGTATGTAAGCAGATATGGAAATATTTAAATAGAAATATTTTCTTTCTGTTTACAAATGGAGTGGCACACATATTACTTCACTTCTGCTGCTGCTCAGTCTATTAGACATTTACTTAGGTTGGCAAGTATAGGGGTATTTTGGGGGACCCCAAGACCACCCTGAGGTTTGATGATTCACTAAGAAGATTCATAAGATGCACAATATAATCATATTCATGGCTATGATTTATCACAGTGAAAGGATATAAGGCAAAGTCAGCAAAGGGAAAAGAGAAAATCAGGTGCAAGATTCCAAGAGTCCTTTCTCTGTGGTGTCACATGGGACAAGCCTCATTCCTCAAGCAATAAGAGATTCCCCAACCCATGTGAAGTATTACCTACTAAGGATATTTATTAGAAACCCCAATATCCAGGGATTTTATTGGGGCCTGGTGACCATATAGCACTGTCTGCCTGAGACACACCAAAATTTCCATCACTCAGAAGAAAAGCAGGTGTTTAGCATAAACATCTTTGCACAGATAATTTAGACACAGTGAGTTACTCGTGTAAAGGAATGGTGGGAATCATCCTAAACCCTATGTTCCCAGATGCCAGCGAGGAGCCAACCTTACAAACAGGGCTTTCTAAGAATAGCAATTTCAGGCTTTCTGTATTAACTCTTTTCTGCAAAAGGATTTTTGAAAAAAAAGATTGAGAGGGCCGGGCACGGTGGCTCACGCCTGTGATCCCTGCACTCTGGGAGGCCGAGGCAGGTGGATCACCTGAGGTCAGGGTTCGAGACCAGCCTGGCCACCATGATGAAACCCCATCTCTACTAAAATTACAAAAAAATTAGCTGGGCATGGTGGCACACACTGTAGTCCCAGCTACTCAAAAGGCCGAGGCAAGAGAATCGCTTGAACCTGGGAGGCAGAGGTTGCAGAGAGCTGAGATCGCACCACTGCACTCCAGCCTGGAGAAAAGAGCAAAACTCCGTCTCCAAAAGAAAAAAAAAAAAAGGCTGAGAACTAGCTGAAAATGTTCATGGATTAGCTATCATCTTGACATGTCTTCAGTTTAGTTATCCTGCCAATATTTTCCCCCAAATAAAGGCAAACAAGACAATTTTGTCTACTTAAAATATATCATACATGCTTTTTTTCTTACTTATTTGTAAGAGATTATTTTTCTTAGATTTTTCATTTAAAGCAGTTTATGCTGTGCAGTTTGACTCTCCTAAACATAAAATATTTCAAACTATTTGTTGTCCATTTAGATCTTATATTCCAATACTACCTTGTCTTTAGTAGTTATAATAAGTTTTTTTCCTACCATATTGTTTTTAATGTGCTAAGTGTAGAAAATTGTTTACAAGATCTTCACTGACAAATAAGCTATTTAGAATGTTAGAATTCATACAATTTTGAACAAAAAAGGGCAGGAAAACAAAATATAGGAACTTTTTCAGACATGTATAGAAATACATATTTTAAAAGTAGCATGCCAGCATGTTAGAATGTAATCATAGGTGGCAGAATATAGCAGAAACAAGTAAAATGGCATTTTTAAGAGGTAAGCAAGGGAATTTCATAAAGAGAGGCCAAGAGCATTATTGAACATAACTACTAATATGTTGTTATGGTTCTATTGTGACTCATACAGTAGTGATATAGGTCACTTTGGGATCTTTAGTACTTAGACTAACATGAGCTACCATAACAAACCCCCAAAATTCAGTGGCTTCATACTCATTCCAGCAGCAGACCTAAGTGGGTATCTCCATCAGTGAGTAGCCCTCCTGTGTGCCATGTCTCAGGGAGTACTTTTTGTCCACCTGTGACTGCTCCTTCTAGTGCAGTAGCCACTTGCCTCATGTGGCTGTTGAGCCCTTAACATGTTGCTATTCTGAATTGAGATGTGCTGTAAGGCATAAAGTACACAACAGATTTTGAAGATTCAATACAATGAAAATAACATATATCTCATTACTAATTTTTGTACTGATTACATGTTGACTTAGTATTTTGGATATATTGGATTAAATAAAATATGGTATTAAAAGTTATTTCACCTATTCCTCTTACATTTTTATACATGGCTACTAGAAAAATTTAGTATTTTTCTAGTGAAAAAAAACCCCACAAATTATATATGTGGTTTTCATTGTATTTCTATTGGATAGTGCCAATCTGGAGGGAAGGGGAGAAAAAATGTGAAGAACATATCTTGGATCCTAAAGATATGACCGCTTGGTGGGAGTGGTCACGTGGCCAAATCTAGCTGTAACAGGAGCTGAGAAATGTCATTCCTGAGTGGACAGCTACTTCCTAACAATAGCAATACCCAGGAAAAGGAGAATTGGCACAAATTTTGGTGTTCAGCCTGTCTCCCTCATAGAAACACTAAGAGTAGAATGAGAGAACATGCTATTCTTTATGGAGGAGAAAAGAGAATGCAGAAAATTCCCAAGGAAATGACCTAACAGAAGAAAAGAACATGATTAATAATATTGAAGGTGGGAATGAAAATGTTTGTGAATGTCATTATACTCTCTCAACTTTCCATTTCAACCAGTTTTTCAGTCTCAGTACTATTGGCATTGAGGAGTGGAGAATGCATTCTTTGTTATGGGAGTTTTCCTGTGCATTGCAGGGTATTCAGCAGCATTTCTGGCCCCTATCCACTAGATGGCAGAAGCACCCCACCACTCCCCAGCCATCACAAATTTTCTCCAGACTTTGCCAAAGCTCCCCGAGGGGCATGATTACCCAGTTAAGAACCACTAATAAAGTTTATAGCGTGTGTGCACGTGCACACACATACACACAAAAACCCATTGTAGTACAAAAAGCTAAAGAAAATATAATATTTTTATTTTTTTAATAGTTTGACAGAATTTAAAAAAGTGTTAGTCCCATTATCTTCACCATATAGAAGACATTGCCTATAAAGTTAATTTCTGCAAAGAAAATTGTTTTTTCCGCTTACCTCAGGAATATGTCACTATGGAAAAGAAATCCATAATGAATCAACTGAGAAGGGGTTAAGACAACAGGCTAATGGCTCATGACTCATAGCTTTCCCCTAAGAAATAAGAGGAAAGCAAGTGGAGAAAATGTCACCAGAAGTGAGCTTCAAGTTGCTTCCTGCCTTAATTCTTTGTAAATAATTAATGGGCTTCCTTTATAACTTGATGAAGTTTATACTGCTCCCGTTGTCTTCTGTCTCAGCAAATGGCAATCCATTCTTTATACTGCTCAAGCCAAAGGTACTGGTGACTTTGTCTTTCTTTGATGCCTCTCTTTACTTACAGCTCATGCCCAATATGTCAGCAGATCCTATCAGCTGTACCTTCAGTTACATCGTGTGTCAGATTCTTATCAACCTTCTGTAATGTTTGCTTTTAACTTTAATTTCCCAAGAAACTCTATAGTAGTACTCAGTAGTTTAAACTGATTGTATATTGATGGAACCTTAGAGATTTTCTTATTTTAATTTTTTTTTGCAGTTGAATAAATAAGATACACACACACATAATTATGTGATCTATACAGATCCTACTGTTAGTAAATATGGAGTTGGAGCCCTGAGAACTGAGATGCCTTTTCCATGTTTTTCTACTGTACCTACAAAGCACACTAGTCTGCTATGTTCTTTTACTTAGTGGTAATGTAATTAGATCCTTTGTCAAAACATTTTACCTAATTCTTTTGACAACTCTTAACGAGTTGTCAGAATGTCTTTCAACAATTTTTACTTAAATTTCTGATTGAGGTGTTTGTATTAAGTAATTATTACATACTAAGTTGTGATATGTCATTTTACTTGATCCTGTGTGTATTAAACTTCCAGTACTTAGTAGGACTCTGCTTTTTATAAAATGTATTTTGTTTGCCCTAGTGACACAACATTGTCCTTATGTTTCCAGGAGTATGGTCTTTCATTAACAAAATTTACTTAAACTTTTAGTGCAATAATCCCAAAACAAAAGAACCCAAACTAAAAGCTGCTGCCAGAATTGTCCCAGAATGGGTGGAGTATGATGCTGAGATAAGACAACTGTTAGATCATCTTGAAAACAAGAAGCAAGATACAAGTAAGTCATCAACCTGTTGTGATGTCTGAACCATGTGTTGCATTAATGAGATTAGAATAGACTACAGACTAATTTCCTAATGAATTTATCAAATGATTAAGAATGTGTTTAAGAAAGTCTGTGGCATAATTTAAAGGTGTATTTTTGTGTAGACTAAGCTTACAAGTTTAAAACATAGATAATCTGTTTCCCCATGGATACAGCTTCAGCTAATATCTCTATATAGATAGGTAGTGTAACATTAGTCTCCTGACACAAGATAGAGGTGAAAAATAAAAGTAAAAGGAGTGTTTGTCTTTAAGGTTGCACTGAATTTCCTAAATGTGAAAATTTGAGCAAGTCCTAAAAATTAATAAAAGCCTTGCAGAGCCTACTAAAAATATCACTTCCTGTCTCTGAAATTAATCTCGTATATAACACAGGTTTCCCCACATGTTCATGGTTCCAGTATCCTTAGTCATGGGTGGAGAATGACTTGGATTAGATTTGCTTCAATTCCTTTTATGAAAAAATCTGTGGTTACCTTGGCATTTCATTGCCCTACATAAGTGTTCAATAAATGTGCTGAATTTATTTTTTAAAGCTGATATAAACTTCTTGATTGTCCTGTAATTCTCTTTCCCTATCAGTGCTGCCTGTGACTCCCTATTCTTTACTCTTTCTTAAAAACCCCCCCGAACTCCTATTGTGTTCAGGTCAGTGTGTTAGAGACTTTCACTAGATTATTGGCTAATACTCTCAATAATTCTTCCCAGTGGTTCAGAATACAGTTCTCATTTTCCTCAGCTTTACTGTTTAGGGAAGCCGAAATGATTATATATAAACTTTCTCATATCAATGTGAAATTGTTTCATCTTGACTTTTAAAACAAAAGTTTTCCTTTAAAAAAAAAAGCTTTCTTGGTGTGTTCAAAAAGTTCATTATTTAAAACACACCGATGTATATATAATAATTTACTATAAAGATACTGTTTCTATTCAGAAGGAAAAAATTATTCTGTAAGTGGTATGATACAGTTCTTTTTAAAGGGGGAGAAATTGAATGACAAAGGGAGGAGGGAGAGAAGGAAAGAAAACAGAAAGAAGGAAGAAAGGAAAATTACCTCAACAGAAAACGTTTTTTCTTATATTTAAGTGTTTCTTTTATCAAATTGGGAAAGAGTTAATGGTTAATATTAATGAGCATTGGTGAGAATGTTGGAAAGTTAGCATTTTTATATAAGTATATATAGTAGCTGTATAAGTTAAGGAAATTTTATATGTATAAAAATTTAAAATGTATATACCCTCTGACCCAGCAATTCACTTCAGCAAACTTAAAAAAAGAAAAATGATGTCTTTATTGGTATGTTTATTATAGCATTATTTTTAACAATGAAATAGAAATAATCTGTCCATCAATAGACAATTGGTTACATAAACATTGATACAAACAATGAAATATAGTGTAGCCTTTCAATACAAACCAGGTAAATGTGTTTGTCCTGACAGCATATTTTTAAGTTAAAAAATAGGTTATAGAGCAATATTTACAATATAATTGATCTCATTTCCATTAAAGAAAAATCATAAGTTTGTATGTGTTTGTGTATAGATATGTACATAAATAAGGGAGAGAAGTTTTACAGAAGAGTTTTTTTTAATTATTATTATACTTTAAGTTCTAGGGTACGTGTGCACAATGTGCAGATTTGTTACATATGTATAAATGTGCCATGTTAGTGTGCTGCACCCATTAACTCGTCATTTACATCGGGTATATCTCCTAATGTTATCCCACCCCCTACCCCCACCCCACAACAGGCCCCAATGTGTGGTGTTCCCCACCTGTGTCCAGGTGTTCTCATTGTTCACTTCCCAACTGTGAGTGAGAACATGTGGTGGTTGGTTTTCTGTCTTTACGATAGTTTGCTGAGAATGATGGTTTTCAGCTTCATCCATGTCCCTACAAAGGACATGAACTCATTCTTTTTTATGACTGCATAGTATTCCATGGTGTATATGTGCCACATTTTCTTAATCCAGTCTATCATTGGTGGACATTTGGGTTGGTTCCAAGTCTTCATTATTGTGAATAGTGCCGCAATAAACATACATGTGCATGATAGCAGCATGATTTGTAATCCTTTGGGTATATACCCAGTAATGGGATGACTGGGTCAAATAGTATTTCCAGTTTTAGATGCTTGAGGAATCACCACACTGCCTTCCACAATGGTTGAACTAATTTACAGTCCCACCAACAGTGCAAAAGTGTTCCTATTTCTCCACATGCTCTCCAGCACCTGTTGTTCCTGACTTTTTGATGATCGCCATTTTAACTGGTGTGAGATGGTATCTCATTGTGGTTTTGATTGGCATTTCTCTGATGGCCAGTGATGATGAGCATTTTTTCATGTGTCTGTTGGCTGCATAAATGTCTTTTTTTGAAAAGTATCTGTTCATATCCTTTGCCCACTTTTTGATGGGGTTATTTGATTTTTTTCTTGTAAATTTGTTTAAGTTATTTGTAGATTCTGGATATTAGCCCTTTGTCAGATGGGTAGATTGCAAAAATTTTCTCCCATTCTGTAGATTGTCTGTTCATGCTGATGGTAGTTTCTTTTGCTGTGCAGAAGCTCTTTAGTTTAATTAGATCTCATTTCTCAATTTTTGCTTTTGTTACTGTTGCTTTTGGTGTTTTAGACATGAGGTCCTTGCCCATGCCTGTGTCCTGAATGGTATTGCCTAGGTTTTCCTCTACAGTTTTTATGGTTTTAGGTCTGACATTTAAGTCTTTAATCCATCTTGAATTAATTTTTGTATAAGGTGTGAGGAAGGGATCCAGTTTCAGCTTTCTACATATGGCTAGCCAGTTTTCCCAGCACCGTTTATTAAATAGGGAATCCTTTCCCCATTTCTTGTTTTTGTCAAGTTTGTCAAAGATCAGATGGCTGTAGATGTGTGGTATTATTTCGGAGGGCTCTGTTCTGTTCCATTGGTCTATATCTCTGTATTGGTACCAGTACCGTGTTGTTTTGGTTACTGTAGCCTTGTAGTATAGTTTGAAGTCAGGTAGCATGATGCCTCCAGCTTTGTTCTTTTTGCGTAGGATTGTCTTGGCAATGAAGGCTCCTTTTTGGTTCCACATCAACTTTAAAGTAGTTTTTTCCAATTCTGTGAAGAAAGTCATTGGTAGCTTGATGGGGATGGCACCGAATCTATAAATTACCTTGGGCAGTATGGCCATTTTCACAATATTGATTCTTCCTATCCATGAGCATGGAATATTCTTCCATTTGTTTGTGTCCTCTTTTATTTCGTTGAGCAGTGGCTTGTAATTTTCCTTGAAAAGGTCCTTCACATCCCTTGTAAGTTGGATTCCTAGGTATTTTATTTTCTTTGAAGCAATTGTGAATGGGAGTTCACTCATGATTTGGCTCTCTGTCTGTTGGTGTATAGGAATGCATGTGATTTTTGCACGTTGATTTTGTATCCTGAGACTTTGCTGAAGTTGCTTATCTGCTTAAGGAGATTTTGGGCTGAGATGATGGGGTTTTCTGAATATACAATCATGTCATCTGCAAACAGGGACAATTTGACTTCCTCTTTTCCTAATTGAATACACTTTCTTTCTCCTATCTGATTGCCCTGGCCAGAACTTCCAACACTATGTTGAATAGGAGTGGTGAGAGAGGGCATTCCTGTCTTGTGCCAGTTTTCAAAGGGAATGCTTCCAGTTTTTGCTCATTCGGTATGATATTGGCTGTGGGTTGTGATAAATCGCTCTTGTTATTTTGAGATACATCCCATCAATACCTAATTTATTGAGAGTTTTTAGCATGAAGGGCTGTTGAATTTTATCAAAGGCCTTTTCTGCATCTATTGAGATAATCATGTGGTTTTGTCTTTGGTTCTGTTTATATGCTGGATTATGTTTATTGATTTGCATATGTAGAACCAGTCTTGCATCCCAGGGATGAAGCCCATTTGATCATGGTGGGTAAGCTTTTTGATGTGCTGCTGGATTCGTTTTGCCAGTATTTTATTGAGGATTTTTGCATCAATGTTCATCAGGAATATTAGTTTAAAATTCTCTTTTTTGTTGTGACTCTGCCAGGCTTTGGTATCAGGACGATGCTGGTCTCATAAAATGAGTTAGGGAGGATTTCCTCTTTTTCTATTGATTGGAATAGTTTCAGAAGGAATGGTTCCAGCTCCTCTTTGTACCTGTAGTAGAATACAGCTGTGAATCTCTCTGATCCTGGACTTTTTTTAGTTGGTAGGCTATTAATTATTGCCTCAATTTCAGAGCCTGTTACTGATCTATTCAGGGATTCAACTTCTTCCTGGTTTAGTGTTGGGAGAGTGTATGTGTCCAGGAATTTATCCATTTCTTCTAGATTTTCTAGTTTATTTGCATAGAGGTGTTTATAGTATTCTCTGATGGTAGTTTGTATCTCTGTGGGAGTGGTGGTGATACCCCTTTATCATTTTTTATTGCATCTGTTTGATTCTTCTCTCTTTTCTTCTTTATTGGTCTTGCTAGCCATCTAACAATTTTGTTGATCTTTTCAAAAAACCAGCTCCTGAATTCATTGATTTTTTGAAGGGTTTTTTGTGTCTTTATCTCCTTCAGTTCTGCTCTGATATTAGTTATTTCTTGCCTTCTGCTAGCTTTTGAATGTGTTTGGTCTTGCTTCTCTAGTTCTTTTAATTGTGATGTTAGGGTATCAATTTCAAATCTTTCCTGCTTTCTCTTGTGGGCATTTAGTGCTATAAATTTCCCTCTACACACTGCTTTAAATGTGTCCCAGAGATTCTGATATGTTGTGTCTTTGTTCTCATTGGTTTCAAAGAACATCTTTATTTCTGCCTTCATTTTGTTATGTACCCAGTAGTCATTCAGGAGCAGGTTGTTCAGTTTCCATGTAGTTGAGCAGTTTCGAGTCAGTTTCTTAATCCTGAGTTCTAATTTGATTGAACTAGTCTGAGACACAGTTTGTTATGATTTCTGTTCTTTTACATTTGCTGAGGAGTGCCTTACTTCCAACTATGTAGTCAATTTTGGAATAAGTGCGATGTGGTGCTGAGAAGAATGTATATTCTGTTGATTTGGGGTGGAGAGTTCTGTAGATGTCTACTAGGTCTGCTTGGTGCAGAGCTGAGTTCAATACCTGAATATCCTTGTTAACTTTCTGTCTTGTTATCTGTCTAATGTTGACAGTGGTGTGTTAAAGTCTCCCATTATTATTGTGTGGGAGTCTAAGTCTCTTTGTAGGACTCTGAGGACTTGCTTTATGAATCTGGGTGCTCCTGATTGGGTGCATATATATTTAGGATAGTTAGCTCTTCTTGTTGAATTGATCCCTTTATCATTATGTAATGGCCTTCTTTGTCTCTTTTGATCTTTGTTGGTTTAAAGTCTATTTTATCAGAGACTAAGATCGCAACCCCTGCATTTTTTTGTTTTCCATTTGCTTGGTAGATCTTCCTCCATCCCTTTATTTTGAGCCTATGTGTGTGTCTGCACATGAAATGGGTCTCCTGAATACAGCACACTGAAGGGTCTTGACTCTATCCAATTTGCCAGTCTGTGTCTTTTAATTGGAGCATTTAGCCCATTTACATTTAAGGTTAATATTTTTATGTGTGAATTTGATCTTGTCATTATGATGTCAACTAGTTATTTTCCTCGTTAGTTGATGCAGTTTCTTCCTAGCATCGATGGTCTTTACAATTTGGCCTGTTTTTGCAGTGGCTGGTACTGGTAGTTCCTTTCCATGTTTAGTGCTTCCTTTAGGAGCTCTTGTAAGGCAGGCCTGGTGGTGACAGAATCTCTCAGCATTTGCTTGTCTGTAAAGGATTTTATTTCTTCTTCACTTACGAAGCTTAGTTTGGCTGGATATGAAATTCTGGGTTGAAAATTCTTTCCTTTAAGAATGTTGAATATTGGCCCACACTCTCTTCTGGCTTGTAGAGTTTCTGCCGAGAGATCTGCAGTTAGTCTGATGGGCTTCCCTTTGTGGGTAACCCAACCTTTCTCTCTGGCTGCCCTTAACATTGTTTCCTTCATTTCAACTTTGGTGAATCTGACAATTATGTGTCTTGGAGTTGCTCTTCTCGAGGAGTATCCTTGTGGCATTCTCAGTATTTCCTGAATTTGAATGTTGGCCTGCCTTGCTAGGTTAGGGAAGTTCTCCTGGATAATATCCTGAAGAATGTTTTCCAACTTGGTTCCATTCTCCCCATCACTTTCAGGTACAACAATCGGATGTAGATTTGGTCTTTTCATGTAGTCCCATATTTCTTGGATGCTTTGTTCATTTGTTTTTACTCTTTTTTCTAAACTTCTCTTCTCGCTTCATTTCATCCATTTGATCTTCAGTCACTGATACCCTTTCTTCCAGTTGATCCAGTTGGCTACTGAAGCTTGTTCATTCCTCACGTAGTTCTCGTGCCATGGTTTTCAGCTCCATCATGTCATTTAAAGTCTTCTCTATGCTGTTTAGTTAGCCATTCGTCCAATCTTTTTTCAGGGTTTTTAGCTTTTTTGCAGTGGGTTCAAACATACTCCTTTAGCTCAGAGAAGTTTATTATTACCAATCTTCTGAAGCCCTCTCTTCTCAACTCGTCAAAGTCATTCTTTTTTTGTTTGTTTGTTTATTTTTATTTTATTTTTAATTTTTATTTTTTAATTTTTTTTATTATACTTTGAGTTCTAGGGTGCATGTGCATAACGTGCAGGTTTGTTACATATGTATACTTGTGCCATTTTGGTGTGCTGCACCCATCAACTCGTCAGCACCCATCAACTCATCATTTACATCAGGTATAACTCCCAATGCAATCCCTCCCCATGATAGGCCCCGGTGTGTGTTGTTCCCCTTCCCGAGTCCAAGTGATCTCATTGTTCAGTTCCCACCTATGAGTGAGAACATGCGGTGTTTGGTTTTCTGTTCTTGTGATAGTTTGCTAAGAATGATGGTTTCCAGCTGCATCCATGTCCCTACAAAGGACACAAACTCATCCTTTCTTATGGCTGCATAGTATTCCATGGTGTATATGTGCCACATTTTCTTAATCCAATCTGTCACTGATGGACATTTGGGTTGATTCCAAGTCTTTGCTATTGTGAATAGTGCTGCAATAAACATACGTGTGCATGTGTCTTTATAGCAGCATGATTTATAATCCTTTGGGTATATACCCAGTAATGGGATGGCTGGGCCATATGGTACATCTAGTTCTAGATCCTTGAGGAATCGCCATACTGTTTTCCATAATGGTTGAACTAGTTTACAATCCCACCAACAGTGTAAAAGTGTTCCTATTTCTCCACATCCTCTCCAGCACCTGTTGTTTCCTGACTTTTGAATGATCGCCATTCTAACTGGTGTGAGATGGTATCTCATTGTGGTTTTGATTTGCATTTCTCTGATGGCCAGTGATGATGGGCATTTTTTCATGTGTCTGTTGGCTGTATGAATGTCTTCTTTTGAGAAAGGTCTGTTCATATCCTTTGCCCACTTTTTGATGGGGTTGTTTGTTTTTTTTCTTGTAAATTTGTTTGAGTTCTTTGTAGGTTCTGGATATTAGCCCTTTGTCAGATGAGTAGATTGCAAAAATTTTCTCCCATTCTGTAGGTTGCCTGTTCACTCTGATGGTAGTTTCTTTTGCTGTGCAGAAGCTCTTTAGTTTAATGAGATCCCATTTGTCAATTTTGGCTTTTGCTGCCGTTGCTTTTGGTGTTTTAGACATGAAGTCTTTGCCCATACCTATGTCCTGAATGGTACTACCTAGGTTTTCCTCTAGGATTTTCATGGTATTAGGTCTAACATTTAAGTCTCTAATCCATCTTGAATTAACTTTTGTATAAGGAGTAAGGAAAGGATCCAGTTTCAGCTTTCTACTTATGGCTAGCCAATTTTCCCAGCACCATTTATTAAATAGGGAATCCTTTCCCCATTTCTTGTTTCTCTCAGGTTTGTCAAAGATCAGATGGCTGTAGATGTGTGGTATCATTTCTGAGGACTCTGTTCTGTTCCATTGGTCTATATCTCTGTTTTGGTACCAGTACCATGCTGTTTTGGTTACTGTAGCCTTGTAGTATAGTTTGAAGTCAGGTAGCGTGATGCCTCCAGCTTTGTTCTTTTGACTTAGGATTGTCTTGGAGATGCGGGGTCTTTTTTGGTTCCATATGAACTTTAAAGCAGTTTTTTCCAATTCTGTGAAGAAACTCATTGGTAGCTTGATGGAGATGGCATTGAATCTATAAATAACCTTGGGCAGTATGGCCATTTTCACAATATTGATTCTTCCTATCCATGAGCATGGTATGTTCTTCCATTTGTTTGTGTCCTCTTTGATTTCACTGAGCAGTGGTTTGTAGTTCTCCTTGAAGAGGTCCTTTACATCCCTTGTAAGTTGGATTCCTAGGTATTTTATTCTCTTTGAAGCAATTGTGAATGGAAGTTCATTCCTGATTTGGCTCTCTGTTTGTCTGTTACTGGTGTATAAGAATGCTTGTGATTTTTGCACATTAATTTTGTATCCTGAGACTTTGCTGAAGTTGCTTATCAGCTTAAGGAGATTTTGGGCTGAGATGATGGGGTTTTCTAAATATACAATCATGTCATCTGCAAAGAGGGACAATTTGACTTCTTCTTTTCCTAACTGAATACCCTTTATTTCTTTCTCTTGCCTGATTGCCCTAGCCAGAACTTCCAACACTATGTTGAATAGGAGTGGTGAGAGAGGGCATCCCTGTCTTGTGCCAGTTTTCAAAGGGAATTTTTTCCAGTTTTTGCCCGTTCAGTATGATATTGGCTGTGGGTTTGTCATAAATAGCTCTTATTATTTTGATGTATGTTCCATCAATACCGAATTTATTGAGCGTTTTTGGCATGAAGGGCTGTTGAATTTTGTCAAAAGCCTTTTCTGCATCTATTGAGATAATCATGTGGTTCTTGTCTTTGGTTCTGTTTATATGCTGGATTATGTTTATTGATTTGCGAATGTTGAACCAGCCTTGCATCCCAGGGGTGAAGCCCACTTGATCATGGTGGATAAGCTTTTTGATGTGTTGCTGAATCCGGTTTGCCAGTGTTTTATTGAGGATTTTTGCATCGATGTTCATCAGGGATATTGGTCTAAAATTCTCTTTTTTTGTTGTGTCTCTGCCAGGCTTTGGTATCAGGATGATGTTGGCCTCATAAAATGAGTTAGGGAGGATTCCCTCTTTTTCTATTGATTGGAATAGTTTCAGAAGGAATGGTACCAGCTCCTCCTTGTACCTCTGGTAGAATTCGGCTGTGAATCCATCTGGTCCTGGACTTTTTTTGGTTGGTAGGCTATTAATTATTGCCTCAATTTCAGAGCCTACTATTGGTCTATTCAGGGATTCAACTTCTTCCTGGTTTAGTCTTGGAAGAGTGTAAGTGTCCAGGAAATTATCCATTTCTTCTAGATTTTCCAGTTTATTTGCATAGAGGTGTTTATAGTATTCTCTGATGGTAGTCTGTATTTCTGTGGGGTCGGTGGTGATATCCCCTTTATCATTTTTAATTGCGTCATTTTGATTCTTCTCTCTTTTCTTCTTTATTAGTCTTGCTAGTGGTCTGTCAATTTTGTTGATCTTTTCAAAAAACCAACTCCTGGATTCATTGATTTTTTGGAGGGTTTTTTGTGTTTCTATCTCTTTCAGTTCTGCTCTGATCTTAGTTATTTCTTGCCTTCTGCTAGCTTTCGAATGTGTTTGCTCTTGCTTCTCTAGTTCTTTTAATTGTGATGTTAGAGTGTCAATTTTAGATTTTTCCTGCTTTCTCTTGTGGGCATTTAGTGCTATAAATTTCCCTCTACACACTGCTTTAAATGTGTCCCAGAGATTCTGGTATGTTGTATCTTTGTTCTCATTGGTTTCAAAGAACATCTTTATTTCTGCCTTCATTTTGTTATGTACCCAGTAGTCATTCAGGAGCAGGTTGTTCAGTTTCCATGTAGTTGAGCAGTTTTGATTGAGTTTCTTAGTCCTGAGTTCTAGTTTGATTGCACTGTGGTCTGAGAGACAGTTTGTTATAATTTCTGTTCTTGTACATTTGCTGAGGAGTGCTTTACTTCCAATTATGTGGTCAATTTTGGAGTAAGTGCGATGTGGTGCTGAGAAGAATGTATATTCTGTTGATTTGGGGTGGAGAGTTCTATAGATGTCTATTAGGTCTGCTTGCTGCAGAGATGAGTTCAATTCCTGGATATCCTTGTTAACTTTCTGTCTCGTTGATCTGTCTAATGTTGACAGTGGTATGTTAAGGTCTCCCATTATTATTGTATGGGAGTCTAAGTCTCTTTGTAAGTCTCTAAGGACTTGCTTTATGAATCTGGGTGCTCCTGTATTGGGTGCATATATATTTAGGATAGTTAGCTCTTCCTGTTGAATTGATCCCTTTACCATTATGTAATGGCCTTCTTTGTCTCTTTTGATCTTTGATGGTTTAAAGTCTGTTTTATCAGAGACTAAGATTGCAACCCCTGCATTTTTTTGTTCTCCATTTGCTTGGTAGATCTTCCTCCATCCCTTTATTTTGAGCCTATGTATGTCTCTGCATGTGAGATGGGTCTCCTGAATACAGCAGACTGATGGGTCTTGACTCTTTATCCAGTTTGCCAGTCTGTGTCTTTTAATTGGAGCATTTAGGCCATTTACATTTAAGGTTAATGTTTTTATGTGTGAATTTGATCCTGCCATTATGATATTAACTGGTTATTTTCCTCGTTAGTTGATGCAGTTTCTTCCCAGCCTTGATGGTCTTTACATTTTGGCCTGTTTTTGCAGTGGCTGGTGCTGGTAGTTCCTTTCCATGTTTAGTGCTTCCTTCAGGGTCTCTTGTAAGGCAGGCCTAGTGCTGACAAAATCTCTAAGCATTTGCTTATCTGTAAAGGATTTTTTTTCTCCTTCACTTATGAAACTTAGTTTGGCTGGATATGAAATTCTGGGTTGAAAATTCTTTTCTTTAAGAATGTTGAATATTGGCCCACACTCTCTTCTGGCTTGTAGAGTTTCTGCCGAGAGATCTGCTGTTAGTCTGATGGGCTTCCCTTTGTGGGTAACCCGACCTTTCTCTCTGGCTGCCCTTAAGATTTTTTCCTTCCTTTCAACTTTGGTGAATCTGGCAATTATGTGTCTTGGAGTTGCTCTTCTCGAGGAGTATCTTTGTGGCGTTCTCTGTATTTCCTGGATTTGAATGTTGGCCTGCCCTACTAGGTTGGGGAAGTTCTCCTGGATGATATCCTGAAGAGTGTTTTCCAACTTGGTTCCATTTTCCCCCTCACTTTCAGGCACCCCAATCAGACGTAGATTTGGTCTTTTTACATAATCCCATACTTCTTGCAGGCTTTGTTCATTTCTTTTTCTTCTTTTTTATTTTGGTTTCTCTTCTCGCTTCATTTCATTCATTTGATCCTCAATTGCTTATACTCTTTCTTCCAGTTGATCGAGACGGTTACTGAAGCTTGTGCATTTGTCACGTATTTCTCGTGTCATGGTTTTCATCTCTTTCATTTCATTTATGACCTTCTCTGCATTAATTACTCTAGCTATCAATTCTTCCACTTTTTTTTTCAAGATTTTTACTTTCTTTGCGCTGGGTACGTAATTCCTCCTTTAGCTCTGAGAAGTTTGATGGACTGAAGCCGCCTTCTCTCATCTCGTCGAAGTCATTCTCCGTCCAGCTTTGATCCGTTGCTGGCGATGAGCTGCGCTCCTTTGCCGGGGGAGATGTGCTCTTATTTTTTGAATTTCCAGCTTTTCTGCCCTGCTTTTTCCCTATCTTTGTGGTTTTATCTGCCTCTGGTCTTTGATGATGGTGACGTACTGATGGGGTTTTGGTGTAGGTGTCCTTCCTGTTTGATGGTTTTCCTTCTAACTGTCAGGACCCTCAGCTGTAGGTCTGTTGGAGATTGCTTGAGGTCCACTCCAGACCCTGTTTGCCTGGGTATCAGCAGCAGAGGCTGCAGAAGATAGAATATTGCTGAACAGCGAGTGTACCTGTCTGATTCTTGCTTTGGAAGCTTCCTCTCAGGGGTTTACTCCACCCTGTGAGGTGTGGGGTGTCAGACTGCCCCTAGTGGGGGATGTCTCCCAGATAGGCTACTCAGGGGTCAGGGACCCACTTGAGCAGGCAGTCTGTCCCTTCTCAGATCTCAACCTCCGTGTTGGGAGATCCACTGCTCTCTTCAAAGCTGTCAGACAGAGTCGTTTGCGTCTGCAGAGGTTTCTGCTGCGTTTGTTATTATTTACTGTGCCCTGTCCCCAGAGGTGGAGTCTACAGAGACAGGCAGGTTTCCTTGAGCTGCTGTGAGCTCCACCCAGTTGGAGCTTCCCAGAGGCTTTGTTTACCTACTTCAGCCTCTGCAATGGCGGGGGCCCCTCCCCCAGCCTCGCTTCTGCCTTACCAGTAGATCACAGACTGTTGTGCTAGCAAAGAGGGAGGCTCCGTGGGTATGGGACCCTCCCGGCCAGGTGTGGGATATGATCTCCTGGTGTGCCTGTTTCCTTAAAGCACAGTATTGGGGTGGGAGTTACCCGATTTTCCAGGTGTTGTGTGTCTCAGTTCCCCTGGCTAGGAAAAGGGATTCCCTTCCCCCTTGCGCTTTCCAGGTGAGGCAATGCCTCGCCCTGCTTCAGCTCTCGCTGGTCGGGCTGCAGTCGCTGACCAGCACCGATTGTCCGGCACTCCCTAGTGAGATGAACCCAGTACCTCAGTTGAAAATGCAGAAATCACCGGTCTTCTGTGTTGCTCGCGCTGGGAGTTGGAGACTGGAGCTGTTCCTATTTGGCCATCTTGCTCCGCCCCCCCAAAGTCATTCTTTGTCCAGCTTTTTTCTGTTGCTGGCAAGGATCTGCGTTCCTTGGAGGAGAAGAGGCACTCTGATTTTTAAAATTTTCAGCTTTTCTGCTCTGGTTTCTCCCCATCTTTGTGGTTTTATCTACCTCTGGTCTTTGATGATGGTGACGTACAGATGGGGTTTTGGTGTGGCTGTTCTTTCTGTTTGTTAGTTTTCCTTCTAACAGTCAGGACCCTCAGCTGCAGGTCTGTTGGATTTTGCTGGAGATCTACTCCAGACCCTGTTTGCCTGGGTATCACCAGTGGAGGCTGCAGAACCACAAATATTGTAGAATTGCAGATGTTGCTGCCTGATTGTTCCTCTGGAAGCTTCATCTCAGAGGGGCACCCAGCCGTATAACGTGTCAGTCGGCCCCTGCTGGGAAGTGCCTCCCAGTTAGACTACTCGGGGGTCAGATTCCCATGTGAGGAGGCAGTCTGTTCGTTCTCAGATCTCAGTCTCCATGCTGGGAGTACCACTACTCTTCAAAGCTGTCAGACAAGGAGATTTTAGTCTACAGAAGTTTCTGCTGCCTTTTGTTCAGCTTAGCTCTGCCCCCAGAGGTGAAGTCTACAGAGGCAGGCAGGCTTCCTTGAGCTGCAGTGGGCTCCACTCAATTCGAGCTTCCCAGCCACTTTGTTTACCTACTTCAGCCTCAGCAATGGCGGGTGTCCCTCCCCCAGCCTTGCTGCCGCCTTGCAGTTTGATCTCAGACTGCTGTGCTAGCAGTGAGTGAGGCTCTGTGGGCGTGGGACCCTCCGTGCCAAACGCAGGATATAATCTCCTGGTGTGCCATTTGCTAAGACCGTTGGAAAAGTGCAGTATTTGGGTGGGAGTGACCTGATTTTCCAGGTGCCATCTGCCACGGCTTCCCTTGGCTAGGAAGGGGAATTCCCTGACCCCTCGTGCTTCCCGGATGAGGCGATGCCTCACTCTACTTCAGCTCACAGTCCGTGGGCTGCACCCACTATCCTGCGCCCACTGTCCGACAAGCCCCAGTGAGATGAACCCAGTACCTCGTTTGGAAATGCAGAAATCACCCATCTTCTGCATTGCTCATGCTGGGAGCTGTAGACTGGAGCTTTTCCTATTCGGCCATCTTGGAACCTCCCCAAAAAAGACCGATTGTTTTTAACAACTTTTAATTACAAATGCAAGACATGTACACTATAAACATTAGAACAGCATGGAAGTATAAGAATAAAATTGGAAGTCCTCTTTTACTTAAACCTAGAGAAGCAACTATTTTTGAGGATTTATAACCATAATAGGTTCATTGCCCAATGCACACAGCATGTCAATATGCTGAGACACTGGGTTGCAGCAGGGAAAGAGGTTTAATCATAGGGCTGTCAGATGAGGAAACAGAAAGAAAACTCAAGTCTGTGTCCCTGAGCAGTTTGTGACGAGTGATTTTTAAGGGTTTTGGAAGGGGTCAGAGTATGGAAAGCATTGATTGGTCAAAGAGTGTAGGGCGAAGTAGTGGTATAGGGAGATGAAGAAATGATATTCTCATGCTGAATTGGTTACTTTGTGGGGGTCTTCAAACTGGTTGGTGTCAGCTGTTCTGCTGGAACTCAGGATCTGCTTAGGCAATTCTTAAAAACCTTATGATTCTGATGTCAGAAATCCTATCCACAAGAACAGTGGGGATGCAAATGGTCAGTATCTAGTGCTAAGTAACTTTCAGTTACAAGGATGTGGGTCAGAATGCTGCCTAATAGTTAACCATATTTCTTTCCAGAATTCTTTAACTCTATAAGGATGGCTTCAGATATTGTATAACTTTTATAACTTACATTTCTCTTATTATGCATTATATTAGTTTGCTAGGGCTGCTATAGCATAGTTCCACAGTTTAAGACTGGCTGGCTTAAACCAGACATTTATTGTCTCATAGTTCTGGAAGTCCAAGATGAAGGTGTCTACAGGGTTGATACATTGGTCTCTGTCTATACATGTGCCGATTACACACCACGTTAGTTATTAAGGACTTATATTATGTTTTAATATCACGTAAGGCTAGCCTTTGCTTATTACTCTTCTTTTTTGTTGTTTTTCTGTGTATTCTTGTTTTTGTTTTTTTCCATACAAGCCTTAGAATCAACTTACTTAGTTTCAGAAAATTTTCTGTGTTTTTCTTTGGGGGCTGTGTGGGATGGTCAGAAAAAGGATTACATTAATTAGTTGACTTGAGAGAATTGACATCTTCATGAAAACTATTCTGTCTCAGAATACGTTGTCTTTCTATATGTTCAAGTTCAGTTTTCCTCAAGAATCATAACATTTTAATCATATAGCTTATATATATGTATAGTTTAAGCTTTTCTTTGCTACTGTTATAAATGGAATTTTTCTCTTGAAGAATATCTTCTTACTGGTGGTTGCTTGTACATAAAAAGACTACTTTCTGTACATGGATTTTTATTTCCCATGATCATACTGAATTTTTATATTGGTTGTAGTAGTGTTTCGGCTTATTGTCTTGGGTTTTTCCAGGAATACCTATATCTTATCTCCAAAGAAAGATGGTTTTCCCTTTTCCTTTCTAATCATTGTACATCACACCTTTTTTTTTTTGGTCTGTTTACTTACTTTGACTTATACATCTAATACAGTGTTAAATAATAAAGTGGTAGTAGTAGGCCTTTGTCTTTATTGTGGTTGACCAACCTTCTATGTTTCCCCATTAAGATAATAGTGTTGGACTGAAGAAGAATATTCTTATCATCTTGAGGAAATAACCATTGATTCCTATTTTAATATTTTTATCAAAGATAGATTGAATCGGTTGCATTTTATCAACTTATTCAACAGAAATAGAGGTGACCCATAATTTTTCAACTTATAGATTGTAAACTATAACATATTTGTAGTTTATGTGTTACAAATTATAATCTATAACTTTATATATTTTAAACTATATTAATATATTTCCTAATATCAAATCCTTTTTTCTAACATTGAAACATCCTTGTATTCCTAGAATAAACTCCACTTGGCACCACAGGTTGGCTGGACACAGAAAAGCAATAGCAATCACTGTAGTCTGGTTCTCAAAGACTCCTACTCCCAGGGTAAGGGAAAGAGCACCACATCAAGGGAACACCCTATAGGACAAAAGAATTCAGACGACAGGCCTTGAGTCCCAGATCTTTCTGCTGGTGGGAGATTCTTTCAGCAGAGACATAATTGCAGTGCTAGGCTCAGCAGGAAAAGTCTGCAGCTCTACCCCAACAGTCAGGCAGACTTGGTGCTCTTGGAGGGTCTTGGAGAAGTGGTCTTTTTCCCACCTTGTCCACCACTGCAGACACAGCTGGGGCTTCTCCCACAGGAGCTCAGTGTGGCTGAACCTGTAGACAGCCTTCCTGGAACACTTCAGGGTGACTGCATTGCTGCAGGAGAGGTACCCCCACAGGTTCAGGCTTGCACAAGAGGCAGAGTCACAGTTTCTCTCTCCTTAGAACACAACATGCCTACAGATAAAAATATCTGAATAGCCACTGGGACAAGAGTGAGTCTGGGAGTTGGATAGCTTTCCTGCTTGGCCTGGCAGGGAAGCTGGAGGTGGCTCTCTCTCTTCCCCTTGTTAAGACCTCACTGCATCTAACTGAGAGCTCCCTCAGCCACCTTCATCAAGGCTAGGACCTCTGTCCACCATTGGATATTACATTTACCACCTGCTTTACCTACAACAGGTTCCTACCCAGGAATACCACTCCTATCCTGAAGCCTGAACCATCATCTCAGTAAATGAAATATTGGGGAAAAATTAAATTAAAAAGTGTATACCACAGGGAAATGAGATAAGCTTCAAGAGACCTCTGCCATTGCAATTCCATAGGAGATAGCAGACTTACCCACACACTGAGTACATGATGACTACTACAGCCATATGAGGAAACCATCATACAAAGACTGTCCACAACTGAGGAATTCATAGAGTCTTCACTCCCAAAAGTACAGATAACCAAATTAAGCTATAATAAACATTAAACTCACATTCTTGAGGGGGGAAGAAGAAATTAAAAACACAGTCAAATAAAAAATAAATTCAAGAACAATTAGAGGAAATAGTATACCCAAATGAGAAGGAACCAGAAAAGTAATTTTGGTAATATGACAAAACAAGGTTCTGTAACACCCCCAAAAAGATCATACGGTCTCTCCAGCAGTGGATCCAAACCAAGATGTAATCTTTGAAATACCAGATAAAGAATTTAGAAGATTATTAAGCTACTCAACGAGATACCACAGAAAGATACCACAGAAAGATGAAAACCAACATAAATTTTTTAAAATTCAGGATATGAATGAAAAATTTTCTAGAGAGACATAAAGAAAAATCAATCCGAACTTCTGGAAATGAAAGACACACTTAGGGAACTATAAAATGCCATGGAAAGGTTCAACAATAGACTACAACACGTAGACAAAAGAATTTTAGAGCTCAAAGATCAGGCTTTTGATTAACCCAATCAGACAAACATATAAAGGAATCAAAAGAAATGAAGAAAGTCTTTAAGAAATATGGGATTATGTAAAACAGCCAAACCTAAGAATAACTGGTGTTCCTGAGGAAGAAGAGAAGGCTAGACATTTGGAAAACTTATTTGAGGGAGTAATTGAGGAAAACATCCCTGGCCTTGCTAGATTTAGATTTAGAGATTTACAAATATCTTGTATTTGGATATCTAAATACAAGGTCATTATATAATGATAAAAGGATCAATCCAACAAGAAGATACTATAATACTAAATCTATATGCACCTAACACTGGCGCTCTCATATTTATAAAACAGTTACTACTAGACCCAAGAAATAAAATAGCAACACAATAATAGTGGTGGACTTAAAAGTACTCCACTGACAGCACTAAACAGATCGAGACAGAAAGCCAACAAACAGTGGACTTAAGCTGTACCCTAAAACAAATGGACTTAACAGAAATTTACAGAACATTCTGCCCAACAACTACAGAATATACATTCTTCTTAGCACATGGAACATTCTCCAACATAGGCCACAAAACAAGTCTCAATAAATTTAAGAAAGTCGAGATCATATCAAGTATCTTCTCAGACAACAGTGGAATAAAATTAGAAATCAGCTCCCAAAGGAACTGTCAACACTATACAAATACATGGAAATGAAATAATCTGCTCCTGAATGAATTGGGGATTAACAATAAAATCAAGATGGAAATCCAAAGATTCTTTGAAATGAATGGTAATAGTGACAGAGGTTATCAGAACCTCTGGAATACAACAAAAGCAGTGCTAAGAGGAAAAGTCATAGCATCAAATGCCTACATCAGAAAGCCTGGAAGAGCACAAATAGACAACCTAATGCCACACCTCAAGGAACTAGAGAAACAGGAACCAACTAAACCTGAAGTCATTGAAAGAAAAGAAATAACAAAGATCAGAGCAGAACTAAATGAAATTGAAACTAACAAAAAAAAATGAAACAAAAAGCTGGTTCTCTGAAAAGATAAACAAAATTGATAGACTATTAATGAGATTAACCAAAAAGAGAGAAAATCCAAATAAGCTCAATTTGAAATGAAACCAGAGACTCACAACCAATACTGCAGAAATACAAAAGATCATTCAAGACCGCTATGAACACCTTTACATGCACAAACTATTAGCATAGTACTGGAAGTCGTAGCCAGAGCAATTAGGCAAGCAAAAGAAATAAAGGACATACAAAGTGGAAAAGAGGAAGTCAAACTAATGCTGTTCACCAGTGATATGACCATCTACCTAGAAAACCCTAAAGACATATCAAAAAAAAATCCTAGTTCTGATAAACTAATTCAGTAAAGTCTCAGGCTACAAAGTCACTGCACACAAATCAGTGGCACTGCTATACGCAAAGGATGACCAAGCTAAGAAGCAAATCAAGAAGTCAATCCCTTTTATAACAGCTGCAAAGAAAATACCTGGGCATATACCTAACCAAGGAGGTAAAAGATCCCTACAAGGAAAACTGCTGAAAGAAATCATCATAGATGACACAAATGAAAACACATCCCGTGGAAATAATCAATATTGTGAAAATGACTATACTGCCCAATGCAATCTACAGATTCCATGCAATTCACACTCAAATACTGTATCATTTTTCACAGAACTAGGAAAAACAATCCTAAAATTCATATGGAACCAAAAAAAGAGCCTGAATAGCTAAAGCAATCCTAAACAAAAAGAAAAAATCTGGAAGCATCACATCATCAAACTTCAAATTCTATGACAAGGCTATAGTTATTAAAACAGCATGATGCTGGTATAAAAATAGGCATGTAGACCAGTGGAACAGAAGAGAGACCACAGAAATGAAGCCAAGTACTTACAGCCAACTGGTTCTTTGACAAAGCATAAAAAAACAAACTGGGGCAAGGTCACCCTATTCAATAAATGGTGCTGGGAAAACTTGCAGGCCACATAAAGAAGAATGAAACCGCATCCCCATTTCTCACCTTATACAAAAATTAGCTCAAGATGGATCAAAATGTTTATGGTTTATCTGTAACCATAAACATTTCTAGACAATAACACTGGAAAAACTCTTCTGGACATTAATAGACAAAGAATTCATGACCAAGACTCCAAAAGCAAATGCAACCAAAATAAATAAATGGGACCTAATTATCAAACTTCTGCATGGCAAAAGAAATAATCATCAGACTAAACCTACAACCCACAGAATGGGAGAAAATATTTGTGACTATGCGTCTGACAAAGGACTAGTATCCAGAATCTACAAAAAACTCAAATTAGCAAGAAAAAAATAATCCCATCAAAAGTGGGCAAAGGACATAAATAGAAATTTGTCAAAAGAAGATGTACAAGTGGCCAAGAAACATGAAAAAATGCCCATTATTACTATTCAGCAGGAAAATACAAGTTAAAACCACAATGAGATACCACCTTACTCCTGCTAGAATGGCCATAAAGAAAAAGAAATGAATAGATGTTGGCATGGATATGGTGAAAAGGGAACACTTTTACACTGCTGGTGGGACTGTATATTAGCGCAACCTCTATGGAAAACAGTATGGAGACTCTTTAAAGAACTAAAAGTAGATCTACCATTCAATACAGAAATCCCACTACTGGGTATCTCCCCACTGGAAAAGAAGTCATTATATGAGAAAGACACATGCACACACGTTTATAGCAATACATTTCACAATTGCAAAGAACCAACTTAAATGCCTTAACCAATGAGTAGATAAAGAAAACATGGTATATATATATCCCCTGGACTAAAGGAATGAAAATAATAATAAGGAACAAAATAGTGTATTTTATAGCAACTGGGTGGTCATTATTCTAAGTGAAGTCACTTCAGAATGGAAAATCAAATACCATATGTTCTCACTTACAAGTGAGGACTAAACTATGAGGACACAAAGACATACAGTGATATAATGGACTTTGGGGGCTTGAGGGGCAGGGAGGGAAAAGGGAATGAGGGATAAAAGACTACATATTGGATGCAATGTGTACTGCTCAGGTGATGGGTACACTAAAATCTGAGAATTCACCACTATGGAATTCATCCAAGTAACCGAAAACCACTTGTACCCCAAAAGCTATTGAAATAAAAATTTTAAAAAAGAATAAACCTCACTTGGTCATGACCTATTATTCTTATATGTGCTGGTAGTCTTTTCTCTAATGTCTAAGTATTTTTGCATCAATATTCATAGATGAAAACTGTAGTGCTCTTTTGTGCAGTTTTTTCAGGTTTTAATATTTATTTTTCTTTTGTTACCGAAGTTACCACCACTTCATGAAAATAATTAGGAGCTTTGTATTCCTTTTTGTGCTCTGGAACAGTTTACATAGCAGTGGAACCTGGGGCTTTTTAGGGGAGTAGACAGCTTTCTCTGCTTCTGTGGAAATTTGTCTGTTCAGTCTTTATATAGCTTCTGGAGTCAGTTTTGGCAAATTATGTTTTCCAAGAAAAAGATTTATATTGGATATATTCTATAGTGTTGTAAAAAGTATTCTCTTTAAAAAAAAAAAAAAGTCTTTGTTTCTTGTTTATTTTATTTTATTTTTTGAGACAGTTTCACTCTGACACACAGGCTGGAGTGCAGTGGGTGCAGTCTCAGCTCAAACTCTGCCTCCCAGGTTCAAGTGATTCTTGTGCCTCAGCCTTCTGACTAGCTGAGATTATAAGTGTGTGCCATCATGCCTGGCTAATTTTTGTATTTTTAGTAGAGATGAGGTTTTGCCATGTTGGTCAAGCTGATCTTGGGCTCCTGGCCTCAAGTGATCTGCCCACCTTGGCCTCCCAAAGTGCTGGGATTACAGGCATGGGCCACCACATCTGGCCTGTTTCATTTCTTATTTTGTACATTCATGCTTTCTCTTATTTTTCTCCTGTTTTTCTACATTGTATTAGCTCGGTTGTAGTTGATTCTACCCTTTGACCTAAGAGTTGTATTATGAAGACTGATTGTTTCCTATGTGAAAGAGCCTTTATGTTTTCTGATTTTGTTATTTCTAGTGTTATTGTATTGAGATCAAATAATATTGTCTGTATTATTTCTTCCTTTTACAATCTATTGTTGTTTTCTTTGTGGCCTAATATCAGTTTTTATGAATGTTTCATGAGTTCTTAGAGAAGATGCATTCTATTTACCAAAGTATAGATATATACATACATATATAAGTATATATTATTACATACACACATACACATGTATAAATGTATATGTGTGTGTGTATATATATAAGATCTATTTTATTCATTATGCTTTTAGAGCTTCCATATGCTTACTTATTTCGGTGGTGAGCAGAGACTAAAACAAAGATAGACATAAGGATAACAATGGTATATAAATAAATGTTAGACAGTCTAATAATGCAGGAATAATACAACAACAAAAAATAGAAAGCGGAGAAAAAGTAGACAGAATAAACTTGCTTACTACTCTATTTGTAATAACTAGCAGTCAAGTGATGTTGAAAGTTGACAAATGTAATAGAAGCTTGAACATATTCAATAGCATAATAAAGGGAAACACAAAGAAAGGTAATATATTATCAATATTTAAAAACTTTTTAGCTCATCTTGGAATCTTAAGTTGTAATTTTCATCTACTTTGTGTGATTTTGGGGATATATATTATCTTCAGTCTTTCTATTCATTTATTTTAGAGGGGTAATCACTTCTTAATTTCTATCAGATCTTTCTTTTCCCTGCTTGCTTCTTTTTAATTTCATTTTGTTCTTGTTTTATGGTTTCACTTTTTCTAATATCCCCTGAAATACCAATTAGAACTGTTTTGAATATTGCTTTGGTTCTTTTCAGGTCCTTTTTGTTTATGTTGTTTTATGTATTCATCTTGGCCCTTTTTTCTTCCTCAGAAACCTGGAGATCTTTGGCTGTTCATGTATATTTAAGAATGAAATATTAGATTGATCAATATAATAACTGGTGTGGGTTTCCTTTGCCAGGGTTTAAATGTGCTTCTTTCTCTGATAGGCTTCCCCAGATGGGAGGGTTAATTACTAACCCATGGTGTACAACTGGCAGGCCTCCTTCTAGGTGTATGGTCATGGAACAGATCAAAGCCCATCCTATACACCATCCCAAAAACCCAAATGAGGGCGCTTTACTTAAGAGCAGACACCCATATAAAAATACCTCTTTACGGCCGGACACGGTGGCTCATGTCTGTAATCCCAGCACTTTGGGGGGCCAAGGCGATGGATCATCTGAGGTCAGGAGTTCGAGACCAGCCTGACCAACATGGAGAAACCCCATCTCTACTAAACATACAAAATTAGCCGGGTGTGGTGGCGCATGCCTGTAATCCCAGCTACTCGGGAGGCTGAGGCAGGAGAATTGCTTGAACCCAGGAGGCGGAGGTTGCAGTGAGCCGAGATCAAGCCATTACACTCCAGTCTGGGCAACGAGTGAAACTCCATCTCCAAAAAAAAAAATCCTGTTTCCCCCTCTCTCCCACCCTTTATTTCTCCCTCTTTGTCTCTCTCTGAGAATTGTTCAATTTTCTTTCAAGAACAGACTTCCACTTTTTATCTTAGAATAGATGCCAGGGTGTTAGTTTCTGTCTTAGATTGAGAAGAATGAGAGTGGGGAGCTGACAGGCACAGATTTTCCACACAGTCCTTCACTGAATTGCTCCACTGTGTGACTCACTATGCACTGGTGTTTGTTAGTAACCTCTCCCAGACTCCTCCATCAGGAAAGCCAAGTCATCGTTTCAGCTGTGTATTCTGGGATGAAGTTGTTTCATGCAGTCTATCCCTGTTTCCCATTTCTTGAAATTCATTGATAACTTAGTATAGCCTTTTATATCTAGTTTTATGTGCATCCACATTTCCTTATTCACGACTATAAGATGGTACTTTGTTTTCCTTTGTTACCAGCCTGCCTTCACTTCTGTGAGAATCTTATAGAAAGGATGATCAGCTGGGCAGAGACACCGGATTCCTACTTTTATTACCTACGATGGCCTTCTCCAGTATTCTAGTATTCCAGTATTCTAGTATTTGTCTTGTAACCACTTCCCTCATTCTCATTATTGTTTTTCCTTTTTATATTTATTATCTTTCCAGTAGAATTTAGTGAAGAAACATAGTCTGACATCTTGAATTGTGGAACAGCATGCATTTAAATTATATTTTAATTAATTTCTGCCTGAAAATATTGAGTTCTCAGTGATTTACGTCAGCTGGTATGTGACAGCTCAGTGATGCAGAAGAGACCATTTTGCTCTCTAAGAGTCTTCATCAGAATTGTGCTTGCATTTATGTAGTACTTACGTCTGTGTCAGAGTGCGGTGTCCTCCCATCTTAGATGACGACTATATATTAATATGTCCTCTGCTTTCTGTTGTTCCATTACATTAAGGGTAGAATACTATATTCACAGTGAATAATCTGTTAGTATTCTTGAAGACCTCTTAGCTGCCAGGCAGGATGCTAGATCCTAAAGATAACAAAGATAAGTAAGGTATGTTCCTTGTCCTCATAGACTTATGGGAGCTCACATTCTAGGTGGGTAGAAAGACCAGTAGTTATGAGACAATTTAATAGACATCACAGTGTACAAAGAGCTATTCTCGTGTTGCATAATGAAGCATAAAGGTACTGAACTAGCAAATAAAGGATCCTCAGTCAATACCAGTGCTTCCTCATCATACATAAGTTAATATTTAAGATAATTTTATGTTTAAGATGCCAGGAGCTAAATAAAATTTTCTCCCCTACAGTTTTGACACATGATGAACTCTAGCACTAGTTTATATGAGAAGGAAGGCGAAAGCATGACAGGAAACCTGACGCCTGCTGGGGAAGTGTGGAGCCCCTGCTGAGACGATTTGGAAGTCTCATGAAGATCAGTGACATATTCTTTAATTTTAAAAATTTGTAATTATTTAAAACAGGTATTTAATGTATTGAATAAGTTTAAGTTATATAATAAATGACCATTGAGTATTTAAAACCTGATTGTTCCTTTTTCCTGATCACCAAAGTTTGATGTTTTGCCAGATAGCCCAGGTACTGGACTAGCTGGTGTTTATCAAAGTATAGCCTTTTATATCTAGTTTTATGTGCATCCACATTTCCTTATTCACAAAATGCATTTAAAATTACAGAAATGCATTTAGGCTGGTGGCAATGGCTCACACCTGTAATCCCAGCACTTTAGGAGGCCAAGACAGGTGGATCACCTGAGTTCAGGAGTTCAAGACCAGCCTGGCCAACACGGCAGAACCCCGTCTCTACGAAAAATACAAAAAATTAGCTGGGTGTGGTGGTGGGCACCTGTAATCCCAGCTACTTGGGAGGATGAGGCAGGAGAATTGTTTGAATCCAGGAGGCGGGGGTTTCAGTGAGCCGATATCGCGCCATTGCACTCAAGCCTGGGCGACAGAGTAAGACTGTCTCAAAAAATAATATAAAAAAATTACAGAAATGCATTTAAAATTACAGAAACCTATTTTTTTGTATTTTTTCCTTCTGAGACATTAATAATAATAAAGCCCATTTGTACCTTAACTGGTGTTTTAAAATGGAAGTAATATTGTTGCGTGGTAATCATTTATCTTAAACAATGTTTTAATCTTAATGCGGTATTTGGATGTTCTAATGTTTCTAATTTTATGTCATAAAAATTATTTATGGGCATATGGGATATATGTGTATTCTCTTTTTAAAAGGACTAGGTACCTTTATGAGAACTAGTTGAGGATGTAAACAGTTTGTTTTTCTGATGTGTATTAATAATAGATTAATAATAGGAAATGTTTAAAAACTATCCAACTATTCTAAAATCATAGGATCATGGGACTGGAAGAGAACTCAGTACCATTTGGACCTCATCCTGTGGAGAGTCTGATTCATTAGGTCTAAAGTCAGCTTGGTAAATCATGATTGTTTAAAAAGCTCTCCAGATGGTTCTGTAATTAGACAAGTTTGAGAAGCATTTAACAGAATTGGGCCCCCAGCTAGTGTGCCAGCCCGTATTCTAAGGCCCTGCCTGTAAAGCTGAGCCTCAGGCCATCTTGGAAGTTCTGGGACAACAGGGAACTCTCTACCTCTAGAGACAGGCTGGTCCGTCTTTGGACAGCTCTGTACACACAGTTCCATCATGAGCCAGAAGCTCACTCCTGTGAGCTCTTCAGAACAAGGCTAATCCTTCTGTGTTTGACAGAACAGCCCATAGAGTTAAACATCAGCTCCATTCATTCCTAATAAGAGAGCACCTGCCTCGCCCTCTCGCAGTCATCTCCCTTTGTTACTTGTTCGTGTTTGTCTGTGTTAAAATGGAGTGCACCATTTATGGCCTGCTCTGGTGGAACTAGGTTATTCCTGTGAGTTCGGAGTATCCTATAGGGTACACTCAGGCTGGAGCAGTAAGTGGTCCTGGGGCGGCCAACGTAATGGTGCTCTCTGGCTCACTCCTCTTGGGAGTCAGCTGTAGCTGGGGATTGGTGAGAGGTGAGACTCTGTAAGGTTCTAGGCCAGATGGTCCACCCAGCTACCCAGAGGTCCGCTGCGGTGGCCGGGGTGCAAACCCCGACTATAAGATGGTACTTTGTTTTCCTTTGTTACCAGCCTGTCTTCACTTCTGTGAGAATCTTATAGAAAGGATGATCAGCTGGGCAGAGACACCGGATTCCTACTTTTATTACCTATGATGGCTTTCTCCAGTATTCTAGATCCCGTATTTTCATGGAGTATGAAGCTAAAATTACTGAACAGTGTAAAGAGTCTTGATGCCCCCCTCGCTGTTTGTATCTTATGATCTGAGTGGACAATTTACACCAATTTACATGTTTCATTTCCAGGTGAGTGATATGTTATACCAGAAAATCCAGATTTATAAATAAGGTATTTCTTTACAGTGAAATGTTTTAATTAAATGGCTTGTTTTAAAAGTGCTGCTATGTCAAGAGCTCTCATGCATACCAACTGCTGTGCCATACAAAAATGCACCCTCCTGAACCATAGGTCTTGCCTTGAGTATTTGGTAACACTTGGAGAGAAAGCCATTCAGTTCCCTTATCCTGGAGATGCTGAACAAATATAGTCCAACGGCTTTCATGGTATATTCAGGATCCTAAATTCTGGTTGTCGGCTGCAGGCCCTATGTCAAGTTTTAACAAAAATCAAATCGTGGAAGTAGTGGAGGTCAGCGGGATGGAGGGGAACTAGTTTCTAACTGTGAGAAGTGATAAATGTCTTCTCTTTCTGCCTTCTTAGAAAAAAGCGTCAGAACACTGTATCTAAGCTCAGAATGAGAAGCATTTGTGCTTGACCCACAGTGACATGTGAGCTTTATGTAGAAAGTAGACCCAGAATCTGAGCATGAAGACAACCCAAAGTCGGCATGCCACCTCCAATGCTTAGGTCCAAAAGGTTTTATTTTGGAAGTGCCTGTCATTTGGCTCCAGTCACCCTCAAGCTCCTAGAGAACAACATAGCTCCTAGAAGGATAGCATCAAATAATTCTAAAGGCATCTCAAGCCATGTCAGCCTGGTGTTATAAAATCAGGCTTTTAATATTAAACATGTAGTCTGACACAAGTGGGACCTGCCCGCGGAACTGCTTGTTGCTGTGTGCCAGGCCCTGACTCCGGCATCTGAGAAGCAACCAGACAACAAACTGCCGCTGCCCAGAAGAGGTTCCAGGGACCCAACAGAATACTTTAAGGGCAGGAGGTACAGGGCAAGTCAGATGAACACGTGGATCATGTGTCTCAGATCCATAGTTTCAGAGAAGAAGTAAAAGGTGCTGATGGGCCCACGCTCAAACCAACAAGCAGAAGTTATGACCCAGCCATTGTCTTGCCCACTTCTGTTACTTGACTTCGTAGACTGAAGGGGCTCCACTCACTTCCAAAGAACCAGTTGATTGGTTAAAATCTCACCTTTGGTGGCAAAGTGAGAAAGAGGAAACATGAGGGTCCAGGGCTTTGATGGCCAAAATTACAGGTAACTTTGTAAGTTAGAGGGGCTTGGTCAGGTGTGTAAGCCCATCCTAGAACTACTCTTTTTTAGAAGTCTTCAAGTGTTATGGTAATGTGGCAGCTGTTCCCCATTTTCTGTTTGTTAACCCCATTTACCAAATACAAACTTCTATTTTCTGAGAAATTCTAAGGGGAAAGCCTCTAGACTTAGAACTAGTAACACCTCTGTTTTAAAGATCTCTGATTTGGAAAATAATCTTGTCCTCTACGGTTCATAATTACTTGAAGTGAAGAAGTTTACTTCAGTCATGTAGATCTGCTCAACTATGTAAAGTTTGCATCCTACCTGATGTGATTTTACTTTAAAAATGAAAGGTTTTTATTAGAATTGAAGAAAAATTACTCAGATTTTAAAGATGGGCTTCAAACCAAGACATTATTTGAATGACAAGGGTTCCAGATCAACCTTATGTTTAATTTAAAATTTTCAGGAAAAGGAGAGGAGGAATAATTATGGTACTACCTTTATTGGGTAAGATGAACGTTGAAATAAACAGAACTAATCCTGTAGTAAAGTGTCTAGTCTAGAGCATCAGATAGAAACTGCTTTCCATACAAATGTCCTGTCACAGACCTCTGCTGTGTTTGTCTTCCTTACACTGCTGGTAGCCCCACTCTGTTTCCCCACGTCTGCTTCCACCAGAAAACGATTTCTAAAAAGTTCCATCTAAATAAGGCCAGTAATATAGTAGGTCTCTCTGCCCTGAACAGATTGAACAAATATTTCAACAATTTAACAAATAATTTAAGTACCTACTGTGTGCCAAGCTATCCTCTTTAGGTTATTACACAGTATAAATGACAGACATTAATATCCAAATGAAAATGTTGTGAACGGCAAGTGTCAAGACAGACCTAACAAGTAACATTTTAGGATGAAACCTGAAGTAAGAGTTAGTGCTAGCCAGGCAAGAAAGAATAGTATGGAAGGAGTTTTGTTCATTTGAGGACTGAAAGAAGGCCCATGAGGTTGGAGCCTGGATGACAAGGCAAGTGAGTTTATGAACCATGTGGAGAGCTTTTGTGATTGGATCTTCAAGCGCAGTGAAGAGCTAACATCCATTCATATAAATCGTAAACTGCTCAGTGAATATTTTTATGCCTGCATTGTTTCCTAATACTTAACAGCAGTAGCAACTTTTTGGACAGAAGCTCTAGATTTGCTAATGCTGCTTTTTTTCATTGTACAGTGTCCATAATGAATTTCCTCTGATCTGAGGCCCTGTCCTACAGGGAGAGCCCTCCCTTCATTCCACAATTGCTTAATGTTTGCATTCAGTAGGAGGAATACATGCTATTTTGTTTGCACAAACAACTGTAGAATGAACTCTTTCCACTTTGAGATAACAAAGCCACAAACATTGCAGGAAACAAAATAGTGCAACGGGTGGTATATATGAAGTGACAGGGTATTTAAAATCCTAAGAAAATTTGACAGAGTGAAATGTACATCATTTGTTAAAAGAATTATCCCTTTTGAGATGGAATCTCACTGTCGCCCAGGCTGGAGTGTAGTGGCACAATCTTGGCTCACTGCAACCTCCGCCTCCCAGGTTCAAGCAATTCTTCTGCCTCAGCCTCCCAAGTAGCTGAGACTACAGGTGCCCCCCACCACGTCCGGCTAATTTTTTGTATTTTTAGTAGAGACGGGGTTTCATCATGTTGGCCAGGCTGGTCTTGAACTCCTGACCTCAGGTGATCCGCCCACCTTGGCCTCCCAAAGTTCTGGGATCACATGGCCAGCCCAGGATTTATCCTTTTAACAGATATTTTAGAGAGGATTTTTCCTTCTTATACTGGTTTCCCTAACTAGATGTAATTTTGCTCCTAAGTATGAAGATGCTTTATCTCTAAAGAATTATCCTTTTAAAAGATACTTTAGAGATAAAGCATCTTCATACTTAGGAGCAAAACTACATGTAGTTAGGGAAACCTGTAAGAAGGAAAAATCCTTTTTAACCGTACCTACAAATGGCACACCATACTCAAAGATATACCTATACAAATCTCCTGTAATAACAAGGAAGTATATAAACAACAAGAAGACTTAGAGCAGTTGAAATCCACTCACGAATGCTGCAAGCAGTGGTTTTACTCCCTTATGCTTTTTAAATATGTTCAATTCTGGTTTCCTCAGACCTTGGCACTAACATTCCCAGTGGCCCTTCCCAGCCACGGCGGCCCAGCCCCTGGGAGTTATCTGTCCGTGTGACGCTTATCCCAGCAGACTCAGCTGATCAGGAAAAACAGACCTGAGTGAAGGTTGGAAATGTGTTCAAAATAGACATGCAAGCTGAGTTGTCTCCTGTATGCTTCGTTAGAAACAGAATCCTAGTATAAAGCAATAAATTGCATATTAAGCTCTTGTTTATCATCGAAGCATTCCCAAAGGATTTGCTCAGCATAAAAGGATTTGCAGAGTTCAGGGTCTCTGAGGTGTGAACTGTAAGCTGGCATTAAGATTAAAATGAATTTTTTTTTTTTTTTCTTAAAGATCATGAAGCACTGATTTGGGCCTGGAGGTAGGGAGGGAGCGGGCTTGGTGCCTGCTCAGTGAGAGCTCCTGAGGCTCTGGATCTCCCTTCTTGCAGTTTCCCTGCAGCTCTCATGCCTGCTGCACCTGTTCATGCTGTTTATCTTCAGACTCAGACTGGCTGTTCATATATTGCCACAATGTCATGAGGATTAAGAATTTGGAAGCTTTGGCCAGGCGCAGTGGCTCACGCCTGTAATCCCAGCACTTTGGGAGGTCGAGGCAGGTGGATCACGAGGTCAGGAGATCGAGACCATCCTGGCAAACACGGTGAAACCCCGTCTCTACTAAAAATACAAAAAAATTAGCCAGGCATGGTAGTGGGCACCTATAATCCCAGCTACTCAGGAGGCTGTGGCAGAGAATTGTTTGAACCCGGGAGGCGGAGCTTGCATTGAGCCGAGATCACGCCACTGCACTCCAGCCTGGGTGACACAGCGAGACTCCGTCTCAAAAAAAAAAAAAATAGCTTTCTGGAAAAGTTCTATATACATTTACACATTGTAGCTCTCCTTGGATCTTAAGCTATGCAGAATACATTAACTGAGAAGACAGTTCCTTCTGTTTGTAGCTGGAAATTTGAGACAGGCTATAGTGTCCTCCCTCCCAACTTAGGATCTTAACAGAAACGTACAAATGGGGTATGAAAGAGAAAATGTTCAGACAAAGCCAATTTAAGTGTTACATTTTAATAGTACTGAAATGGAAGAATTGTCCACTTTTTAAGTCCTCAGTTGTCCTAGGACTTTTGAGGGTTAAGAGGTTTTAACCCTTTCTGCTTTGTGTGTTCTGACCTTCTCTGTCAGCTTGTGTAAAGGAAGAGCCCTTTTGTCACCTCAGTCACTGATTTTGCATGAAGCAAAGTTGGAAATACTTTTCTTAAGGTGGACTTTCTTAGAATTTTATATTCAAGAACAAAAATGAATCAAAAGCATGGAAATACTGATATGACCATAAATATTTTTATTAAATGTGAAAATACAAGGGCATAAAAATAGTACCCATATTTGTAGACATGTCTGAGACCCATTTCAAATATTAGGTTCGTTTTTTATTTATTAAAACACTACATTGAGATGGATTAAGTTACTTAGTCTTCTCTCATTCAAAACAAACTAAAACCTCATGGTAAGAGTAATATTTTCACAAACATCTCCATTGTTTACCTCCTCCTTGCTCGGCTTTCCACTGCAGGTAAGTGTGTCAGCCACAGACAAGTGCAACAAAACCGGTTACTATACACAAAGCCACGCAGTGGCTAATTTTACTCTTAAATCATTCAGCAAATGAGATCTTCTGTAAACAAAAAGAAAACACCCCAAATAATCCCACCTCTTAACGTCATTTGAAATTACAGGATAAACTGCCACTAACAACAAAGGAATGATCTGATTTAGAAAAAGGATATTAGTTGTTGGCAAATTAACATTTGCCTTCTTCCTTGATAAATTTGGAAAAGTCAACTACATTCAACAAAGTTGCATGAACTTCTCTAGGTTATACCATTGCCGTGTGCTCGATGAAAACTTTGCAGAGCCCATCACCAGGGCCCTGTGTCTGGAACCTCACCAGGGAGCCATTTTATGTAGTTTTTTCATGGTAAATGTCAAAGACAACTTCTGATCCATTTAAAGGTGAAATTTTTCATCATCCATGGTGAGTAGAAAATGGTATCAATTTCAAATTGTGGTTTTATTGGCTACCTTTTTTACAGTTATGTTTTCTCCTAAACCATGGGTAGTTTCAAAATTCCATCATCAGGGCAACAAAAATTTGTTTTCATACCAATACTTTAAAAAAGATTTTTAATACTGACTAAAGACATTGTAGAGTTAGTAGTATGTTACATCCGATTCACATTAGTAAGCTGTCGAGATTTTTTTCAAGTTTTCATCCATTCATGGTAAGACAGCACAAACTTTCAGAACTGAGGAATGGGTTAAATTTTGTCTCCTGTTTTGGAAACTTTTCACAGTGCTTCTAGACTGATACGTCTAATACTTCCTGCTGGGCAGAATATCCACAAAGTACAGACCCCTGATAACTCCACCCATGGAGCTCACCAAAAAGGAAAGAAGAGCAGAATACAACAGAGCTATGGCTAGGGTACCCCTCTCTGATTTCACTTTTCCTGAAAGAGCCATAAAGGTTGCCTGATGGCCGGGCGCGGTGGCTCATGCCTGTAATCCCACCACTTTGGGAGGCCAAGGTGGGCAGATCACGAAGTCAGGAGATCAAGACCATCCTGGCTAACACAGTGAAACCCCGTTTCTACTAAAAATACAAAAATTAGGCATGGTGTTGCACGCCTGTAGTCCCAGCTACTTAGAGACTGAGGCAGGAGAATCACTTGAACCCGGGAGGCGTCCCTGCACTCCAGCCTGGGCAACAGAGCAAGACTCTTGTCTCAAAAAAAAAAAAAAAGTTTACCTGGCACCTGCAGTCCCCAAGGGAAAATGAAAGTAGTACGGTTTTACAATGGCTAATGATATCCTACAGTCAGGCAAAGGGAGTGACTATCTCTTTAACATCCAGGCTGCTTCTGAGTCACCATTTAGGGGAAGCAGGGAATGACTGTCTTTCCATTTGGGTGTACACCAGAAAATTGCCAATGGCCATCAAGGCTGAAACTCAACAGTTGTTACTTTCTTCATGAATCAGCAAAACAACAGATTGCAGAGAATTCATTTCCCTCCATGGCACTGGCATTTGGCACCAGAGCTGCTTCTCTCTCTCCACTGAAAACAGGCAAGTAACTCTGCACATCAGTTAAGATGACTAACTTAAATCCATGATAAGAATTTAGGAACTGAAACTATGGTTGTTACAAGCACAGAAAAAATGAAAATGCAAACAAGCCTCTGGGCAGCGGGTGGGAGGTGGCCAGGCCCGGGACACGTCTCCTGTGCGGCCCTTGACCCCTTGTTGTTGGCAACTGTCGTGCTCTCCAAGTGGAGGGCAAGTGATTTGATATTTCCTTTTTTTCTGATTCTATATGAAAATTCTTTTCAAAGTAGGTAAAAGCCATCACTATATTTCAAAGAGGTCAGTGACATATACAAAAGGAAAGAGATTGAAAAAGATATTGCTGACATAGCCAGTAGTGAGATTACTAAATAATAGACAGAAATGCCTTGGAAATTATTTTTACACTGGCTTGAATCAAAACATTGAAGCAAAATGAAAGCTGCAAGGTGTTCACTAGCTTTCCAAATGCACTGTCAAGTTATTGGTAAGAGAGAGACTCCTAAATAGATGCAGAAAGCACTTAAATGTTTTGCTCAATTCAACTATGTGGTTTTTGTCTCCCAGATAAAAGTTTGTCCACGTATGTTTCAGGATAAGACTAGGGATGAAAACGGTTTGTGCTTTGCTGTTATGGATGTCTGTGGTCAGGATGCCTCCCACAGTGAATTAAAATGCTTGATTTCATTTAAAAAATTAGACCCTTTAATGGTTAAAACACTTCAAAATGCTTTGAGGCAGAAACAAAACCTTTCCAGAACAAAGGTAGCAATTCCTATCTAAAGTAATTCCCTCAGCTTTCAAATGCAGCATCAAGAGTTCCATAAATATTCAATATTCTTGATTAAAGTAACATTTTTTAGGGAAAAAGCATTCAGTATACAAAGACTGAATAGTTCACTTCTTAAATAGTATCTTCTTAAAAGGTAAGAAGGATGTATCTCAAGAGGAGATGTCATCTTATTAAATGAAACAACAGTGGAAATACAGCCAGACCTGACTAAACTTGCAAGCCTGTATTTTCTTGTAGGCAGGAGAACATCAGAGGCATCAAGATCTGGTAGAAGGGCAGGCCTACTGTTTAACACATACCAGCAGAGAAGTCCCATGTGGGAGGCACCAGAGACCTTTAAGATAAGGTCAAGCCTTGGTATAAGAGAAGGAGAAGCTGCCAACCGTCTTTACTTAAAAGTGGGAACCATGGCATTCTGTATTTATTTATGTTGACGGTGCAACTTTACGTTTCTAAGCCAGTCTTATTACATGAAATTCTCTATAAAAACTCAGAACTTCAGTTGTTTAAAAAGTATTTCAATCTGCACTTCAGCAATATTATTTTAAATGCCACCACTATTTTATCTGAACCTATTTGACCCATAACTTTTAATTTGTTGTGTTTAATATTAAAAGGGTCCATAGCAATTTATAGATTCAAGTTTCAGTATTCTTCAGGTACTGAACCAAAAAAAAAAAAATGTACATTTAACATTAATCCAAAGTCTAAGCCTGGATATATTACCATTTGGTGCCAGCGTTCCTAAAAGATGGTCTCTTGCTCCTTCTTCAGTGACAGCCATGTTGACAAACCACAGAGGTGTAAACACATGCACACTAAAGCTTTCACAGCTACTCACAAGTGACTATACCACATCGAAGCACAGCTCAAAAACGTTCATGTTCTCTTTAAGAATACTAACCATTCTCACGATTACAGCTCCTTCTTACATTTGTAGGCACTGACTTACTCTGCAAGGCTGTGAAGAGAAGAATCTCAGCTCCAGTGTAGAAAAATACAGAATACGTGAGCACGTCCACAGGTGAGCCTGCCTCAGACCACTTCCTCCACACAGCATAAAACAGATACAGGCTGCTCTGTCAGAAATAGAACCATTCCTTGCCTCCCTGCCGTTGCAAACCCATTAACCATAAATCTAACAGGGATAAGAACAGATTTTTTTCCTATTAAAGCAACTCTTTGGTCATGGACAAACAAAGATTTGAATTTTTTTTTCATTAGGGTCCCGGAGGAAGATTTCTTTGTTTTTAATCTTTAAAAAAATTAAGGAAGAAGAGCAGAAAAACAGTTGGTTTAATTGAAGTGGAATTTAAATCGAAACGGTCCGCCTGAGCTGAAGGGATTGAAGCCTTGCCATGAGTTCCAGCTTCTGTGGAAAGGGTTGCCGCCACCTCCTTGCTGGCTCTCTGCATCCAAGGGATCTTCTCCGTCATCGAACTTCTTTCTCATTTCTAGAAAGAAATCAGAAAATTAAGAACCAGATAATATCTAAGGTATAGGGGTAGGGGGAATGTTTTCTTTGGGCAAAGGAGGGTGGATGGGCTTGAGGAACTACTTACTCTTCAGTTACTGAGAGTTGTGCCTGACATTGAAATCCAGGCTCTCCCATTCCCACCCAGAAGAAACAGACTAGAGAAATTCACCACAAAGAGGATGAGGTTCAGGCCCCTAAATCTCACTCCAGAAGCAGCTACCCAAGCTTGGTAACTACCCAGTGAAATTATTTGGAAAAAAATAATTCAAGAAAAAGAAACTTCCAAAGGTCTACACTTCCACTGAAATAGGCAGCTCACTACCCTAATCCCCAAAATGAAGTCTGTAAGGCAATGACCTCAACAAGCGTCTAATGAGCATTCTCGAGACTCAGTTTAATCCAAACAGCACTAAGGCTCCTCAGACATGAGGGGAGAGGGGCCTCCATAACATCCAGCTCCAGGAGACTCACCTTTCCCTCCCATGCGATTGGTGCTCCCACAGCGGGGCCTCAGCCCTGAGCAGAAAGAGACCAATGCAGAGACATGGGAAAAGGCAATAGAGAGGAATAGTGCAGGGATAGAAAGAAAGCGCTCTCGTCCTCAGAGCCACTGGAAAAACCCTGGAAGACAACCTAGGCAAATACTATTCAGGACACAGGCATGGGCAAAGATTGCTTTTGGCGTTTCCATCATGAAATTGCAACAAAAGCAAAAATTGACAAATGAGATCTAATTAAACTAAAGAGCTTCTGCACAGCACAAGAAACTACCAACAGAATAAACAGACAACCTACAGAATAGAAGAAAATTTTTGCAAACTATGCACCTGACAGAGGTCTAGGAGGAACTGAAATGTACAAGAAAACAACTCCATTAAAAAGTGAGCAAAGGACAGGAGCAGACACTTCGCAAAAGAAGACATATGTGGCCAACCATCATATGAAAACAAGCTCAACATCACTGATCATTAGAGCAAATAATTAGATCATTATTGCAAATAAAAAATGGCTATTAAAAAGTTTAAAAAAAGATGCTGCTAAGGTTGTGGTGAAAAAGGAACACTTATACACTATTGGTGGGAGTGTAAATTCATTCAGCAATTGTGGAAGACAGTGGCAATTCCTTAAAGACAGAAATACCATTCAACCCAGCTATCATTACTGGGTATACACCCAAAAGAATATAAATTGTTCCATTATAAAGACACATGCACGTGTCTGTTTATTGCAGCTCTATTCACAATAGAAAAGACATGGAATCAACCTAAATGCCCATCAGTGATAGACTGGATAAAGAAAATGTGGTACATGTACACCATGGAATACTATGCAGCCATAAAAAATGAGATCATGTCATTGCAGGGGCATGGATGGACCTGGAGGCCACTATCCTTAGCAAACTAATGCAGGAACAGAAAACCAAATACCACATATTCTCACAAGTGGGAGCTAAATGATAACTCATGGACCCATAAAGGGGAACAACAGACACTGGGGCCTATTGGAGGGTGAAGGATGGGAGGCGGGAGAGGATCGGATCAGGAATAATAACTAATGGGTTCTAGACTTAATACCTGGGTGATGAAATAATCTGTACAACAAACCCCCATAACACACATTTACCTATGTAACAAACCTGCACATGTACCCCTGAACTTAAAAAAAAAAAAGACAGCATATAGCGAGGTTTTTTAATAAATGGAAAATAAAGAATGCAGAAAAAATGCAAATATAAAAATAATCCCAAGTCCCACTTTGCTCTCTCACAGTAACTTGTCCTTTAGCGGTTCAAAGATACTTAGAGAAAAGCCAGTTTACTTCATTCTGGGAGGTTAATCTGAAACCACACATTTAGGAGGAGAAACCCACCAGTAAAAATGGAGGGCTCTTATGCTGAGTATGAATAACTAAGTGGGTATTGTAGTTGATCTGAAACTCAGCTTTGTTTTACAAAAGCTAATGCAGTTAGACTCAGGCCCCATATCTTTGATATCTCACAGGCAAAATTAATCTAGGGTGTTAGCACTTAGAACAGTAGTGAACTGCATAGGGGGTGATAATAGCCCCAGAGAAAGGATGCTGTGAATGGAAAGAGAAGTGAATTCAGCTATATCCACATCATGTAATTACTTAAAAATTCAATAGAGTGGTCTGCATACATTTCAAAGAATGAGGTAACTATTTTTCAGTGAGAAAAAAACTATAGCCAAGATTTATGTCAAGTGAAAATTAAGTTTCAGATTGGCATAATCATGTGATTCTACTAAACATATTCATAAATATATGATACATGTGTTTTGATATATGCATAGTAAAAAACTTTAAAGTCTTTAAAAGAAAAGATAGTTCATCCTGAACATAAGAACAAGAGGAAAGAAAAAGGACCTGCAGCTCCTTCCTCAGTGCATGCCTCTGTGCAAGGACACTCATCCCCTCCGTTGGCTCCCTGCTACCTTAAAACTTAGCCCAAAGTCCCCCTCAGTCCTCCTCCCATAAGAAGATCCTGACTCCCAGTCTGATACACCATCACTTCTGTGCACTGCACAAGCTAAGAGGATTGAACTGCTCAAGGCAGGCTGCAGCCACTCAGTATGTGCTGAGTAACAGGACAGTATGTATCCAATACTACTTGATAAGGGAAGTACATTTCTCCTTTACTGGATTATAAATTACTTGAAAACAAAGCATCATTTACCTTCAATTCCACTGCATAAGTAGGTGCTCCAAAAAGATTTGACAAATAAAACTTTCCTCTCTTTGTTTAATTTGTCTAGCTCAGATCACAGCTTTGGCTCCCACTGACATGGAAGGCCACAAAAAAGCAGTGTCAGCTTAACATGAAATTCTCTGGCAACAGCAAAGCATTGTCCAATATCACCTCAATGCTTAGCCTGTCTCCCTCTTATTAAATTTCCAGGCCATATTAGTGTACAGCAAAAGAACACACGTGGCCAGGTGCAGAGGCTCACACCTATAATCTCAGAACTTTGGGAAGCTGAGTTGGAAAGATCACTTTAGCCCAGGAGTTAACGACCAGCCTGGGCAACACAGCGACACCCCATTTCTACAAAAAAAAAAAATTTTTTTTAAAACACACATATAAGCCTGTTGATCTAATGATCATATGATTCAGGGCAAGATTCCTGGTGAACAGATATGGGGCAAAGCAGGCCCTAGGCCAGACATCTGCTGTTCTCCCACTCAGTGCAGTCCAGCCTGGCAAGCTGGTTTCCTCATCAAGCTCCTGTGAGCTTGGTGGAGAAAATTCATCATTGACCTTTGAGGTTAGAGGGAACCTGAGAGATCCTCTTATGCTCAGTATTGAAAAAAACTGAGACCAAAAAGTTCTGATAACTTGTTTGAGTAGGAAAAAGATTCAAACTCAGGCCCTCTGATTCCACATTTGATGATCTTTCCACTGTACACTGCAACAGGAGCGTAAGAGGGCTGAATGAGGAGGGCAGGCATACAACTGGACCTCTGGAACCGGGCTCAGGACCCGTCACTGCCTATACAGCCCCACATGCAGAACCCACCGCACGTTCCACCCTCGCTTCTAACACCACCTCTAGGATAAGTCAAAGGAATAAAACCAAATAATACCTGGATCAGAGAGGACTTCTTTAGCAGCTGCTATGTCAATGAACTTTTTCTCAGCTTTTTTCTTTTCTTCTTCATTCTGGAAGTTATCTGGGTGCCACTGCAGTGCTAATTTTCGGTATGCTTTAATGATTTCTTGCTTTTTGGCATTTCTGAGGGGTGGTAAAATAATAATTAGTGGAGAAATGTCTAACATACTATCATAAAAATCAGAAGAGCTAATTAAGATCCCACTGGCAATTAACAAACTGGTTCTATAAAGTAGTTCCAATGGTATCACAGACCAAAGATCTGCATACAGTTCTGGATGATCATTAAAGCTGACATCAGGCTGCCCTGGATACTCACTAAGATTACTGAGAATAAAGCACTTCTGATCTTTAGAATCTTCCCTTTTTTAAAAAAGGTACATCCATGAATTTTTTAACTTTCTGAATTTGCAAGTTACCAAAATTCAATTCTTGGCATTAAAAAGATATGACTCTGACCGCCACTTTCAATTATGCTTCTGCATTAGCTTACTTAATAGTAAGCACAAAGATGCCAAATTTTGAAAGATGATGGTTTACTTAGCGAACCACTGAGGGGTGTTATCATTTACTTAGTATGTACTTTTATATAAGGTAGATCTTAATTTCAGACTTAATTCTGAAAGTACTACTTTATTTTTAGGCCTAGAGAAGGCTTTTTCTTCCTTTTTCCATCTCCTCCTCCATCCCCACCAAAAGAAAGCTCACTCCTACCCCTTTACCCTTCTTAAAAAATCTAGGCCTAGGACCCATTCATGCTACAGTGTCATCTTTGTTGCCAACTACTAATTCTCTGTGGTTGCTTTATTGGTCTCTATCAAAGAAACTTGCCTATAAAATACTCAAAGTAGCTTTCTAATGTTAAAGATTGTTAGGGTTTAATCCATATGACTGAAATTACATAAGTAAATGAATCAGAGAGGAAAAAGAGCAATGATTAGCTTTGAAACAGAGTTGATTAAAAATAGCAAAGTAAATTTTAAATTAATTCACCTTTTTACTCCCAAGATTTTATAATAATCTCGTTTCTGCGACTGTTTCAATAATCTTTGTGCTTTCTCTAGACCTTCTCGAATCTGCTGATCATTTTCATTGTGTTCCTGAGCAGTTTCATAATCCTGAATCGCTGTCAAAGATAATATTGTTAAGGCAAATTATAATTTGTTGCCTTTTCTTACCCTGTAAAATTGATGCTAAAGTCATCATCCCCCAACCCCTTCACTCTTTGGTCATTATTGCCAAAAACCTCAAGTGATACCCGTTAGTAACTTTGATCAAGAATATTTAAAACAGGCCGGGCACGGGGGCTCATGCCTGTAATCTCATCACTTTGGGAGGCCAAAGGGGGCGGATCATGAAGTCAAGAGTTCAAAACCAGCCTGGCCAACATAGTGAAACCCCGTCTTTACTTAAAAAACAAAAAAACAAAAATTAGCCGGGCATGGTGGCACATGCCTGTAGTCCCAGCTACTTGGGAGGCTGAGGCGGGAGAATCGCTTGAACCCGGGAGGCAGAGGTTGCACTGGCTGACATCGCGCCACTGCACTCCAGCCTGGGTGACAAAGCGAGATTCCATCTCAAAAAAAAAAAAAAAAAGGTTTAAAAGGCATAATAATTAAAACTGAGTTTAGGTAGTTTATTATTCTCATTCAACAAAATGTACTGCTGTTTACTTGTCCACCCTCCCACATGATCTCTCCATACCCTCTGCGTAAATACGTTAATGTCAGCACTTTATCCAGAGCAATCTTACCGCCATTAAGACTGAAGTGATTCTTCCCTGTGTAACAAAGACAGTGATCAAGCAAATCTGCCTGGTCAGTTATGGACTGACAACAGTGCAGAAGAATTAGATGTTTAGAAAGGGATCAGGAGGTGTGTTTGGTCAATGGGAAGCTAGAAAAAAAGAATTATAGAAAGAAAGGGAACGGAAGGAGCTGTCCACAATCTGAATGACTCAGTAACCCACAGGCTCTAACACTATTACAAACCTAAGTGTCAATCAACATACAAAACACATACAGTCCCAGTACAGGCAGTCTGGGGACTATCCACATTACATCTTTTGTTTTATTACACAGTATTTAAAAAAAAAAAAAAAAAATGAAGAGACAGGGTCTCTCTCACTTTGGCTCACTGCAACTTCGAGCTCACAGGCACAAGCCATCCTCCTGCCTCAGGCCCATGAAGTAGCTGGGACTACAGGCATGCACCACCACGCCCAGCTAATACACAGTATTTTAAATACTTAGAAAATACAAGGCACCTGGGTATCTAATACCATGCAGAAAAGTCAACACAGCAGTCCTGAGACTACTATCCTTAGAAAAGTCTGCTGACAAGGTTGGCTTACTGCTGATGTTTGGGAAGCCAGATTTCAGGAGTGCTCCCAACATTCCATGGTAAGAATGACTCATGGCTGAACTGTTTGTATGAAAAATATAGTTTATGCTAAACATCTTTCCTTCTGGGAGTCTGCGATTTTGGTGCAGGCCAGGCAGAAGGTGTCTAGTGACTAGTCCCCAACAAAAATTCTGGGTGCAGTGTCTCTAAGGAGCTTCCCTGGTAGACAACATTTCACACATTGTAGAATTTCTCATTGCTAGAAAAACTAAGCTTGTCCTTTGTGATATCACAGGGAGAGGAGTCCTGGAATCTTCTGCCTGGTTTCCTCCAGATTTTCCCCCTTATACCTTTTCCCTTTGCTGACTTTGCTTTTTCACTGGAATGAAAGCCCTGAGTACAACTATATGCTGAGTCCTGTGTATCTTCTTACCAGATCACCAAATCTGGAGATGATCTAGGGAAGCCCCCACTCAAATTTTTCTCAATATTCTCCCTGGATAGATAATTCCAATAATAGATTGCTGGGTTCAAATTCTTGTTTTTATGAAAATGCATTTCACTAGGAGAAAAGACATCTGAACACTCATCTTGGCAATAGCTAAACACAGAGGGAATGTAAGGCACCTTGGACAGATTAAAATGAGAAAGATATTGGGGTAAGACTGAGACAGCCAAATGCAAAGGGGTTCCCGGAAAACCTCCATCTGCTCTGCACGCTGGGAGGAGTGCGCACTGGGGTGGAGCCTTGGGAAGTTCGCACCATTTGCAGTGGGGAGGAGCCTGGCCCCTCCCTCTTCTTCCTGGGTGGAACCTGGGATTCAATCTGCAAGGTGGGAAGCACACTAGCTGGGACTTTGGCCTTGTAGACAGTCCCTGTTTCCTTTTCACCCAATAAATCTTGCCCTCTTCAAATTGTCTGTGAGCCGAATTTTTCGTGGCTGTGTGACATGGACCCCCTGTCTTTAGCTGAACTAAGGAAAGAGTCCTACAACAAGACTAACAAATTTTGACAGGCTACACACTGCATAGAAAAACAAACCGCCACCACCTTTGGCCCTGTGGCACTGGGGAAGGGGACCCTTCCATCTTTCATCCTAAAGTGAATTCTCGCATCAGTGCATCATTAAACTAAATGTTCCTACAGCCCAACCCACGGGACGTAAAAAACTTCTCCCAATTTAGTATAAAAACAAAACCATCATAAATAGTAGTAAGGTTTAACTTTACAATTAACACCCATAGCACAACACACAGCTTAGTAACGAAACAGACCTTGAAGGAATACAACAGGAAAATGTTTCAGTATATACACAATTTTGCGACTTGTGCAGACTCTACATTTAAAATATGTTTTCATTCTTACATGTTCAGGGTATCTCCCTAAAGCAGTCTTTTGTATCGTATTTGTGTTAGAATTTAAGGTGAACACATTTCCCCAATATAAGACAAAAATGTAAAATTATAGGTTGTTTCCTATATTCACATAATTGCAGATAACTAATTAGAAACCTAAGCATGGATAATGTAAGACTTCCCACAGATATACCTATACAGACCATTTTAAATTACACTTTCTCAGACTCCACAATCTAAGGGGAAAAAAAAAAAAAACCCAATAGACAAAAACAAGCAATGGGGAAAGGACTCCCTATTTAATAAATGGTGTTGGGAAAACTGGCTACCCATATGCGGAAAACTGAAACTAGACCCCTTACGCATTATGCAAAAATTAACTCAAGGTGGATTAAAGACTTAAATGTAAGACATAAAACCATAAAAACCATAGAAGAAAACCTAGGCAATACCATTCAGGACATAGGCATGGGCAAAGACTTCATGACTAAAACACCAAAAACAATGGCAACAAAAGCCAAAATTGACAAATGGGATCTAATTAAAGAGCTTCTGCACAGCAAAAGAAACTATCATCAGAGCGAACAGGCAACCATCTGACAAAGGGCTAACATCCAGAATCTATAGGGAACTTAAACGAATTTATAAGAAAACAACCCTATCAAGAAGTGTGCAAAGGATATGAACAGACACTTCTCAAAAGAAAACATTTATGCAGCCAACAGACATATGAAAGAAAACTCATCATCACTGGTCATTAGAGAAATGCAAATCAGAACCACAATGAGATACTATCTCACACCAGTTAGAATGGTGATCATTAAAAAGTCAGGAAACAACAGATGCTGGAGAGGATGTGGAGAAATAGGAATGCTTTTACACTGTTGGTGGGAGAGTAAGTTAGTTCAACCATTGTAGAAGACAGTGTGGTGATTCACCAAGGATCTAGAACTAGAATTACCATTTGACCCTGCAATCTCATTACTGGGTACATACCCAAAGGATTATAAATCATTCTAGTATAAAGACACGTGCACAGGTATGTTTATTGCAGCGCTGTTCACAATAGCAAAGACTTGGAACCAACCCAAATGTCCATCAATGGTAGACTGGATAAAGAAAATGTAGCACATATACACCATGGAATACTATGCAGCCATAAAAAAGGATGAGTTCATGTTCTTCGCAGGGACATGGATGAAGCTAGAAACTAACACAGGAACAGAAAACCAAACACCGCATGTTCTCACTCATAAGTGGGAGTTGAACAATGAGAACACGTGGACACAGGGAGGGGAACATCACACACTGGGGCCTGTGGGAGGCTGGGGGAGGGATAGCATTAGGAGAAATACCTAATGTAGATGATGGGTTGATGGGTGCAGCAAATCACCATGCCATGTGTATACCTATGTAACAAACTTGTGCATTCTGCACATGTATCCCAGCACTTAAAGTATAAAAACATACACACCCCCATCCAATGTTTATCCTATCACCATAACTGAAAAGTAGAATAAGCCAGACATATGTCAGCCCTAGATAAAGAATACCATGTTACATATTAGCCAATTCATTTTCTAACCTCTGAATCTAAAAAATCTTATCTATCCCAAATTACTTTTCTTCTATATTCCCTTCACATTCCTAAGGAACAATCACTAGCTTAGGATGGGAGACGTAAGCACACACGTTTGCCTACCCTCCTTGCCACCGAAATGACGAAAAGTAATATAACCATAGCAGCACTGAAGACAACAGCAGACCAGCAACTTTGATAAATTTCTGGAAGATAGGAGGTGGGAGCACATTAGTAATAAACCTAAGTAGAGAGAACCATAATGTAAGCAGACACTATAAGAGGCCCTGGCAGATCTGGAAGCCATTATCTTTGGCCAAGGACCCTCAGTTTGGCAAGCAGAAGTAGCTATAAGGCAACTGTCAGGATAGTCCGTGAGATGACTACGGGATGGCTGGGCAGCCTCTGGCCCCTGTATATGGAGCTGCAGCATTAACCCCTACTGTAAGCAGAGTGAAAGGTGTGCCTGTGGAGCGCCCCTGTAGGGCACGCACACGTCTACAACAAACCTGGAACAAACAAAAAGTGGTCCCACCCAGAAAACCAAAGTTAAATAGATCATTTTACTGACCCCCTGATCAGTTAAATGAGTGAAGCAGGGCTCTTCAGGGCAGCTGGGCAAGTGCCACCAGGGACGTTCTCCAGTGAACAGGTCCTATTCACTTACGGCCTGCCCTGAGCTCCCCAGCACAGACCAGCATTTGAAAGACAGGTGCACACAGCTACAAGTGATTCCCTCTCACCCTGCCAATCCATTAGCAAGTTCCAAATCAGCTTTCCTTCACAATATAGCCATCGTTTAACCACTTCTCAGCATTTCCATAGTTAGCACTGTGACACGGGCCACCATTCACCTGAATCATTAAAACAGTTTCCCAACAGGTGTTCCCAGCTTCCACGCGATTGCCCTAAAAGTCTACTCTCAATGCAAAGAGATCCTTTGAAAGAATATAGTACATCCGACCTCCAGTATAAACAAGCCCCATGGAACACCAATATTCTCCTGCTGCATAGTACACAAAAGAAACAAGGTAAACGGATGGGGCAGCTCCAAACTCCATTTTCAGCAAAACAATACAAAGAAACTGGACAAGGGCTGCTAAAAGGTGCTAATATTAGCCTAAGACGTGAACCTAAGACGAGGAGGGAAGCAAATAGTGAGAAAACCAAATGGTAAAAGATCACAGAAAATGCTGACAAAATATACCTTCTAGGAGTATGGGCTTACCCCGAAGTGACAAACTATATCCCTTGCATATTACAAGAACCAGGAAATCTAGAGTGCACATAGGGGAGATAAAGCAGAGGCCTTACTGGGGCAAGACAGAGGTAAAGAAGAGAATACAATGAGAGGCAACAGCGAAACAGCCTGTGCGGCGCATCCCAGAGAACAGCAACTCTATGCTCCCTGAAGGTGAGGGGCTCATCCTGAAGTGCAAAACATACACCCTTTAGTGTAGCAAAGGAAGAGGGTAGAGGGGCGAGTGGGGCTGGCGGCAGATGACCTCCTGGCCATGGTTTGGTGCAGAGAAGTAGAGAGGGCAGGGCTAGACGCAAAATCATTTTAGCAGGAAGCAGAATGTCTGTGGAAACAGGAAAGCAGAGAGTGCTGCGACTATTAACTAAGAAGGCTGCCCTGGCCCCAGCACGCCTTACATGCAGAAAACAAAGAAACAAAACTGACATCCAGAGGACTAGCACCACAGTCAGTTAGGGCAGTGAACTCCAACTCATGATGAGTAATAACTTTTTTTTTAACTGGCATAGTATCACTTAAAAGATATTTAAAAATCAAATCAGGAAAAGAACATGTAAAACTTATCTAATGAACTTATCTTATCTAATGCATCAGAAAAAAATAGCCAAAGAATACTATTTTCTGAATAGCCATCAGAAAAACAAAACCAAAGAAAATTCTGGGCAAGCATCATAGACCAATTATGTAACTTAATCTAATCACTTCCATTAAGGGCAATCACAAAGCAGAATCAGAACTCAGGAAAGAGACCAGAAGATGATGAGGAGGTAAAAATGTGAGCAATCAGGACTCAAGAAAAATAAGAACAAATCAAAACTCTCGTAGACATGAAGACAAAACAAGGAGGAGGACAAGGGAGAAGAGAAAAATGAAGGATCTAACAAAACGAAATAGAGAGTTTTAAAAGCCTGAGATTCATGTGTATTGCATATTACTTTTATAAAAATAAAAATGTTCTAGAGCTATGTTGCTAACAATTTCAATATACTTAACTATATAATTGAAAATATTAAAGATTATAAATTTCATTATGTATTTTTTACAATTAAAAATAAAACCACTGACCACCAACCAAAAAAAAGCAGATATACAGGTCATAAAATAGGGGTAATAGTTATACAGGAAAACAAAAATGGAAATAATTATATTGGCAACAGATGTACGACTGATCCATATCTGACTTCTGTCCAAACACTGTCTTAATGTTTACAGAGTCGAATATTGGCATACAAAATTATAATACATAAATAAAAACAACACAATGTGACATAGCCTATCGTAAAACATGAGACACAGGAATATACATTGGCAGAAAAAAATTTCACAAAAAATACTCAACACATTACTAAAAAATAATTCTAGATACCTACAAATCTCAACTATGACTACACATTCATAAAGGGCACACATTTTGGTGTTTTTCAATTCAACGTTTTTACTGTACAAACAACATTCTATTTTCTCTTTTTAAGGGTGTTAACTACTTTAGATACTCCATGTAAGTAGATTCATACAGTATTTTTCTGTGTGTGGCTGGGTTATTAAATTTAGCATAATGTCCTCAAATTTGTCTTGAGGACAAATGGTAGATATTAGAAACCTTCCTGCGTTTTAAAAGCTGAGTAGTATTCCATTTTTTTGTATTCCAAGTTATATGTATCCACTCATTTGGTAAAGGAAGTTTAAAGTGCTTTCACCTATTGGCTTTTGTGGATAATGCTTCAATAAACGGTGTGCAAATAACTCACTTGAGCATGTATGCAAGAGATGAGATCTGTGCTGCATTCTGCTTCACTGCTTTGATGTCCTGCCTTTATACCCATGCCAAACTGCTTTGGTTACTGTAGCTTTGTTTGGTGTTCAGACATTATGTGTAATGCCTCCAATGTTTTTCTTCTTTTAAGATTGTCAGACTTTTCATGGTCCCTTGAGATTTCATGTAATTTTGTGGGTTTTTTTCTATTTTCAGAAAAGTAACATTGGGAATTGAAAGGCGTGCTGCACGTGTGGCTCACTGTGGGCAGCACGGCCATCTTCACAATGGTATGTCTTCCGACCCTTCAACAAGAGCATGCTCAAGAGTGTGGTGTCTGATTTTCATATTTTGTGAATTTTTCAGTTTTCCTTCTGTTACTGATTTCTAGTTTTATTCCATTTGGGCCATCAATCATAGTCTGTAAAATTTCAATTTCAAAAAATTTGTTAAGACTTGTGGTGTCACACATGGTCTATCTAGGAAAATGTTTCATGAGCTACTGAAAAGAATGTGTGCTCTGCTGTCTGTATACATTTGTTAGGTGTAATTGTTTTATGGTGCATTCAAGTTTTTTGTTCCCTTATTAATATTCTATCTTGCTTTATTATTCATTACTAAAAGTGGGATACTGAAGTATCCTGCCATTATTATACTGCTGTCTATTTTTTGCTTCAATTCTGTCAATATTTGCTTTATGTGTTTGGGAAAACTGATGTCAGATATATTCATAGATTCTCAATGAATGAACCCTTTTATTATAATTTAATGTCCTACTTTGTCTCTTGTGAATTTTGAATTAAGTAAATCTGTCATATCGATAAATGCAAATTTGCTTAACCTATTTAAAAGAATTTCATTGGCTCAAAAAGCAAAGCCCAAACAAAACATTTTCACAGAGAAAGCTGTCACTAAGTCACCTCCCAGTAAAGCAGCAGTCTTTCCAGAGATTGTTCCAAACTTTTACAGCACAGGTGATTCCAGTGTCTCCAGAACACTGAAAAAAGAAAACTTCTAAACAATTGCACTGAATTCTTACCCTAATTAATAGTTTACTATACATAGAAGTCTGTGTTAAAAATCATTTTTCCTCTGAATTTCTGAGAAGCTACAATATTCCCTTCTGGCATCAGACGCATTCATATCACTTTCTGAAGATGCACTTTAAGCAAAATAAAAAAAGAATCCAAGAAAGATAAAGACATGATTAAATTTTTAAAATGAAGACAGAAAAACCCAGAAAGGCAGTGAAAGGAGTTCTGGGGCAAAAGATGTGCGGCAGGCCAGGCACAGCCAGGAGTTATAGGGCTAAAGAATATCTTCAGAGTGAAGAGAAAAAAAAAGTGAAAAGGAAAAAAAAGCAAAAAAAAAAAAGTATCTTCACAGAGAGCAGATCTCATTCATACAAACTGTGTCATTAAAAATCTCAAGATGTTCTTAGTAAGACAGAGGCATAGGTTTCTTCTGGCAGAGAAACAGTAACTCTAACTCGGGGTAAAGCTTACCAGAAAATCCTGTGCCAAATGAGAAGCATACTAAAAGTGTGGCCGTGCGTGAACAAGTGACTCCATGCATCTGACACTGGTTGGTGAAATGATTACATCTCCTTCTCTAAGGATTCAAACACATGACTTGAGACTGCAGCTATACATTAGTCTACTAAATGGCTTTCATTTCCTTACTATCCACAATTATAGTTAGAGGAAATAATCTAAATACTACAAACATTATAAAAGTATACTAACACATACTTAAAATGTAGTTGAAAGATAAGATGGAAATATACTCATTTCCTTATTATCAGTAGTATACGATCGAGATGCTATCTAAAGGTGACACAGCAAGAAAGAAACTTGGGCATATTAAAATTTATTTATATTACATTAAAGCTGTAAATATAACCAAAAGATCAAATACTCAACTAAAATTGAGAAAGAACAGAAGGAACTAGTGAGGTCTACTTGTTCTTCCTCTTCTGTAACAGGCAGACAAGGGATACTGCCTAAAATTGAAGAGCTAGAGGAAGACATATTTTAATTTCAGTTATAGTGGTAGCTAATAATTAGAAACTATTAAACTAATATTAGAAATTTATTTAAAAAGTGGTTACAGTCAGGTGCAGGACATGCACCTATAGTCCCAGCTACTTGGGAGGCTGAGGCAGGAGGACGGCTTGAGGTCAGGAGGTTAAGACTACAATGCAATATAATCACGCCTGTGAAAAACTGCTGCACTCCAGAGGGGATACTAGAAATATTCAAATAATCTAAATGACAACAGAAACAGAGGAACAAAAAATTCAAAAACAAAAGGACAAAAAGAAAACAATAGTAAAATGGCGGACCTACATACAACCATATCAATAATCACATTAACACTGATCAAGTAAACACTTCAAACAAAGGAGATTATAATTATCAAAATTGATAGAAACAAAGCAAGTTCCAACTACATGATGTCTATAAGAGACACACTTAAAAGGCACAAAGACATTGAAAGTAAATGGATGAAGACAGATACACCATGCAAGCAGTAAGATCAAGAAGGCAGAGGTGGTTCTATTAATATCATATAAAACTTCAAGAAAAAGAGTATTGCCAGTGATACACAGGAACACCGGGTAAAAATAAAAGTAAAAATTCGTCAGGAGAACACTTAACAGTCATAAATATGTAGGCTAATAGCAGAGCTTCAAAATGCATGAAGGAAATATTGACAATATTAAAGAGAAACAGGAAAGTTCACAATTTCCACAACAGATAAAGATCTTAACAACTCTCACCTCATACCTGATGGAAAAACTAACAAATATTACACCCAGCAATTGCAGAATACACCTTATTTTCAAGTGTACATAGAATATATCAAGGTAGATACCATGCTGGACCACAAAACAAGCCTAAATAAATTTAAAAGGAAGGAAATCACACCTAGTATGTTCTCTGACCACAATGGAATTAAATTCAAAATAAATAATAAAGTACCTAAGAAACCATCAAGTATTTGAAAATTAGAACACCTATACATAATCCATGCATCACAGAAGTCAGAAGGGAAATTACAATACACTTCAAGCCAAGTTATAATGAAAGTAAAACAAAACGTGAAAGGTGCAACTTTAAATGCTTGTATTTAAAAAGAAAGAAAGGCCTAAAATCAATGAACGTTCTAGCAAAAGCACAAAGTACAACCAAAGTAAGTCTAAGGAACTAAAGAGCAGAAATCGATAAAGTAATAAAGAAAAACCACAGAAACCATTAACAAATCCCGAAGTTGGTTCCTTAAAAAGACCAACAAAATTGACCAAACTCTGTCTACAATGATCAACAGGAAAAAAGAAAATACAAATTATTAATATTAGAAACAAAGCAGGAATCATCTTACAGATCTTATAGACATTAAATAATAAGATATTATGAACTTCATGCCAACAAATTCAGCAATGTCAAGAAATGGAAACATTCCTTAGAAGATGTAACTTATAAAAACTAACAGATGAAACAGAAAATATTAATAACCTTATACTGAATAAAACTAAATAAGGCCAGTTGCAGGGACTAACGCCTGTAGTCCCAGCACTTTGGGAGGCCAAGGTGGGCAGATCACTTGATCCCAGGAGTTTGAGACTAGCCTGGGCAGCATGGCAAAACACCATCTCTACAAAAAATACAAAAACTAGCCAGGTGTGGTGAGATGACCCTGTAGTCCCAGCTACTCGGGAGGCTGAGGTGGGAGGATCACTTGAGCCTGGGAGGTCAAGGCTGCAGTGAGTCATAACTGTGCCACTACATTCCAGCCTGGGTGACACAGCAAGACCTTGTCTCAAAAAAAGCAAAAACAAAATTTAAAAAAGCTAAATTTGTCATAAAAAACCATCCTACCAGCCGGGCGCGGTGGCTCACGCCTGTAATCCCAGCACTTTGGGAGGCCGAGGCGGGCGGATCACAGGGTCAGGAGATCGAGACCATCCTGGCAAACACGGTGAAACCCCGTCTCTACTAAAAATGCAAAAAAATTAGCCGGGCGTGATGGCGGCGCCTGTAGTCCCAGCTACTCGGGAGGCTGAGGCAGGAGAATGGTGTGAACCCGGGAAGGTGGAGGTTGCAGTGAGCTGGTATCGCGCCACTGCACTCCAGCTTGGATGACAGAGCCAGACTTTGTCTCAAAAAAAAAAACCCATCCTACCAAAAAAAAAAATCAAAAACGACTTCCAAGACCAAGATGGTTTTACTGGTGAATTCTCCCAAACTTTAAAGAAAAGATGATACCAATCTTACATGACTTTCAGAAAATAGAGGAGGAAGGAACAATTTTGAACTGGTTGAGTCCAGTACACCTTTAACACTAAACTCTGACAAAGACATTACCAAAAAAAGTTACAGAACAATTATCCCTCATGAACACAGATGCACACTTCTTAAAATGTTAGCAAATCCAATCCAGCAATATCTAAATCCCTGTCCAAGAAGAGTTTGTCCCAATAATTAAAGGTTGACTTAACTTTAGAAATGTCAGTTTAATTTACCACATTAATGGAATAAAGGGGAAAACATAAATATATAAATAAGTTCAACTCTGAAACAAAACGAAACAGCAAATATTTTTAAGTGGGTAAGCATGTAGAGAATGCTTACTTCACAAAGTAAGATATTTAAACACAGAAACAACACATGAAATTATTCAACAACCTTAGTCAAAAAGGAAACACACATTAAAACCACAATCGATACTAACACACACTGAAATGGATAAAACTAAAAAGAGTGACAACACAAAATCTTTGCAAGGATGTGGAGCAACTGGAACTCTTGTACTTTATTGTAGGAGTATAAATTATACATTACCTTAGAAAGAGTCTGGCAGTTTCTTTTAAAACTAAGCAAGCACCTTACACTATGACAGCATCTCCGCTTGCAGATAAACAAAAACACATGTCTAAAAAAAGCCCGTTAGAATGATGTTCGTAGCAGCTTTTTTAAAAATAACTAAAAAAGTCAGCTGAAGTGTCTGGTAATATGACAGTAGATAAAGTGTGATATATGCATGAAATGAAATATCCTTCATCAAAGATAGGATTATTGGTAAAATACTGAATACTTTTCTGCTTTTTTATAGTGGAAAAGTGATAACAGTGCTACCAGCCCACCACCTGTTTTTCAAAATGAAGTTTTACTGGAACACAACCATGCCTATTCATTTGCATATTATCTATGGTCACATTTGCATATTATCTATGGTCACATTTGCATATTATCTATGGTCACATTTGCACTGCAATGGCAGAGCTGAGTAGTTGCAACAGACACCACATGGTGCGCAGGGTCTCTACTATTTGGCTCTTTGTAGGAAAAGTTTGCCAACTTCTGCTCTTGATCAATAAGAAAGAATCAACTACCAAAGCATGTAATAACATAAATAAATCTCAAAAACATGCTGAAGGAATGAAGCTTTCTACAAAAGAGGACATACTATACATGGCTGTATTTATATGAAGATCTGGAACTGGCCAAGCTAATCCATGATGGAGAAAATCAGAACAGAGTTGCCTGTGGGGGATGGGATGGGGACTGACTGGTAAGAGACAAGAGGGTAATATAATGTCCTATATCTTGACAGGAGTTGGGTTAAACAAAGATTGTCTCCTTTGACCAGAAATTTGGTCAGCTCCTCTGAGTCCTCTTTCTGACCAGATCCAGACCCTAGACTTCCCTCCCTGTGCCTGTGGAATCCAGCTTGAGCAAGAATCCTGCTACATCAGTGTAGGGAAACCCCTCCCCACCAGTATGTGTCACACTTCTCACCCTCCACTCTCCATATGACCCTGGCCTGCCTTCAACACATCGTCTGTTGACCTTAACTAGCAGGAATCCCACCCACTGACCCCAACTCTGCTCCTTGGCTATAAATCCCCATTTGTCCTTGCTGGAGTCAGAGTCAAACCCAATCTCTCTCCCCAGTGTGAGACCCCATTGCAGTGGCCCCTCTACCTGCCCCACAGTCCCCCTTGAATAAAATCTGACTTACTGTCTTTAACAAGTGTCATGAATGATTTCTTGCTTTAACATGTCGCATGGGTATCAGACCTTAGGAATGGTATCCCTAAGACTTGTGCATTTTACTGTATCTAAAATTATCCCTAAAGAAAGAAAAAAATGGAGGACAGTAAACAAATTCAAGTTAATGATACACAAGTTGAAGTATTTGGGGGAAAAGTAAACCAAATACCCTTTTTTAAATGCATCATAAAAAGATGAACTGATGGATAAATGGAGGGCTAGAGAGACAGATACATGTGATAAGGCATTGTAAACTGTTAATTTCAGTATCTGTATGGTGAGGATATGGGTGTTCATTGTGAAATTCTTTCAACTTTTCTCTTTATTTGAAATTTCTCATAAAATGTTGGGGGGAGTGTTTACCTGCTGTGAGACTGTCATAATATAAACAATGAAAATAAAAAGTTTCCTACCACTATGTTTTATGCATATTCATCCTTAAGACAACAAAGGGAAAGATCTTACATTTAAGAACCTCAGGATACAGCCTCATGATGAGCCCAGAAGTGTATGAGAGCTGTGAGCTCAGTGAAGAGGGCTGAACAATTTAAAGTCAGCTTCTCCCACTGAGGTAACTACTTCCTACAGTAGATCACATTCTAACATCAAATCTGAGGGCAAGTCTAGCCATTATATTTTAGGCCAATTTAAACAATGAAGAGAGATACTATGTTTAATTCTATACACAGGGGCCAAAATTTGTTCTGCACACTAACTGAATCTCATACACTAACATGCTCTATACGTCTGTTTTGTTGACTTTATTTTTAGCATCTATTATACATGAGGGACTATTAACATTTTTATAGGGGAAAAGAGATAAAAGTGCTAACATAAAATACAAATAAAATAATTGCAGTTCTGTTGAATTATGAGATTTTAAATCTTGTGCTGTACTTTATCAACAGTTAAGAAATATCACCAACTCTATTCAAAGCACTGGAGTAGGCAGATACAAATATAGGCCTTCGTTCATATACTTAGTCTGTTTCTATTTAAGACGATGAAAAATCTTGGGTTTTTTTTTTTTTTTTTTTTTTTCCTTTCTTAAAGAAGCATACTTGAGATCACACTCATTAGTCACAGGAAATTACAGTCTTGTCAATTAACAAAAAGCCAAAATGATAACACATCTTTGACTGTTTCATATAGGTTTCATATAGGTTTCTCTATCCAAACCTACCCTCTGCACTAAATCAAATGTGTCTTGTCACTGTTGGGAGAGGGCAAAGGACCCCTCCACAGCCTTCTAAGCATCTGTCCCAGCTATGCACCTGCAGTGACCTTGAACTTTTTTTCCTTAGCACTTTTTACTTCCACACTTTAAGCTTTTCATAATTCGGAAATCCATCTTGTCTTTTTCTGAATAATATTGTTTGACTATTGTAACAGTTTCCTACTTCTTCACCTACATATTATGCTCATGGGTTCACAGAGTTGGCACCAGAGGGAGTACAATGTTTTACCCAACTGATATGGTCAGCAAATGTGCTAATCCCAAACTAGCAGGTAGCTATGTAGTGTTCCTTGTAACCACACACTTTTCAAAAGAAATGAGAAGTCTGCTGCTGTGGCTAAGAGGCCTGAGTGTGAATAAAAACTGCAAGCACGACTTTACAGTTCAGGAAATGTGCAGCCAAAGGACTTCATCAACCTACGTGCCATATCCCACTAACTGTTTTTGCAAAGGACTAGCCATTTATTCTAACCACCTGCTTCCACCTAATTAGCTGAGCTAAAGTAGATGCACTTATTTCAAGAGGTGGAAGTTTCAGAAGCATCTGCTTTCTAGATTCTGATTACATGTGTTCATGGTTATTATAATGCTGTATAAAGAATGGCAATAATATAAGCAGCCTCCAACTTATAAAGTCACATTTAGTTATGATCTTAAATACAATCAGCATCTTCCAACAAAGACCAATCTCTTCCCCTCTCCTCCACATAAACAGAAGCCAGGAACCCCTGGTTAACAACCCTGAAAAAAAGCATCAGTCAAGAGAAATCTGATCTGCTAGAGGGAATGGTCTCCTACATGCCCAGGAGGCAGGCCTGTGGCCCCAGTACCTCCCTCGTAGGCTGCCTGACCTGATGGCACAAGCACTTGCCTCAAGTTCCACTATTCAGACTCCTTTGGGTTAAAAATGTTTATCTCATAAGGAATAGAAACCAAGCAGTGTTTTTAACAAATATCTTAAATTTGACCACTCTTACTAAAATGCAGCTGGGCTGGGGGCTGATACTGCTGATACACAGAGGTGGGGTGTGTGTGTGTGTATATATATATGTGTGTATATATATATTTTTTTGAGACTGAGTTTTGCTCATGTTGCCCAGGCTGGAATGCAATGGCCTGATCTCAGCTCACTGCAACTTCCAATTCCTGGGGTTTAAGTGATTCTCCTGCCTCAGGCTCCCGAGTAGCTGGGATTACAGGCGCACACCACCATACCGGGCTAATTTTTGTATTTTTAGTAGAGATGAGGTTTCACCATGTTGACCAGGCTGGTCTCGAACTCCTGACCTCACGTGATCCACCTGCCTCAGCCTCCCAAATTCTGGGATTACAGGTGTGAGTCACCATGCCCAGCCGGTATAAATTTTGAACACAGAATACTTCTGCGGGATAGGGCGGGCCTAGGTAGTATGACAGGGTGGAGTCCCAGGATAAGCAAGAGGGCACAAGAATCTGCGAACAGGACAACACCCTAGGGAATCAAAAGATAAACTTTATCTCTTTCACAATTTTGCCCAGGCCAGCCTTCATCCAGAGAAAGCACTCTACTTGGCCCTATTCACAGAATTATTGATATTACTAGTAACACTACAATATCTGCTGTGTCAAAGGGAGTTCATGCAGCAGTCACAGGTTAGTCCTAGCTAGCTACGTATCCCACACAATATTGTTTGTACAGAAAAGTCAATGTAAGTTCCAAACAACCTGAAAATGAGTACAGTGGAAACCACTGATTTAGATACAGCTGAACATTTTCTGAGCATCATCTTATTCAATAGCCACCACAATTCTAGGAGATAAGTACTGTTCTTATTCCTATTTTACAGATAAGTAGAGTAAAAAGTAACAAATCAAATGACTTGATTGAAACCATATAGCAAAAATAAATGGCATAGTCCAAAGAAAATATACAAATGGCCAACAAGCATATGAAAAGATGCTCAACATCACTAATCATTAGGGAAATACAAATCAAAATCAAAACCAAACCCAGGTACCACCTTCAAGCCCATTAAGATGGCTACTATCAAAAAAAGAGAAAATCTAAAATGTTGACCAGCTGAGCACGGTAGCTCACACCTATAATCCCACCACTTTGGGAGGCTGAGGCGGGTGGATCACTTGAGGTCAGGAGTTTGAGACCAGCTTGGTCAACATGGTGAAAACCCTGTCTCCACTAAAAATAAAAATAAATAAAAATAAAAAGCCAGGTGTGGTGGCACACACCTGTAATCCCAGCTACTCAGGAGGCTGAGGCAGGAGAATCACCTGAACCCAGGAGGTGGAGATTGCAGTGAGCTCATATTGCACCACTGCACTCCAGCCTGCCTGACAGAGCAAGACTCTGTCTCAAAAAAAAAAAAAAAAAAAAAAAAGTGTTGATGAGGATGTGAAAGAATCAGAATCTTTATACACTGCTAGTAAAATTGTAAAATGGTGTAACCATGACAGAAACCAGCATGCAGGCTCCTCAAAAATTAAAAAACAACTAGCATATGATTTTGCAATCCCACTTCTAGGTAGATATCCAAAAGAATTGAAACCAGGGTCTCAAAGAGATATTTGCACACCCATATCCATAGCAACACCATTCCAATAGCCAGAAGGCAGAAACAACACAAATGTTCATCAGTGGATGAATTAATAAACAAAATGTGGGATATCCATACAATGGAATACTATTCAGCCTTAAAAGAAAAAGAAATCCTGTCACATGCCACAACATGGATGAACCTGGAGGATACTATGCTAAGTGAAACATGCCAGGCACAATAAGACAAATAGTATATGATTCCAATTATATGAGGATCTAGAATAGTCAAATTCATAGTGACAGAAAGCAGGACGGTGGTTCCCAAGGGTTAAGGGAGAGGTAAAAAGGAGCGGCTGTTTAATGGGTACAGAGATCAGATTAGAAAAATGAAAAAGTTCTGAAGATCTTTTTCACAGCAATGTGAGCATATTTAACTCTACTAAATTATACATGTAAAAATGGTTAAGATGGTAAATTTTATATTGTATCTTTTACCAGAATTAAAAACAAAATATAGAATAACTGGCCAGGCACGGTGGCTCACGCCTGTAATACCAGCACTTTGGCAGGCCGAGGCAGGCGGATCACGAGGTCAGGAGTTCAAGACCAGCCTGGCCAACATGGTGAAACCCTGTCTCTACTAAAAATACAAAAATTAGCTGGGCATGGTGGCACAGTTCCTGTAATCCCAGCTACTCGGAAGGCTGAGGCAGGAGAATTGCTTGAACTGGGACCCGGAAGGCGGAAGTTGCAGTGAGCGGAGATCACGGCACTGCACTCCAACCTGGGCTACAGAGCGAGACTCCATCTCAAAAAAAAAAAAAAAAAAAAAAATAGAATAACTGCACAAAGCCAGACTCAAAGGCAGGACTAATTCTAAATTCCCTACTCTCCACTATGACTTCATTGTATAATAAATAAATTACCTTCATTCATTCAGCAAACATGAGTGCCAGCACAAGCACCAGGAATGCATCAGTTAATATAACAGCCACAGGTCTCTGCCCTCACATAGCTAAAGTTCTAGCAAAATATAACTGATCATTTCCTAAGGACACCTGTGTTACCCCTACATTCAAAGGAATTTGCCAATATTTTCGTATTGCTTCAATGTCAGTTTCTTCCTCTCAAAAGCTATTAAAACGGAGACATGCAAAGATCTGAAGAATTTCCCTTGATTTTTCAAGATCTCAGAGGCATCCTCAAATAACAGTCTTACCTTACTTCCCTTCTATTGAGTGATATCCCGATATGTTTCCTGATAATTCTAAGCCCCAAATTAATAAATGTCCATGTTCCATTATTCACTAACCTAAACCTATTCATTCTTTATTATGTACCTGCCATCATTTTTAATTGCTTATTTAAAAAAGGTAAAACCAGGAAGAATAATATGGAAAGCATATTTCTAACTCAAGTAAACTAAAGACATACTGTTATTTAGCTTAGTTAAGTAAGATTATTATTTATTTACATCATTTACTAAACCCCTGATTCCAATCCAAACGAGTCAGGTAATACTTGTCAGTTTCAATTATACAGGCTCTTTTCCTTTCCTTCTTTTGCAAATTTAGAGAGCTGGCAACCATTCTCGCTCTCTCTTTAATAAATTCCTATACAAAAGAATTTTTTCAAGGAAACAACAGGCTTCAAAGACAGATCAACTGGGCAGGGCCAATTGATCCGAGCACTTTGGGAGGCCGAGGCAGGCAGATCACTTGAGGTCAGGAGTTCGGGAACAGCCTGGCGAATATGGTGAAACACCATCACTACTGAAAGTACAAAAATTAGCCAGGCGTGGTGGTGCACACCTGTAATCCCAGCTACTCAGGAGGCTAAGGCAGAAGAACTGGTTGCAATTAGGAGGTGGAGGTTGCAGTGAGCCAAGATCGCACCATTGCACTCCAGCCTGGGTAAAAGACCAAGACTCCATTTCCAAAAAAAAAAAAAAAAAGAAACCAGATCAATTATATCAAATTAGCACTAAGCATCTTTTTCTTCCAGAATTAAGCCATCAGGTTTCCCCAAAAAGCAAGTCAGTTTAACATTCAAGTTCCAAAAGCATCTTTCAAATTATATTTAGCATTCTACAAGATTTAGCCTTTTTTTTTTTTTTTTTTTTTTTTTAACAGCTAAGCTCTTTATATTCTTCTGTAGCTTCTCTAATTTCGCAGTGAGAGCTAAGGGTTTACATACAGTTGACAAAAGTGTCTTTGATAAAGAGTTCCAAAAACTAACTGGAATGCAAAATCCTAGAGTAAAACCATCTCAGCGAGTAGACACGGTAGCTCAAAAGGAAAGAGAACGAGTGTGCTAAAGGGATTTTCTATGTGGACTACATGCCTTATTGAAGCATGCTTATGAATATTAAAACATCATTTTGACTGCATTCATTTCAAGCCTCATTCAGAGACCTCAAGATCTGAATCCCCCACAAGATGTCACAGGAATAGTAGTGACCAGGTTGTTATCATTCCCTGAAAACCGGGAACTTGCTTAGGAGCAAGATTCTTCTCTAATTGAGGAAAGCAGGGAAAAAGAGATGGACCAGTTTTGCCTTAAAAAGAGTATCACAAACCAAATTTTACCATTCAAACCCTTCATTTAACTATAAGAGAAAATTACTGTTTTTGATTTAAAATGCTTTACCTGAATTTGAAACAAAATATTTGCAATAAGGGCTTATAAGGCTATTTTTTTAAAAAACTGTTTCATTTAAATGTTCATAACTCAGTGTCACATGAAAAAAAGTATAAAACTATATATATATATCTCCATATATATATGGATTCTATTTTTCAAAAACTATATATTACTGTATATGCCACAGTTTTCTTCCAAAAACAGGACACTGCTTTTATCCAAGGTCCTCACAACATCTAGCAGGAATCTCTTGTTACTTCATTCAGCTTGAACAAAATAGGGCAGCAGCTGTCCTATTTTACTACACAGCTTGGGGTCACAGAGGATCATTTTATATTAGGGATATATGACATATATGTATGCTTTCTGTATATATGTTTCATACACACCGTGTGTGTGTGTGTGTGTGTATATATATAGAGAGAAAGAGAATATGTATATGTGCATAAAATATAGAGTAATGTATGTGCATAGACATAAGCTGGAAAAGATAAATGCAAAATGAACAGTGATTACCTCTGGATGACATGAGAACTACAATTTAAATTTTCTATTTTATTTTTTTTCTAACTTTCTACAAAAAAAAAGCTAAAATATTTCTTTTTCTATTGTACTGAACTGGTTTCAATGGCAGAACTCTTTCTTCACATGGTATACCTTTCAGGTTCCACTATGGAAGAGTAATTTTCAAGTTCTCTGCCATTTTTCTAAATCGTCAACATTTCCAGGTACTCTGGTAAACTTGTTTTAAGGAAAAGGAAGCTTAAAATGTGATAATTTCATAATCAACACTTCGGTACTGCAAATCAAATTCCTTAAAGATTTACCTTCATCATACATTTCCTCTATCAAATAGGCCTCTGCTCGGTCTTTCAGGGCATTCACATTGTCGGGTTCTATCTGTAAAACTTCAGAACAAACCCTAATAGCTTCAACAGGCTTCTCGTCCTAAAAGGAAATGTGAGAAAGGGATTTATGGTTGGTATTCCACATGATGAGTTTTCACATTTCTGGGAACATGTCAACTGTTACCTTAGAAAAGCAATGGCAAATCCGCTCCTTTGAACGAATTGTATATTCAGCAATGCTTGGCTCTGTTTTCATGACAGATTCATATTTGCTGGTAGCATCTGTGTATCTAAGGAATGAGCAAATCATGATAAGAAACGATGACATTCGATTTCCAGAGCTGTAGAAAGGCTCCTCCCCTCTTCACCATGTGTTGCTTAATCAATCCAATTGGATGAGGCCACGGCTTCAGATTTGGCTTTTCCCTTATTAATCTAGAGTCCCATAGAAGGTACACTCCATAATTAAGAGTTAAGAAATAAAAACATATGACCATAGGAGATGCAGATGGACAGAACAAAGCATACCTGTAAGTACCAATCAAACCAGAAGAATTTCCTTACAGAAACAAGCTCAGAATTCCGAACCTGAGTAAAATACCTTGTTGAAGTCTGACTTACACTGAGCACATTGAACAATACAGAGATCAAGTTTTATTTCTTGGTCAGTAAACACTTCCATGAAAATAACGCAACCCATTATATGCCATTTTATATAATTAATGTCAGTATTCACAACAAAGTACAATGTAGTTCATACAGAAGGTACCTGATTAAATTCCCAACTGTATAAGCTTTCTAAGGATAAAAGCTATTTCAGCATTTTCTTTAAACCAGTAAAAAGTACTAATCCTGTTATATATACTCAGTTACTTTCCTTCACAATAGTAAACTAAAAAATATGTTTCTATGCCACGGTGGCACATTACTCCCAAAGTGCTACAATCTTCATGTGTAAATATGCTGATGTATTAAAACACAGGCTTAACTAAAACATTTAAAATAAAAGCCAGCTTCTCTATCATCCTCAGCAAACTAACACAGGAACAGAAAACCAAACACTGCATATTCTCACTCATACGTGGGAGGTGATCAATGAGAACACATGGACACAGGGAGGGGAACATCACACACAGGGGCCTGTGTGGGGCAGGCAGCAAGGGGAGGGAGAGCATCAGGACAAATAGCTAATGAATGCAGGGCTTAATACCTAGGTAATGGGTTGACAGGTGCAGCAAACCACCTTGGCACATGTTTACCTATGTAACAAACCTGCACGTTCTGCACATACATCCTGGAACTTAAAGTAAAAGAAAAAAGCAAAAAAGCCAGCTTCTGGGAAAGTGGAATAGATGTATTTTTCCCAATACCTCCAGCTAAGCACAACTAAAAACCCTAGAAATTAAATGTATATTTTTTAAAATAGAAAACTTTCAAAGGAGGAGAGAAGACAGACTAGCTAGTGACTCAGGACCTGAGGAAAAACATGGTAAGAAGTTCCCTGGGTTCCTTTTTTCCTTTCATATATCCCAGACTTGGAGCTGAAGATTCCAGCAATGCAGAAATGCCAACAGGTACAGAACGACAATAACAAAAACCTGCAGAAGGCTGCTCTCTCTAGCCAGAGGACCTGAAAAGGGCAGACTTGCAAACAGAAAACTTTTTTCTTTTTTTTTGAGACAGAGTTTCACTCTTGTTGCCCAGGCTGGAGTGCAATGGTGCAATCTCGGCTCACCGCAACCTCCGCTTCCTGGGTTCAGGTGATTCTCCCACCTCAGTCTCTGCAGTAGCTGGGATTACAGGCATGCGCCACCATGCCCAGCTAATTTTGTATTTTTAGTAGAGACAGGGTTTCTCTGTGTTGGTCAGGCTGGTCTCGAACTCCCAACCTCAGGTCCTTCAATGGATAAATGGCTAAACAAAGTGCAGTAAATCCACACCATGGAAACCACTCAACAGTAAACGAGGAATTATTGATACAATATGGATAAATCTCCAGAGAATTCGAATGAGGGGGGAAAAAAGGCCATGCTGCCAGCTGTGGTAGCATGCGTCTGAAGTCCCAGCTACTCAGGAGGCTGAAGCAGAAGGATCACTCAAGGCCAACAGTTCAAGGCTGCAATGTACTATGACTGTACCTGTGAACAGGTGGGCAACATAGTGAGATTGTCTCAAAAAAAAAAAAAAAAAAAGCCAATCCCAAAAGTTTATACATTGTATGATTCTATTTATGTAACATTCTTACAATGACAAAAAATTCTAGAAGTAACTAGATTAGCTAAGGAAGGGATAGGAACAACAAGGAAGTAGGTGTGGCTATAAGGGCAACATGAGGGGTCCTTGTTGGGATGGAATTATTCTGTATCTTGACTGCACCCACATCAATATCCTCATTGTGACAAGGTACTATGGTTTTTCAAGGCGTTATAGTCTGCAAGATGTTGGGGGAAACTGGGTAAAGCATTCTCATGATGGTAACTTACAAAGCTACTAAAAGTAGAGGAATTAGAGCCTATTTTCTATTAGGCAGTTTTGTCTGCAGTGCCCTGTACTCTTTTCAGTCCTCCTGCCCAGCCTACAAACCCTCTACAAATAACACTCACACAGACACAGCCTCTTACTTCTGCCCACTCTTACTTACTCTTTAGGATTAGGATTTAAATATCTATCATCTTCTCTAAAAAAAGCTTCTCTTTTACTCCTTGCCTTCACCATCCTGGTTTGGAGTAAATACTCCTTTTTGGTACTCCAATTATCCTATGTACATTCCATCACTTTGGTATCATATTGTCTTTTAATAATCTGTTCATATATGTGTCTCCCAAGCTATGCTATAAACTTCTTAAGAACACAAACTACCATCAGGTTCATTTCTGCACCCTCAGGACACAGTTCAGTGCCTGATATAGGAGATAATAAATATTTGGTATAATACAAGTAAGTCTGCTGGTAAGAATACTACACAGTTACTATTATTTATATTCTTCCCTATTCCAAAAATGTCCAGTTCTGGTAGTTTTGCTAAGGCCCAGGGCTGTCTAGAATACCCCACCCTCAATGGCTGAGAAGTAAAAGCAGTTCTGTAATTCACTTGTGCCCACAGTCTAACATACAAGGAATGGCTGGACAGCTGGAACAACCGTATTCTCACCTGCCATCTCTGATGAGCTCTTCAGCTGACTCAATCAGCTTATTAAGTTTCTTTACTTGTTTATAGTGTGCAAAACACCTTTTATGATCCTGGTCAAGTTTAAGACATTCCCGAACTTCACTGTTCATGTATTTAAAAAAAGGAAAATACTCCATGTCAAAACAATCAATGAGTAGTTTTCCACGCTAAATACAGAAATCACAATAAAAGTATTTTTTGTTTGCAACAATTAAACAAAAACATACTGAGACTTATAATTTACTATACACATTTATATATGGCATTGTACTATGCATACATTTGTTAATTCAAATTAAAATGACTCACTAGCATTACATAGTAAACAACTTTGTTTCTAGAAATATAAGAGCCTTCCTGTTTATTTAATAAGCAGCTTCATGAAAACAAACTATGTGGAATTAAAGTAACATGGGAATAACACAAAATATATAAATGGATATACAATATAAAAATAGCCTTAACCACCATCATCTTATTAATTTAATATTAAAATGTTAAAACAAGATGAGGTTATCTTACTGCCAACAATTAAAGAAGATCAGACGTGTGTCACTAGCACTGACCTGAGGGACAGTTCGTGGTCTCCTAGCTGGTAGTACAGTGTGCTTATTTTATAAAACGCCTCAGTATTATCATTCTTCAACTTTGATGCAGCTTTTAAGTCACTTATAGCTTTCCTAGGTTCTCCTTCTTTTATAAAACATTCAGCTCGAAGTTCCCGTAGTTCTGCATCCCAAACACAAACCTTGAGGAACAAAAGAACTAGACTTTAAGGAAGAAAAAATTATGCACATTCATTGTTGCATTCCACGTATTTTTTATCTACGTATTTATCAACATAAAACATTCTCAATTAATGTGATGACTTATAGACTGCAAATATTATTTTAAAATCTGATACAATTTAAATGTGACAAAACTGATGTGACAAAATAGTTTCTCCAAAAATGTTGTAAATGAATTCTAATGGGGGAAGGGATATATATAATAACGAGGCCCTTTTCTTACCTCCTTCAATTATATAATTCTAAGACACTGAAAATAAGAAAACATAGCATTTACTATTGGAGGGTTGTTCCTAGTGAAGCATATTTGAAGAGAATATTCTGTTATCAGATTTTTATACTTAATCAACAATTCTAATTTGTAGTTAAAAAAATAAAATCTAGGTTCTAAATTGGCAAACTACTTTTTTCTGCTAATAACTACATTAAATTCTTAGCTGGGCACAGTGGCTCATGCCTATAATTCCAGACCAGCTTAGGCAGCATAGCAAGATCTCATCTCCACAAAAAATTTAAAATTATTAACTGGGTGCAGTGAAACACACTGGCGGTGGTCCCAGCTACTCAGGAGGCTGAGGTGGGAGGATCACTTGAGCCCAGGAGGTTGAGGTTACAGTGAGCTATAATCGCACCACTGCACTCCAGTCTAGGTAACAGAGAGAGAGACCAAGTCTCTAAACAAAAAAATGTTTTAAGAAATTATCTTCTGTAAACTGTCACCTCCTTAAAAGTAAATCCTCATATCAAGAAAGAAAGAAAGAAAGAAAGAAAGAAAGAAAGAAAGAAAGAAAGAAAGAAAGAAAGAAAGAAAGAAAGAAGGAAAGAAAGAAAGAAAGAAAACAGAAGAGAAGAGAAGAGAAGAGAAAAGAAAAAAATACCGTGAGAAAGTAGGAGGTTGAGGCTTCACCATCCCTATTCCCAAAAAGTTCATAAGGGTTTAGTAAACACAACAGTATTCGTCAAATCATAAGCCCAAGAGCTCATCAATAAGGCTGGTGGAAGTATTTTTGTATATTTCTTAGAGCTGTTCTAAACTCGTATTGACTTTTCACATATACGAAAATATCAAAATCAACATTATACATAAATATCATGGACAATGAGCTAAGCCAAAATGGTCTATGGGAAGGTAAAAATGTAAACTATATTTCCTTAAAGCATAAACAAAATAACCCAGTAAAACATGAATTCTACTAGACCATATCACAATATCTTCTGTAAAATTATCAACAAAATGTCCATTCTACATATATCATAAGTTTAGAGCCAAAATTAAATGAAACTGTATCTGTGAAAATCTTAAATAAATGTGAATTACAACTGCTTCCATTTGAATATTTCAGTAGACTTCCTTCGGAAATCAGTTGTCATTAAATCCTTCAGAGGCAAGGAAACCTAGACTTAGATTTCCCTAGCTAGAACTCTCTGGATTCTATCAACCATTATTATTATTCTTTTTTTTTTTTTTTTGGCATGATCTCGGCTCACTGCAACCTCCGCTTCTCAGCGCCTCAGCTGGGATCACAGGCATGCATGCACCACCACACCATTTTTTTTTTTCTTTTTAAGACACAGGGTTTTGCCATGTTGGCCAAGCTGGTCTCAAACTCCTGGCCTCAAGTGATCCACCCACCTCGACCTCCCAAAGTGCTGGGATTATAGGCATAAGCCACCGTACTCAGTCAGTTATTAATATTTTTAGAGGCAGGGTCCCATTCTCTTGCCCAGGCTGGGGGACAGTGGAGCGATCACAGCTCACTGCAGCCACGAATTCCTGGGCTCAAGTGATCCTCCAGCCTCAGCTCCCAAGTAGCTAGGACTACAGGCACATACTATCAACTCTTTATCTGCCTTATTTTCTAGAAATTTTTCTCTAAACATTCCTCTTTCCTCCCGAACATCATTTTTCCTTTTATTCCAACCATCTCTTTCATCTTTTATCCCATTATCTAACTGCTAGTTTTCTTCCCAAAAAAATACAAAATCAACTAAAATAGCAAAGCAAGCAATATATAAACATATTTAACTCTCATGCTACAGCACATTCAGTACATTTACTGAAAACTTCAGTCCAAATTTTGTTTTATATAAACATTATTTTATACTTAAGAGTTAAAAGCCCAAGGACCAACCTGATTTTCTCCTGTCTAGGTTTTTGTGATATGTGACGTGTCAAAGTATATAAATGTGCCTTACAATAAGTGTTAGGCTGGTCAACTGCAGTCTCTAAGAGACTTACCTCTAAAATCTTATCAAGGAAGGCTATAGCAGCAGCATAATCTCCACTTTCAAAAGCATCAAGTGCTTGGGAACGCAAACGCTGCATTTCATCAGATTTTATAAGTTGAGACTGCGCTTCCTTTTCTTCATTTTCACTTGGATTAGATTTGAGCTATACGGAAAATAAAAAATTAAGCAGAGTTTTTAATCTCTTAAGTCTGATACCTATAATATACACAAGGGTCAACCATTCCAAATACTTAAGTTCATTGGGTAAAAAGGTAAAGAGATACCAGAAAAACTGGCTTGTCTGATGACTAGATGCAGCAGGGAAGGCCCCTGATTTCTACCGATATGGTCCACGAGCATGAACAACAGATCTAGACTCAGAAGACCTGGGTCCCGCAAACTTACCGGGAAGCAAATACATGTAGGCATGTGAAAGGACAGAGAAGAACGGAGGAAGGAAAGCACGTTTCTCACCTTCTTACATATAGCTGCAGAGTATATAAATATGCCTTACAATTTATTCTGAAGAATAAATTAACCTGAGTTTTATTTATTTTGCCTTCTAGTTATAGTTCCTAAGTATTTTTTTAAGTATAAAATAACCAAAATAATGAAACACATAGGGAAACTGAAAGAAGAGACCAGCTTTTTTAGAGGCTATAAGATTTTTAAAAAGATCTGATACCAAAAGGGTTAAAGTACAAGAAAGAATTTAGAAGGAAATAAGAGTAATACCTCACTAAAAGGTGCATGATGTGGTTTTAAGAGATCTGCACACTGCCTCTTTTTAAAATAACTTTATAATGACATCATTTATATAACATAAAATTGCTCATTTCGAATGTACAATTCTTTGATATTTTAAAAATAAATTTACCAAGCTGTGCAACCATCAGCACAGTGTTAGACCATTTCCATCACCCCAGTAAGATCCCTTGTTTTTACTTACAGTTCACCCCACTCCCAATCCCAGCCCTGTGCACACGGACTGAACAATTTCTTCCTCCAGACAAAAAAATAATGTCTCAGAAAACCAGATAGCTACACTTTTTAAACCTGAGGGGAGGTTAAGATTGTAGTTTACATGTACCAATTTTTGAAATCTTAGTATTCTTATTAAGATGGAAACTATAACTGAAGGGCTCCAATTGTGGATGAGGTACAGAAAAAGGAAAGTTAATTCTAGAAATCTGCCTCCTCAATGAGTCAATCACACTCCTCCTCCTTTCAGGGGATGAATTTTTAAAGGATATTCCCACTACCAACCTGGTGGGAGAGAACACTCCAAATGAGAAACTTTATCAATATTATTTATTGGCAAGGGTTTTATACTTGTCCATTTTGTGTTTTAGGATATATTAGCGATGACATTTTGTCTGTTTTAACCCTTGACTTTTGAAGGACAGGACTTGAAGTATTCATAGGTAACTAGGAATTGGTAACCTCCACTCACTCTGGGGGAGGGGTTCCCCAAATGATTGCATCATCCAGTTTAAGGGTGTTATTTGGAGCCAGACATGCTTGTCTCTGTTTTATCATCCTTTGGGTGGTCTTGAATACTTCGGATAAAAGCCATCAGAGAGAGTATGAATGTGTGTGCACTGTCACTTTGCTCTAGGTAAAAGTTTATTGATTAACTTGTTTCCTATGAGTACACTCCTGACCCTTTTCAATAGAATGTATCAAACACTGACGGCCTCTTCAGGATCGAATTTGTACCTTTTTTCCTCTGAAACACTGGAGTCTAATTTCCTCCACACAATTTTTCTTGTTGGAAGGTGAGAGGAGAAGCCCTAAATCTCGGGACAGAGGCTGGAGGGCTCAGGTAATGGGAACAGGAAAGAGGGAGTGAGCTCAGGTCATCGAGGCCTCTGTGAGGCCAGAAGAGAGGTGGGGAAGAGGGAGAGAGGATTCTTCCAAGGAGGTAAGAAAGGAGCTGGAGAAACAAAGGGCTTCCTTAGAAGCCTGAGAGTTTCAAACAGCGTCAAGTGAGATGAAGTTTGGGTTTGGGGGGATTTTTTAATTCTTTTTTTTTATTTTTTTTGAGACGGAGTCTCGCTCTGTCACCCACGCTGGAGTGCAGCGGTGTAATCTCGGGTCACTGCAACCTCCGTCTCCCGAGTTCAAGCAATTCTCCTGCCTCAGCCTCCTGAGTAGCTGGGACTACAGGCGCCCGCCACCTCGCCCAGCTAGTTTTTGTATTTTTAGTAGAGATGGGGTTTCACCATATTGGCCAGGCTGGTCTTGAACTCCTGACCTTGTTATCCGCCTGCCTCGGCCTCCCAAAGTGCTGGGATTATAGGCATGAGCCACTAAGTCCAGCCAATTTTTTTATTCTTTAAAGAGACAGGGGACAGAGTCTTGCTCTGTCTCTCAGGCTGGAGTGTAGTGACATGTTCTTAGCTCACTGCAATCTCCAGCTCCTCAGTTCAAGCAATCCTCGAGTCCCAGCTCCCAAGTAGCTGCAACTACAGGTGCACGCCACTACAGCCAGCTAATTTTTTTATTTTTTTTTTGTAGAGACAGGGTCATCTCACTACGTTGCCCAGGTTGTTCTCCAACTCCTGGCCTCAGATGATCCTCCTGTCTCAGCCTTCCAAAGCACTGGGATTACACATGTGAGCCACTGTGCCTGTCTGAGATGAAGATTTTTATTATTACCACGAGGCTGTTGACTCCTCTCAATCACTTCCTCGTTTTCTCTACACCTGCATGTAGAGAATGGTCCTTGCTGACAATTCGCTCATTCCTCCCTTTTTCATGTTTCTTGACATCCTTTCTCTTCCTTAGGGCTTTCACATTTCTGACTCTTTCAGCCAAATCCCTTCCTATGACAATATTTTATATTTTTTACTTCTCACTATGTATCCTGGTCACTGAGCTTCTGGAAAAATAACCCAGAATAGCTATGGGCTGGGGGCTTGTTCAAAGAGATGAGCAGCCTTCTGTATGACTGCACCTCTACCTCTGGCACCACAAATAAAAACACCGGGTTGGCAGTTGTGGTAAGCAGCCTTCTAAGATGGCCCCCAGTGATCCTCGCCTCCTGGTATTCATGCCTTTCTGGAGCATGAGGTGGACCTGGTAACTCCTTTTAACAAACAGAATAACCCAGCTAAGTTTGTCTGTTTTCAGTAGAGACAGGTTCTTACTATGTTGCCCTCCTGGACTCATGTGATCCTCTCGTGTTGGCCTCCCAATGTGCTGGTATTACAGGCATGAGCCACTGCACTCAGCCACAGCCACAGCCTTTTTTTTTTTTTTTTAGATGGAGGCTCACTCTGTCGCCCAGGCTGGAGTACAGTGGAGCAATCTCAGTTCACTGCAACCTCCAACTCCCAGGTTCAAGTGATTCTCCTGCCTCGGCCTCCCAAGCAGCTGGGATTACAGGTGCACACCACCATGCTCAGCTAATTTTTGTATTTTTGTAGAGATGGGGTTTCACTATGTTGGCCAGGCTGGCCTTGAATTCCTGACCTGAAGTGATCCACCCACCTTGGCCTCCCAAAGTGCTGGAATTACAGGTGTAAGCCACCACACCCAGCCCACGCCCGGCCTTTTTTTTACACTTAAATCTCTGATGCATTTTGAATGTATCCTAGTATAAGGTAAGAGAGGTATGAACCTAGGTCTATTGTTTTTCAGTATAAAAGTTTGTTAAAAGACAGAGTATGACCAAAGTGATAAGCTGTCACGTCCTTGATTAGGTCACAAAAACCTGACTTCCATTGTGCTAGCACTCCCTCTCACCTTCTCACTTGCTGGCTCTGATAAAGCAAGCTGCCATGTTGTGAGATATGAGAGGCCCATGTGAGAAACAACCAAGGCAAGACTGGCCAACAGTCTAACACCTCAAGAGGAACTAAATACTGCCAACTGAGTCAGTTTAGGGGCAGATCCTTTACCGGCCAAGCCCTCAAATACTATTGCAGCCCTATCTCACACCTTCACTGTAGCCCATGATCCTGAAGTTAGTAGCAGACCCCGCTACACCATGCCCAGATTCCTAACCCCATAAACTGTGAAATCATATAAATGTGTGTTACTTCAAGCTGCTAACATTGGATAATTTGTTATCTAGCAGCAGATAACCAATACAGTAGGAACACAGTGTGGAAATTTTACCATTTCTCAGTGACTGGGCTGTGAATATTTCCAAACAGATATTGCTTTAAAATAAAGTCTAGATGAATGAATTAATTAAACCCCAATCCTGGCAACTACTAATTAGCTATGTCTTTTCTGCATTTTCTTTACCAATAAAAGAGGGATAATAATACCAACACCCTGTAGGGCAGTGACTGAGAGATTAAGAAGATACTCTACGTAACACATAGCAAGTACTCTGAAAAGTGCTAACACACACTTCAGAAAGGTGCTCAATTTATTTCCCATGGTATTAGATATTAGCCCACTTAAACTGGGTCCCCTCTATTAACGCTACAGTAACTAAGGTCCTAGAATAATAGAACCTTTCTTTGACTTCTCTGAAGTCGAAATAAAATCAGACTTTGGCATAAAATATATTCAATGAATTGTTTATTCCTCAAGAAATTAATATTTCTAATTCTATTTAATGTTTTGGGGTAAGTAGCAAAAATTTAAATTTTCATTTGATATTATTTGACAGCATATAGAAAAATATGTAACACTTGAGGTATATGCAACATTACATTCTGCAGTGACTTCTAGAATTTGCCCTCATATATTCTTTCTGCACATATGTTTCTTGTTAAAAGAACTATACAAAAATAACACTAATTTGAATGTCCAAAAAAAAGAAAAAGGAAAAGAAAAAAACATAAAGAACTAATGTTTTTGGAAACAACAGTATACAAGTCAGGCGGTGAGTGACTGAATTAAAGTGTTCTAAAATCCTTGTGTTTTGATTACCTTGTTAAGCATGCATATTAAAATTACTGAGGAAATGACTATGAGAAAAAGACACAGTGTGTATAACCATATGGAAAGAACACACTAAGGAAGAATCAGCTAAATCCATTGAGGGTGGGGAGAAAGCAGGAGGGAAGAAGAAGGAGGGTGGCTGGATGGAAAAGAAATAGTTGGATAGCACTTTGGGAGGCCGAGGCGGGTGGATCAGAAGGTCAGGAGATCGAGACCATCCTGGCTCACATAGTGAAACCCTGTCTCTACTAAAAATACAAAAACATTAGCTGGGCGTGGTGGCAGGCGCCTGTAGTCCCAGCTACTTGGGAGGCTGAGGCCGGAGAATGGCGTGAACCTGGGAGGCAGAGCTTGCTGTGAGTGGAGATCGCGCCACTGCACTCCAGCCTGGGCGACAGAGCGAGACTCCATCTCAAAAAATAAGAAGAAGAAGAAAAAAGGAAATAGTTGGATAACTAGAACCCAATAGAAATATACACAAAGAACCTCAAAGGGCCTTTCTCACACTAACAGGTTAGCAAAATTCACACTATCTGTTCACATGAAGTGTTGAAGAGGTTGCATACCTAGAACTCCCCTTACTGCTAGTAGGAATATAAATTCACATAACCACTTAACAGGACAGGACAAATTTATCTGCCAGGCTAAAAATATCCACAACCTTAAAGTAGCAACCACTCTCTGAGGCAGGTAACACTGTAGCAGTGATTCTCCAAGTGTGACCTAGGAATCCCTGGGATTCCTTAATGCCCTTTCAGGGGTCTGTGAGAACAAAAGCATCTACGGATAAAAGATAAAGAACCCATTCAAAGGACAAGATAAACCAATGCATTGTATTATAACAGAGAGTGCTATAAGTTCATTAATAAGGATTCAGAGTCCATATGCAACTAACCTATATAATCGCGAGTGGAGTTTTGTGGAACATCAAAGAATACTCGTAACTATCTAGAAAGAATACAAAAATATTCTTTTGCTAACTGCCTATCTGTGAGGCCATAGTATCTTCAATATACTTCAACAAAAGCATAAATCACAACAGATTGAATACAGAAGCAGATATGAGAATTGTCATCTTCAATTAAGACAGATATTAATAAAATTTGCAAATATGTGAAACAAATACTACTCAATACTAAAATTTGGCTTTTGTAAACAGTTACTTTTACACAAAAAATATTAACATGTAGTAACTTTTCATGAAGTTATTTTAATTTCTCAAATTTATTTCTAATATAGTAAATACTGAAAAATAAAGCTCTTTGGCAACCTCAATATTTAACACTATAATGAGATCCTGAGGCCAATCCCAAGAACCACCATCCTAGACACACCCTGCACAAGGAAAATGGACATAGAGGATGAGCTCAAATAGTTGTTTAATACATAACTAATGAAGCAGGAAAATGTAAGAATATAGCTAATTGATGTGGTTGGCTGTGTCCCCACCCAAATTTTATCTTGAATTGTAGCTCTCATAATTCCCATATGTCATGGGAGGGACCCAGTGGGAGGCAACTGAATCACAGGGGTGGGTCCCTCCCCTGCTGTTCTCATGATAGTGAGTAAGTTTCATGAGATCTGATAGTTTTATAACAGGCAGTTCACCTACACACACTCTCTTGCCTGCTGCCATTTAAGAAGTCCCCTTGCTCTTCCTTCACCTTCTACCATGATTGTGAGGCCTCCCCAGCCATATGAGATTGTGAGTCCATTAAACCTCTTTCCTTTATAAATCATCCAGTCTTGGGTATGTCTTTATTAGCAGCATGAGAACAGATTAATACAGCTAATGTCTCCTAATTGTAACACACAAAACAGAGACCTTCAAAAATTTCAAAAGACTCTTGTGCCATTTGTAGTTTTTAATCAAACCACTCTGTTTTCTCAAGTCTCATCTCCTCCAAGCTTTCTGGAGTAATCGCCTTTCCTCTAAATATTTAAATCACTTTAAGAAACCCTTCAAAACAGAGGTATCCTAAGAAATCATCTTGCCCGATTAACTCTCACATTGTATAAGTGAAAATCCTGAGTCTCACAGACAGTAAACAACTTGCCCAGCATCACACAGTTAATCAAGAGAAAAACTGAAGTGGGTCTCCTGACTATGTGGTTCTCAATCTTGTCTTGTTACCTAGAGAGCTCATATGTCAACTTCTCACAAGTTTCTCTGTATTGTTAATCTTGCACATATATGTTTAGGACTTATTTCCAGAAACTAAAGTGTAAACTGCTAAAAAGCAGAATATATGTCTTTTTCTTTCTTTTAAATTAGAGACAGGGTCTCCCTCTGTCACTCTGGCTGGAGTGCAGTAGCATGATCAGAGCTCACTGTAACCTCAGAGCCCTAGGTTCAAGTGATCCTCCTGCCTCCACCTCCCAAGTAGCTAGGACTACCAGTATGTGTCACCATACCCAGTTAATTATTTTATTTTCTGTAGAGACATGGCCTCACTATGTTGCCTAGGTTAGTCTCAAGCTGCAATCCTCCTGCCTTGGCCTCCCAAAGTGCTGGGATTACAGGTGTGAGCCTCCTCGCCTAGCCCTAGAATACATGTCCTAAGTCTATTTTGCATACCTAGAGATGCTTCCTTGCTTTTCTTTTTCAGTTAGTACTAAGAATACTACCCATGAACTCGGTTTCACTATTTCCAGTTTACAGACAAATTGAATTATTGGGCCAGGTGTGGGGGCTCACGCCTATAATCCCAGCACTTTGGGAGGCCGAGGTGAGTGGATCACTGGAGGCCAGGAGTTTGAGACCAGCCTGGCCAACATGGAGAAACACCATTTCTACTAAAAAATACAAACATTAGCTGGGAGTGGTGGCGCAGGCCTATATTCCCAGCTACTCAGGAGGCTGAGGCAGGAGAACTGCTTGAACCCTGCAGGCAGAGGTTGCAGTAAGCAGAGATCACACCACTGCATTGCAGCCTGGGCAAAAGACCAAAACTCCATCTCAAAAAAAAAAAAAAATTGAATTATTATATAACTTGCTGTAAGTCTTGCTTAAACTCAAACTAAGGTCTCTATCTCTAAAGCCCATGCTATAGATGATGGAGATCAATCATGATAGCAGAAAACACTTATTGAGAGCTTTCTATGCTCCAGGCACTACTCTAAGCTAAACCTAAAACCTTAAAGGGCAGATCGGATTATCTCCATTTTATACAGGAGGAAACTGTGGGCCTTTTTGTTTTGTTTTGTTTTACTTTGTTTTGAGACAGGGTCTCCCACTGTCACCAGGCTGGAGTGCAGCCATTTATTGAAGAGATTGATGGGGGAGGGGGGGAAAATGGGTTGAAGATGGGAAACAGAATTCCACATTGTGCCTGTTACTGAGCTGCCATTTAGGTGTTTGTTTGGAGACATCTAAATGTCAAGTAGGCAACTGACTGGCTGATACTGGATGTGTACATAAGAGAGCTCTGGAAACAGCTATCTGAGTCACAGCATAAAGTGCTATCTTTAAAACCCACAGTTTTGGCTGGGCGCGATGGCTCAAGCCTGTAATCCCCATGAGGCCGAGGTGGGCGGATGACGAGGTCAGGAGATCGAGACCATCCTGGCCAACAAGGCTCTACTAAAAATACAAAAAAAAAAAAAAAAAAAAAAAAATAGCTGGGCGTGGTGGTGCACACCTGTAGTCCTAGCTACTCGGGAGGCTGAGGTACGAGAATCCCTTGAACCTGGGAGGCAGAGGTTGCAGTGAACCTTTAGTGTTCAACCCATTGCTACCCCTCCCCCATCAATCTCTTCAATAAATGGCTCTACTTTATTATTTAAGCCATATATCCTAACAGTCATAGTAGATCCCTCTTTTCCTGATGTGACAGAGTCTTACTCCATTTTACTGTTGGCATCTTTTAATCCTCACCCCTTCCTCTTTCCCTTTGGCCCACATCTTAGCAAGCTGGTAAGAAAACACATTTGAATCTCTCTCAAAGAGGGATGAATCTGAAAATGGATTGAGTCTTACCCATCAGACAGTCAGCATGATCACACATACACAAGAATGGTCTAGCACACTTCATTTGTCTTACGGGCATTTTTGGTACTTACTACACATACTGAGTTTAAATTCCACTTAAAATCTTCAAGAAATTAATGTATGCAGGAAGGCAATGAATAGAGCAGTATGATGTAACAAAAATGCATATCTAAGTCTCAAATAGTTCTTTCCATAAGCATAAATTTAACATATTAAGTTATAAGATGGCACTATTTAATTGGCAGCATTTATTCTTCTAGTAGCACATAAAATAATTTCTTACAATTGATAGCTCCTTACAGTTGGTGAATTACAGTATGTGATCCAGTATTAAATCTGAATCAATAAAAACCAGAATAGTTATCTGGGTCACAGCATAAAGCACTATCTTTAAATTATAACCAAACTGACTTTATGACTTTAAAGTACTATTCTCCTTTATTCTCAGTTCACAATACTTTGAGTATTCTTTTTAAAACTTTGGTTCTTTTTTTTTTTTTTTTTTTTGGAGATGGAGTCTGACTCTGTCACCCAGGCTGGAGTGCAATAATGCAATCTCGGCTCACTGCAACCTCTGCCTCCTGGGTTCAAGCAATTCTCCTGCCTTAGCCTCCTGAGTAGCTGGGATTACGGGCATGTACCACCACGCCCAGCTAATTTTTGTGTTTTTAGTGGAGACAAGGTTTCGCCATGTTGGCCAGGCTGGTCTCAAACTCCTGACCTCAGGTGATCTGCCCACCTTGGCATCCCAAAGTGCTGGGATTACAGGCATAAGCCACCTTGCCCAGCCAAAACTTTCGTTATTCTGAGTTAGTTATCCTGAAACAATATAATGGTCCTTTATGCATTAAAGAATTAAAGATGAAAAAAAAATGATGACAGTTATTTTGATATATAATAGATATATGTTAGTTTGAATTGTTTACAACTGATACAGATCCACAAACCAACAATGGAGAGTTTATCAAATGTCTTACCAAAGGTTTATACTTGATTTAAAAATTAAATTGCAATTGGCACCATTATTTACCTAATACATGCTTTCTCACAATCAAAATGCAAGTTTCTAGCTTTGTCAAAATAAAAAATACAGTTATGTGAAATGACTATTTAAATTGATCATTGCTTTTTTGTATTTGGATCTCATGGAACACTGCCTAAATTGAAATATTATCCATGTAAGCCCAAAGCATGAATAGCAAAGATATAGTAAACAATGAAGACCAAGAATAAATGAGTTTAAAATGCATTTAGGAAAGTATGTTGGATTTGAGATAAAAGGGAAGAATTCACAGACTACAAATTATTAAATAAAACAAGTTAGTGAGAATCAGGAAGTTTTTATAGAAATAAGACAGTTATATTTTCTCTACCTGTCCCTCTTCCCTAAATGATTTCTCTCTGGGACTATCTCAGGGAATAGCATGGACAATTTGAACCATCCAGAAACCTGGATATCATGATTCCTTTTTTTCTGTCACCCCAGTCAATGCATCTCCCTGGAGCCGACCTCCTAAATTCCTACCCCACCTACATTAGCCTACTCTTTGACCACTGTTAAGGTTACACTTGGATTACTTATTTACTGCAACAGTCTCATTTAGCAGACTCTCTGCTTCTCCCCTTGTTGTCTTCCAATCCATTCTTCAGAGCAATCAGTCGATCATGCTAAGCAAAAAAACTGTTCATAATACTTCCAACATAAACGTTCAATGGCCATAAAGAGCCAATTCCTGGCACTATATAACGTCCTCCTTACAATCAAGACCCTCCACTTGCCTGTCAATATTCTCATACTCCAGCCTACTGGACATTTCCTAAATGATAAGTACGTGCTTGCCTCTGATTCTTACATAGGCTCTCACCGTTGCCCTGGGTCCTCCTACCCACCTTGCTTACACTGATGCATCCTTTTAAAATTCAGATTTCAAGCAAGTAACCTCCTTTAGGAATGCCCTTCTTGAATCCAGACCCTTCCTCCCCCAATCACAGTTAAGTTAGGTGACCCTTCCACATGTTCCCAGAGGACTCAATCACGTACTTATCATATATCATATTTGCCTGATTAATTCTTACTCTAGTATCATTTCTTGGAAGGCAGAGACTAGCTTCCTCGCAAAGAACATACACTCAAATGCTCACTGAACTAACAAATGATTGTATGCACTGATTAAGAGTCACTGACAGCTCAAAGACAAATCAAATGATCTAAGATCCAATTTAAGACTAAGACAGCAATTATGAACCTGAGGAGATACTTTTATGCAGCCAGCCCTCACCCCAGCGGAGTAATCGGTATACAGTACATAACAAAGAATGAGCTTCTCACCGGAGCCCAGAAAGAAAGAACGCCTATTCAAACTTTTGTTCTATTACATAAAATGTAGCTAAACATATCCACCTGGCTGTATCCAGCACTACGTTAGTAAGATGAAATGCTTAGTACATTTTATAGGCTGGTAAGTGATCATTACACAAAAAGCTCATTTAACCAAGAACATATAAAATAATCAAACTATTATATATCATTTATACTCACAAATCTTCAAAAATTAAAGTATAAAAATTCTGTAATTGGTAAATATAAAATAGTCATAACATAAATTTCATCTTTTCAAACTAGACTCAGAAATCATCCATTATATGGTATCAACAATAAAGATAGGAATTTGTCATCTATTCAACTTCTACACTTCACAATGAGGAAAATGAGGTCCTTAGAAGGCAAGAACTTTCAAGGCCACTTACACAAAATGTATAAAGTATACATTTTACACTTTTTTTGAGAAGGCAATAAAGTCGCACGGTATAATTTTCCTCCAGAAGATAATCCATATTATCAGTTTCTTGCATATCTTTCCAGGGGTATTTTATCCACATTCAAGCAAATACGTATGTTCTTACTTTTATGCAGCTGGTAGCAACTATTGTATTCTGCACTTTGTAAAACTGTCCATACAGTTGAGACCTGTGCCCATATTCCACAGAAGTAGTCTTCAGAGGATGCATATGGACAAGTACTAATTATAACAGAGGGCAGAACAGCACAGTGCTTCCGAGTGCAGGCCCTGGAATCTAAAACCTACTTGCCAACTACTGGTGTAGCCTTGAACAAGTTACTAAACTGCTCTAAGCCTCAATCTCCTCTGCTATGAACTGAGACTATGAATATAGCAGTCCTCTGCCCCTAGAGGTAGAATAATCCATGCAAACCACTCAGCAACACACCCAGTATATTGTGAGTGCTGCACAAACCATGGCTGAAGTACAAAGTCAAATCTAAAACTCAAGGTTTCTACCTCTTGTTCCAAAGCTTTTCTTTTTTCTTCAAAGTGTATTGAATACAACTTTACAAGAGTGTCAACCATTCTCCAAAGAGTTTATTGAACTGAGTTTATTCTGGGGGGTGCAGGGGATTTGCAAATCCAGCATATGAGGGCTGTAGGGACCACAGGCATATCCAAACAGGTTGAAGCCTGGAGAAGCTTTTAAAGGCAAAAGGGAAAAGCATAGGGAATTTGTTTGGAAACAAAGAGAACACTGGATACAGGGGAGACTGTGTCAGTCAAATGTTCCTGTGCATCCAGCTAGCTATCCTTGTGATGCATGTAGCAAGCTGCAGTCTGAGCTGCAGTGGCCACTGCAGGTGGGGAATGTCAATGGGGCTCCATGGATGTAGAGATGCAGGGACTGCTGGCAAAAGTTCTTATTACAGGCATATGCGCAGAAGAGCCCTTCAGAACTGCTTTACAGCAGTTCTTATGATAGACATATGATAGACATGTGTGTGACAGCTCCCTTCTTAACCTCCTGGCTTTATTTATTTTTTGTTAAGAGTTTAATACAAGTGACTTCATTTTGATTCCGACAACTCTCACAAGGGAAAAGAGCTAGAAACTTTAAATAATTGTCATTCATGTCATATCAGTTTAACACATAAAAGTTTTATGTAGTTATCAACATTTAGAATTCTTACATTGCCATTGAATTGACGTTATTATGTATGCCCAAGTTTATAAACCAAACCTTAAATAATTCTTATTAAAGAATATTATTCTATTATATAGATACAACATTCTCTAATAGTTTCCAGAGCAAACAGAAACTATTAGACACCCCAATAAGTGTCTCTGGGCAAAATGTTTTTCTTCCGTAATACTTAATGCCAGACTGTACCACAAAAGCTCTGCTTATGTTTGCAATGTCAACTTATTATATGACTGGAAACATTTCCTTTAAGACCTATCAATATTAGGCTGTAAAATCTGTATTCATTTTTGCTCCACTTAATGGCCAGTGGCCTCTGAATAGTTATAATATTCATCTCTTCATTTGGAAGACTGGGCACTGTATGCACTGACTGTGAATTTGTATTTCTTGTGTTACCCACCTGATAATATTCTTTTATCATCTGTCCTGTGGAATCGGAATTCCAAATGCTTAAAATTTAATCAATTTTTTAGTATGTTAAACAAATTTTTCTCAGCATTCCAACTCCAAGACCCTGTGTCTCCCTCTCTACCATTCTTCAGCAGGACTATACATATTGATCAAAGTACACACATATGAATTTGCCAATTATTAATCTGAATTTTAAGTCCTACAATGAATTTGGACCAAGTAACCTAAATTTACTTCAAACAAAGCTTAACATAAAACGATTCTGAAATATATGAATCCTGTGCTTGTATTTTTCTCTAAACCAAATCCAATCTAATTGTAATTATTCTTACACACATACAAAATTGTTTAATATAACTTTTAAAAATGACTTGTAGTTTTGAAATTTAACTTGGTCTCCCATCTCAACGCCCATTAAGATTTCTCTCATAGACTCCGTCACAAAAAAAAAAAAAAAAAAAAGATTTCTCTCATAGAATTAAGTACAAGTTGAGTACTTTCCTATGAAATAATCACAAAAATATGATTCCATGCAAAAGTTGGAATTTAAAACATACCATTTACAATCACACTAAAAATACAAAATACTTAGGTATACACTTTTTTAAAAAATGTAAAAATCACATACAGTATCTGCATATTAAATTAAAAATTGCTGATGCAAGATATCAAAGGCGACCTCAATAAATGGAGACATCCCTACTATGTTCATGCATTGGAGGACTCAACATAATAAAGGTGTCAATTCTCCCCAAATTAATCTATAAATTTATTACAACTCCTATTCAGATATCCAAGACTTTTTATAAACACAGACAAGTTTATTCTAAAATGTATATGGAAAGACACCAACCTTCAAATATCTAAAACAATTTTGACAAAGAACAAAGGAGAGAAGAACCACTTTACCCAATATTAAGGATAACTACTATTAAATAAGCAGGAGGCGGCTGGGCGTGGTGGCTCATGTCCGTAATCCCAGCACTTTGGGAGGCCAAGGTGGGTGGATCATTTGAGGTCAGGAGTTCAACACCAGCCTGGCCAACGTGACAAAACCCCATTTCCACTAAAAACACAAAAAATTAGCCAGGCGTGGTAGTGGGTGCCTATGATCCCAGTCACTGGGGAGACTGAGACAGGAGAATAGCTTGAACCCAGGAGGCAGAGGCTGCAGTGAGCTGAGATCACGCCACTGCACTCCAGCCTGGGTGAGAGGGCAAGATTCTGTCTCAATCAGTCAATTAATCAATAAGCAGGGGGCCACTGGCCTGAGGCTGTCTCCATACTTTCAGCTTACACTTAATGAACTACAACCTAACTTAAACTGAAAATCTAACTTAAGAAGGTAGTAACAGTGGTGTCTCGGCCAATCATAAGCAGCCAATCTGCCACGAATCACAGGTAGGTAACTGACCAGACCATATCCAAATAAGGCAAAGGCCTAGCTGCAACCAATCAAACGATTTCTGTACCTCACTTCCGTTTTCTGTCTATAAGTACTCACTGCCCACACTGCAGAGCCCAGTTCTCTGACTCTTTTCTGGTTGTGAGGAGTGATGACTTCATTGATCATTCTTTGCTCAAATAAACTCTGGTAAGTTTAAATTCTCAGAAGTTTTTCTTTTAATACTATCTAGCTATAGTAATCAACAGAGTGCAGGAATGACAAAGGGACAGACACATACATCAAAGGAATGGAATAAATATCCCAGAAATAGTCCCATAAAAGTACAGCCAACTGATTTTTGAATAAGGAGCAAAAGCAATTCAATGAAAGAAAGAAAGCCTTTTCAAAATATGCTGCTGAAGGAATCTGATACCTAAAGGCAAAACAAATGTATTTCGACCTAAACCTCATACCGTCATACAACAATTAACTCAAATAGACTATGGGCTTAAAAGTAAAACATAAAACCATACAACTTTTAGAAGATATGAGAAAAGTTTTAGATCCTAGGACTTAGTGAATACTTCTTAGACGTGACACCAAAAGCACAGTCTACAGAAGTAAAAACAAAAATCAACAAATTGAACTTCATCAAATTTAAAGACTGAGGAATGCATTCAAAGATGGCTGACAAGAGGTATCTGAAAGTCACCTTCTTCACCAGAAAGAAACAAAATAGCAAGTATAGATCATCTAGGAGAGAACACTGGAGTCCCAACAGAGAAGTGATAGGAAACACCTAAGAAGAGGAAGAAGGGAGAAGTGAGGCAGCCTGCTTGGCTGGGATAAGAGCCCAAAGAGCCTCCAAATGCGGGTAAAGAGTAAGTAAGTGATCCCCAGCAGTCCACATTCCCACTGTGGACTCCTCCAATCCTAGCTGGAGAGCCTCTCAACCCTTGTGGGCCCTGAAAGTAACCTGCTGTGTGGAGACTGCATGATGGCATTGCTCCAAAGGAGATCACACTGGATCCTACACACCTTCCAAGTCCTATGCACCTACGACATGGTGCCCCTGTGAGAATACAGCCCTTACCAGGCAGCATCCGGCCCTGGGGCCCACCCAACAGTTTCTGCATCTCCACATCCATTGTGCCCCACTGACATCCCCCACCTGCAGATGTCACTGCAGCTGGCTGCTCCCAGCACAGCCAAGCACAAGCCATTAGCAGCAAGCCCCCGACCCCAGGAGCAGGATTGCTACACATTTTTAAATGTACTGAGCACAGGCTCTCTTGCCAGCAGCTGCCACCTAGGGACAAAGTGTGTGCTCCCCAGCCACCTGCCTACAGCTGCTGCCACTGAAAAAATCCCCGCCTTACCCAGTAGCAGGACTGCAGCACAGCCACTGCTGCCCCCACCCAAGCACTTCACTGAAAGTCTGGGGATCACCCCTCCCTTACTCACCACAGCCAGCACCTGCACACATCACCGGCTGGGGGGCTGAAGATAGTTCTGCCTGGCATGGTTCACTACCCCTGCCTCTGCCCAAGTGCCCAAGCACCCTATCCTGGGGCCTGGGAATTTATCTGCCCAGTCTATACCCATTGGTGCCTGAGCACTCCTTCCTGGAACTTGAGGTCAGTGAGCCCACCCAGCCTGCCATACCACCACAGTGGCACATACCAGGACACACCACCTGTGGCCTGGGATTGCCCCACTCAGCACAGTGTAGCCATCGCCAAGACCACCTCAGACCAGCTGGGATCCAAAGGGTTGTCCCACCACTGCTACTGTCATTGCCCAGACCACAACTGCTGCCTACCCAAGGACCCAAGGACCCGCCCACCTGTCCAGTCCACTGCTGCCATTCCCCGTACCAAAGTAGGCCACCTGGAGGCCCAAGAATTGGTCCAATAATTCTTAGTTGGACCCACTAACATAAATGCCAGTATATTCCACCTTGGAGTACTAAGTTACACATGTTTGGCCTGCCACTGCCCCCACTGGGGCCCAAGAACTGGCCTATCTGGCATCCCCATCCCCAGCAAAACTACAAAACAGCTTCCAATAACAACTGCACCTTAAGCCACTGAAGAAATCACAGACACCACTGACACTGATTACAGTCAGACAAATTATATGGATACTAAACTGCTACACACACCAAGAATCAAAGCCGAAGTGCCCTACCCAACCAAAACCATAAATACATCTTAAGGAGAAAGTCCTCTCCTACAAAAGCAAATCCAAAAAATTTGAAGAAATGACAGCTACATGATTAACGGATGCACAAATATCAACATGAGAACTTAAATATGAAAAAGCAATGAAATACGACACCTCCCAAAGAAAACAATAACTCTCCAGCAACGGATTCCAATGAAAAAGAAATGCGTGAAATGCCAGAAAAGGGATTCAATATGACAGGAAAAAAGTTCAGTGAGATATAACAGAATATAGATAGACAATACAAAGAAATTAGAAAAACAATCCAGCATACGAATGAAAAATGTATAAAAGAGATACATATCATTTTAAAAAAGAATCAAACAGAAATACTGGAACTAAAGAATTCACTTAATGAAATTTTAAAATACATTAAGAGCTTCAACAATAGACTACAGCAAGCAGAACAAACAATTTCAGAACTTGAAGACAGGTCCTTTGAAATAAGCCAATGAGAAAAAAAAAAAACAAAAAAGAATGAAAAAGAATAAACAAGCTTATATGACATACAGAACACCATAAAGTAACCAAATATTTGAATTTTTGTTGTCACAGAAGGTGAAGAGAAAACCACAGTAATAAAAAACTTACGTAACAAAATGATAGCTGAAAACATCCCAAGTCTAGCAAAAGATTTAGGCATTGATAGACAGAAAGCTCAGATAACCCAAAATAGACACAGTTCAAAAAAGACTTCTCCATGGCACATAATAGTCAAACTGTCAAAAGTCAAAAACAAGGAGAAAGTTCTGAAAACAGAAGATAAAAACATCTAGTCACTTATAAGGGAAACCGCATTGGACTAACAGGGGATTATTTCTCAGTAGAAACCTTACTGGCCTGCAGGGAATGGAATGATATACTCAAAGTGCTAAGAGAAAACTGTCAACCAAGAATATTATACCCAGCAAAGTTATCCTTCATAAATGAAGGAGAAAAATAAAGTCTTTCCCAGACAGATTCATTACCACTAGGCCAATTCTATAAGAAATGCTTAAGAGAGTCCTAAACCTAGATGCAAAAGGACAATATCTACTATCATGAAAACACACTGTATAAAACTCACTGGTAGAGCAAACACACAAATGAGAAAGGATTCCAATGTTACCACTACAGAAAACCACCAAACCAAAAAGACAAACAATAAGAGAAAAACAAATGAACAAAGGATATACAAAACATCCAGAAAACAATAAACAATATGAGCAGAATGAAATCTCACCTATCAGTAATAACTTTTCAAGGTTAAACAGATTAAATTTTCTCCTTAAAAGATTGACTGCATGGATTTTTTAAAAATGGATCTAACTGTATGGTGCTTACAAGAAACTCACTTCACCTGTAAAGACACATGAAGACTGAAAGTAAAGGGACAGAAGACCTTCCATGCAAATGGAAACCTAAAGCAAACAGGAATAGCTGTATTTAGATAAAAAGTATTTGACGGTTTAAGACAGAACCGTTAAAAGAAAAAAAAAAAAAAAAAAGGCCAGGCATGGTGGCTCACACATGTAATCCCAGCACTTTGCGAGGCTGGGGCAGGCGGATCACCTGAGGTAAGAAGTTCAAGATCAGCCTGGCCAAAATGGCAAAACCCCATTTCTACTAAAAACACAAAAATTAGCTGGGTGTGGTGGTGTGTGCCTGTAGTCCCAGCTACTCGGCAGGCTGAAGCAGGAGAATTGCTTGAACCCAGGAGGTGGAGGTTGCAGTGAGCTGAGATTGCACCACTGCACTCCAGCCTAGGTGACAGAGCAAGACTGTCTCACAAAAAAACAAAAAGACAAAAGTCATTACATAATAACAAACGGGCCAGGCGCGGTGGCTCACGCCTGTAATCCCAGCACTTTGGGAGGCTGAGATGGGTGGATCATGAGGTCAGGAGATCGAGATCATCCTGGCTAACACAGTGAAACTCCGTCTCTACTAAAAATACAAAAAAAAATTAGCCGGACGTGGTGGCGGGGGCCTGTAAGTCCCAGCTACTCGGGAGGCTGAGGCAGGAGAATGGCGTGAACCCAGGAGGCAGAGCTTGCAGTGAGCCAAGATCTCGCCACTGCACTCCAGCCTGGGCCACAGAGCGAGACTTTGTCTCAAAAAAATAATAATAATAATAATAATAAACAGATCAGTTCAGCAAGAGGATATAACAATTCTAAATATATATGTACCCAACACTGGAGCACCCACATATGTTAAGGCAAATATTACTAGATATAAAAGGAAAGACAGTCTCCAAGATAATAACAGTGGGGGACTTTAATACCCCACTCTCAGCATTACGTAGATCATATAGACAGAAAATCAACAAAAAAAGTTGGCTATAACTGAACTTTAGAGCAAACAGACTTAACAGACATTCACAGAACATTTTACCCTAAAACAGTAGAATATACATTCTGCTCACTAGCATAAGCAGCATTCTCGAGGACAGACGTATATTAGGCCATAAAACAAGTATCAACATATTTTTAAATGTCAAAATCATGTAAGTACTTTCTCAGGCCACACTGGAATAAAACTAGAAATTAATACCAAGAGGAACTTTGGAAACTATACAAATACATGAAAACTGGGTCAAGAAATCAAGATGGAAATAAAAAAAATTTTTTGAAACAAACGAAAATGGAAACACAACATACCAAAACCTATGGAATACAGCCAAAGCAGTGCTAAGAGAAAACTTTGGAGCAATAAACACGTATATCAAAAAAAAAAAAAAAAAGATTTCAAATAAACAATCTAACATGCATCCCAAGAAACCAGAAAAGGAAGAACAAACCCAAAATTAGTAGAAGAAAAAAAATAATAAAGATCACAGCAGAACTAAATGAAATTGAGACTAAAAAAACAACGCAAGGGATCAAAGAAACAAAAAGTTGGTTTTATGAAAAGATAAACAAATTGATAAACCACAAGCTAGATTAACCAAGAAAAAACGAGAAAAGGCCCAAATAATCAAAATCAGAAACAAAAAGGAAATATTGTAACTCGTACCCAAGAAATATAAAAAATCCCCCAAAGACTATTATTAGCAGCTATCTAATAACAAACTGGAAAATCTAGAGGAAATGATAAATTCCTGGAAACCTACAACCTACCAAGGCTGAACCAGGAAGAAACAGAAAACCTGAATAGACCAGTAACAAGATTAAATCAGTAATTAAAAAGTCTCCCAACAAAGAGAAGCCCAGGACTGGATGGATTCATTGCCAAATTCTTCCAAACGTATAAAGGAGAAATAATACCAACTCTCCTCAAATTATTACAAAAACTGAAGTGGTGGGAATTCTCCCGAACTCATTCTATGAGGCCAGAATTACCTTGAAACCAAAACCAGACAAGGACACAAGAAAGAAAGAAAACTACAGGCCAATGTCTTTGATGAACACAGATGGAAACATCCTCAATGAAATACTAGCAAACTGAATCCAATAGCATGACAAAAAGGTAAGGCACTGGCTGGGTGCAGTGGCTGATGCCTGTAATCTTGGCACTTTGGGAGGCCAAGGTGGAAGGATCTCTTAAGCCCAGGAGTTTGAGACCAGCCTGTGCAACAAAGTGCGACCCAGTCTCAAAAAAAAAAAAAAAAAAATTAGCCAGGCATGGTGGTGCACACCTGTGGTCCCAGCTAATCAGGAGGCTCAGGCCAGAGGATCACTCGAGCCCAGTAGGTTGAGGCTGCAGTGAGTCATGTCTGCACCACTGCACTCCAGCCTGGGTAACACAGGAAGACCCTATCTCAAACAAAAATGAAACCAGAAAACGTAAGACACCATGATCAAGTGGGATTTATCCCAGAGACATAAGAATGGTTCAACATTTAGAAATCAATATGTGATACATCACATGGACAAAACAAAGGGTAAAAACCATACAATCATCTCAAAAGATACAGTAAAAGCATCTGATAAAATTCAAAGCCCCCCTCAAAACTCTAAACAAACTAGGCATAGAAGGAACATATCTTAACAAAATAAAAACCATTATGACAAATCCACAGTTAACATCATAGCGAATGGGGAAAAATTGAAAGCCTTTCCTCTAAGAACTGAAACAAGACAAAGATGCACACCTTCACCACTCCTACTAATGTAGTACTGGGATTCCTAGGCCAGTCAGGTAAGAGGAAGAAATAAAAGGCATCCAAATTCAAAAACATGAAGTCAAATTGTCCCTCTTTGCAGATGACATGATCTTATATTTAGAAAAACCAAAAGACTCCAAAATAAACTCTCAGAACTATTTTTTTTTCATTCAGTAAAGTTTCAGGATACAAAATCAACTTACAAAAATCAATAGCATCTCTATACACCAATAATGAAATCAGTTAAAAAGAAATTAAGAAGGTAATCCCATTCACAATAGCAATAATAAAAATAAAATTCCCAGCAGAAAATTTAACCAAGGAATTGGAAGACTTCTACAAAGAAAACTACAAAATACTGATGAAAGAAATTTAAAAAGACAAAAACAAATGGTAAGACATCCTATGCTCACAAATCAGAATTAACATTGTTAAAATGACCATACTACCCAAAGCAATCTACAGATTCAAGGATATCTGTGATATCCTTCTGTGAAGGATTTTTTCACAGAAATAGAAAAAACAATCATACAATTCATATGAAACCAAAACAGAGCCTGAATAGCCAAAGCAATCCTGAGCAAAAAGAACAAGGAGGCATCAGGCTACCTGACTTCAAAGTATATTACAAGGCTATAGTGACCAAAACAGCATGGTACTGGTATAAAACCAGACACATACATCAATGGAACAGATTAGAGAACCCAGAAATAAATCCATGTACTTACAGCAACTGATTTTTAACAAAAGGGCTGAGAACATATATTGGGGAGAGGACAGACACCCTCTTCAATTAATGGTGCTGTGAAAACTGGATATCTATATGCAGCAGATTGAAACTGGATCCCTGTCTCTAAGTACAAAAATCAACACAAATGCCTTAAAGACTTAAACATAAGACCTAAAACGATAAAGCTACTAGAAGAAAACATGGGGAACACGCTTTAAGACACTGGTCTAGGCAAAGTTTTTATGGCCAAGATTTCAAACTCACAAGCAAGAAAAAAATAAACAAATGGTATTATATTAAACTAAAAAGCTTCTGGGCTGGGAATGGTGGCTCACACCTGTAAACCTACCATTGTGGGAGGCCAAAGTGGGAGGATCACTTGAGGCCAGGAGTTTAAGACTAGCCTGGGTAACACAGCACGATCCTATCTCCACAAAAAATGTTTTAAAATTAGCCAGGCCTAGTGATACACACCTGTAGTCTCAGTTACTCAGGGGGCTGAGGCAGGGGGATCGCTTGAGCCCACGAATTTGAGGCTGCAGTACGCCATGATCATGCCACTGTACTCCAGCATAGGTGACAGAGACCCCAACTCAAAATGTAAAAATAATAAGCCTCTGCATAGCAAAAGACATAATCAACAGAGTGGACAGACAAGTTGTTGACTAGAGAACATACATGCAAACTATTCATCCAACAAGCGGCTAATACACAGAATATACAAGGAACTGAAAGCAGTCAACAGTAAGAAAACAAAAAATCCCATTTAAAAATGGGCAAAGGACATAAACAGACATTTCTCCAAAGGCATACAAATAGCCAACAGCTATATGAAAAAATGTTCAACATCACTAATCATCAGGGAAATGCAAATCAAAACAATAATGAGAACATCTCACCCAGTTAGAATGGCTACCATAAAAAGACAAAAAATAACGGATGCTGGCAAGAATGCAGAGAAAAGGGAACTCTCATACACTGTTGGCAGGAATGTAAATTAGTACAGCCACTATGTAAAACAGTATGGAGATTTCTCAGAAAACTAAAAATAGAACTACTACACAATCAAAATCAGTATATCAAAGGGATACCTGTGCCCTCATGTTTATTGCAGCGCTATTCACAATAGTAAAGATATGGAATCATACCAAATGTGCCCATCTACAGATGAATTAATAAAGTAAGTATGGGGTGTGTGTGTGTGTGGAGAGAGGGAGAGGGAGAGGGAGAAGGATGGGGAGAGGCAGAGGGAGAGGGAGAAGGATGGGGAGAGGCAAAGGGAGAAGGATGGGGAGGGGGAGGAGGAGAGGGGAGGGAGGGGGAGGAGGAGAGGGGAGGGAGGGGGAGGAGGAGAGGGGAGGGAGGGGGAGGAGGAGAGGGGAGGGGAGGGGAGGGAGAGGGGGAGCAGGGGAGAGAGAGAAAGAGAGAGAGAGTGAGAGAGAATGAATGAACAAGAATGGGATACTACCTGGCCATAAAAAAGAACTAAAATCATGTTCATATGCAGCCACATGGATGGAACTGCAGGTTATTAGAGAAATATAAGCCAGGCACAGAAAGGCAAACAGTGCATGTTCTCACATATATGTGGGACAAAAAAAAAAAAAAAAGTTAATCTCATAGAGTTAGAGAGTAGGATGATAGACACGATAGACATTAGAGACTGGAAAGGGTGTGTCAGTGGGATGCAGGGATGAAGTGAGGCTAATGGGTACAAACACAGCGAAGAGGAATAAGAGGTAATGTTTAATAGCAAAGTAGGGTAGTTAACAATATACTATTTCAAAATAGCTGGAAGAGAGGATGTGAAATGTTCCCAACACAAAGAAATGAAAAATATTCAGTGATGGATATTCTGAATACCCTGACTTGATCATCACACAGTCTATGCATATAATAAAGCATCACATATTTCTCATAAATACATAAATGTGCACAAATATTATGTATTAATTTAAAAATCAGACATTTTCTTCTACAAAACACCCTGTGAACAGGATGAAAGGAAAAGCTTCAAACTGAGAGAAAATATTTGCAAACCACGTATCCAACAAAGTATCTAAAATATATAAAGGACATTTAAAACACAACAATAAAAAAGCAAACAAGCCAATTAGAACATGGGTAGAAAACATGAACAGAAATTTCATTGAAAAGGACTTACAGATGGCAAATAAGCACAGGAAACAATGTTCAACATCATTAGTTATCAGGGAAATCCAAATTAAAACCACAATATAGCAACACACCTACCAGAATGGCCAAAATAAAAAATAATGACAATACCAAATGCCAGCAAGAATGCAGAGGAATGTAAAATGGTACAGTCACTCTGGAAAGCAATTTGGTGCTTTCTTACAAAATAAACATGCAATAACCATACAATCCAGTAACTGCACTCCTGGACATTTATCCCAGGGATAACAAAAATTCATGTTCACACAAACATCTGTACAAGAATGTTCACGGCAGCTTTATTTGCAATAGCCAAGAAATGGAAACAACCCAAATGTCCATCAGCATCTAAAAGGAACAAACTAAGTGGGATATGTAAAAATCTAGATAAATCTCCAGAAAATTATGCTGAGTAAAAAAAGTGAATTCTAAAAGGTTGATTTCATTTGATTCCAGTTATGTAAGATTTTAGAAATGTCAAAATTTAAGAAATGAATATCAAATTAGTAGATGCCAGAAAGTATGACTAGGAGGCCAGAGCAGGGTGGGATGGAAATTGGCATGGTTATAAAGAGTAACAGGAAGGATCCCAGGGTAACAGAACACCAAGTCAGTGTCTTGACTATGGTGGTAGGTACATGAACCAACACATGTGATAAAGTATATGGAATACATGCAACAAAGAAATGAATACTACTAAAACTGAGGAAATCTGGATAGATTGATATATTGTATCAGTGTCAATATCCTGGTTGTGATACAGTGCTATAGTTTTACAGTATAGATAAATTCATAGATACAAAACTGGAGGAAACTGGGTAAATGGCACCTATAATCTCTTTGTATTATTTCTTACCACTGCATGAAAATCTACAATTATCTCAATAAAAATTCCAATTAAAACTAAAAGATTATTCAATACAGATATACATTCTCATGGAATAATCCCTGTAACAATAGTAAGAGCAGTTTTAAGAACACACTAGCAGAAGTATGACCGCCAAAGAGCAATCTAAAAAGCAGAAAGTCTGTGAGAGTCCACCTCCTTGTTTCTGAGAAGTTTTAATATTGATCACAGAAAAGACATTAACTCAAGGCATATCCAAGGTACCAAGATCTCAGTTATCCAGAAGAATACATCCAATGCTCAATAAGGATTGATTTATGCTAAAACTATATCCTAAATTATTGCTAAGACTAAAGTTTAATGGAAAAAAAAAATCTAAGTAACAGATTTAAGCATCTGCTAGAAGCAGAAACACATTCTCATGTTTTATAATTCATTCATCCATTTGACGAATGTTTATGCAACACCTTCTTTGAACAAAGGCCTGGGCTAGGGAAAGGTTACTCCGGCACTATCACCTCTCACCACCTGGCCTTGAGCCTGCTCTCAAGCATCTTCCCAAACAGGAGGGAGATCAGATAAAAAGAAAATGATACCTAATTTTATTGAGACAACAAGGCAGTTTCTGATCCAATACAATTAAATGTTTTTTGATTTATCCACAGATGACAGAGTGTGGTGACAAGGCTTATGATAATGTTAGAAATTTTAGTTTTCTTTTCATAGTGGTTATCATCGTAGTAACTATAAAAATGCAATATAAACTATAAAAAAATGCAAGTAATAAACAGTGGCTTATATACCCTTTCTAGACCACTCCAGAAACAAACCCATGTAAAACAAAAATGCAAGTCTTTAAAACAAGCCAAATGAGGGCATAAAAAGACTAGCTAAGTGTCTCTAACCAAATCATTTTTTAGTATATACCCCCTTCAGTGACACAACATCTGTAACATTCCCTAACAAATCCAAAGCACTTTACACTTTGTAAAGCAGCCATAATGGATGACTGCAAAATTCCTTAAGAATCTGTTTCATTACTCCTCTCAAATCAAATGAAGGGTCTCTCCAAAAGGATAGATCCAAAGCCCAATAAGGATTAACAAGGGCTTTAAAAGCAGCTCAGCTGACATCTTTAGATTCTCATAGTGGACAAAGCAGAGCAAGTAAGCTGTATCAACTGAGTTAAGATTATGTATCTATTGGGTACGCTTTACCTTCCAACTGTTAACAGGATTCTTTGATGTCTGCCATCAAATAGTAATTCAGGATTTGTGATTCTTAAATACACAAATCAGGCTATTCTCTATTTACTTACTGTCTAAGACTTTTGACTCTTAGCTATAAAATTACTATTAACTGTCATAATATAAAAAAGGTCCAATATGTTCTCTCAAAATAACATCTTCCTAGAGTCAAATACAAATTGAACTTACCACTTTTTTAAAATCATCTTCTGCTTCATCAAGTTTTCCTTGTTTGAGTAATAAGTGACCTCTCTGTAATCTTGCCTAGAAAAAAAGGGGGCGGGGAATTATCTTGAATATTATAGATTTCTAAATCTTTTTAAACACTAAGAATAAAAATAAATAAACAAATTATTAATATTTATTTTTCCAATTGCACATCTGACTTGACACCAAGAATAATTCCTGGAACCAATGAATGTGTATAATTTTTCTTAAAGTATGCTTCCTTAAAAATACTTTTGTTCTACCCAAGAAAACTGAAAACATGTCCACACAAAAAGTTGTACATGTATGTTCACAATGATAGCCAAAAAGTGGAAATAACTAAATTCCCATCAACTAAATCAATATATAAATATATCCATACAATAGTATTCAGCCATAAAAAGGAATGACATACTGACATGTGCTACATGAATGAACCTTGAAAACACTATGCTAAGTGAAAGAAGTCAGACACAACAGGCCAAACAGTATACGATGTTATATTATATGAAACAAATGTATAAGTGGTTGCGGGCAGCTAGGGGAGCAATGGGGAGTGACCACTAATAGGTACAGGGTTTCTTTGGGGGGTGATAAAAGTGTCTTACAAGTAGCTAGTGGTGACCACTGCACAACCTGTAAATATACTAAAAACCACTGAATACTTTTAAAGGGTAAGTGTGATGGCATATAAATTATATCTCAATTTTTAAAAATACTTTTTGCCCTACAATAAAAGTTGCGTATGTTGGGACTTTACCAAAGCCTCTTCCCTTTTAACATGCATCAGTTTCTCCCCTTCATCTGATATTCCTCTTCTTCTAATGTGTATAATCCCATTTCTTTCAAGAATGCCTACTCTGTATGACCAATGAAGCCACATCAATATTCCACTGAACCCTATATACATTACTTTTACAGTGCATAAAATTTTCCTAACCCTGTTAAATTCATCAATAAAAAGCAAGATTAAACTATCATAAAAAGCCATTTCAGCTATCATAATACTAAGAAAATGAGCCATTTAACCTTTGTGAAAGGTTGCGCTTGCTTAAGATAAATCTGAAAAATATTTGAGATTTGGGAATTCCATCTTAAAATATTAGTAATATCTCAAATCAAACATTCACCCCATATCTAATCAGTTATCTCAAATCCTTCTCGAAATACAGTAGGAAATAAATAATAAATGGTTATCAAATTAATTCTGAAACCATCTAATTGGTCAGTGGTTGTCAATTCTGCCTCTGAAAGCCCCACCTGAGTTCTACCTCATGAGTCCCTCCCTGTTCACATGTCTGTCACAACCTTTATGGTGACCTGCCAATCATCAGGATTTCCTACTAGGCTACAAGTTTCTCCATGTCTGAAACTTGTGGATTGGTTCCAGGGGATGTCTCTGCTAATTTAGCATTTTATTGTCACCACAAATCATAACCCAATTAAGTAATCCCCACTTTACTCTTCCTGGTACAGCCTTAAGTAGAACTGCCGTCAGTCACCTGATAGCCTCTTAGTTCAGCCTCTTCATCAACTCATGTCTCAGTCTCACATCTTGCCTCACACTCCATCCTCCATACAGATTTGTCTTTCTAAACCACAAAGCTGACATCACTGCCAGACTTCGGGAAAAAAAACATCTAATGTACCCGCTGTTCTCTTTCACACAGATGTTTGATTCTAGGGACTTTGAATTTCTCTTGTTCCTCAGTACACTATATCACTGTAGCTTTGATCTCTTCCAGCTATGTCTAGCATGCCAGTCCTCACCTTAGGAAACAAATTAACTCTCCCCAAGTTCTGTTAAGTTCCCCTTTAAAGAAAGTTTAGATATACTTACTGCAGTGAAGTCCATCTTCAATTGAATCACTTTAGTTAAATCAGGAAGTGCAGCTTTTGATTTACCCATAGCTAAAAAGACAGTAGCCCTCCGATAATAAGCAATATAGTTATCAGGGTCACCATCTGAAAATTAAAATATTACCTCTTAGTCATTTATTCAAAAATTAAAAAAAAAAAAACCAAATCACCTGGACAGTATCAGCATTTGCAACTCTACTAAGGCGGACATTAAGAAAAGAATCTCATCATCAAAAAGGAGTCATGTTGCCTAGCAAGATCAGTGCAAATAGACCTAGAATAGGGGTCAGCCAACTATAGCCCGAGTCACATCCAACCCGCAGACTTCAGTTAAGAATGTTTTTTACATTTCTTAAAAGTTGCCCAAAAAAAGAAAGAACAAAAGAAAAATATAAGACTGTGGCTGCAAAGCTGAAAATACTTGTCTAGCCCTTTAGAAAAAAAGTTCGCAAACCCCTGGTCTAGAATATTAACTATATTCAACTTATAACCTTTTTTTGGAGGGGTGGGGGACAAAGTCTCTGTCACCCAAGCTGGAGTGCAGTGGCATGATCATGGCCCTCTAAGCCTTGATCTCCCACGCTCAAGCAATCCTGCCACCTCAGCCTTCTGAGAGGCTGGGACAACAGGCGTATTCCACCACAGCCAGTTAATTTTTTTTTTTTTTATTTTTTGTAGAGAGTCTCACCATGTTGTCCAAGCTGGTCTTGAACTCCTGGCTCCAGCAACCCTCCTACCTCAGCTTCCCAAAGTGCTGGGATTACAGGCGTGAGCCACTGCACCCAGCCTCAACTCATAACTTTTATAAGTATGTAATTCAGTTTGCCTCTGTGGAGATTTTCGTAAGTGAAATACTAAGAACGTGGACTACGCGCATTAGTGTACAGGATTTTAGAAATGTATAAACTTCTGACTAAATTGATATATTGAATGTATAATCTCTGCGCCCTCACAAACTCTAACTAGAATGGAGGTGAAGAAATAAAGGTACAAGGACAAAGGAGGAGAACAGAAATGAGAGAGACTAGAGAAAGGGACTAGAGAAGTTAACATTTGTAAGGAAAGCAGAAAGATGAATTAGGTTTCTGAGCTACTTTTACTCTGCTTATTAGCACCTACAAAGTAGAGAAAAGAGTGGATTCAATCAGAAGCAAATCTTCTGCAGAACAATCCTTCTAAAACGCAATCTGGAAATATAAGTATATAAAGAATTCTAAAACTAACCTTGACAAAAGCCGGCCATCAATCTTTTAAAAATAAAAGATTTATCTACTCAGGTGTTCATCATCATAAGATACACAATTAAACTCCCTAAAAGTTATACTCCTAAAGTTTTTGTCATTTGGAAAAATTACAATAGAAGAATCTATATGGCAGGACAGTCCATAATCATTCAAAATTATGGTTGTGAACAGTTGTTAACGGCATTTAAAATGCCAGGGGAAGGTGGGTCAGAAAAAGAGATTGGGCTATACAAACAAACGTGAAAGAAGACATACAAATGGCCAATGAGCACATGAAAAGATGCTCACCATCACAAATCATCAGGAAAATGCAAATCAAAACCACACTGATCTGCATGGGGGAACAAAAATACTAATTAAAAACTAAAAAAGCAAAACAAACAAAAAAAAAAACAAACCACATTGAGATATCAGTTCACACCCATTAGGATGGCCATTATGAAAAATAAAAAGATAAAATAACAAGTGTTCGCAAGGTGTGGAGAAATTGGAGCACTTGTGCACTGTTGGTGGGATGTAAAATGGTATGGCCACTGTGGAAAACAGTAAGATGATTTCTCAAAAAATTTAGTAATTCTACTACTGTGTATACACACCAAAGAAATAAAAGCAAGGGTCAAATATGTATTCAAACACACCTGTTCATAGCAGTATTATTCACAATAGGCCAAAGACAGAAACAACCCCAAAGTCCGTCAGTGGATGACTGGATAAACAAAAGGTGGGATATACTATATATACAACAGGTTATTCATTCAGCCTTAGAGAGAATTGAAACTCCCAGGCATGCTACAACATGGATGAACCTTAAAAACATTATGCTAAGTGAAATAAGCCAAGACACAAAAGGAAAATATTGTATATGAGGTACCTAGCATACTCATATAATAGAGACAGAAGGTAGGATAGTGGTTGCCAGGGGCTGGTGTAGAGGGTTAGGAATAGGGCCCTATTGTTTAATGGATACAGAGTTTCAGTTTGGGATAATGAAAAAGTTCTGGAGATGGATAGTGATGACTGCCCAACAATTTGAACACACTTAATGCCACTGAATTGTACACTTACAAATGGTTAAAATGGTAAATTTTCATGCACTTTACCATAATAAAAAAGTAAAAGTATGAACCAGTCAGAAAAAAACGTATTTTTTAAAAAGGAATTGGGTATTTTAACAATAAAAAAACCTTCTTTTTCTTAAATCTAAAAATGAAAATATATGATCCCAGCTAATCGTCACTAAAATTTCTTTACTAAACAACTTCCCTTAGGAGGCAAGGACAGGAAAGCAAAATCAGTAGCCTGAATATAGGATATTTCTTACAAAATACTGTAATTAACTTGAGCAAAGAGTAGGGAACAGAGTAACTACATTTAGAACATGCTTGATACACAGTATTTTTCAGTTCAGTTTATATTTTATTTGTATGGTGCAATAAATTAAAATTTTATGGGTTTGGTTTGTGAACTGGCCACAGAATGATTTCATACCTAAGAATTACTAACATTTAAGTGATGCACCAGAGAGGAGAAGGCAGTTCACTGCATGTCAACAGTGGCTATCCATGCAGAGATGGGGTTTCTTCTTCCTGCAGTCCATGTGTTCCAAAATGTTTCACAATGCATATGGATTAATTTTATATTCATTAATTTTTTAAAAAAACTTAAGTTATCCAGGGTTATTCACACTAAGCGAAGAATACCGTAAATACCATGATTTAAGGCCTGAAGAACACAACCCCATCAATTTCATATGTCCAAATCCTTCTCAATCTTTGAGGCACAGCTCAAATGACTTATTTGACTATACATGGAAAAATAAACCTTTCCTTCTCTCAAATTCCATAACATTCTATAATTCCCTTACTGCACCTAACACTAAGCAATGATTATTAATTATTTATACACATTTGGCCATCTTTATACATGGGTTCCGCATCTGTGGATTCAACCACCCTCAGACTGAAAATATTTAGGGGAAAAAAAACTGTGTCTGTATTGAACATGTACAGACTTTTTTCATTATTCCCTAAAAAGTACAGTAAAACAATTATTTACACAGCATTTACATGGTATACAGTAAACTGCATTAGATTTCTATTTGGAAAAACCTGACCATTCCAATCCAAGAAGAAAAAAATCTCCAGAGAGGACTGCGTATGACTTAACTTTTGTATTAAGGATCCCATCATATACAAAAATTGTCTACATACAGTATTTCTGGAGTGTTCACTTTCACTAATTTTACTGTTCAGTTCTTAGGCATTTTAAGATAGGAAATGGAATTGGAACTGCAATTTATAACACCAAACCTACAAAAATAGAGAATCTGTTGTACTATGAGACATATATTTGGTCTTCTTCCAGTTTCCTGACATACAGCTCCTGCAACCCATGGGATCTCTGGAGTGATTACTTTTTTGTATACTAATGAAATGGTTGGTAGCTGGGCACCCCTAGATAGTTTCAGGATGGGTAGTTGCCAGGGGAACCTACCAGGTGAAAAGGTTGGAACTTTGAGTACCCTCTACCCTCCTAGGGTTGTTGAAGGTTGAGTTGGTTACCAATAGCCAATGATATAATAAATCATGCCTAAGTGATAAAGCTTCCACAAAAATCTAAAACGACAGGGTTTGGAAGAACTTCCATGCAGCCAAAAACATGGAGGCTCCTGGAGGATGGTACACTCCGAGAGGGCAAAGAAACACCATATCCCTTCCCATATGCCTGGCCCTATGGATCTCTTCCATCTATATGGTTGTTCATCTGTATCCTCTGTAATATCCCATAATAAACCAGTAAACCTAAGTGTTTCCCTGAGTTCTGTGAGCTGCTCTAGCAAATTAACTGAACCCAAGGAAGGGGTCATGAGAATCCTCATTTACAGCCAGTCAGTCAGAAGCATAGGTAAAACAATCAGGGCCTTAGGAATGACTTCTGAAGTCAGGAGCGGTCTTGAGGCGCTGAGCTCTCAATCTGTGGGATCTTAGGCTACCTCCAGGTAGACAGTGTCAGAACTGAACAGAATTAGATGATATCCAGCGGCTGTCTGCTGAAGAATCTGTAGGATTACTTGGTGGAGAGAAATTCCCACACATTTTGATGAACAGAGGTCACAGACGTATTCTGCACTGTGAGAATATAACAGGAGAAACTGAATTTCTTTGTACTCCGAGAATCAGACAATAGTTTAATACATGAATCAAGAATCAATTTTCCGGCCAGGCACAGTGGTTCATGCCTGTAATACCAGCACTTTGGGAGGCTGAGGCGGGTGGATCACTTGAGACCAGGAGTTCAAGACCAGCCTGGCCAATATGGTGAAACACCGTCTCTACTAAAAATATTAAAATTAGCCAGGCATGGTGGTGCACACCTATAATCGCTGCTACTCCAGAGGCTGAGGGAGGAGAAACGCTTGAACCCGAAAGGTGGAGGTTGCAGTGAGCTGAGATCACACCACTGCACTCCAGCCTGGGTGACACTGCGAGACTCCATCTCAATTTTCTTAGAGGCATGGGGTCACTTGCATGGTAAATCAAAATAGCCTTCCCTGGTTCTTCATCTTAAAATACCAACAGTTCCTGGAAGTAGAGTCCATTCCTACATCACTGTGCATGAAGTAGCAACTGAAACAAGAGTCGGTTTAGAAATGCATGCTTAGTTTTTACCAACACAAGATTTGATAATCTTGAAAATAAGTACTTTTCCTATTATCCATCCAATATATAATATTGTTCATTATGTAAATTATTTGCAAGCCTACATATGGAAATACTATATTTCATTTTAAGCCACATAATTCAAATCCTTATACTAGCTTATTATTATGGGAGATGGATTTAACCTCTACCCAGAATCCTAAAACTATCAAACAATTCAATTATGAGAAAATTAGCCATAATAAAACAGTACAACTACTATCTGGAGAAAACACATCAGAAAGCCAATTACAAGTGATGCTGTAAATGCTGGTAGTGAGGGGCACAGGAAAAACACGCTGGCCTGGTGTATTAGTCCGTTTTCATGCTGCTGATAAAGACATACCCAAGACTGAGTACTTTTTTTAAAAAAAAGAGGTTTAATGGACTCACAGTTCCATGTGGCTGGGGAGGTCTCACAATCATGGCAGACGGCAAAAGGCACATCTTACATGGCAGCAGACAAGATGAGAGCCAAGTGAATTTATAAAATCTTCAGATCTCGTGAGACTTATTCACTACTGTGAGAAGAGTATGGGGGGAACCACCCCCATGATTCAATTATCTCCCACCAGGTCCCTCCAACATGTGGGAATTATGGGAGCTACAATTCAAGATGAGATTTGGGTGGGGACACAGCCAAACCATATCATCTGGATATGGAAAAAGTTTTATTCTTGCGCTCAGCTCACCCAACTAAACTTCTTCATTCAACAATTTACTGAACTTACCAGACATTAAAATAGTAGCATAGCTCAGAATCTTTTGAACTGGAATATGACCTTCAGGAAGTTACTAGAGGTCAAGTTACTTAGGTCTGTGCCCACAGACCTAAGTGAGAACAGGCACTCCTGTTTTCATGCCCAAATGTTGCATTTTCCAAGATCACTCTGGCCAGCCACGCACCCCATACTGTACCCATATAAATCCAAGACCTTAAGCAGACACAGACACAAACGACTGGATGTCTACAGGAGAAGAAGAACATACCAGCAAACACTGGCAGAGCAGAGACGGCACAGAGACGTGGATGCCGAGGGGAGTTCAGCCAGGAGTGGCCATAGAAGAGTCTGGCCGCTGGGCAGCCCGACTCCCGAAGAAGACCACCTTCCCACTCTGGGGGGATCCCCCACTTTCAGCTCCCTATGCATCTTGCTGAGAGCCACCTCCACCACTCAATAAACCTTGCACTTAACCTTCCAGCCCACATATGATCTGACTCTTCCAGTACACTGAGCAAGAACTCAGGCTGTGACACTGGCCCCATCCTTGCAATAAGGCAGAGGGTCTATTGAGCTGACTAACACAAGCCATCTGCAGATGGCATAGCTGAAAGAGCACACTGTAACATACGCCCACTTGGGCTTCAGGAATCCTAGACATTGCCATGGGGCCGAAGCCCAAAAGCGCTCCCCACGGCCTCTTCACCTGCCCATCTGCATGTTCCCAGTAATGGTTTGAGCAGCAGGGCCCACAAGACGGAAGCCACAACCCTGTTGCACGCCCTGCAAGGGAGATATGAGAACTCTCCCATTCCACTATAATAGAAAATTTAAAATATATTTTCTGGGGTTTTTTTTGTTTGTTTTTTTGGTTTTTTTTTTGTTTTTTGAGGCAGAGTCTCACTCCGTCGCCCAGGCTGGAGTACAATGGCGTGATCTCGGCTCACTGCAACCTCCATCTCCCGGGTTCAAGCAATTCTCGTGCCTCAGCCTCCTGAGTAGCTGGGATTACAGGCTACTGCCACCATGCTCGGTTAACTGTTTGTATTTTTAGCAGAGACACAGTTTCACCATGTTGGCCAGGCTGGTCTCGAACTCCTGACCTCAGGTGATCCGCCCACCTCACCCTCCCAAAGTGCTAGGATTACAGGCGTGAGCCACCACGCCCAGCCTTAAACTTTATTTTCTATAGTTTGTTATGAACAATGTGTCCTACATGAACTAAAATAATAAATGGTCTTCCTGGAAATCAAGATGTGTGGCCAGGCGCAGTGACTCACGCTTGTAATCCCAACACTTTGGGAGGGCAAGGAGGGGCGGATCACCAGGTCAAGAAATCAAGACCATTCTGGCCAACATGGTGAAACCCCATCTCTACTAAAAATATGAAAATTAGCTGGGTGTGGTGGCACATGCCTGTACTCCTAACTGCTCAGGCTGCTAGGGAGGCCAAGGCAGAATCGCTTGAACCTGGGAGGCAGAGGTTGCAGTGAGCCGAGATCGTGCCACTGCACTCCAGCCTGGCGACAGAGCAAGACTCTGTCTCAAAAAAACAAAAAAAAAAGAATTATGATGTGTATCCCATTTGAAAGTCACTGCTATTTGCCAGATCACATTGAACAAAATGATACTTTATTTGGGAGACAGAGTTTCACTCTGTCGTCCAAGCCAGAGCACACTGGCACCATCAGCTCAATGCCTCCTCAAACTCCTGGGCTCAGGCAATCCTTCCACCTCAGCCTCCCAAGTAGCGAGGACTACAGGTGGGCACCGCCATGCCTGGTTAACTTTTTTTTTTTTTTTATTTTACTTTTGTGGAGACGAGCTCTTGCAAAGTTGCCCAGGTTGGTCTCAAACTCCTGGCCTCAAACAATCCTCCTGCCTAAGCCTTCCAAAGTGCTCAAAGTGCTAGAATTACAGTTGTAAGCCACCACACTGGCCTGTTATTCAGATTCAGAATGCACTAGCAATGACTTACATTCTCCCTTTACTAAATCACACCAATAAATTGCCATGTTTCAGCATCACTGATTTATGCCTCTTGGTGAACACAGTAACATTTTACTGGGAATTTTGGGAAAGAGCTGTCTCAAAAAGTCTTTTATTGCAGTGATAAAGCTACAAAAAAAGGAGCAGTCATTTAAAACTACTTTAATTATATGCCATAGCCCTTGATGTTTCTAATACATGTGAGACTAAGAAAACAAACAATAAAGTATAAAATAGGTAGAAGGTATATACATTTCTGCAAATATTCTAATGGTAGTAAGAAAGAATAAATACTTTAAGACGCACTTTTTCTAAGACAGTAACTGAAAAAATTTTAAATTGCCATGCTGCAGCACTGAAGACAGTTTGAATCACCAGAAAAAGTGTGGACTTAGTAACGATGTAGTCACACAGTAAACAGCCCTTAGTGAAAAAACTTGTGCAAATTATTGTGCAAAGTAACCACTATTTCTTAAGGTGAGTTAGTCATTGAAATGCAAACTTCCTAACAGAAATGTCACATAGTTAAGAAACCCGTTATTATAGCAAACCTGTTTTTAGAAAAGTCTTAATTTTCGGAGACACAAAAATTATATTTCTACATTCTTTATATATCCTATTGCACTTTTTTTTTTTTTTAAGAAAAAAAACAAGACGGAGAAGGAGAGAGACAGAGTCTTACTCCATCACCCAGGCTGGAGTGTGGCGGCACAATCACAGCTCACTGCAATCTCCAACTCCTGAGCTCAAGCAGCCCTCCTGCCTCAGCCTCCTGAGTGATTGTACACTATTTTCAAAGAAATATTTATATTCATTATTACCATCTGATTTTCACAAAAATTCCCATGGGTGACACAGTGAAAACTGCTGGGAACTTGCAGGTGACTTTTTAAAGTGTGCATCTTCTTACATAACTGGACCAATGTCATAGGATTATCCAGTGGCAAGTCCAAGATTAAAATCTGTTTCCCTTTTCAAGGTAATCCACAAATCTATACTTTCTAATAGCTTCATAGAGTACACGATAGAAGTTCTCTGTATATTTATAGAGCAGGCTACTGCAGTGCAACTATTTATGTTTCACCTGACATCCCAACAGGTGCCAGCTACCCCTACATTCCAAGGTGAGATATCTAGGGCCACCTGGAAAAGTTTGTAAGTGTCCTCTTTGCAGGACAGAGTAGACTGACTGGTGTATCTGACTCATCCCCGAAAAATCTAAATGGCAAGAGACTAGCAGGCTCTCTACTCTCATAAGAAGGAAGAAGGGGTTGCTATTTGGACTGTCCTCTGTCTACAGACATGGTCAAGGCAAAGAATACATGTATGCTTCTCACAGACCAAAGAGAGCTGGCTTGGGTTGTCTCAAATCTCGTCCACAAGGCGACTCAAGAAGTCCTTTGCATTTCCATAAGACGTTTTAGAATCAGTTGGTCAATTTCAATGAAATAAAGTGCTAGAATTTGATTAGATTTAATTGAATCTGTAGACCAATCTGGGGGCCACTTGACATCTTTACAATATTGAATCTTCCTATTCATGAACATGGTATATCTCTTAATTTTAAGTGTTTTATTCTTATAACTATTCTTGGGGTTTTCAGCAAAGTGTTCTTGCACATCTTTCATTAGGTTTATTCTCAGGTTTTTTTTGTATCTGTTTATTGCTAATATATAGAGACTCTGTTGCTACAAAAGTATGTTGAATTTGTTATCTAGTGAGTGGCCTTGCTAAATTCATTTCAATTATGATAGTTTGCAGATTACTTGTGTATCATCAAGTTCTCTGTGAATGACAGTTTTATTTCTTCCTTTCTCAAAATCTTTATGGCTTATTTCTTGCCAAATTATAGTGGCTGGGCAATTGTATTAGTTCGTTCTCACACTGCTAATAAAGACATACCCAAGACTGGGTAATTTGTAAAGGAAAGAGGGTTAATTGACTCACAGTTCAGCATGACTGGGGAAGCCTCAGGAAATTTACAATCATGGCAGAAGGGGAAGCAAACACGTTTTCTTCACATGATGGCAGGAAGGAGAAGTGCCAAGCAAAAGGGGGAAAAGTCCCTTATAAAACGATCAGATCTTGTGAGAACTCACTATCGTAACAGCATGAGGATAACCACTGCCATGATTAAATTAACTCCCACCGGGTCCCTCCCATGACAAAAATAAGTAAAACTATATTTTCCCATAACATAATGTTGTATATGTAAAATCCTAAAGAATCAACACAAACACAAAAATTATTAGAGCTAATAAACAAGTTCAGCAAGGTTGCAAGATAGAAAATTGGTATACAAATTGCACTGGCTAGGCCAGGCACAGTGACTTATGCCTGTAATCTCAGCTCTTTGGGAGGCGGGTGGATGACTTGAGGTCAGGAAGCTCAAGACCAGCCTGGCCAACATGGCGAAACCGTCTCTACTAAAAATACAAAAATTAGCTGGACGTGGTGGTGCATGACTGTAATCCCCACTACTTGGGAGGCTGAGGCAGGAGAATCGCCTAAACCTGGGAGACAGAAGTTGCAGTAAGCCAAGACTGCACTACTACACTCCAGCCTCCTGGGTGACAGAGCGAGACTCTGCCTCAAAAAAAAACAAAAACAAAAACAAAAAAAAAACTGCATTAGCTAGGACCTCTAGCAGAATGTTGATTACAAGTAGTAATAGTGGGTATCCTTGTCTCATTCTCCATCTCAGCAGTGGTGGGATATGAGGAGAGCTACCAATATTCACCATAAAGTATGATAGTAGCCATAGGATTTTTGGTGTACTCATCAATATAGATTCCCAAACTGTTTAAAAGGTGTTTTTTCTTTCACAAATGGTGTTAAATATTTATCAAATACTTCTGCACCTTTGAAAGAATATTTTTCTCCTGTAGTCTTTTTTTTTTGAGAAGGAGTCTCGTTCCGTCACCCAGGCTGCAATGCAGTGGCCGGATCTCAGCTCACTGCAAGCTCCGCCTCCCAGGTTTACGCCATTCTCCTGCCTCAGCCTCCCGAGTAGCTGGGACTACAGGCGCCCGCCACCTCGCCCGGCTATTTTTTTGTATTTTTTGGTAGAGACAGGGTTTCACCGGGTTAGCCAGGATGGTCTCAATCTTCTAACCTTGTGATCCGCCCGTCTCGGCCTCCCAAAGTGCTGGGATTACAGACTCCTATAGTCTTTTAATGTGATGACTTATACTGACTTTTGAATGCCAAACCGAATTTACATCTTTGTAACAGAAACCAGTGGTGTGTGTATGTGTTTGTGTGTACAAACATAATATCTGGACTTCTTTAAAATTTAGATTCATTTGCTATTAGGTTTTTCAGAATTTTCGTAGTTATGTTCATGAGACTTTCCTATAATATTTTTATTGTAATGTTCTTACACTTGGAAGAATGTGTATTCTGTAGCTGTGTGCAGGTGTTATGTGTATTTCAATTGGGTCAAGCTAACATCTTTACTGTTGTCTGTTTTCCTATATACTATTGAAAGAGGCTAAAGCCTTCCACTATAATTATGAATTTGTTCATTTCTTTTAGTTCTGTCAATTCTTGTTTTATGTATTTAGAGGTTATATTATTAGACTCACATCCATTTAAAATTGATATTTTCTGGTAAAGTGAACCCTTTAATTGTGTGGAATGGCTTTCTCTACTACTCACAAAGGTATCTTTTTTCACTTTTCCCCTCATTTTTCAACTTTTCTATGTTCTTATAATTATGCCATGTCTCTTGAGTAGAGTTTTGGTTTTTTGTTTTTTTAATTTGGAGATGGAGTCTCACTCTGTCACCCAGGCTAGAGTGCAATGGTGCGATCTTGGCTCACTGCAACCTCCGCTCCCAGGTCTAAGCAATTCTCCAGTCTCAGCTTCCCAAGGAGCTAGGATTATAGGTGGCCACCACCACACCTGGCTAATTTTTATATTTTTAGTAGAGACGGGTTTCACCATGTCGTCCAGGCTGGTCCCAAACTCCTGATCTCAAGTGATCCACCCACCTCAGCCTACCAAAGTTCTGGGATTACAGGTGTGGGCCACCATGCTCAGCCTTGAATAGAGGTTTCTAATCAAAAAAATCTGTTTCCTATGAGTTCAGAGAGCTAATAACATCTGTAATAAAAATCTGAGTTTAAGAAAAAAGCATAAAGTATGACAAACCAAAACCTAACTACATTGAGTTTATAAAATAAATTACAACAATAGGATGATAGTTTTTCTGAGAGCACAGCTGTATCTTATGAAAAAACATACCAGCTGGGCACCGTAGCTCACACCTATAATCCAAGCACTTTGGGAGGCTGAGGCATGCAGATGGCTTGAGAACAAGAGTTTGGCTAGGCAACATGGCAAAACTCAGTTTCTACAAAAAAATACAAAAATTAGCTGGGCATGGTGGCATGCACCTGTAGTCCCAGCTACTCAGGAGGCTGAGGTGGGAGGATCACCTGAGCCCAGGAGGCAGAGGTTGCAGTGAGCCAAGATCACGCCACTCCACTCCAGCCTGGATGACAGAGCAAGATTCTGTCTCCAAAAAAAAAAAAAAAAAAAACCCACCCTCCCTACCTGTCAGGTTGTTAACTAGACACACTCAACCATTCAAATCAAGGTAAAAATATATAAGTAAATAAAAAGGATTCTGAGGAACGTTAATGTCAAAAAGTCCCAGCACAAAAGTTTAGCAGTGACTCATAAGGAAAAATCCAGGCCAGGTGTGGTGGCTCATGCATACAATCTCAACACTCTGGGAGGCCAAGGCAGGAGGACTGCTTGAGCCCACGAGTTTGAGACCAACCTGGACAACATAGTGAGACCCCATCTCTACAAAAATATAAAAAATAAAAGTTGTAAAAAGTAGTTGGATATAGCGGCACACACCTATAACCCCAATTATTCAGGAGGCTGAGGCTGCAGTAAGCCATAACCACACCAATGCACCACAGCCTGGGTGACAGAGCAAGACCTTGTCTCAAAAAAAAAAAAAAGAAAAGGAATGAAAAAAAGAAAAAAGAGAAAATCCATTAAGCCTTCATTAACAACCTATTTATTCTGGTCATCTCACTTCTTACAGTCCTAACTGATGAACAAACAGCTTCAATGACAGTTGATTCTACAGACAGACACGAGTAAGAAATAAGCAACAGTGTAAATAAAGAGCAGCTGGGGTCTGACCAATACTGAAGAGGCAATGAACTGCAGCATCTCCCAAGGGTATCAAGTAAACATATTGAAAACCCAAGTCATCAAGAAAATTAAACTGCATTCAGTAAAATCTGTTCAAAAAGTAAAAAGCCAGCCGGACGCGGTGGCTCATGCCTGTAATCCCAGCACCTTGTGAGGCCGATGCGGGCGGATCACGAGGTCAGGAGATCAAGACCATCCTGGCTAACGTGGTGAAACCCCATCTCTATTAAAAATACAAAAAATTAGCTGGGCGTGGTGGCGGGCGCCTATAGTCCCAGCTACTCGGGAGGCTGAGGCAGGAGAATGGCGTGAACCCGGGAGGCGGAGCTTGCAGTGAGCCAAGATCACGCCACTGCACTCCAACCTGGGCAACAGTGGCAGAACAAGACTCCATCTCAAAAAAAAAAAAAAAGTCAGAAGCCAAATAATACACTGAGAAAAGCTGCTTGTCACAATTATCTTGAATTATCCTTGGTAGTAGCAGGCCTCACTAACCTTCAAAATTCTCTCATGTTAGATGCACATACATTTAAGTGTTACACATTTATTTTATCAATCTATTTCGCTCAGAATCCCACAAATATATTTAAATGTTTTATTTAAACATGAAATAATGTTTATTTTAAATGTTATTTAAAAAGAAGAGCTATTACTAGAATTCACTAAGACACTGAGTGATTTGGTTCCATGATACAAACCTACGGCAGCATGAAACTGAGATAAAGCATCAGCTAGCTGTCCAGCTGCAAGTAATTTCTTGCCCAATTCAAGATGTTTCTCAACATCTGCATTTACTCCACATTCGGCACCTAAAAATAAAATTAAAATCAGTTAACTTTCCACGAACCAAGATTCAATTCTAAAAAATATAATATTAAAAGTAGTTATCTGTCTCAGTCATCCACTCAGATGACAAAACTCACAGAAGCTGAAAAATGATGTAAAGAACATAACATAAAATACAAACCCTATTTCATTTTATGGAGTACAAGACAAAAAATATACCCATCTTGACCTAATTAGTCAAAAGAATGTAACCAGTCTAGAAAATAAAGGAAAGTTGTGTAATGCAGAAGTAGTAAAAATATTTTGAACAATAAAATGAAAATTGTTTGAGGTTAGAATCTCACCTTTAATGAATATCATATAGACTGTTATAACATTTAAGTATTTATTAAGCACCTATAATGCACTAGGCACTATTCTAGGTATCTGGCATAAGTGAGCAACATTCAAAAACTCCTGCCCCTCATACCCTCCTGGCACCTGATGTTATCGTGGGAGGAGACAGACATGATAAGTAAGTAAATTACATAGTATGTTACGTGAAAAGTACTGTGGAAAAAGTCAAGCCATGTAAAGAGGTAAGGATTTCAGGGTATTTAGAGTAGTAAACAAGGGGGTAAAGGGCAGGACTTCTTGAGAAGCTGACATCTGAGCAAGACTTGAAAAAAGTGAGGAACTCACCATGCAGACAGCTAGGAAAAGAGCTTCCAGGAAGAGGGACCAGCTAGTGCAAGGGTCCTAAGTCGGGAGCATGCAGATATGTTCCAGAAACAGCAGAGAGGCCTGGATGGCTGCAGCAGAGCCAAGAGGAAGATAGTAGTATGAGGTCAAAAAACTAGAGGACCTGACTATGGCTTTGAATATTTACTTGTCTTAAAATAGGGAACTACTGCAGAATCAATAACATGATCTGATGGACTAGGCCAATTATCAATGTATATTGCCTCTTGGCTCTGAATTCATCCTTCAGTACTTACACTGCAATAAAGGCCTGGAGTTTGCAAGCATTTCCTCTTTACAGTGAGTATAATGTTATGCTTTGTCAGTATAGGGCACTGAAGCAACACTGCAGAAAGGACACTTCCTAGTTCTGCTTGCTGTATTTTAACTGTCTTCTGGCTCCTGCTGCATGGTCTGTCATGGGTTGGACTTCCTGGTGCATGGTATGGATGAGGAGGACATCCAGGGGTACTTAGCCATAGCTGTATGCCCAGGGGTCCAGTTCCTCAGTGACCTGGCAACATCAGCCCACACACTCCAGATTTCACACCCACAGAAGCACCTGGACTCCCTTCGTAGACAGGCTGACCAGCCTTGGCTCACCTATATGTGAAAGGATTGTTTTCTGCTTGCCCAGTTACTATGGACCAGCCACCCAGCAATCTTCTTCATCAGCAAACCTGGGCTACAGCTATACCTTCTCCAGTAAGATCTAAACCCCATCCTGGTAGAGGGGACCGCTTTTGCAGGTTGGTCCTTCCTTGAGGCTGTCTCTTAGTCCTAGAATATCCGTCAGAGTTCTCTTTACATCTTTAGTTACTCTTCTATCATAACTTAACGGTTCTGAAATTAAACTTCCCCTTTCTAAGTAACTACATGATTTCTGTCTCTCCTCAATGGACCATGAGTGACACACGATTGGTATTGGGAGCAGTCCTAGGGGACAGGCCCACAGAGATGCAATTTGAGGACTGGTTTGGTCAGGATCTTGGGCTTCAATGCAGTGTTAAGTTCATCGCCAATGGGAGATTAAATGCTGGTAATCCACCGTAGGTATTGGAGTCACAATTAACTAAGCTATCACTTTGGTTGACTGTAATGAAGTACTAACTGAGGCACATGTCTTAGAAGCCCAAGTGGCTGCTGCAACTGACCACAATGGCAGAAATTATGAAAATAAGTACTGTGATGTGGGGTGGGTTCTTTTGAGAGCACTAGAGCAGGGTCCCCAAGCCCCCAGCCATGGACCAGTACCAGTTCATCGCCTGTTAGGAACTAGGCCACACAGCAGGAAGTGATCAGCAAGCCAGCGAACATTACCACCCGAGCTCCACCTCCTGTCAGATCATTAGATTCTCACAGGAGCACAAACCGTATCATCAATTGCGCATGCAAGGGACTAGGTTGTGCATTCCTTATGAGACTCTAACTAATGCCTGATGATCTAAGGTGAAACAGATTCATCCCGAAACCGTCCTTCCCCTACCCAACCCGGTCCGTGGAAAAACTGTCTTCCACAAAATCAATCCCTGGAGCCCAAAAGGTTTGGAAATTGCTGCACTGGGGCACCTACAGGGAGAAAATAACCAGCTCAGATCCAACTTTCAGCTCAAGTCGTGGTCAGATTCAGCTGAAAATCAAATATAAAATTTAATTTGATTATAAGGGCTGCTGAATTAAAACAATAGCTGAATTCATGGTCTCACCAAGTTTCTCCTGTGAAAGTTAGGGCACAGACTATTAAAGAACAGAATCCTTAAATTTGGAATGGGAATATTTATTTGGACCCAAATGAAACTGACCAATTTGAACCCCCAAGTCCTTCTGAGTCTCCCTTACCAGAAGTAGTTTTCCCGCCTTGTCTGAGAAGATGAGTCTTCCACTGCTTAAAAACCTGAGGACAGCTTTACCTATGGTGGAGGCCTTAAAAGAGGATGTTCATCCTCAAGACACACCCTAACCACTGCCATTGTCACTAACCCATGTCTAATCTTGGCAGGCTCCAGAGGAACAGGTATATACTATGACCCAAAGGAAGTAGCTGAACACACCAAAAGATCTGCTGATAAACGAGCAGAATCCCACAGAACATACATGGCAATAGGTTCTAAAGGTGCTAGACCAGGAGGGTGAAATATAACACTACATTGGCTCTAATTCATTTATATGTGCACGCTTATAAAGCAGAGGTCAACAAACCGTTTTTTGTAAATAAAGTTTTACGAGAACGGGGCCATGCCCATTAATGGATGGGCCATATTGCCTATGGCTGCTTTCACACTGTAGCAGCAGAACACAGTTGTTGTGACAAAACCCATATGGCCTCTAAAACCTAAAATATTTACAATCTGACTCTTTACAGAAAAGGTTTGACTACTTCTATACTAGAGATCCCACATTTAATGTGTTAACTCACTGGAAGTGGCTTTAATAGCTTACTTGATTGGCTGACTGAAACTTGAAGTTTAATTTAATTAGTTAAACATTAATTATATTAATTTAACATTTAATAAGGCTGAGGTTCCAAAGTTTCCCTAGCATAATAAGAGAGGAATCCAAAGGCTTAGAGAGACAAGAAGGTTGGACTGGATTGATCATGTGTTACCTACACACCAAACTGCCACTTATGTCCATGAGAGGGCCTAGAAAACACTCCTTTTACTAAGGCACTGAGAAGCCTATTAGTGGCCAGGCGCAGTAGCTCATGTCTGTAATCCCAACACTCTGTGAGGCCAAGGCAGGAAAACTGCTTCAGGCCAGGAGTTCAAGAGCAGCCTGGGCAACATAATGAGACCTCATCTCTACAAAAATATAAAATAATTAACCAGGCATGGTGGCACACACCTGTAGTCCCAGCTATTTAATACTCGGGGGGCTGAGGCAGGAGGATGGATCCTTTGAGCCCAGGAGTTCAAGCTTGCAGTGAGCTATGATCGTGCCACTGTATTCCAGTCTAGAAGACACAGTAAACCTTGTCTCTGAAACAAATTTTTTTTTTTTTTTTTAAAGAGAACGAGAAATGTATTAGTGAGGGACCACCTACAAGGTTTTCAAAATTCTTGTCACTCCCCTTTGTAGGACAGGTATGACTACAGGAGGAAGTCAATATTGAGATAAGTTGAATTCAGTGGGGATGATGGGATTTTAGAGTTGCACAGAAACTTAAGCAGTAGCACTGAACCATCAGAGACAAGGTGGCCACATCAATGCAGAGGCTCTTAATAATCAGGTAGATAAAATGACATACTCTATGGATGTCACTCAACCTCCTTCTCCATCATATCTAAGCTTGTGCAATGGACCCATGAACAAAATGGCTATGGTGACAGGGATGGAGATTATGAATGGGTTCAAAAACAAAGATTAGGCCAGGTGCGGTGGCTCAGGCCTGTAATCCCAGCACTTCAGGAGGCCAAGGCAGGCAGATCACCTGAGGTCAGGTATTCGAGACCAGCCTGGCCAACATGGCAAAACCCCATCTCTACTAAAAATAAAGAGATTAGCTGGGTATGGTGGTGCATGCCTGTAATCCCAGCTACTGGGGAGGCTGAGGCAGGAGAATCGCTTGAACCTACGAGGTGGAGGTTGTGGTGAGCCGAGATCTTGCCACTGCACTCCAGCCTGGGCAACAATGCAAGACTCTGTCTCAAAAAACAAAAACAAACAAAACAAACAAACAAAAAACACACAGATTAGTCCTTTCCAAAACTGAAAAAAGTGATCTGGCTAAAGCTATTGCAGAGCATCCGATATGCCAGCGCTGGAGACCAACGCTGAATTCCCAGTATGGCACCATGGGTAGGAGGAAAGAGACAGCTGGCCACCTAGTGGCAGACTGATTTAATTTGGTTCTCTTCCATAATGCATCCGTTTCTCATATTCCAGATATGAATTTGCCTGCAAGGCTTCTGCCAACTCCACCATTCATAGACTCACAGAATGTATTACCTACCATCACAGCATTCTATACAGCACTGTCTCTCATTAAGGAATTCACTTCATAGCAAATGAGGTGGACAATGTGCTCAGGACACTAAGATTAATTGGTTTTACCATTACTCCATCACCTAGAATGGCTTACTAAAGAGTTAAGTAGCAGCACTAGTTAGCAGACAAAAACCTGAAAGGATGGGGCTCTGTTTTACAAGCTGCAGTTGAGTTTATTATTTCAATCACAGACCATTATATGATGCTATTTTGCCCACAGTCAGAATATGTCAGTCCAGGAATGAAGAAGTAGAAGCAGGCATGGATCCTCTCATTATTATACCCACATAACCCACTTGCAAAATTTCTGCTTCTAGTCCTGGCAACTTTGAGCTCAGATGGTTTGGAGATCTTAGTCCTTAAAGGAGAAATGCTTCCAAAGGGTACACAACAATGCTTCCGATTAATTGGAAGATGAGACTGCCACATGGTCATTTTGTACTTCTTATGTCACTGAAACCAACAAGCCAAAACATTGGTTAATCTACTAGTAGGAAAAATGAATCCGAATTACCAAGGGCAAACAAGTGTGCTATTTTGCAATGGAGGCAAAGTAGGATAAGTGGAACCCAGAAGATTCTCTAGGGTGTGTCATACTACTTTTATGCCCAATACAAAGTTAATGAAATGTTACAGCAACCAAAAAACAGAGCAAATAAGACACAGTCCCTTCAAGAAGGAAAGTTTATGAGCCACTCAATCAGGTTTTTAAAAAAAAAAAAAAAACCAGAGTAGCTGAAATTCTGGCAGAAGGAAAGAGAGGTATAGGACAGGGAGTAGATGAAGGAAGCCACATATATCAGCTACCATCTCAGATCAGTTACAGACACAAGCTATGTAGTAGCTTTGCATATTTTCTCTTTGATTATATACATGTTTATTTGTATATACAGTCAATCTTCATATTTCAGATTCTGTATTTGTGAATTAGCCTGTGCACTAAAATGCATTTGTAATCCCCAAACTCATATTCACAGCATTTTCACAGTCATTCAAGAACACATGCATGTTCAGGGCAGCAAAATACTGAAATCACTCCAAGCATATGTTCCAGTTGAGGTTGAACAAGGTAACACTCTATCTTCCTGTGTCAGCTTTCATATTATAAACAAGTGTCCTTTCCACTGTACATTTGGTGCTACTTTTTTGTGTATGCTTCCTGTCACTGATTTCACCATTTCAAGTGACTCCCAAGCATAGTACTGAAGTACTGTCAGGTGTTCCTATGCTTAGGAAAGCTGGGCTGTGCCTTACTGAAAAAAATCGTGTGTTAGTTAAGCTTTCTTCAAGTATGAAAGATAGTGCCATTAGCCGCAAGTTCAATGTTAATAGATCAACAATATATAGTAAGGTGTCTTCAAATAGAAACACACAGAAAACAAGGTTATGTCTTGATCTGTTGACTTAAGTTGTGATTTGAGGCTTACAGAAACTTAACCCTGTATTTCCCCTAAGAGAAATGGTTCAATATTTGCTAATGCAGTGTTCACGATGACTCTACAGAACATAACCACCATGAATAACAAGAATTACCGTACTAACCATATTTTTCTCCCTAATTCCCAATTTTATTTTATATACAAATTGCTGAAGTTAACTTTACAATTTAGTCTTTATATAACTGAATACTGAGTGGGACGGTGATGGAGTAAGAGTAGTAATTTATGTAGTCAGTGATGGATATGTGACTGATAGAACCAGGAGTCTTCTCCATTAGGGTATGGGTAAGAACTTCTTCACTGCAAGGATAGCTTATTTTTTTAGTTAGAAAATTGTCTCAGGTCTTCTATTCAGGCTGCTATAACAAAAATACCATAAACTAGATGGCTTATAAACAACATTTACTTCTCACAGTTCTAGAGGCTAGCAAGTCCAAGATCAAGGTGCCAGCAGATTCAGTGTCTGATGAGGGCCCATTCCTCATAGACTGCATTTTCTTGTTGAGTCCCCGTGTGGTGAAAGGGCAAAACAAGCTCCTTCAGGCCTCTTTTATAGGGCCAATAATCCCAGTCATGAGGGCATAATCTAATCACCTTCTCCTTAAGGCCCTGCCTCTCAATACTGTCACATCGGATTAGGTTTCAACATATGAACTCGGGGTATGGGGGGAACACAAATATTCAGACCATAGCAAAAATGAAGTCGCTTTGTTGTACTGGTATTGAAATATGTGCAGAAAGGCACGTACAGAAACTAAGTAGCCAAAGCATTTCTCCTTTATGGTGAGCATGATGTTAAGCTTTTTGGGGTGCTGAAGGACATTACAGAAAGAAAATCAAAACAATGGTTGCTTGGGAGGGTAAAAGAAAAGACAAACTGGGAAGAGGCAGGAGGGAACTGTTGGTAATGTTCTCATCTTGCTTAGAGGTGTGGGTTACACAGTTATATGCAGTTATCAAAACTGAGCAAATATACACTTTAAAATATGGACATTTCATTGTACATTAATTTTACATGCAAACAAAAGTTGGTTATATGCCTGTTAAAGTATTTAGGGCCATGTATACTGGTGTTATTTTGAAATGCATTTTTTTCAAGGATTAATGGTTGGATAGAGAAATGCCCAGATGTGTATGTGTTAAAACAAACATATTAAAATATCAGTGGTAGAATCTAGATGATGGGTATAGGGACGAACACTGTAAAATTCTTTCAACTTTGCGAAATGTTTAACAATAAAATGTTGGGAATATATACACTATGGTGTTATAATGGGAGAATGTACACAGGGTACTGTGAGGGCACAAGTTCAGGCACCTAACACAGTTAAAATTAAATAAAACTTAAACTTCTTTCACAGTCATACCAGTAAGAGTTTAAGTACTCAATAACTAGTGGCTAGTATAGGAGAGAAAAAATAATTTTCTGTCTTCATAAACTAGGACTCCCTATAACAAAAGACAGATTAACAAGAGTTGTTTCATATGTATACCTCAAACATACATGGAAGAAAACTCAAGAGAATCGAGTAAATCTCCAGAGTAGATTTCAAAGAAAGAGTTTAAACTTCAGCAGAACACCATCATTTGCTAAAATAAAGGAAGTGGAGGGTGATGGGGAAATCTGTTACAGGGGGATGGCCAGGAAAAACACTGAAAACAAGAGTAAGATTTGTTGTACAGTTTTAAGTCAATGCCTTTTCCATTTAGTGGCACCTCTTTTCCTAGTGCAGAGCAGGGAAAAATATTTCCCTTATAGATGTAAATTTCTCTGATAAAAGGGCAACTTTTCAGAGCTATTCTTGGGTCTACAGTTTCTCAAAATAACCAACTCTAAATAACTAATATGACAAAGAGACATATTTTGGAGTAGCATATTGTGGGTTCCTAAAGTCGTATTTTGGGGTAGTGTGACCTGAGCTCCAACACCACTGCATGGGACAATGTAAATGATACCAAATATCTCCCATCAATGCAGAAAGTTCCAATGGACAGCCCTGGGGAATTCCCCTGAAGGCTCACCTGAAACCTGAAGGAAAAGTAGGAAGGATGCTACCTTTGTCGAAAAGGCTGGCATAGGGAAACCAACCATCCAAAAACAAAGGACATGACATTTAAATGCCTAGATGTCACATGATTAATAAGGCTTTCAAAAAAAAAAGTCTAGTATTTCGGCTAGCTCTCCTTGCCATCATGATGTAATTATTCTGGAGTGGAACACTTTAAGTGCTAGGTGACTCTAATAAACATCCGGAGAGGAAGAAGGAAACCAATTCATTATCTACATGATAATCCAGGTGACATGATGATGACATGACCATGGAGCAGTAGCAGTGAACACAGAAAAAATAAGAAAGAAGACACACACGACTTATATTAACAGGCTAGATATGGAGGTCAAGTACAGAAAAAGCAGGAGTCCAGGATACCCAAAGCAACTTACTGAGCAACTACCTGCCATTTTAGTCACCAAAAGCACTGAACTCCCTATTTCACCTAATACAGCAAAAAGCTGATTGGAATTCACTTTACCTTGCTCTTTCTCCTTCTAAACACAGTAGCTTTCTCAGCCTTTCATATTCCTGCTCTGTAGTTTCTCCATAGTGTCTTAGTAGGTTGGCACAAAAGTAATTGAATCCTTTGGTTGCCTGTTGGACCCCTTGGTATAAGGAATGGAAAGAAAGGAAGAGAGATTTTAGGGCTCAGAACATACCCTCCCAAAATATGACTGCAGGAGACCAGAATATGCCATCCCAAAACATACTTTCTTGGCATATTATTTGAAGCTGGTTATTCTAAGAAACTACAGACATAAAAACAGTTCTGAACACTTATTTTGTGAAAATAATGTATATATAAAGAAAATTTTCATAAGTAAAAGTGTCTGGTAGGTGAGCTCAGTGATGCAGACCTGTAATCCCAGCTATTCAGGTGGCTGAAGTGGGAGGATTGCTTGAGCCCAGGAGTTTGAGACTGGCCCGGACAATACAGTCAGACCCCGTATCTTATATAAACAATAAAAGTAGGCCAGTTGCAATGGCTCACATCTATTATCCCAGCACTTTGGGAGGCCAACACAGGAAGATCACTTGAGGCCAGGAGTTCAAGACCAGTCTGGACAAGAAAAACACCATCTCTCCAAAAGTTTTAAAAATGAGCCAGGTGTGGTGGCACACACCTGTAGTCCCAACTACGTAGGAGGCCGAAGCAGGAGAATCACTTGAGGCCAGGTGCTACAATTATGCCACTGCACTCCAGCCTGGGCAACAGAGCATGATCCTGTCTCAAAAAAAAATTTTTTTTTAAGAAAAAGAAAAAAGAAACTTTATGAGGAGAAATGTAATACGAACAGAATTAAGAAGCTACTACGTGCTGGAAACTTCTGTATCTTCATTTCACTAAATCATCAAAATAACCCCAGGAAGTAAACGTCTTTTCATAGTTTTAAAACTGAGGCTCAAGGAAGTTAACCATTCTGCCCAAGGACTCACAACAACTGTCAAAACAAGATCCACTTCCAAAGACCAGTTTTCTTTTCAGCACAGTGAACAATCCTTTTCCCCATGTAAACCAGCCTAACCTTTCCACAGTTACTAGGCTTTTCATGCTTCATTCACTCAACCCATCATTTTACATAACATTTTAGCTACAATCGTTTCCAACCTCACAGGATGAACCGGAAATCTAAAGGGAGCCAAGAACACATGTAAAAAACTCTTTGAACTGCTATGTCAAGCCATGTCATGCTCTCACCCCAGAGGGTGAGTTACTCTGCAAACTAAATTTCTTTTGCCTTCTAGGATAAAAAGAGTATCCACCATTTCTTCTTTTCAGAATAAAACTGAGATCTTTATTACATTACAATTTTACCCAACATAATTTCCATTTAATTATATGATAATATCACTTCCTCTTCAAAAATTTCCATGGCACACTCTAATCATTCAGAGAAAATGAATTATTCTTCTGTTGGTGCGCTTTGGTCACATTTCCATAACAGAACTTGCCACAGTGTAAGAGCTGGTGGTATAGACCCTTCTTTCCCCATAAGAGGCATTGTGCCTCCTCACTGAGATGTTCCCAGCTCTCATCTTACCTTCTTCCAAATCCAGCCCCTATGCTGCTGCCAGGGCAATCCTTCAAAATGCACTTATACTAAAAATTCTGCAGAATTTTCACATCATTGGCTAGATTAAAACTAAATCCCTTCAGATATAAAGGCAAACAACACCTTTCAGAGTCAGGTCTCGTGATGCAGGTCCAGCCTTATCATCCATCATTCCTCCAGCTCTTACTTCATACTCCTATAAAAAACTAAACCTGTTATACTTCTCTGAATATACCACGTTCTCATGCTTCATCCCCTTGCATTTGCTATCACATAAAATGGTCTTCCACACTTGCCCACCAAAGAAATTCCTACTCATCCATCAAGACTCTGCCCTCATGTCTTGAAACCACTCCCATGGAGAAGTGCACAACAGGCATTTACTATGATTCTCAGCTACACTGTGGCCCGGGGACAGACAACACCGTGCATCTGCACTGAGAGTCATGAGTCCCAGAACAAGGGTGTGACAGGGACACATCACATTCCTGCCTGTCCAGGACATGAAGCCAGTGCAGCCCCCTAACATGCAGCAGAGACCTCAACCACACCTATCAGGACTAGTGCCTATGCTCATCATTGGAGTATTCGTGGGCAAGCTAGGTGGTCTAGCTCTACCCAGCTATCTCGCCCTGACCCACTGCTAAACAGAAGCTCAGGGGACGAGGGAATTCCATTGTTTAGCTGATCACCTGAAGAAACACAGTGAATCTCAAGTGTAAACAAAGATCAGGTACATATCTGTCTGCTTTTGCTGCTGCTGGCTCATACCAGTAAGTACCACCTACAGGTCTGTAGGTTGAATTGCACAACAAATATAAAACCTGCCAACAAAAATACACAAGGGTATAAAAGCAAAGCAAAAGACTCTACCCTAGAGCATACTCTATAGGCACAAGGCAGGTTGGGGGAAAGAGAAAAAAAAATTCCATCTAAATGAAGTAAATTCAAACAACAAGTATCAGCTTCTCTAGATGAGAACGAATCAGCATTAAGAATTTGGGTACTGGCCGGGCGCGGTGGCTCAAGCCTGTAATCCCAGCACTTTGGGAGGCCGAGACGGGCGGATCACTAGGTCAGGAGATCAAGACCATCCTGGCTAACCCGGTGAAACCCCGTCTCTACTAAAAAATACAAAAATCTAGCCGGGCGAGGTGGCGGGCGCCTGTAGTCCCAGCTACTCGGGAGGCTGAGGCAGGAGAATGGCGTGAACCCGGGAGGCGGAGCTTGCAGTGAGCTGAGATCCGGCCACTGCACTCCAGCCTGGGCGACAGAGCGAAACTCCGCCTCAAAAAAAAAAAAAAAAAAAAAAAAAGATTTTGGGTACCACGAAAAATCTGAATGTTGTGACACCACCAAAAAGACTGCACTGGCTTTCTAGCAATGGACTATAACCAAAATGAAAATTCAGAAATGAGAGAAAAGAATTCAAAGTGGGAATTGTAAAGAAGCTCAATGAGATCCAAGAGAAGGTTGAAAACCAACACAAAAATAACCAAAAAAGCAATCTAGGAAATGAAGGAAGAGATAGATGTCTTAAAAAAAAAAAAAAAAACTTCTGGAAGTGAAAAATTCATTTAAGGAATTTCAAAAAAACAGGCAAAATTGTCCAAAGCTTAACAATAAACTGGACCAAGAAGAGGAAAACATTTCAGAGCGTGAAGGTTGGTCTTTTAAATTACCCAGTCAGACAAAAAAAAGAATTTGTTTTAAAATTTCAAAAGAATTTTTAAAACCAGACAAAGCCTTTGAGAAATACGGGATTATGTAAAACAACCAAACCTACAACTTACAGGCATTCTGAAGGAGAAGAAGAAAAAGTAAGAAATTTTAAAAAACATTTTGAGGAAATAAAACAGGAAAAATCCCTTGATATTGCTAGAGATGTAGACAACCAGATATCAGGAATTCACAGGGCACCTGGAAGATACCATACAAGACGAACATAACCAAGGAATATAGTCATCAGACTATCAGCAAATCTTAAAGGCAGTTAGACAGAAATGTCAAATCATTTACAAAGGGAATCCCATCAGATTAAGAGTGAAATTCTCAGCAGAAACCTTACATGCCAGAAGAGTCTGGGGCCACGTTTTAGACTCCGAAAACAAACAAACAAAAACTCTAACCAAGAATTTTATATCCTTCCAAACTAAGCTTCATAAATGAAAGAGAAACAAAGTCTTTTACAGACAAGCAAACACTAAAGGAATTCATCACCACTAGACTAGACCTATAAGAAAAGTGCAAAAGAGTTCTAAATGTGGAAACAAAAGGATATTTGCCATGATAAAAGCACATGTAAATACAAAGCTCACAGATCCTACAAAGCTATTACACAATTGTGACTCCAAGGCAACTAGCTAACAACACTAAGACAGGAACAAATTTTCACATATCAATATTAACCTTGCAGGTAAATGGCCTAAATGCTCCACCTAACAGATACCGCGGCAAACTGGATAAAAAAAGACACAACCATCTGCGGCCTACATGAGCCTTGCCTAATGGCTAAAGACACCTATAGACTTAAAGGGGTGACAAAAGATGTATCACACAAATGGGGAAAAAAGCAAGCTGAAGCAAACATTCTTATATCAGATAAAACAGACTTTAAACCAACAACAATTTAAAATAAAATTTTAAAAAGGCAAAGAAGGCCTTCCACAATGGTAAGTGATAGCATCTCCAAAAGTTAAAAATACCAAATGCATGACAGTACTCCCGTGACTGGTTAATAGGGTGGTAGTTCACTAGCCCATCGAGATGTCTTATTTAAGGGAAATGTGTGGGCGATCTTAGTTTCATGGCCCTAAGGTAAGAACTAGATGCCAGGTATAGTTTCAGTATAGTCACCCCCAAGTGTTAAGGGCCCAGAGCGAGGGCAGTAACACACCCAGGAGGGATGATGATTTCTCGGAGGTTGGTAGATTAAGAGACCAAAGCTTGGTAGGGGATATCCATGTTGGCAAGGTTAATCTTGACTGAAATGCACTGTCAGTGAATGAATGTATGCACTATGTAATATCAAGGGTTTCCAATAGTGGTCGACATTCATGGATCAAGTTTTATCATGTGAGTATAATGTCTGAATGTGTGATAGTTGATTAGGGGATTGTTAGTACATGCTTATATACATGTGGAATTGATCTTTAATATAAGGTTATGTGTGTATGTACTATGTACAATCAAGCATTTATAGCGTTACATATTATTCATGGGGATTAACAGTAATGCACAAAGTATATAGGAGTACTAATATATTAGTATTGGCAGTCAATACTGACATATTAGTTAAAATGTGTGCCGAAAAGAATACAGAGAATAGTTTAATTACAACTTCAGCTTTGGGTGTTGATGGTGAAGTGGGAATGCTTTTTCTCCGAGTTGTCCTGGAGAGAGACTCACCATTTCTAGTTTACAAGACCAGAGTATTGAGTTATATACTACAAGGGCAGTTTCATTTAAGTAGCTTATTTTAAATTAGGGCAGTGAGTGGTATAAGGGCAAGGATAATGGGGAATTACATAATAGATGTTGTCTGTCCAATGGTAACAAAAGGATGTTTGACTGGCTATCCTCTGATTCATGTGAGTGTAAGCAGGTCGGCCACTAAAATTCAGAACAGGCATTGACTTAATGGGCAGAATATTATGCTTTGTTGTTTGAATGTATGTAGTACAAGAATAACTGCTAGAATGAGAATAGAGAATAGAAGGGCCAGTACACCTCCTAGTTTATTAGGGATGGATCGTTAGATTGTGTATGCAAACAAAAAGTATCATTCTGGCTTAATGTGGGGTAGGATACTGAGAGGGTTGGCTAAAGTGTAATTGTCTGGATCTCTCGGGAGGTCAGGTGAAAATAATACTAGAGTTATTAGAAGGAAGAGGAGAAAAATTAGACCTAGGATATCTTTGGTTGTATAGTAAGGGTGGAAGGTGATTTTGTTGGAATCTGATGAAATTTCTGAAGGGTTATTGGGTCCTGTTTCATGCAAGAATAAAAGGTGGAGAATTGCTATGGCTATAATGATGAAGGGTAGGATAAAAAGGAAGGTGAAAAGTCGTGTAAGGGTGGCTTTATCAACTGAGAACCCACCTCAGATTCATTGAACAAGGTCCATTCCAATATACGGAATGGCTGATAACAGATTTGGAATTACTGTAGCGCCTCAGAATTATATTTGGCCTCATGGGAGTACGTAGCCTATAAACGCTGTTGCTACAGTTGTGCGTAGGAGGATAATACCAATAATTCAGGTTTCTAGGAGCATGAATGACCTGTAATATAAACCTCGGCCAATGTGCAGGAAGAGGTAAATGAAGAATATTGGAGCGCCGTTAGCGTGAAAATAGTGGACTATTCTGCCATGGTTTACATCTCGGTTGATATGGGCAACCGAAGAGAAAGCAGTTAAGGTGTCTGGTGTGTAGTGTATGGCCAGAAATAATCCTGTGATGGTCTGAAGAATTAAGCAGGTGCCAAGAAGTGTGCTGAAATTTCATCATGTAGAGATGCTGGATGGTGTGGGGAGATCAATAAACGAATAATTTATAATTCTAATTAGTGGGTGTATTTTACATACATTGATCATTAGTGTTCTTACAGTTGAAGTACAACGATGATTTTTCATATCATTAGTCATGGTTACAAGCCATGTGGGAATGACATATGCTTTATTCTTAATAGGTATTATTTTGGTTATCGGATTTGTAGGTTTGTCTTCAAAACTTTCTCCTATTTATGGAAGTTTAGGGTTAATTACTAGTGGTGCTGTGGGTTGTGGTATTGGGTTGAATTATGGTGGGGCTTTTATAGGGTTAACAGTCTTTTTAATTTATTTAGGTGGGATGATGGTTGGTTTTGGTTATACTGCAGCGATAGCTACTGAGGAATACCCTGAGACATAAGGATCAAGTATTGATATTTGATGAACTTTATTATTAGAGTTATTAATAGAATTGGTGTTGATTTGATGAATGGTTGGATATGACGGGGTGGTGATTACAATTAATTTTAGTAGTGTAGGAAGTTGAATAATTTTTGAGGGTGAGGGGCCAGGGTTGATTCATGAGGATTCTGTGGGTGCAGGTGCTTTATATAATTATGGGTGTTGATTGGTGGTGGTTGCTGGTTGAGCATTGTTTGTTGGTGATTATGTTGTAATTGAAATTACTTGGGGTAATAGATTAGATAATTAAGAGTAGAGTTAGAAAGGAGGGGATAAAAAAGGAACAGAAATAAAATTTAATTAGGCCTTTTTGAGTGCATATGGTAATGGAGGCTGTAATGTGGGTCTGTGAAATTATCTTTGGTATGGACTTTTCTAATCAAAGTAGGTCTAGTAGAAGTGAAGCCAGATTTTGGCTTGTAAGTAGGCTTGAGCGAGGGGTTGTATGACGGACTGTGGTTGAGTAAAATCCTAGTATATTGGAGAAGTTAAATGTCTGTAACGGATATTTTAGCTTAAGATTATTAGTTATAAGACTGAGCTCCACTGCTAGCAAAATCCCTAGGGTAGTTACACTTAGGGCTGTAAGTATAACTTACAGGCAAGACAACCAAAAAACTTGAGGCAAGACAACCAAAAAAAGGAAACCACAGGTCAATATCCCTGATGAAAATAGAAGTAAACATATGCGACAAAATACTAGCAAACTAAATCCAACAGCACACACAAACACACACACACACACACACACACACAGAGGTGGTATTGTTGTTTGGGGGGAAGAGGTAGGGATAACACTAATGGTGATGAGAAATCCAGTGAAGATACTGCCCATTATCAGGTATTTAATTGAATTAGTTAGGAAGGGATTACTTTCGTTAATAATAATTAGAGTCGTGAAGTGGGGTTGTCCTATTAGAGCGAAGAAAATAATTCTGATACTACAGACAGCTGTTAAAGAGGTGGCAATAAGAGTAATAGAAAGGGCTCACGTGTTGATATATGACATGTTTGCAGTTTCGATAACAAGGTATTCAGAGTAAAAGCCTATTAGGAAAGGCATACCTGTAAGTGCTAAGCTGCCAATAATAAGGGAGGAAGAGGTAAGGGGTAAGGTCTTAAACGTCCTCCTCTTTTTTAAATATCTTGTTCATCGTTGAGGTTGTGGATGATGGATCCTGAACACATAAATAATATAGCTTTAAAAAAGGTATGGGTGCAGATGTGTAGGAATGCTAGGTGTGGTTGATTAATGCCAATTGTGAATACTATAAGGTCTAGTTGAGGTGGAGAGTGTTATCATTTTTTTGATATCATGTTGTGTTAGAACACAGATTGCTGTAAATAAGGTGGTAATAGCCCCTAAACATAGTGTAAAGGTTTGGATTAATACACTATTTTCTATTAGGGGGTAGAAGCAGATGAGCAGAAAAACTCCTGCTACAACTATAGTGCTAGAGCGGAGAGGGCTGAGACTGGGGTTGGGCCCTGGGGTTATTATTATTTATATAATAATAAAAGGTTCAATACAACAAGGAGATTTAACTATGCTAAATATATACACACTCAACCCTGTAACACCAAGATTCATAAAACTACTCCTACTAGACCTAAGAAAACAGATCAACAGCCACACAATAATAAAGAGACTTCAACCCTCCACTGACAACACAAGACAGACTATCAAGACAGAAAGTGAACAACGGAACTCCAGACTTAGACTAAACTCTAAACCAAACGGACCTAGTAGACATTTACAGAACACTCTATCCAACAATTGCAAAATATACATTTTTCTCATCTGTGTGTGGAACACTCTTAAAATCAACCATATGCTTGACCATGAAAAGTTTCAATAAACTCAAAAAAAGTCAAAATCATATCAGGTATTTTCTTCAACCACAATGGAATAAAATTAGAATTCGATACCAAATGGAACTCTGAAAACAACACAAGTACATGAAAACTAAACCACCTGAATTACTTTTGGGCGAGTAATGAAATTAAAGCAGAAATCAAAATAATTTTTGAAACAAATGAAAACAGAAACATAGCATACCAAAACCTCTGGGATACAACAAAAGCTGTGCTAAGAAGCAAGTTTACAGCATTAAATGCCTACATCAAAAAGACAGAAAGATCTCAAATGAACAACCACACACCACACCTCAAGGAACCAGAAAAATAACACAAACCCAAAACTAGCTGGGAGAAAAGAAATAAAAAGATCAGAAATGAACTAAATGAGAGGTGACCAAAAAATAAAAATAAAAAAAATAAAAAGATTAAAAACATCAACAAAACAAAAACTTCTTTGAAAGGATAAACAAAATTGATAGACCACTAGCTAGACTCACCAAGAAAAAAAGAGAAGATTCAAATAAGCACAACCAGAAATGAGAAAGGTGACAACTGATACCACGGAAATACAAAAGATCATCAGAGACTACTATGAACATCTTTAAGCAAACTAGAAAACTTACAGGAAATGGACAGATTCCCAGAAACATACAACCTCCCAAGATTTAACCAAGAAGAAATAGAAATCCTGAATAGACCAATAATGAGCAATAAAATCAAATTAGTCCTAACAAAATCTTCAGGAAAAACAAAAAAACAAAAAGTCCAGGACATATTTACAGCCAAATTTTACCAGTCATACAAAGAAGAGCTGGTTACCAATCTTACTGAAAGTATTCCAAAAAAAAAAATCAAGGAGGAAGGATTCCTCCCTAACTCATTCTATGAAACCAGTATCAACCTGATACCAAAATGAGGCAAGGCAACTGAAACAAGGAAACCACAGACCAATATCCCTGATGAAAATAGAAGTAAACATATGCAACAAAATACTAGCAAACTAAATCCAACAGCACACACACACACACGCACACACAAACCCATCATAATCAACTGAGCTTTGTCTCTGGGATGCAAGCATGGTTCAAAATATGCAAACATATGTGGTCCACCACATAAACACAATTAAAAACAAAACCCAAATGATCATCTTAATAGATACAGAAAGGGTTAGCACAGTGGCTCACACCTGTAATCCCAGCACTTTGGGAGGCTGAGGCGGGAGGATCACTTGAGGCCAGGAGTTCAAGACCAGCCCGGCCAACATGGCAAAACCCCATCTCTACAAAAAATTAGTCAGGCGTGGTGGTGCATGCCTGTAACCCCAGCTACTCAGGAGGCTGAGGCACAAGAATCACCTGAAGTGGGAGGCGTAGGTTGCAGTGAGCCGAGATAGAGCCACTGTACTCCAGCCTGGGAGACAGTGTAAGACTCTGCCTCAAAAAAAAAAAAAAAAAAAAAAAAACACTGTAGAAAAAGCAGTCTATGAAATCCAACACCCCTGTATAAAAATTCCTCAAGAAACTAGACATTGAAGAAGCATACCTGAAAATAATAAGGTATGCTGAAAAAAAAGCCATCTATAACAAACCCACAGCCAGCACCATACTAAACAGGCAGCACTGAAAGCATTTCCCTTGAAAACTGGAACAAGACAAGGATGCCCATTCTCACCACTCGTATTTGCCACAGTACTGGAAGTCTTAACCAGAGCAATCAGGCAAGAGAAAGAAATAAGAGGCATCTAAATAGGAAGTCAAATACCTCTCTTCAGTGATTATATGATTCTACACCTAAAAAACCCTAAAGACTCCACCAAAAGGCTTCTGGAACTGATAAGAAACTTCAGTAAAGTTTCAGCATACAAAATTAATGTACAAGCAGCAGTAACATTTATATATACTGACAACATTCAAGCTGAGAACCAAATCAATAACACAATCCCATTTTTAATAGCCACACACAAAAAGTAACATACCTAGGAATACAGCTAACCAAGGAGGTGAAACATCGCTAAAGGAAGAACTATTAAACATTGCTCAAAGTAGTCATACATGACAGAAGCAAATGGGAAAACATTCCATGCTCATGGGTTGGAAGAATCAATATCATTAAAATGGCCATACTGCCCAAAGCAATCTACAGATTCAGCACTATTCCTACCAAACTACCAATGTCATTTTTCACAGAATTAAAAATATTCTAAAATTCATATAAAACCAAAAAAGAACCTAAATAGCCAAAGCAATCCTTAGCAAAAAGAACTAAGCTGGAGGCATCACATTACCCAACTTCACACTATAAGGCTACAATAACCAAGACAGTATGCTTTGGGTAGTATGTGGATTGCTTTAGGTAGTGTTGTCATTTTAATGATATTATATTCTCCAAATCCATGAGCAAAATTGATAGACTGTTAACTAGATTAACTAGGCATAGAGGAAACATACCTCAACATAATAAAGGCCACATATGACAAACCCACAGCCAATATACTGAATGGGGAAAAGCTGAAAGCATTCACCCTAAGAACTGGAACAGGACAATGATGTTCACTCTTACTATTCCAATTCAACATAGTACTGGAAGTCCTGGCTAAAGTTATTAGGCAAGAAAAAGAAATAAAAGACACTCAAATGGGAGAAGAGAAGGTCAAATTATGTCTCTTCACAAATATTATTTTTTTACCTAGAAAACCCTAAAGATTCTACTAAACGACTTCAAGACCTGATAAACAACTTCAGTAAAGTCTCAGTATACGAAACTATCGTATAAAAATCTGTAGCATTTCTATACACCAACAACATTGAGCCGAAAACCACATCAAGAATTCAATCCCATTTACGATAGCCATAAGGAAAAAAAATAAAATACCTAGGAATATATTGACCAAGGAGGTGAACAATCTCCATGAGAACTACAAAACACTTAAGAAACAAATCATATATGGCATAAACAGAAAAGCATCCCATGCTCATGAATTTAGAGACTATCATTAAAATAACCATACTGCCCATAGTAATCTGTAGATTCAACACAATTCCTATCAAATCACCAACGTCATTTTTCAGAGAATTAGGAAAAACAATTCTAAAGTTCATACAGCACCAAAAAACAGCATTAATAGTCAAAGTAATCCTAACTAAAAAGAACAAATCCAGAGGCATCATATTACTTGACTTCAAATTATACTACAAAGCTGTAGTAACTAAAATAGGCACATAGAACAATGGACTACAATAGAGAACCCAGAAATAAAACCGCATACCTACATCCAACTGATTGATCTTTGACAAAGCTGACAAAAATAAACAACAGGGAAATGACACCCTAATTCAATAAATGGTGCTGGGAAAACTGGCTAGCCATATGCAGAAGAAACTGGATCTCTATCTCCCAGCATATACAAAAACTACCTCAAGACAGATTAAACATTCTGGACATTGGCCTAGGCAAACAATTTATGATGAAGACCCCAAACACAAATGCAACCAAACCAAAAATAAATGGGACTTAACTAAAAAGCTTCTGCACATCAAAAGATTATCAACAGAGCAAAGAGACAAACTACAGAATGAGAGAAAACATTTGCAAATTATGTCTCTGACAAAGGACTAATATCCAGAATCTACAAGACACTCAAACAACTCAACAAGAAGAAAACAAATAACCCCATTAAAAAGTGGGCAAAGGGCCAGGTGCGGTGGCTCATGCTTGTAATCCCAGCACTTTGGGAGGCCAAAGCGGCCGTTCAGGAGGTCGGGAGATCGAGACCATCCTGGCTAGCACAATGAAATCCTGTCTCAACTAAAAATACAAAAAATTAGCCAGGCATAGTAGTGGGCACCTGTAGTCCCAGCTGCTCGGGAGGCTGAGGCAAGAGAATGGTGTGAACCTGGGAGGCAGAGCTTGCAGTGAACCGAGATCACACCACTGCACTCCAGCCTGGGCGACAGAGCAAGACTCTGTCTCAAAAAAAAGTGGGCAAAGGACATTAAGAGATATTTCTCAAAAGAAGACATATAAACAGCCAACAAACATGAAAAAATGTTCAACATCGCTAATTATCAGAGAACTGAAAATTAAAACCACAATGAAATATCAGTCATCTTACACCAGTCTGAGTGGTTATTACTAAAAAGTTCAAAAAAAAAATAATAGATGTTGGTACGGAGGTGAAGAAATTGTAACACTTATATACGGGTGGCAGCAATGTAAATTAGTTCAACCACTATGGAAAACAATATGGAGATTTATTAAAAAAAAAAAAAAAAAAAAAAAACAGAACTACCATTTGACCCAACAATCCCACTACTGGGTATCTCCCCAAAGGAAACCAAATCCTTATATTAAAGAAAAGGCACCTGCACTTGTATGTTTATCACAGTACTATTCACAATGGCAAAGTCATGGAATCAACCTAAGTGTCCATCGACGGTTGACTGGATAAAGAAAATGTGGCATATGGACAACATGGAATATTACATAACCATAAAAAAGAAAATGATGTCCTTTGCAGCAACATGGATGGAACTGGAGGCCATCAGTCTAAGTGAAATAACTCAGAAACAGAAAATGAAATACCATGTGTTCACAATTACAAGTGGGATCTAAACAATGGGTACACATGGACATAAAGATGTAAATAAGTTACTAGGGATTCCAAAAGAGAAGATGGAAGAGAGTGAGGGTTAAAAAATTACCCACTGGGTACAATGTTCATTACTAGGGTAACAGGTACACTAGAAGCCCACACCCCATGTAGTCCATTCTCACATTGCTATAAAGAAATACCTGAAACTGAATAATTTATAAAGGAAAGAAGTTTAATTGGCTCACAGTTCTGCAGGCTGTATGGGAACCATGGCTGGGGAGGCCTCAGGACACTCACAATCACAGAGAAAGGAGAAGCAGGCACCTCTTCATATGTCAGAGCAGGGGGAAGAGAGACAGAGGGAAAGTGCTACATACTTTTAAACAACCAGATATCATGAGAACTCTATTATGAGAAGAGCAATAGGGAGATAGAGGTAAACCATTAGAAACTACCCCCATGATCCAAATACCTACCACCAGGCCCCACCTCCAACATTAGGGATTACAATTCAACATAAGAGTAGGGTGGGGCACAGATCCAGACCATATCATTCTGCCCCAGCCCCTCCAAAATCTCATGTTCTCACATTGCAGAATATAATGATCCCTTCTCAACAGCCCTCCAAGTCTTAACTCATTCCAGCATTAACTCAAAAGTCCAAAGTCTCATCTGGGACAAGCCAAGTCCCTTCCACTTGTGAGCCTATAAAATCAAAAACAAGTTAATTACATCCAAGATACAATGGGACTATAGGCATTGGGTAAATAGTCCCTTTCCAAAAGGGTAAAACCAGCTAAAAGAAAAAGGTTATGGGCCCCATGAACGTGCTAAAACCCAGCAGGGCAGTTATTAAATCTTAAAGCTCAAAAATAATCTCCTTTGACTCCATGTCTCACATCCAGGGCATACTGCAACAAGGGGTGAGCTCCCAAGGCCTTGGGCAGTGTCACTCCTGTGACTTTGCAGGGCTCAGCCTGAGCAGCTGCTGTCAAGGGCTGGTGTTGAGTGGCTGCAGCTTTTCCAGGTGCATGGTGCAAGCTGTTGGTGGATCTACCATTCTAGGGTCTGAAAGATGGTGGTCATTCTCACAGCTCCACTAGGCAACGCCCCAGTGGAGACTCTGTGTGGGGGCTCCAACCCCACATTGCCCCTCTGCAATGCCCTAGTAGAGATTTTTCCATGAGGGCTCTGCCCCTGCAGCAGCCTTCTGCCTGAACATCCAGGCTTTTCCATACATCTGAAATCTAGGCTGAGGCTCCCAAGCCTCAACTCTTGCATTCAGCACCTGCAGGCTTAACACCATGTGGAATCTGCCAAGGGTTTGGGCTGGCACCCTCTGAAGGCCTGAGCTATATCTGGGCCCCTTTCAGCCATGGCTAGAGCTGGAGTACCTAGGATGCAGGCAGTAGTGCCCTAAGGCTACACAGGGTGGCAGGGTCCTAAGAATCACCCAGGAAACCTAGGTTTCTGGGCCTATGAGAAAGGAGCTGACTTAAGGTCGCTGAGATGTCTTGGAGCCCTTTTTCCCATTGTCTTGGCTATCAGCACTTGACTCCTCTTTACTTAAGCAAATGTAGTAAGTCTGCTTGAATTACTCCCCTGAAAATGGGTTTTTCTTTTCTACCACATGGTCAGGCTGAAAATTTTCCAACTCTTATGCTCTGTTTCCCTTTTAAATATAAGTTCAAATTTTACATCATTTCTTTGCTCATGAATATGAGCACTGGCTGCAAGAGGCAGTCAAGTCACATCTTGAACACTTTACTGCTTAGAAATTTCTTCCACCAGATACCCTAAATCATCTCTCTCAAGTTCAAAGTTCCACAGATCCATAGACTAGTGGTACAATGCCACTACTCTCTTTGCTAAAGCATAGCAAGAGTGGCCTTTACTCCAGTTCCCAGTAAGTTACTCATCTGCGGTCATTCTGAGTCATTCTGCGGTCATTCTCCTAGTACCACCAATTTTCTGTATTAGTCCATTCTCACATTGCTATGAAGAAATACCTGGAACTGGGTAATTCTTTTTTTTTTTTTTGAGATGGAGTTTCATTCTGTCACCCAGGTTCAAGTGTAGTGGCGCAATCTCGGCTCACTGCATCCTCCGTCTCCTGGGTTTAAGCAATTATCTGCCTCAGCCTCCCGAGTAGCTGAGATTACAGGTGCCCACCACCACACCTGGCTAATTTTTTTTTTTTTTTTTTGTATTTTTAGTAGAGATGGTTTCACTATCTTGGCCAGGCTGATCTTGAACTCCTGACCGCGTGATCCACCCGCCTCGGCCTCCGAAAGTGCTGGGATTACAGGTGTGGCCAGAACTGGGTAATTTATAAAGAAAAGAGGTTTTATTGGCTGATGGTTCTATAGGTTGTACATGAAGCATGGCTGAGGAAGTCTCAGGAAACTTACAATCATGGCAGAAAGTAAAGAAGAAGTAGACACATCTTCACATGGCCAGAGCCAGAGGAAGAGGCGGGGGGAGATACTACACACTTTTAAACAACCAGATCCTGTGAGAATTCTATCACAATAACAGCTCTGGGGGATGGTGCTAAACCATTGGAAACCAACCCCATGATCCAATCACTTCCCACCAGGCCCCAGATCCAACACTGGGGATTACAACTAAACATGAGATTTGCGTGGGGTACAGATCTAAACCATATCACTCCACCATTACACAATTTACCCATGTAACCTGCACATGTATATCTTGAATCTAAAATAAAATAAAGTTAAACAAAAAAAAAAAAAGATTCTGCCCTCAAATGCTGGCTCCTTTGTGAAACCATCCCTCACACTGTATTGTTCTGAGAGAGGGAAAAAAAGCTCCTTCAATCTTCCTATTATATTTTGCATTTCCACACTCACAGGTACATGACTTCACTTCGTAATGTCACTATCTCTATACATTGCTTTTCACAATTTGCCTGCTTCTCGAAGTCCCAACCCCATAAAACTCATCAAAAGCAAGTTTGAGAGGAGGAGCTGTCTTTTCTTCTTTGTATCACCTAATTCAGTATCCCACACATAGTGTGTATGCAATATTTGTTGAGTGAATTTAACTATTTGCCTTTTTATTTAAATGTATTATAATTCATCGAATAAAATCTAAAATACATAACAATTATGAAGTCAAATATATGAGCAATGATTCATAAAGACACATATCTGAAAAATCAAATTATTTGCAAATTATTGACTGTTTTTGCAATCAACTCTCTTTTGAGTCACAGGTAATTTTTATTCCTTTGCCACATGGTCTGTAAACATTATTTTCAGAGAGGTAAGACAACCAAACATCATGCCATTTCCTAATCAGCATCAGACAATAGGTTTCTCCTTAGACAAGGAGTGATCCTAAGCAAAATAAGCAGCAAGGGCAGGGAAAAAGGTAGTCAACTATGTCTTTCACTGAAATTAGTATTAGAATACCTTATATTTTGGAGAGCAGAAAACAAGGATTTTTTTAAACTTAAAGGTGGGGAGTTAAAGGTATGATGTGAGTTACAATCAAGACTGGAAGAACCAGACTAAAGGAGGCAAGAACTCATAGTCAAAGATACTAAAGTTCAAGCAAAGGCGGTGGCAGACCCAGACCAGATAGCAATCCCAGAGATAGAGATGGTTATTCAGGTTGGAGCACTTAGAATGTAAGGAATGAGGAAAGCCCTAAGATTCTTTTTTAAAAAAGAACAGAAGGCTAAGCCAAGACTCTAGCAAGGTGGGGGAGAGTCTAAAAGAAGTCTTGTAGCAGAAACACAGAAGACAGTGGAATCTAGCCAAAGAAAGATAGAGCAGGAAGTTCAGCATCTACTATTGTTTGAACGTTCCCTCCAAAATTCAGATTGAAATCTTTTTATAAATTACTCAGTCTGTGGTATTTTGTTATAGCAGCGCAAAGATACAACTGTAGGAGCAACATTTTCAGAAGGTGACAGGAAATGGAATCCAGGGTGTAATTACACAGATTAATCTGGGAATAGAGACATTCAATGTATGTTATTTAATATGAGAAAAAGTAGCAGAATAGGTACAAATGTAGATAAGCTACTGAATTTTGAGGTAGAAAGAAGAACTTGCCTTGTGATGGCTTTCATTTTCTCAATAAAGACAAGATCTAAAAGAATGAGGTAGAGGAGAGAGGAAAGGAGAGTTTAAATTAGAGGCTTAAGGAGGGAGGAAAATGTTTGAAATACTGATTTTCAAGAATAGACATAGTAAAGAATCGTAAGAGTGTTAGCAGTATTTAATGTGCATTTGCAACTGAGATTGTTTCTTTAAAATGAGACTAATCAGGGCCAGGCACATAAGCTCATGCCTGTAATCTCAACACTTTGGGAGGCCAAGCCATGAGGATTGCTTGAGCCCAGGAGTTCACGACCAGCCTGGGCAAACATAGAAGACCCTGTCCCTACCAAAAATTTTAAAAACTTAGTAGGGGATGTGGTCATGCACACCTGTGGTCCCAGCTATTCAGGAGGCTGAGGTGGGAGGACTGCTTGAGCCCAGGAAGTCAAGCCTACACTGAGCTAGGATCATGCCACTGCATTTCAGCCTGGGTGACAGGGCAAGATCCTGTCTCGAAAAAAAAATTGAAAATAAAAATAAAGATAAATGAGACTAATTAGCCAAGGTGTCTCCATTTTCCTCCATCTGTGTTTACCTATAAGGTATAAAAAGAGTTGGCCAAGTTGAATTCAACCAGTGCTGGGTTTTGGCAGGTGAGTAAAACAGAAGATTACAGGGGCCAGAAAATAAATGGGCATTTGCAGTGCACTAACTACAATAATGGACCACTCAGTCTAAAGTGAGAAAGGAGAAAAAGAGGACATGAATACTTCACAAATGCATGCCTTAAACCCCAAGTGGTCTGTAAACTCAAGAGCAAAAGCCATGAGTTTTATGCTATGTATATATACCTCACCAAAGAGTAATATCATTAGTAAAAGCCTTTGCTGACTGATTAAATGAATCTTCTCCATATTCCAGAACTCCAAATGATACAAACTCATCAGATTTAATTTTTTTAAGTAGCTTTCTAAAGATATGGAAAGAAAAATAAATCTATGGTTGAAACGTTTGAGTTCTGAAGAGCAGGTGAATGGATTCCCACGTTATTTCCATATAAACAAAGATTAGCTGTAGGACATTAATCAAAAGAGACCACAGCAGTAGAAATTAAACTTAACAACAATTAATTAACTTCATATGGAAAAATAAAACCTAATTAATACAGTGTATTCCCTCCCAGAACAACTGCCCCTGCCCCACAGAATAAAAACCACTGCATTTCCAGGCAGTCTCTCAGCAAATACTAACTAGTCAAGAGAGCTGGAACTTTGATACTACTGCTACCTATAGCCTTTCTTATTAAAGAATTTAAAATAATTCTAGAAAATATGTGACCACCTTTTATGATACTTAATTTATATAAATTACTTAAAGTCTCTCATTTTTGCTACTTTATTCTTTCCCTATTTAGATAATGTCAAGAAAATCCTAGAAAAGACAAAACATACCTCTAATAGGTTAGGTTCAAATAAAAATTATCACAATATTTTATACGTATAGATTTTCAACTATATATTTTTAACTATTCTTTTCCCTATGGCCAAAATGTATGGTTTAATCAGCTCAGAGAAATAAAGAAAAATTGGGTCCAGATAGCATGTTAAGGAAGAAAAAGAGATAAAACTATGATAACAGAAAAAAGGTTTGGTTCCCAGGCTGTGTTGCTACTCAAGTCACCAATAGGACAAACCATTAGCAAAGAAATGAAATAACTTCCTTATCTGTAATATGAGAATACTAAAGCAGATACTACTAAAGTTTTCTTTCTATTCCAAAAATTCGATTTCATCTAGTGCTTTTGACTTCACTCTTTCAAAGGCCTTTGAGAAGGGAGGGTGCTAAAAGATTCAAACTTTCAATTCATGATATATACTTGCCATCTCTGGATGACAACTAACAGAAAAATCTAGAAGAAAACAGACACATATTTCAAAATCAGAAAAAAACTAGGTCATCTCTTCTCCATCCTGTGCCACTCTTAGTTCCACATTCACTTCTCTCATAACCATTCTCCATTTCTTTTTTTAAAAGTGAATTGTATTGTGTATATTCAATGTTTACAACATAGTGTTATGAGACATACACAGATAAAATGGTTACAATAGTGAAGTAGATTAACAAAAGTGAAGCAGATTAATGTATCTATCATCTCACATAACTACTTTTTGTGTGACAAGAGCAGCTAAAATCTACCTATTTAACAAAAATCCTTAATACAACACAATTTTATTAAGCCTCAGGCCTAGCAGTAGCACCATTTGCCTTCCAGACAACTATGAGATTAGTGAATTCAGAAAGAATTTATTTGGGAAAATAGGGTCTAACAGTTTGCTAATTCAAGACAGAGTTCTTACCTTTATATCCCCATCACCAAATCCAGTGTCAAATACATAGCAGACACCTAATTTAACTCCTCTATATAATTTATTACACCAGTAACTCAGTGTGGTCATCCGCGGTCTTTATAGAAAAGTAAAATTTCAGGTACCATCAAGATCTAATGAATCAAGCTCCGTAAGTGGGGTACAGCACTCTGTTTTAAAACCCCTCCATGTGCGATTCTGATGCACACTCAAGTTTGAGAACCATTGTATTAAACCTCCCAGGAAATAACCTTCTTGTTAATTACAAAAAAGTGCTGGGTTTTTTTTCTCAGCTGCCATCACTTAAAAATGCTTGGACACACATGATGTTGTCAACTACTTAACTTCTGTCTCCAGCGTGCACACAAAGTGAACGTTAGTAAAACCTTTGGAGCCTCAGTTCCCTGGTCTGTAAAGCAGGAATAATACCACACGCTTTCATAAATAAGAGAGAGCTTACAGAAAGGCTCCTTTCTTTCCTTTCTTTTCTGTTACCTGTACCAAGTCCCTGCTACTTTACAAAGACAATAGTCCTAAAGAAGACACTCTGGCACTCCTCTGAAAAATGTCACCAGTGCCTCCCACACAGAAGAGCTCTCTAATGAGGTTTTCTTATGGAAAATACCACAGGAGGGAAATGAAGAGTTAAGAGTCCTTACAGACTCATATACAGAACAGCAGTTCTAAAAAGATGGTTCACAAGGTAGTGGGAAAAGCAATCATTCAAAATTGTGCACCTCTGTAACTTAAAAAAAAAAAAAAAAATCACCATTAAACAGAACATAGGCAACTTTCTCTTAAGTGTCCAAAATAAATCATAAATGATAACTGGAGATAAATAATAGAGATGAGGGGTGGGAGGTGCGGGGGCAGGAGGAATGAAGCTTTTGAAAATGCAAAAGAACTAGAATATATGACCCATATTAAAGTGGTACAATCCAATCCCCTAGATTTTCTGGGGGCAGCCTCACTGTCAAATTCTTTGTCCCAGTGTTGCCACACTATGTGTTCTGATTTGGGGTTCAAAAAATATGGTTACCGGGGGAAGCAAAAGCAAAAGCCCACTGCTGTGGGTGAGACCTAAAAACTGGGGAGTACTACTTAAAAAAAAAAAAAAAAAGTTGAGAACTTTCAGAAGAATTCACTATGAACAATTCCCAACTTTTAGCTCCTCGCTCCCTTTGAATGGAATACTCAAAGGTTTAATTTGACCTCCTTGACAACTAGCCCTTTTTACGGGGATGAAAATAGATCAGTGCATGTGATGTGTCATTACACTCGAATATTTCGCACAGTAACCGCGCCAGAAGCATTCGTTAAATCGGCACTATCAGCTTTAATTCTTACTCCTCCACGCTGCCATCTAAGATAGGACACTCCTCTATTTTCGCTATTCTGGAGTAGCCAACATTCCAGTCTGCAGGACTGAAGTGAAATTTAATCGCTCATATCTTTTTAAGGGAACCTTTTACAGCGAACTTGGAAAAGTAATGCCAGCTATACGTTGAATGGCACCATGCTGGGAGTTGTAAAACCACAAACTCAGTGCCTGGCCGTCCGGGAGGTGGAATTCCAACAGCGGCTCCTCATTGCACCAAACTAACAATTTCTCCACACGACAGTACATCTTAATGGGGATGGTTACTCACTTTTTAAATAGTCAACACTGTCCCCTCCAACTCCCAGCCAGACATGACACTTCTACCCCACCCAAGAACTCCAGGGCGAAGGAAGTCTTTTGGCCACCTTAGTGCCTCCTCCTAGCACCAATGACTGACAGTGTCCCCAGACGCCCAGCGAGGGTCCCAAGCGAGGCCGGGACCCAAAGGCTGCCCAAGTCTCCGCGTCCCAGGACGTCCTGAAGTCGCAGCCCCGTGCCCCCGCTCCCCGCCACGGGGCGCACTCCGCCTCCTCCGACTCCTGCGGCCCCTTTCCTTAGTCCAAACCCGCTGTCCCTGCCCCGCGGCCCTCCGGTCCCCTCGACTCTTCCCCAGGCAAACCCGGAACCAGGCGCGGGCTCAGGCCCAAGCCAGGCCGCGGGCTCCCCCAGCGCTCACCCCACCTCCCGAGCCGCCCCGGGACACGCGCCCGGGCGCAGACGGGAAAGTGCGGGGGCCTGGTCCGGGAGCCCACTTCCCGTCCGGGGCAGGGCAGGACTCACCTTCGTACTGCAGATCCACCAGGACTAGCAGGAAGGGGAACACCGAGCCCAGCCGGCTGGTCACGGAGCCGGGGGCCACCATGTCCGAGGGCTCGCAAGTGAAGAGAGGGAAGAGTGTGTGGCCCACCAGCACGCGCCGGCGCTCTGGCAGCAGTTGCGCCCGCCCCGGTCGGCTCTCGCTCAGGCCTCAGCGGCTCTGGAGCCCAGCAGAGGAAGGCAGCGGTGGGCGGGGCCCGGGCGACGCTACGCCCCGGAGCGCCGCCGCCGTCCAATCGCCTTCTTTCTGGCGGCTTTCCTCCCGGGCTCGCCGGGGTCGTGGTTCGCGCTGATACGCTGCGGAGGCCGCCGCCCCGCCCCGTCTCTGATAGGATAACGTGGAAGCACGAGACGAGGCTGCGTCTGCCGGTCGCAGAGCTGTCAGCAAGCTCCAAACCGCCGCGGCCGCTCGGAGGGAAGCCGACTGGGAGTCTGTGGCGGTCGCTGAGTCCGCATGCGCAGGCTGCAAAGGCCCTTTTGGGCCAGTCCCGCCGCGCTAGGTTGGCGAGTGGGACGATTTGATCCTTCCGAGGTTCGCCAGCGTGATATTAGCAGACGAAAGCGCAGCCGCAGCGTCCGAATGGGAAGGCCACACACGGTCCCGGGGCGTCTGGAATTGAGGTCTCAAGTGAGCCGGTAAACACCGCCTCCCGCTGAGAGTCCCGGAACAAATACTGTCTGAACTGAGCCGTAAGCAAGAAACGATCAGGAGAAGCTGGGCGTTCATTAGGGCGATCTGATGATTAGACCATTTCAGGGACAACCAGAGACAAGTGCGTAATTGCTCTAAGGCAGGTAGGTAATTGGCCTGGAAACTTGGGCCCTGCCACCCCGACTTTGAGCAAACCAGCGTGCCCAGGAAAAACAGCGATTGTGGAAAACCCTGTGAAGAAGAGACCAGGAAGGCACTGTGGCTTAAGAGAGCGAGGCGTTCCTGAATGCAGCCAACGTCAACTGGTAAGCAAAATACTGTGAGAACGGATCCTGCATCTTGCGCTTACCATGGGAAATTCAAGAGAGATACGAACCTGAGCAAGATGAGGTTGAAGTTACTCAATGCGGCATTAAGCGTGTTCACAGCCACTTCCTCCGGCGTCACCAACACACACACTGTACACCAGCAGTATTTTTACACGGGGTATGCATACTTATTACTTCACCTGTATTTGCTGCCTTGCTAATATTAGAGAAACTCATGAATTATAAATAGCATAGTGAATTTGTGATTCCCTGAAGATATACTAAGGAGGACTTTTTAAAAGGCGTCTATTCCGAAGAGAACTAATATGGAGGAAATGGTTTCGAGAAAGAAAAAAGAAAAAACGGAGTCCTTGATTAGTTTTGGGGAAGGCAAAATAATATAATGTGAAGAGTAAAGGATTCAGATCCAGGAAACCCCATAACTTTTATGTAAGTTATCTTCATCTGTAAAGTGGTTAGGATCCTGATAGTCTCAAAGGTTTGTTTTGAAGTTTCATGAAGCAGATAAATTGTAGAATGTTATACCAGTGTTACTCATTATTCTAACAACAGCGGAATAGTGAAGAGAGGCTCCTTCAGAAATTCCTTGGGATTTTTTTTTTTTTTTGACTTGTGTTTTTTTATATCACAAGGTAGTGTCTCTGAAAAATGGTAGATGATTTCAATGTCCACAAATATGCAGGTGAAGACATTCAATTGAGGTACTGTACCCAAAGCAGCCAGCAAGATGCTGAACATAGAAAATAACTATTTACACAAAATTGTAAACAAAATGCAATATGTCTAGACTGTGAGTTGTCACCAGTGTGCTGCCTATGACCCTGGTCTTAAGGAAAAAGTAGCAGAGCTGAAGAAGTTCTAAGGATGGAAATTAGAAATTATCAAGGAGATGATAAACTTTGTGTTATAGGAAGCAAAAGTAGCAGGGGTCTTCAATGGTTAGTGATTTTCAGATTAATTACATAACTATGAATTCTGTAATATTAGAACTAAGCTTTACGAAGCATTCCTTGAAAAAAAGATAATTTTATAACAAAGAAGGTAACATTAGAAAAAAATGTGCAAAACTAAAATTATGTGTATAATGCTTGGGAATGCTTCCTCCAATGTTCATCTAGTCATGGTTTTCACAAACCACTCTTGCCAATAAAACCAAAAACCAAAGTAATCCAATGATTGTAAGAAAAGTTACTGTAAATATGTTTGCATTTGTCAGAATCTATGGAGTCTTTTTGAAATTAAACATTAAATCTCTACTGTAATTCATACTATTTGTTAATTATAGTAAATATTTTTTAAAATGGTAGCATATTTATGATATATCCAAAATTAAGAGTATTACACAATTTTTATTAGGTTGATCTTTGTTTATTGACTAGGAAAAACAATGTTGGTAGAGAGGAGTGGACAGATCTAGAACGTATTTTGGAGGTAAAAGGGATAAGATTTGCTTAGGAATTAACTATGAGGAGAAATAAATATTCAGAAACAAGTAGAGCACTTATAAGCACCTTTTTGTGCCAAATTAAAAAAAAAAAAGCATTAAGTTAATGCCACCATATACATCATTCCACATTTATTTTTACAAACTTGTGCTTTTATTTCTAAAAAACAATTCTAGACTGGGCGCAGTGGCTCACACCTATAACCCTAGCACTTTGGGAAGCCAAGATGGGAGGATTATTTGAGGCCAGGAGTTCGCGACCAGCCTGAGCAACACAGCAAGATCCTGTCTCTGCAAAACAAATTTAAAACTAGCCAGGTGTGGTGGCTCATGCCTGTTGCCCTAACTACTCAGACTGAGGCAGAGGATTGCTTCAACCCAGGAATTTGAGGTTGCAGTGAGCTAAGATCATGTCACTGCACTCCAGACTGAGCAACAGAGTGAGACTTTATCAAAAAAAAAAAAAAAAAAGATTTTTAAAATTGAAATTGCTTTGTCAAAGAATGCGTTTAAACTTTTAAGATGCATTGTCAGATTATTTTTTCCCTAATGAAGTAATTTCTATTCCTATCAGCTGTTTATGTTCCTGCCTACTCACCACCACTAGATATAATTGATTTTCAGTTTTTGCCAATCTGAGGAATAAAATATGACCCTCATATGTCAAATTTATGGTTTATTTTCAAGGGTTTTGGGATTCTGATCAAATTTTGGTACTTTCATATAAAATTTGGCCTTTAAATCACATCTTGTCTTCTCTGCTTTCCACCCTCTTTTATGTTGTTTCTTGGCTTCTGGCCACATGACTACAATCTCCACTTCTGTATTCACATCACCTTCTGTCATTTTTGACCTTCTTGCCTCCGTCTTATAAGGATCCTTGTAATTAATTATATTGGGCCCACTGAGATAATCCAGGATATTCTTCCTACTCAAGTTCCTCAATTTAATCACATCTGCAAAAACTGCCTTTTGCTATAGAACAATGACAGGAGATTAGAATGTAGATATATTTGGGGGACCATTATTCAGCTTAACACAATACTTCCCCCTTCACCAGGTGGAGCTCATTTTCCCACCTTCCTTGAGTGTGGGCTGGACTTAGTGACTAAAACTTCCAAAGAACAGAGTATGGAAAGGGAGGTGGAGAGTAACTTCATAGTACAGAAACCTGGAAACACTATCTTGGCCAGGTGGTCAAAGTTAATATCATCAAGTCATGTTGCTATCATATACTCCCAATATACTGTGATGAGAAGGGCAATTCACGTGTGTGGTATTCTCAAAACCTATAATCCAATCTAGTCTAAACATGAAAAAAAAAAATCAAACTAAAATTAAAGGACAGTCTATAAAACACATGATCAGTATTCCTCAAAATTACCAATGTCATGGGAAACAAGGATTGAAATACTGTAACAGACCAGAGGAAACTAAGGAAACTTATGACTGAATGCAGTGTGCTGTATTAAACTGGATCCTGGAATAGAAAATAGACATTAGTGGAAAAACTGAAATATGAATAGTCTCAGGTTTAATAGTAATGTACCATTATTACTTTCTTAGTTTTGACAAATGTACCATGGTTATGCGAGATGCTAACAATAGGGAAAAATAAGGAGTATTTGGGACCTCCCTGTACTATCCTTATGCCCTTACTTGAAAATTATTTCAGCAATAGAAGTTTATTTAAAATATTGTGAAGGGCCTGAGTATTTTTAAATCAACTGCGGTGACTCTCTTGTGTATTTGTGTCCAAATGAGTTTTTCTGCATCAAATTTTATCTCCTCTCCTTGCAGAAGAAAGAGAATTAGCCCTTTACAGAGATAATAGTTGCCTAAGCCAGCTCTTTTTTCCGCTTTTTGATGCTCTTCTCTTTTTCTCTCACTTTGGAAATTGTAGGTTATTTGATTTTTTCAAATATCTGTTGTTACATACACATTCTAGTTATATTCTAGTCCAAACAATCTAGCAAAATAAAATAAAAATGCTGTTCACTGTATTTTTTATTTTTAAAATGTGAGTTCATTTAAATAATAGCTTGTGTTAATTATGAGCTGAAAGTTTTGAAGTATGATTTAAAGAGTCTTTAACATTACAATTCTGGACTACAAAGTATAAAAATTGTATTTTAAAAGGTTCATGTACTGTTTCTGATAAATAGACGAACCTTTGATCACTGGAATGTGTTAATACTAATTTAAAGGCAGCTATATATTTTCTGATTTTATAAGAAATTAACCAAGTACAATATTATATTTTATATACAATGGGTAAACTCTTCAAAATTTAAGATTTCTTAATTTCTAAATTAAGTGACATAATGACATGTCTTTAGGTTTGATCTTATAAAATTTTTGTAATAACACAAATATAAGGACTTATTATTTTCCAGATTCTCACGTCTAAATCCAAACATATAAACACAATTGTATTAAATATAAATGTTATAAACACAATAATTAAACAACAGATAATCAAAATGGATTTTGAAAATAACATGAGGAAGACAGAGCAAGATAGCCAAATAGAAGCCTCCACCAATCTTCATCCCCACAGGAACACCAACTTTGACAACTATTTACACAAAAAAAGCACCTTCATAAGAACCAAAAGTCAGGCCAGCAATCACAGTACCTGGTTTTAACTGCATATTGCTGACAGAGGCGTTGAAGAGAGTAGTAGAGGCAGTCTTGAATTACCAACATCACCCCTCCCCTATCCCCTGGCAGTGACTGTGTGGCACTGAGAGAGAATTTGTACATTTGTGCAAGAGGAAAGGACAGTAATTATGGGCCTTTGCATTGGAATTTAGTGCTGGGAGCATTTAGATCAACTTTAGCCAGAAGGGAATCATCCATTCCAGCAGTCAGAACTTGAGTTTTGGCAAACCTCACCACCGTGGGCTAAAGAGCTCTAAGGTTTAAAATAAACTTGAAAGAACCTAGGCCACAAGCACTGCAACTCCTAGGCAAGTCCTCATGCTGTGCTGGGCTTAGAGCCAATGGACTTGGGGGCCATGTGACCTAGTGAGACACTAGCCAGGGTGGCCAAGGCAGTGTGCTTGTATCACCCCTCCCCCAACTTCAGTCAGTACAGCTAGCAGCTCCAGAATAGACATCACCACACGCACCTTCCACTTGAGGAAAGGAGAGGGAAGAGAAAAGACTCGTTTTGCAACTTGGATACCAGCTCAGCCACAATAGGATAGGGCACTGGGCAGGGTGGTGAGGCCCCCATTCCAGGCCCTAGCTGCCAGACAACAACATATCTAGACATACCCTGGGCCAGAGGGGAACCCACTATCTTGAAGAGAAGTACCCAGTCCTGGAAGGATTCATCACCTGCTGATTAAAGGGCCCTTGGGTCCTGAATAATCAGCAGCAGTAACCAGCTAATATGTGCTGTGGGCCTTGGGTGAGACTCTGAGGTATACTGGCTACAGGCATGATGCAGCATATTCACAGCTATGGGTGGCTATGAGGAAAGACTCCATCTGTTTGAGAAAAGGAGAGGAAAGAATAAAGAAGACTTTCGTATAGCTGAGGTGCCAGCTCAGCTACAGTAGGGAAGTGAATCAAGTGGGCTCTTGGATGGCATTTCTGGCCCTGGGCCAAAGGGGAGTCCACTGCCCTGAAAGGTGAGTTCCAGCCATGGCAGCATGGCCCACAAGCTGACTACAAAGCCCTTAGGTCTTAAGTGAACATCAGCAGAATCATGGCAATACTCCCAGTGGCTTGTGGTGTTGATGGACATGGGGAGAGACTCCTCTGCATGGTGAAAGGGGAGGGAAGACTAGAAACGACTTCGTCTTATGGTTTCAATGCTAGCTTACCCTCAGTAGACTAGAGCACCAGGTAGATTTCTAAGGTTTCTGACTTCAGGTTCTGAAGTTACAGCTCCTGACTCCCAAACAGCATCTCTGAACCCACCCAGGGCTCTGGGGAACTTGCCATCCTGAAGAGAAAGACAGAAAACTAGCTGGCTTCACTGCCTGCTAATTGTAGAGCCCTAGGACCTTCAGCTAACATAGGTAGTAGTGGGTAGTGGTTACAGTGGGCCTTTGGCATAACCCATAGCTGTGCTGGCTTTAGGTCTAACCATCCACAGTCCCAGTGATGGTGGCCACAGGGGTATTTGTGTCACCCTTCCCCCAGCTACAGGTAGTGTTGCAGGAAGTCAGGGACCCCGAATGGAGGGACCAGCTGGCGCTGCGGCAGAGGAACATAAATTGTGAAGATTTCATGGACATTTATCAGTTCCCAAATAATACTTTTATAATTTCTTATGCCTGTCTTTAATCTCTTAATCCTGTTAACTTCATAAACTGAGGATGTACATCACCTCAGGACCACTGTGATAATTGTGTTAACTGTACAAATTGATTGTAAAACATGTGTTTGAACAATATGAAATTAGTGCACCTTGAAAAAGAACAGAATAACAGCGATTTTTAGGGAACAAGGGAAGACAACCGTAAGGTCGGACTGCCTGCAGGGTCGGGCAAAAACAGCCATATTTTTCTTCTTGCAGAGAGCCTATAAATGGATGTGCAGGTAGGAGAGATGTCACTAAATTCTTTTCTTAGGAAGGAATATTACTATTAATACCCTGAGAAAGGAATGCATTCCTGGGGGGAGGTCTATAAATGGCCACTCTGGGAATGTCTGTCCTATATAATTGAGATAAGGACTGAGATATGCCCTGGTCTCCTGCAGTACCCTCAGGCTTACTAGGATGGGGAAAACCCCAGCCCTGGTAAAGTTGTGGTCAGACTGGTTCTCTGCTCTCGAACCCTGTTTTCTGTTGTTTAAGATGTTTATCAAGACAATACATGCACCGCTGAACATAGACCCTTATCAGTAGTTCTCCTTTTTGCCTTTTGAAGCATGTGATCTACTCCCTGTTCTTACACCCCCTCCCCTTTTAAAACCCTTAATAAGAAAACTTGCTGCTTTGAGGCTCAGGGAGGCATCACGGTCCTACCGATATGTGATGTCACCCCCAGTGGCCCAGCTGTAAAATTCCTCTCTTTATACTCTTTCTCTTTATTTCTCAGCTGGCTGACACTTACGGAAAATAGAAAGAACCTACATTGAAATATTGGGGGCAGGTTCCCCCGATAAGGTAGCTCAACAGAGAGAGAGAGAGAGAGAGAGACAGGCTGATTCTGTTTGGGTGAAAATAAGGAAAAAGAACAAGAGTCTTTGCCTCATAATCCAGAGAATTCTTTCAGGTATTATCCAAGATCACCAAAGCAGTACCTCTATGTGTGTGCAAGAACTACAATGTTACTGCATTTAGGGGCCCACTAGTGCAGATATGACTGCAGTGACCAAAAACTTAGATCACAACATCCAAGTCCATTTAAATACCTGGAATGTCTTCCCAAGAAGGATGAATACAAACAAGCCCCACTGTGAAGACTACAATAAATACCTAACTCTTCAATGCCCAGACACCAACAAACATCCACAAGCACCAATATCATCCAGGAAAACATGACCTCAGCAAACAAACTAAACAAGGTATCAGGGGCAAATCCCAGAGAAAAAGAGATATGTTACCTTTCAGACAGATAATTGAAAATAGCTGTTTGGAGGAAACTCAAAGAAATTCAAGATAATGGAGAGAAGGAACTTAACATCCTATCACATACATTTAACAACAAAATTGAAATAAGTAAAAAGAAGCAGAAATTCTGGAGTTGAAAAATGCAATCGACATACTGAAGGCATCAGCCTCTTAATAACAGAATTGATCAAGCAGAAGAAAATAATAGGTTGAAGACAGGCTGTTTGAAAATACACACTCAGAAGAGACAAAAGAAAAAAGAATAAAAAAGAATGAAGCACACCTACAGGATCTAGATAATAGTTTCAAGGGGGGAATCTAAGAGTTATTGGCCCTAAAGAGATGGTGGCGGGGGTGGGTAGAAAGTTTGTTCTGAGGGATAAAAACAGAGAACTTCCCAAAACCTCCCAAACCTAGACAAAAATATCAATACTGAGGTACAAAAAGATTATAGATCACCAAGCAGATTTAACCCAAAGAAGACTACCTCAAAGCATTTAACAGTGAAACTCCCAATGGTCAAGGATAAACAAAGGATCCCAAAAACAGCAAGGGAAAATAAACAAATAACATACAATTGAGCTTTAATATGTCTACCAGCAGACTTCTCAGTGGAAACCTTACAGGAAAGGAGAGAGTGACATGACACATTTAAAGTGCTAAAGGAAAAAAAAAATTACCCTAGAATAATATATCCAGTGAAAATATCCTTCAACCATAAGGAGAAATAAAGACTTTCCTGGACAAACAAAATCCAAGGGATTTCATGAACACCATACCAGTCCTACATGAAATGCCAAAGGAAGTACTTTAATCAGAAAGAAAAGGATGTTGATGAGCAAAATAAATCATCTGAAGGTACAAAACTCACTGGTAAGAGTAAGTACACAGAAAAACACAGACTGTTATAATACTGTAACTGGCAAGTGTAAACTGCTGTTCAGTCAAAAGATTAAATGGTGAAGCAATAAAACTAATGACTACGACAACTTTTCAAGACATAGTACAGTAAGATACAAATAGAAACAAAAAGTTTAAAAGCTGGGGGATGAAGTTAAGGTGTAGAGTTCTTATTTGTTTTTGCTTAAATGTTTGTTTATGTAAACAGTGTTATTATTAGCTTAAAATAATGGGTTAAAGATAGTAGTTACAAGCCTCATAGTAACCTCAAATGAAAAAACATATAACAGAGATACAAAAAGTAAAAAGCAAGAAATTAAATCATACCACCAGAGGAAATTACCTTCACTGAAAGAAAGACAGGAAGAAAGAAAGGAGGAAGAAAAGACCACAAAACAACCAGGAAACATAAAATGGCAGGAGTAAGTTCTTGCATATCAGTAATAACATTGAATGTGAATGGACTAAACTCTTCAATCAAAACATATTGAGTGACTGAATGGATTAAAAAAGAAAAAAGACACAATGATCTGTTGCCTACAAGAAAAACACTTCACCTGTAAAGTCACACATAGACTGAAAATAAAGGGATGGAAAAAGATATTTCATGCAAATAAAAACCAAAAAAGAGCAGGAATTGCATTACTTATATCAGACAAAATAGATCTCAAGACAAAAGCCATAAGAGACAAAGAAAGTCACTATATAATGATAAAGGAGTCAATTCAACAAGAAGATATAACAATTATAAATATACATGCACCTCACACTGGAAGACCCAGATATATAAAGCAAATATTATTAGAGCTAACGAGAGAGACAGACCCCAATACAATAATAGCTGGAGACTTAAACACCTCACTTTCAGCACTGGATAGATCTTCCAGACAGAAAATCAACAAAGATATGTCAGACTTAATCTGCATCATAGACCAAATAAATGGTCCTAATAGGTATTTACAGAACATGTCATCCAATGGCTGCAGAATACACATTCTATTCCTCAGCACATGGATCGTTCCCAAGGATAGACCTAAATTTGGTATAAAACAAGTCTTAAAACATTCAAAAAATTGAAATAATATCAAGCATTTTCTCTGACCACAATGGAATAAAATTGGAAATCAATAACAAGAGGAATTTTGGAAACTATACAAACACATGGAAATTAAACAATATGCTCCCAAATGACAAGTGGGTCAATGAAGAGATTAAGAAGAACATTGAAAATTTTCTTGAAACAAACAATAATGAAAACACGACATATCAAAACCTATGGGGTACAGTGATACTAAGAAGGAAGCATATAGCTATAAGTGCCTATATCAAAAAAGAAGAAAAACTTCAAATAAACCAACCTAACAATGCATCTTCAAGAACTGGAGAAGCAAGAGCAAACTGAACCCAAAGTTAGTAGAAGAAATGTAAATATTAGAGCAGAAATAAATGAAATTGAAATGAAGAAAGCAACACAAAATATCAACAAAACGAAAAGTTAGTTTTTTTGAAAAGATAAAATTGACAAACCTTTAGCCAGACTAGGAAAAAAGGAGCAAAGACCCAAATAAATAAAACCAGAGATGAAAAATGAGATGTTATAACCAATACTGGGGAAATTCAAAGGATCATTAGAGGGTACCATGAGCAACTATGTGCCAACAAATTAGAAAACGTAAAAGAAATGAAGAAATTTCTACATACATACAACCTACCAAGATTGAACCATGAAGAAAGCTAAAACCTGAACAGACCAATAATAAGTTACAAGATTAAAGCCACAAGAAAAAGCCTCCCAGCAAAGAAAAGCCTGGGGCCTGATGACTTGACTGCTGAATTCTATCAAACATGAAAAGAAGAACTAATACCAATCCTAGTCAAACTGTTCCAAAAAATAGAACAGGAGGGAATATTTTCAAACTTATTCTGCAAGGATAGTATTACCCTGATACCAAAGCCAGACAAAAACACATTAAAAGAAGAAAACTACAGGCCAATATCTCTGATTAGTTTCAATGCAAAAATCCTCCACAAAATACTGGAAAACTGAATTCAACAATACATTATAAAGATCATCATGACCAAGTGGCATTTATCCCAGGGATGCAAGGATGGTTCAACATATGCAAATCAATGGGTGTGATACAGCATATCAACAGAATAAAGGACAAAAACTGTATGATCATTTCAATTGATGCTGAAAAAGTATTTTATAAAGTTTGACATCCCTTCATGATAAAAACCCTCAAAATACTAAGTATAGAAGGAACATAGCTCAAAATAATAAAAGTCATATATGACAGACCCAAACTAGTATCATCCTGAATGTGGAAATACTGAAAGCCTTTCCTCTAAGATCTGGAACACAAGGATGCCCACTGTTGTTCAACATACTACTGAAAATTCTAGCTACAGTAATCAGACAAGAGAAAGAAATAAAGGGCATCCAAATTGGAAAAGAAGTGAAATTATCCTTGTTTTCAGATGATATCCTATATTTTAAAAAACCTAAGGACTCCACAAAAAAACTATTAGAACTGATAAATTCAGTAAAGTAGCAGAATAAAAAATCAACATTCAAAAATAAGTAACATTTCTAAATGCCAATAGCAAACTGAAAAAGAAAATTTAAAAAATCTTATTTACAATAGCCACAAATAAATACCTAGGAATTTGAAGTCAAAGATCTCTACAATAAAAACTATAAAACACTGATGAAATAAATTGAAGAGGAGACACAAAAAATGAAAAGATATTTCATGTTCATGGATTGGAAAAATCAATATTATAAAAATGTCCATACTACCCAAAGCAGTCTGCAGATTCAATGCAATCCCTATCAAATTACCAATGACATCCTTCACATAAATAGAAGAAAAAAATCTAAAATTTATATGGAATCACAAAATATCAGAATAGCCAAAGCTATCCTAAGCAAAAACAATGACACTGGAGGAATCACATTACCTGACTTCAAATTATACTACAGAGCTATAGGAACCAGCATGGCATTGGCATAAAAACAGACACCTAGACCAATGGAACAGAATAGAGAGGCCAGAAACAAATCCATGCATGTATAGTGAACTCGTTTTTGACAAAAGTGCCAAGAACATACACTGGGGAAAAGACAGTCTCTTCAATAAATGATGCTGAGAAAACCGGATATCCTTATGCAGAAGAATGAAACTTGACTATTATCACTTGCCTTATACAAAAATCAAATCAAAATGGATTAAAGACTTAAATGTAAGACCTTAAACTGTGAAACTACTATAAGAAAACACAGGGGAAACTCTTCAGGACACTGATCTGGGCAAAATTTATTGAGTAATACCCCACAAGCACAGGCAACCAAAGCAACAATGGACAAATTGGATCATATCAGGTTTAAAAAACTTATACAGAGGAAACAATTAACAAAGTGAAGATACAACCACAGAATGGAAGAAAATATTTACAAACTATTCATCTGACAAGGAATTAAAAAGCAGAATATATAAGGAACTCAAACTACTCAATAGGGAAAAATCTAATAATCCAATATAAAAATGGGCAAAAGATTTGAATAGACATTTCTGAAAAGAAGACATACAAATGGCAAGCAGGCATATGAAAATGTGCTCAACAGCACTGAATATCAGAGAAATGCAAATCAAAACTACAATGATATATCATCTCATCCCAGTTAAAATGGCTTTTACCCAAAAGTCAGGCAATAATAAATACTGGCAAGGATGTAAAGAAAAGGGAACCCTCATACACTGTTGGTGGGAATGTAAATTAGTGCAATCACTACTGACAACAGTGCATATGATGGATCTAGGTTGTACACTCCTTATGAGAATCTAATTAATGCTTGATAATCTGAGGTGGAACAGTTTCATCCCCAAACCATGCCCTCCCCTTGGAAAAATTGTCTTCCACGATACTGATTCCTGGTGCCAAAAAGTTTGGGGACCCAAATCACAAATGCAAAGTTTTTGAAATAGAAACAAACTTAAATGTTTTTTAGGAATAGAGTATTACAGTGTAATCTGGGGGACAGTTGTGTAACATGATGTCAGGAGGTAGGCAGCAACTAGATCGCGTAGTGCCTCTAAAGCTGTTAAAAGGGGGTTTTAATCTTATTCTGTTGAAAACGGGAATCCACCAGAGAGTTTTAAGCAAAGGGCTAACAGATTTAGGGTTTTTTATTTTCAATTTTTCCTAACAAAGAAAACTGCAGACCCAGTTTATTGCAACGGAAAATTCTAACATTTTTATTTAGGAAGAATTAATACAAATCCAACATAAACTTTTAAGGAAGAATGGATACAAATCCTACATAAACTTTTCCAGAAGCAGAAGATAAATTGTTTGCCAACTTATTTTATGAGTTCAGCATTACCTTGATACTAAAACCAGTCAAGGACATTACAAGAAAACTACAGATCACTATACCTCATGAACCTATATTCAAAAATCCTTAACAAATATTATCAAATCAAACCCAGCAATACATTAAAATGATAACACCTCATGATCAAGTGGGGTTTATCATAGGAATATAAGGCCAGGTTTTTTTATTTTTAAATTTTTGGGTATATCAGATTTAGTTTTAAAGGCATCATTCTGGCTGCTTTGTGAAAAATGGATGGTAGAAGGATAAGCAGTGTGCCCAGATAGGAGTTAGAGTGCTATTGCAGTAGTCCCGATAAAAGATGATGATGTCTCAAATTGTGTGGGGTAACAGCAGAGATGGAAGTGGAGAGAAGCAAGCAGATTTGACAGGTATTATGGTGGTAATAAATGGGATAGATGGGGATGGGAACAAGTGAGGAATCAGAAATAATTCCTAGATTTGGTTCAAGTAACTAACTGGTGTCATTTCCTGACATGAGGAGGTGTAAAGAAGGACAGAGGAGCTATTTCGGAGAATGAAAATCAAGTTCCTTTTTAGTCATGTTATACTTGAAATGCCTCTTGGATATCAAAGCAGATATGTCAAAAAGACAACTGGATTTTTTTGTTTCCTTCCTTCCTTCCTTCCTTCCTTCCTTCCTTCCCTTCTCTCTCTTTCTTTTTCTTTCTTTCTTTCCTTCTCCTCTTTCTCTTTCTTTCTTTCTCTTTCTTTCTTTCTTTCTTTCTTTCTTTCTTTCTTTCTTTCTTTCTTTCTTTCTTTCTCTTTCTTTCTCTCTTTCTCTTTCTTTCTTCTTTTTTTTTTTTTTGTAATGGAGACGAGTCTTGCTCTGTTGCCCAGGCTGGAGTGCAGGGGTGCAATCTCAGCTCACTGCAACCTCCTCCAGGGCTAAAGCAATACTCCTACCTCAGCCTCCTGAGTAGCTGGGATTACAGGTGCATGCCACCACACCCAGCTAATTTTTTTGTATTTTAGTAAAGACAGGATTTCACTATGTTGCCCAGGTTGGTGTCAAACTTCTGAGTTCAGGCAATCCACCCACCTCGGCCTCCCAAAGTGCTAGGATTATTGGTGTGAGACACCTCACCCAGCTGACAACTGCATTTTTGAGTGTGGATTTCAGAGAACAGAATGGGCTGGAACTCAATGAAGTTGGGAGTCATGTGATTGGATGAGATTACTGGAAGAGAATGTGTGAAGAATGCCCAGGACAGAGCCCTGAGACATCACACATTTGAAAGTATACTGAGGGAGGAGGAGACTGCAGACTTGGCCAAAATGTAGCAGGGAAACCAGGAGAGTGCAGTACCATAGAATGTAAGAAGAAAGCAGTTCAAGAAGGAGAAGTGAATGAGTGAGTGTATTAGTCCATTCTTGCATAGCTATAAAGAAATACCTGAGACTGGCTAATTTATGTACAAAACAGGTTTAATTGACTCATGCTGTATTAGTCCATTTTCACGCTGCTGATAAAGACATACTCGAGACTGGGTAATTTACACAAAAGAAGACTTACAGTTCCACGTGGCTGGGGAGGCCTCACAATCATGGCAGAAAGTGAAAGGCAAGGAGGAGCAAGTCACATCTCATGTGGATGGTGGCAGGCAAGAAGAGAGCTTGTGCTGAGAAACTCCCATTTTTAAAACCATCAGATCTCGTGAGACCCATTCACTATCACAAGAATAGCACCAAAAAGACCTGCCTCCATGATTTAGTCATCTCCCACTGGGTCCCTCCCACAACATGTGGGAATTATGGGAGCTATAAGATGAGATTTGGTTGGGGTACAGAGCCAAACCATATCACATGGCTTCCCAGGCTGTACGGGAAGCATGATGCTGGCATCTTCTCGGCTTCCGGGGAGGTCTCAGGAAACTTGCAATCATGGTGGAAGGCAAAGGGGGAGCCAGCACTTCACATGGTCAGAGCAGGAGGAATAGGGAGAGGGGGAAAGTGCTACACACTTTTAAACAACCAGATCTTGTGAGAACTCTATCATGAGAACAGCGCTAGGAGGATGGTGCTAAACTACCTCCTATGGGAGAAACCCACTCCCATGATCCAATCACCTCCCAACAGGCCCCACTTCCAACACTGGGGATTACAATTCGGCATGAGATTTGGGTGGGGACACAGATCCAAAGCATATCACTGAGTAAGATGAGAATTAAGCATTGACCTCTGGGTCGGTGACCTTGATAGAGCAGTTTTAGGGGAGGACTGAGAGGAAAAGTCAAATAAGAGTTGATGGAAGGCTAAATGAGAGGTGATAAAGTACACACAGCAAATACAGACAACCCAAGAAGTATTTTTAACAACTGTACATTCAAAATTGGTTAGGATAGTAAATTTTTTGTATTTTTATCATAAATTTTTTAAAATTATAGTACAAATAGCAAAATAGTGATAACTGTGTGTTGGAAAATTTTCATAATAAAGTAATAAAGTTGTATTGTTGTTGTTGTTTGTTGTTTGTTGTTTAAAAGAGTATTGCCTAAAAGGCAGCAAGGGAATGGGGCTCTACTCAGGGAAGGGTGAGGGTCAAGAAAAGGTGGTTTTTAAAAAAATCTTTTAATGGTAAGAGATTAGATAGTCTATTTGACAATGGCAATGATCTAATAGGGAACCTTAGTGTTGCAAGATGAAGACAGCAACTTTGAGAGACAGTTCTTGAGAAGTGGAGATGCAATATAATCCAGAGAATATTGGAACTCACTTTTAAGGGTTATCCATCTAGTCCCAGCCAGAGCAATGACTCCAGACCTTTTGTTCAAGCTATTTCTACAGCTATAGCACAGACGGAAAAAAAAAAAAAAAAAAAAAAAAAACATTGAAAATGCAAAATGCATACCTATAACCACCAGGGGTCACTGAAGGCTAATTCTGCTTTTGGATTAGGCGAAACCTAAACAGTTTTAAAAATAGGAACGTTTAATTTCATGAAATTACTGAATCATGTAATTCAAATGCTATAGATTTTGTTTCCTTGTTCTTAAAATAATAATGCCATAATGAAATGTATAGTTTTGAGAACATAGAAAATATATAAAAATAAATTTTAATAGAAAAAAACCACTTTGTTGTAAATTGCTAAACAGCTAAAAGCTAATCTAGACATCGTCAAACAAAGTTTATTTCACTACCATACCACTAAACCGAACTCTAGCATGTAAGTTTTCTTTTAAATTGGTGACTCCGTTTCTTCATGTTTTAAGTATAACAAACCATACTGAAAACAGATACTAAAACTAGAGGAAAATATAATTAAAGTTTTATATTCTGTTATGGAAAAAAAGAAAGAAAGGATACTGATATATCAGATTTCTCCAGGGATTATGCTACTTTTCCTAGTGGAATAAATAATGCTTTATTTTATCAGATTATCTTCAGTTAATTATAAAAGTGTAGCCTAAAATGTTTTTGATAGCTATTTAGGCTCTGAAAGGATCAACTGGCAAGAGGGCACAAAAGGTTCACTTGTTGGACCTCTGTTACAAATTCATAGCAATATGTAAAGTAAAATGAAAAAAACAAACAAAAGGACCTAGCTAGAGTCTAAGCCAAGATAAATATTTCTATAGGCTAGAAACAGAAACAAACAAACAAACAACAAACAAACAAAAAAACACACTAGTCATGTGCAAGCAGAAGCCACGGGAAAGCTGGTGTATGACTTGGATCCAGAAAAGCACCAAAAGTAATCATGTTCTCCTTTCTGCTTGACACCTTCACCAGCACAGCCCTATTATGGCTGCTTGTTTACTTGGAATTGTAGAAACCTAGGAAGGGGGAATCAACCTGCTCTTGACTGGTTCTTCAGTATCAGCCTGGAAGCACCATTATAAGATAGGAGAGAGTGAGTATAGAGAGAAAGAAAAGTGGGAAAACAAAAATGAAAATAAACAGAAACATACCTTTCAACTCAAAATGATACTGCAAAATAACATTTCAAAACATATCAAGAACTCTAATGCTAGGAAAGACAAGCAGCAAACCAATTGAACCTGAACTAAGATGAAATTAATTATATAGACTAAGGATGCTGACAGATATAGATAAAGAAATGATATCTGTAAATACAAGAAAGAAGTATGGAACAAAGCCTATATAAACACAGTAAGAACAAGTAGATGTAAAAAATAATTAACATCCTAGGGCTGCCATAGTAAATTACCACAAACAGAGTTTAAATACATTTATTGTCTCATAGTTCTGGAAACTAGAAGTCCAAAATCAAGATACTGATAGGCTCTGGAAAAAAAACCCTTCATTGTCTCTTCCTAGTTTCAGGTGGTTCCTGACAATCCTTGGCGTTCTTTAGCTTGTAGCTGCATCACTCTAATCTCTTCTTCCATCTTTGCATGATGTTCTTCCTAATGTGTCTGTCTGTGTGTCCTCTCTTTTTCTGATAAGAACACCAGTCATTAGATTTAGGGGCTACCTAACACAGTATGATCTCCTCACAGTCCTTAACTAAGTACATCTACAAAGGTCCTATTTCCAAATAAAGTCACACACTGATGTTCTCTGATGTTCTGGGTGGACATGAATGAGAGAAGGGGAAAATACTATTCTACCCACCGCAATAATTAATAAATAATCTTGGAAATTTAAAAAGTTAGTACCTAAATTTCAGAAAAATTATTTAAAAGAACCTAATAGTTGGGATAAATGCTAAAACACAAAGTGAGAGAAGTAATAATTGGAAGAAAAAAATTTGTTTTTAACATATCACTATTAAAAACTCTTTAGACCAAATTCATACAAAAATTTTAGTAAGAATTAGAATATCCTTAGAGAGTCCTGGAAAATTTGAACCCAAATTTAATAAGCTTTCTCTAATGCTTTATCCAACAGTTATATGTGTAGATAAGGAAAGAGAGATGATAATCATCTGCCTAGGAAATAGGAAACATTTTTTTTCCAGTACTTATGGAACACTTACAAAATCTACCAAATACTAGTTCACAGAGGATTTTTACAAAATTCTAAGAATGGTTATTATATGTTCTATGTTCTTTGACCATAACACATAAATTGGAAGTCAACAATAATCAAATTCTTCCAATACAAGGTATGGAAAGTAATAATGTATTTCTGGCCGGGTATGGGGGCTCAAGCCTGATCCCAGTGCTTTGGGAGGCTGAGGCGGGTGGATCACCTGAGGTCAGGAGTTTGAGACCAGCCTGGTCAAGATGATGAAATCCCGTCTCTACTAAAAATACAAAAATTAGCTGGGCATGGTGGCACATGCCCATAATTCCAGCTACTCGGGAGACTGAGGCAGGAGAATCACTTGAACCTGGGAGGCGGAGGTTGTGGTGAGCCAATATCACGCCATTGCACTCCAGCCTGGGTGACAGAGTGAGACTCTGTCTCAAATAAATAATGTATTTCTAAATTACTCATAACAAAGACTTAATCCTCCCAAAAATCCTAAATTATGCAAAACTAGATGATAATGAAGATGCTGCATTATCATAATTTGTAGAATGCATCTAAAGCAGTACTTAGGGGAAAACTCAGAGCCTTAAATGCTTTCATTTAAAAACCAAAATAAGGAAGAAGGAGGAAAACAAACAAATTATGAATTTATCTCAAGATGCTAGAAACACTACAGAGCAAGAGTAAAAAAGAAGTGAATAAATAATAAAAAATGAGCAGAAATTACTGATTGGGGGTAGGAAGATATGAAGCATCTAAGCCATGAAAGCTAGATATGAAGCAACTAAACGAAAAAGCTAGTTACTGGTAGAAATTATAACATAGACAAAAATGGCCAGGTGCAGCGATTCACACCTGTAAACCCAGCACTTTGGGAGGCCGAAGCAGGCAGATCACCCGAGGCCAGGAGTTCTAGACCAGCCTGGCCAACGTGGTGAGACCCCGTCTTTACTAAAAACAAAAAAAATTAGCAGGGTGTGATGGCACACGCTTGTAGTCCCAGCTACTTGGGAGACTGAGGCAGGAGAATCCCTTGAACCCGGGAGGTGGACGTTGCAGTGAGCCGAGATATTGCCACTGCACTCCAGCCTGGACGGCAGAACAAGACTATTGCCACTGCACTCCAACCTGGATGACAGAACGAGACTCTGTCTCAAAAAAATAAAATAAAATAGACAAAAATGTAGCCAGCTTAAAAAAGAGTAAAGGCATATATTAGAATTTTAAAGAGGTATACAACTACAAATATGGTAGAGATGTTTTTATGTATAAGACATTCAATGTTTTCATGCCAATAATTTTTTTTTTTTTTTTTTTTTTGAGACGGAGTCTTGCTCTGTCGCCCGGGCTGGAGTGCAGTGGCCGGATCTCAGCTCACTGCAAGCTCCGCCTCCCGGGTTTATGCCATTCTCCTGCCTCAGCCTCCCGAGTAGCGGGGACTACAGGCGCCCGCCACTTCGCCCGGCTAGTTTTTTGTGTTTTTAGTAGAGACGGGGTTTCACCGTGTTAGCCAGGATGGTCTCGATCTCCTGACCTCGTGATCCGCCCATCTCGGCCTCCCAAAGTGCTGGGATTACAGGCTTGAGCCACCGCGCCCGGCCGCCAATAAATTTTTAAATGGAGAGGAAAAGAAAAACAGAGTGCCTGGATAAGCCAATAGCTATTAAAAAAAATAAATGAGTAATTATACAAATTCTTTAAAAAACCACTTGACCCAGATGGATTTGTCAGCCCTGTATTATATAATGTATTTCAGAGAATTTTTAAAAAGAAGAAAATCTCTCCAACTCATGTTAGAAAGTTTGATGCTACAACTGAAACGAAAGAAAAATTTTCACCAAATCATGTGAATAAAGTAACCTTAAATAGAATATTTCCAAATCAAACTCAGCAGTGAAAAAGAAGATGAAGATAACAAAGAAGACGTTATCCAGGAATACAAGGATAGATTGATATCAAAACACCTTTTAATTAACCATATCAAATTAACAAGTAGATAAAAAAATCATCATTCCAACAGATTCGATACAGCCTTAGATCAAATACAGCACTCATTCATGTTTAAAAGAAAGAAATCTCAGCAAAAGATGGAAGGAAACTACTTTAACTTGGTAAGTGATATTTATCCAATTTCTATTTTGAGGATGGCAGTATCAAGTTGTCACTGACCACAGGTTCATAAACTGTCATTTAATAGAAACTAGCATGAGGCTGAGAAAGTTTCCCTGAAAAGGCTTTATTGGGGTTTATACTCCAGCACAAGAGATACAGTACAGGAAGAAGAAATTATCCGGGGGGCTCCCCGAGGGCGGGTCTTTTTGGTACTTTAAGAAGGGTGACGTGAATAAGCATGAGGTATGTGAACATCATTGCATATGCAGGGTTGAGCATGCAGGGTGTGCAGGTGCAGTGAGAAATCATGTTAGTACATACATTGCATGATCAAAAAAATGGTGGATAAGCCCCACCTTGGGCAGAGATTTTAGCATTATAATGAGGTGAGGGGTCAGGATCAGTCATTTTTCTGGTCTTGTGTGCATGCCACGGATAGGGTTAAGTGTCTTGAGTAAGATTTGTTGTGGAATGCTGCTTCTCTTAGTTTCTTCAACATCTCCCAGTCAGAGGATATAATGCCAGTGGAGGTAGTGGTGCAAAGTCTGGTAGTCAGCAGACATGGAAAAAAAATGTGTTCGTGGGGATAGGGGCTGGGTCTCATCCTATTCTGTCTCAAAGTCAGCATTTCTTGTTTTCTTTCTTGGAAATTACCCAAAGCAACAATATAATGCAAAGGGGGAAAGCAAATTACAAAATATAGGAAACTGTTGAAACTCAAATCCCAAAGTAAGTGGGAGGGATGACAAACAGTACAGGAATCAGAAAAGAATGCCTGCTAGTGCACACCTCAAAAAAAATGTGGCAAGATACTCCTCCAAGATTAGAGACATAGCCTGTGGCATAAAACCCAAATACCACGTTTGCAGCAAGAACAATGAGATGTGCTGGTTGGTGACAGAAGCTACTCACTTTGGTTCCAAGAGGCAAAAGATATGGGCCTGTGATAAAGTTTGGCTGTGTCCCCACCCAAATCTCACCTCGAATTGTAATCCCCATAATCAAGGGAGGGACCTGGTGAGAGGTGATTGGATCATGTGTCCAGTTTCCCCTGTGATGTTCTCATGATAGTGAGTGAATGAATTCTCAAGAGATCTGGCTGTTTGATGAGTGTGGGGCTCTTCCGCCTTCTTGCACTCCTTCTCTCTCCTGCCGCCTTGGGAAAAAGATCCTTGCTTCCTCTTTGCCTTCCACCATGATTGTAAGTTTCCTGAGGCCTCCCCAGCCATATGGAACTGTGAGTCAACTAAACCTCTTTCCTGTATAAATTACCCAGTCTCATGGAAGTTCTTAATAACAGTGTGAGAGCGGACTAATACAGCCTGAAAGGCAATACATTTATTATTTCCAGGAAGCAATTTATCCCTTTGGCAGAGGGAAGATAAACTTTACATGGGGAGCAGTCTTACAGCTACTTGTCCCCTTTTGTACAGAAGAAATAAAAACAAAAGAATTAATTAAAAAATACGGGCCGTAAGAAAAGTTATAGCTAGTGCGGAACACAGGAACACAGCCCCAATCTCTTCCACTATACTGTTAAAATCATTAACTGGGGCTGGGCTTGGTGGCTCACGCCTGTAATCCCAGGACTTTCAGAGGCCAAGGCGGGTGGATCATTTGAGGTCAGGAGTTCAACGCCAGCTTGGCCAACATGGTGAGACCCTGTCTCTACTAAAAATACAAAAATTAGCCGGGCATGGTGGCGCGCATCTGTAATCCCAGATGCTTGAAAGGCTGAGGTAGGAGAATTGCTTGAACCTGGGAGGCAGGAGGCAGAGGTTGCAGTTAGCCAAGATCGTGCCACTGAACAAAGTAAGACTCTGTCTCAAAAAAAAAAAAAAAAAAAATCATTAATTGGAAGGCCATTAGAAGGAGGAGACTCCAGCACTACCTACAGAAACTGAAACCCAACTCAGTGGAAGCAGTAAAATGAAGTAAGTTTAACCAATCAGAAACCACCAACTAACCTCTAATTTGGGACTTCCTGCTGGAATGATCCAAATAAGGCTACTACTCCCTTTAAACCAACTGAATATTTTCTTTGCCTTACTTCTACTTTCCCCTTATAAAATCCTTCTCCACCTACCCTTCTTTGGAGCACCCCCAAACTACTTGCCTCTGGAGCTCCCCAATTCATGAATCACTATTCAAATAAACACTTTAAAATTATAATTTGCCTATTTTTATCTTTAAACAATGCAAACTTCCTGCAAAAGCCCTGCTTATGTTGCATTGTACAAATTTTGATAAGTTGTATTTTCATTTAGTTCAAAATGTTTGTAAAGTCTTTCTGAGATTTCTTCTTTGATCTATGTATTATATAGAATTATATTGTTTAATCTCCAAATATTTGGGGATTTACCACTTTTCTGCTATTAATTTCTAGTTTAATTCCATTGTAGTCTGACAACCTACTTTGTATGAGTTCTATTATTTTACCTTTGTTAAGGTGTGTTCGAAGGCTCATAATATCTATCATGGTGAACATTCCATGTGAACTTGCAAAGAATATGTGATCTGCTGTTATTAGATGGAATATCCTATAAAATCAATTAGATCAAGTTGGTCGATAGTGCCTTTCAGGTCAATTATGACATTACTGATTTTCTTCCTGCTTGATTTATCAGTTGTTAAAAGGAAGGTGTTGAAGTCTCCAACTATAATAGTGATTTTTGTCTATTTCTCTTGCAATTCTATCCATCCTCAGGTATTTGACATTCTGTTCTCATGTACATAGATGTTAAGATTGTTATGTCTTTTGCAAATATTGATCCCTTTATTATTATGTGGTACCCCTCTTTATCCCTGATAATTTTTCTTGTTCTGAAGTCTGCTTTCTCTGAAATTAATATATCCACTCCAGATTTCTTTTGATTAGTGTTAGCACAGTATATCTGTTTCCATCCCTTAGCTTTTAATCTATCTGAGTCTTCATATATAAAGTGGATTTCTTATACATAACATCTTGTTGGATCTTGTATTTTAATCCACTCTTAAAATCTGTCTTTTAATTGGTTTATTTATGTATTGAACCATTCATATTTAAAGTGATTATTGATATAGCTGTGTTAATATTTTCCATATTTGTAACTGTTTCTTAATCCTCAAATTGGATTAAACAATAAAGTAGTGTATTATCTCACTTAACTGGAAGTCCAAATGTAGGACAGACTTCAGACACAATATGATCTTCTACTCAATGTCATTAATCACCTAGGTTCTTTCCATTTTTCTTCTCTGTCATTGTTGTCCATTTCATAATTTAATATACATCCATGAGGAATACCATCCCCTTAGATGTGGTGATTTTATGCAATGCATTATCTGAATATATGCAGGACCCTCTTCTATGGCCATCTGAATTACTGCAACTACCTTGATTTCTTAATGGGCCATGAAATGTAAAAAATTTTTTTTCCATCTTTTCCTTTTTCCTTTTCTGTTGTTTGTAGGGTGTGTTAATGTGGCTAAATTTACCACTGAGGCTATAGATTTAAGAAACAAGACATAATTAAAAAGGAACTAGAGGTAATCCAGACATAATCCAGAAATTGCCATTTCACGAGTCTTCCTGGCATTGTGTCATTGTGTCATGATAGTGGGAGGTGCTGTTGGGTAACCTCTCAGTGTGGCATAGGGCAAGTCTGCATAAGGTATTTACTTTTTACTAACAGGATATTTTTTGAATTGTTACTATGATTTGAATATGCTACCTCCAAAATTCAGGTGTTACCATTGTAATAGTATTAAGAGATGGGGCCTGTAAGAGGTGATTTGGCCATAAGGGTTCCTCCTTTTATGGATGGGATTAAGGCCCTTATAAAGAGGCTTCACAAAGCATTTGGTTCTCTTGTCCTTCCAGCTTTTCTACCATGGGAAGATGCAGTGTTTTTCCCCTCCACGGATTCCGCCTCAAGGCTTCACCTTGGAAGCAGAGATTAGACCTTCACCAGAAAATGGAACATGCCAGCACCTTGATCTTGAACTTCCCAGCCTCCAGAACTGAGAGAAAATAAATTTTACATCATAGCAGCAGAAACAAACTAAGACAGCCTCCTTCAGCAGCTTCACAGAACCTTGGATGCCTCCTGGCCCAGGAGCCAGTGGGGACACCTGGCCATTCCTGGGATGGGGAGAAAGGATGCATGGAGGAAGAGGAGGCAGCCACCTGGCTCAGAGAACACTAAGCAGCAAAATATTGAAAGAGTTGTAGCGCTTCTCTTAACTGCTTCTATTAAAATGCAAGAGGAGAGAAATGATTTCAAGACAAAATTTGTGATTTAAAGATAAAATTTATAATTAAAAGTGAAGCAGAACGTGAAGATTTGGAAAATTCACAGCCTGAGCATATAAAGATTTGAAAAATGTGTAGGAGAGAAAACCAAGAGAATGGCCAAGTGACTGTTGATAGGGAGATTAGTATGGATACAAGGAAGCCAGGTGCTTTTCATCAAGACAATGGGAGAGTGACCCCAAAGGCAATTCAGAGATCTTTGAGGCTGTCATGCCCATCTCAGGCCTAGAGTGCCAGGGCTTTGAGAGAAGAATAGTTTTGTAGGGCTCAGGGGTTCATGGAAACTTGGGGCTCACTGCCCAGGGCTGCCTTGGGTCTCTGCACTCTGCATTCTGGGGCAGCACTCCTCAGCTTTCCCAGCTGTGGCTCAGGCAGGCCCAGGTGTGGCTCAGGCCACCATCTTGGAAGGCATAGCCATATACACCTTGGCTGCATCCAGGTGGTGCTAATTCTGCAGACTTGCAGAGTGCAAGAGCTGTGGAAGCATTAGTGGCCTCCACCTAGAATTCAAAGGATAACCGTTGGGGCCCAGGCAGAGACTTGCTCTAGGGGCAGGGACACTGCAGAGAATCCCCACTAGAGCAGGCCTTAGTGAAGCCATGGGGACAGGGTCTCTGCCTCAGAGACCCCAGACCTATAGAAATGCCAGCATGCAATGCCAACCTGTGAGAGCCACAGGTACCCAACATCAACCTGTGACAACTGCTCCATGGGCTGTGCCCAGCAAAGCTGTAGGGGTGGGGTACCTTGGGGTCTTGGGGACCTTAACCTCTGCCCCGCTGTGTTCAGAAGGCAGGACATGAAGTAAGGGAAGGTTGTTCTTAGGCCTCAAGATTTGGTGGTGTTTGCCTTGTCGAGTTTTGGAGTCGCTTGGAATCTGTTACTCCTTTCTGCTTCCCTATTTCTCTCTTTTGAAATGGGAATGTTCATCCCATGCCTAAATACACCATTGTACTTTGAAAGCCCTTAGCTTGTTTGATTTCATAGATTCACAGCTGGAGGGAATTTGTCTCAGGATGAATCATACCCTGACTCTTACCCACATCTGATTTAAAAGAGACTCTGGATTTTAGACTGTTGAGCTGATGCTGGAATAAGTTAAGACTTTTGGGGCTACTGGGAGAGAAGACATGTATTTTGTATGTGAGAAGGATATGAAATTTGGGGGCCACAGCAGAATGCTATGGTTCAAATGTGTCCCTTCCAAAATTCAGGTGTTGGCAATGTGATGGTATTAAGAGGCAGGGCCTTTAAGAGGTAATTAGGCCATCAAGATGCCTCCCTCATTAATGGGATTAGGCCCTTATAAAAGAGGCTTCACAAAGCATTCCGCTCACTTGCTCTTTCACTCTCTCTTGCCCTTCAGCTTTCTGCCATGTGAGGACACTACAAGAAGGCCCTCATCAGTAACTCAAACCTGCGAGAGCCTTGATCTCGGACTTCCCAGCCCCCAGAAGTATGAGAAAATAAATTTCTATTCTTATAAATTACCCAGTCTCAAGTATTTTGTTGTAGTGGCACAAAACAGACTAAGACATATCAACGGAAAGAAGAATATGAGGGTGTGTAGGTGCTAAGCAGCCAAGGAAGTGGATTTAATGGACATTGCATTTGTCTTGTTTTCATATTTCTCTATATAGGTGCCTTCCTTTGAGGATTGCTACAGTGTTTTTCATGTAATTATGGTGGAGTTGTAATTTACACCCTGCCTTTAGCCAAACCACTTGGTTGGGCATGTGACTAAGTCAACTAGAATCTTTCTCACAGGAATTTATTTACTTACCTATTTATTTTTGAGATGGAGTCTCACTCTGTCACCCAGGCTGGAATGCAGTGATGTAATCTTGGTTCACTGCAGTCTCTGTCTCCTGGGTCCAAGTGATTGTCCTCCCTCAGCCTCCTGAGTAGCTGTGACTACAGGCATGGGACACTATGCCTGGCTAATTTTTGTGTTTCTAGTACAGACGAGGTTTTGCCATGTTGACCAGGCTGGTCTCGAACTCCAGACCTCAGGTGATCCACCTATCTCGACCTCCCAAAGTGCTGGAATTACAGGCATGAATCACTGTGCCTGACATTCTCAGGAATTTAATTGTTAGAGTGGCAATGGACGCAACTGAAGTTGAATTATCACAAGAACAGTGTCCTGTAATCCACAGAACAATCATGAGATGTGGGAGGTTCTAATGGCAGTTAAAATTTGATTTTTCTGCATAAAACAGAACATTCAGATAAATGTCTTGAAAAGGTTTCTCACCTGGAAGAGATGTCTAGATGCAGGCAGTTCAAGACTGATATGACCCCTTTACAACATCATTCTGCCTTCCCATCCTTAGCATGTGAGTCTGACTTTCTGGTTCCAAGCGTGAAATAAAATAAAATCTTGGGACCCCAAACTCACTATGCCAAAGGAGAGTTGAGCTTGACAACTGAGTTGGGGCAATACTGCCTACCATTTTGTTTCCAAACAGATGTTGTAATTTCACAATTCCATGCCAGAGCCTTATACATAAGTCAGGTTCCCACAATAATAGAAGGCCATACACCTTCCCAGATGGCTTCCCTCACAAATTACAAAGAAATTCCCTGCAAGCCCCTAGATCTTTCAGGATACATTTCTCCCTACAAACCAGCCCTAAAATCTGTTAAATCTCACAGTGACTGGTGTGAGATGGTATCTCATTGTTTTGATTTGCATTTCTTTGATGATTTGTGATATTGAGCATTTTTTCACATATATGTTGGCCACTTCTCTGTGTTCCTTTGAGAAGTGTCTGTTCCTGTCCTTTTCCATGAGTCAGAATGGCAATTATTAAAAAGTCAAAAAACAACAGATGTTGGCGAGGCTTCAGAGAAACGGGAACGCTCATACACTGTTGGTGGAAATACAAACTAGTTCAGCCACTGTGGAAAGCAGTTTGGAGAGTTCTCAAAGAACTTAAAATAGAACTACCATTCAACCCAGCATTCCCACTACCTGGTATATACCGAAATGAAAATAATTCATTCTATCAAATAGACACATATACCCGTATGTTCATCACAGCACTATTCACTATGGCAAAGGCATGGAATCAAACAAAGTGGATTGAATTTTAAAAATGTGGTATAGGCTGTTCTGCCTATGGAGTAGCCTTTTTTTAAATTCCTTCACCTTCTTAATAAACTTGGTTCCTTTCTTTTTTCTTTTTTCTTTTTTTTGGAGACAGAGTCTCTCTCTCTTATCCAAGCTGGAGTATAGTGGTATGCTCTCAGCTCACTGCAGCCTCCGCCTCCCAGGTTCAAGTGATTAACCTGCCTCAGCCTCCTAAGTAGCTGTAATTACAGGTGTGCACCACCATGCCTGGCTAATTTTTGTATTTTTAGTAGAGACGGGGTTTCACCACGTTGCCCAGGCTGGTCTCAAACTGTTGATCTAAGGTGATCCGCCCACCTTGGCCTCCCAAAGTGCTGGGATTACAGGTTTGAGCCACCGCGCCTGGCCTATTATTCTTTAAACCATATATATAATACCAAGGTTAGGTATCTGAACTGGGAATATGAGGCAAAATAATATGTATTGAATCAGACAACACATGTGATTTCTGCCCTTCTTCATTTATCACCTTCATACTAAAGGACATTAGCCAGGTAATATCAATAACTATTTTCAAATGAGAGAAACAGAAACAACCATTTGAAATAAATTCAGTTACAATGCTTTTGTTTACTTACTGTACAAAATGATTAATGCTCACCAATATTATTATTTCATTCTTTAGGATCATTTCTGCCTTCAAAAAGCAAATATTTATTTGAGGACTTACTAAATGCTCAAAATACTGGAATACTTGAGGCTTTTATAGTCTGATGGACGAGATAGATACCTTAATTATTAAAAAACATGTTTGATGTGACAATTGGTGTAAGTGGTTTGTGCATAGATCAAGAACGCATCATGGCTGCTAAGTCATGCCAAAGTCAGTTAGTTCTTCTTATTCCAGTTCTACACCTGTAGGGTAATATACTGATAGTGGGGATGAGTTACATGTAACTCAAATGCTATATCAACAAATAATATTAATTAAGCAATCATCACACACACACACACACACACACACACACAGCTACGGAGTTTACAAAAACCAGATTTTTCAGAGCAATATCCCTATCTGCCTCATATTGTCTGAAATTTCCTTTCTTTTCTTTTCTTTTTCTGGAGTGCAGTGGTGCGATCCTGGCTCAGTGTTGCGATCCTGGCTCACTGCAAGCTCCGCCTCCCGGGTTAACGCCATTCTCCTGCCTCAGCCTCCCGAGTAGCCCGGACTACAGGCGCCCGCCACCACCCCCTGCTAATGTTTTGTATTTTTAATAGAAACGGGGTTTCACCGTGTTAGTCAGGATGGTCTCCATCTCCTGACCTCGTGATCCACCCGCCTTGGCTTCCCAAAGTGCGGGGATTACAGGCGTGAGCCACCGCGCCCGGCCTATTGTCTGAAATTTCTATCTAGAAATCTTTCCCCATAGTACTTAGAGGATTTTTATAGAGATCTTGAATTTTCTATCAAAATAGTTATGGCTTCAAATAAAACTAAAGCAAGGAATTCAACATAAATACATATTTAGCTGTTGCTATGTTTGAAGCCTTGTATGGTTCAAACTTGATTCTGTCAGGGAGAAGCACAAGGAAAAGCACTTTTACAACGGCATGTTGGTCCAGTAAAAGTTCTGCAACTACTCCTAATTTAAATATATATATATATATAAAATATATATATATCTGCAGTAGACACTCAGGTTTTGCTAAAGGGGCCCTCATATTTCTCCAGATGGTATATACATACCTTCTGGGTTGCTTGTTTCTTAAAAATACTGACTTTTGTCCCACGTGTTCCAATTTTAGGTTAAATAAATAAGCACACTACTCCGGACCCACATCTCCTGTAATTTGCAGTGCCTGACTTTCTACCAACAAAGATCTGTGCCTTTCATCCTGAAATGGGCATAACGGAAAGAGACGCAGAAATCTACGTGGATTTAAATCCTAGAGTGCTTTGGAGAAAAGTCCCTAATCTCAGTTTTCCACGTCACTCAAATGCAGGGCCACACTAGATGGCCTTTGCAAGGTCTTTTGCATCTGCAGACTTCCGCGGTTAAAACGCATCTCTTCTTGGAAGATAATTCACCTGAAGCTCCTCCGGGAAATTAGCTTGCTGAGGGCCAGGCGAACCACGGGGTAGGAGCGAATCTGGTTTCTCTTTGAAAAGCCTTCCTAGGGTGAGCATCCAGCGCCAGCAACAGGGCGCGCCCCCGCACCACGTGTCTGCGCCAGCTGCCGGATTGGCTGAGCGCATTTTAGCGCTGCAGTCTAGACGCGCGCAGTCCCGCCCAGCTGCCAGAAGAGCCGGGACACCGAGGGAAGAGGCCGGAGGGAGATAGCGGAGGGGAGGGGGCGGGAGGGGGGTGGGGGATCCCGAGTCGTCAGTGGTCTCGAGTCTGGAAGGCCCTGGAGCAGCGCCAGGCGACCCGCCTCGCCACAACTTGCCCAGACGAGACACGTTTCATCCTGCGCCCTGCAAGAAGGAGCGGGCCCGTCTCTCTCCGCTCTGCTGTTCCTCGGCCTCCGCGGGCCCTGCCCGCGTCAGCAGCGACCCTGGGGTCTGGGTCCCCTGTGTCGCCCCCGCCTGCCTGCAGCGCCCGGCACCCGCCCTGGAGCGCGCAGCTGGGGTGAGCCGAGACCGGGGATGCTCCAGACGCACGCAGGAGCCGGTGGCGGACGGGGTATCCCGATAACCGCGAAGCCGGCCCTCCTGCCTCTCCCGGCTGCGAACCGAGCTGCTGCAGATCCAGCTGGCGTAGCCGCCGCAGCCCCCACTGCCTGTTTGCCTTCCAAGGAAGGGCGCCGAGGTCCCCCCCGGAACCCGCGTCTCTCGGCCTTTGCCTACCCGTTCGGCTGCCCGGCGGTGCCATGCGCCTGGGACCTGAGGCGCCGCGCGAGGCTGGGGGCCCTGCCCGGGATGGGGGAGGGAGGGAACGGGAAAGCGTGCCCCCTTCTTTCCTGTTCCGGCCATCTTGTGACCGAGATCCACGCAAGGGGGAAGGGGTGGCCAACCGCACGGCTCCCCACGATGGAATGTGGCGGCCAACGGAGGTAGGCGCCTCGGGCCCGCGGATCTCTGCGCCCAGATCTCATCCGGGGTGCGTGGGCCACCCCCACGTTCATCTCCGAAGCCCTTGGCCCAAATCATGGGTTAATCCTTCTAACAGGCCAGGGGCAGCAAAAATAAAAGGGATAAGGGGCCAGGAGCTGATGTTTCCTTAACTAAGTGCCCAAGTCATTCGATCGTTCTTCATTCGCGTGTCCATTCAGCAAATTCTGAATGCCTTCTCCGTGCCTGTCCTCTGCTAGGTGCTAGGGATATATACTTGAGCAAGAGAGACCACAGCTCTTGTTCCCGCTGATCCTGCAGCCCAGTGAATGGAGCCTAGAGTCTACAGATCTGCCAGGTCGGTGTCTTGATGCTCTTAAACAGATGGGGGCAGCTGAGTCTTAGGGCTGACGATTTGTTCTAGATCAGGCAGCAAGTAAATGACGGAATCAAACTTTGAAACTAATTATGTCTTTAGCACTTTTTATGCCTCGTTGCAGGAAATCGTTCTTTTTTTTCTAAAGGCCAATTAAAAAATACTTGGACGTATGGTTTATTTGAAACCATATGAAGTTCGTGTTTTATTTTCTGGATGTTTTTGCATGGGTTTATTTCTAGTTAACAATATCTTGAAAGTGCTAAATATATTTGGTATTACAACTTTGCTTCCAGTTACTCAGAATTGTATTTTCCTTTCTTCTGTTCACATATTTGGATGTTAGGAAAGAAAAAAAATTTCCTGATGTCTGGTCCAAGCAGGAATTCCCCGGTGGATTGGGGAATGTCTGGCTTTTCCTCAGCTTATTGATCTCTGTGGTAACCACTGGAGGCCCCCAGAAGACCTGCACAAATGAGAGGCCTGAAGTCTACAAGTTGCTGCTAGAAATATTTTAGCCTCTCCAAAACCCAGAATGCAGCCCCGATCCAAGTTTGTCAGGTAAATACAACGGCCCTGTAAAACTTGTTGGTAAAGCCGAGGGCTAAAATCCCCCTCCATCTGTTTCTACCTTCAGCATTTTGAGAATGTATCCTTTTGGAAAGGCGGGTGTATTACATATTTTGGGGAGTTCTTTGGTATGTACTTTTTATCAGAATGTTATATTTAGGCTGCTGACCTACAAAGAAAGAAAGATTCCGTTTAAAAAGCAACTTGGGTGTCAGAAATCTAGAATGCCTGCCATCAAATATGATTAACTACAAATTTCATTTAAAAAACAACTTTACTGAGATATAATAAAAACCCACCCTTAATTTTAAGGATACAATTCGGTGAATTTGGTCAAGTGTATATTGCTGGGTAATCAACACCTCAATCAAAATGAAAAACATTTCTGTTATGCCAGAAGCTTCCTCATGCCCTTTTGCAACGAGTGCCTCCTCTATCACGTTTAATTATATATATTTTTATTGCTTAGTGTTTTCTAAATCGTGTGTAAAAGATGAAGATGAATAGATACTTCTTTTTTTTTTTTTTTCCCCCTATTAATGATGGAATGATTAGGTATGTCTAATATCAAAGCCTAAGGCCAGGGCTACAGTAAATAAATAACCAGGGGATGGCAGTTAAGACCAAAGGTTCCCAGGGATGTGGTTCCCCACGCCTGCCTTAGGGACATGGAGTGTCCAGCCCCAAAGGCCAGGGAGGGTGGCGCCCTGGGGAGCCGGCACCCAGGAGGTACCCTCTTCGGGTGAACGGCTGTGTCCACTTGGGCTCGTCCAAGAGGTCTTCTCTGGTCCGGCAGGGTTCTGGGTGCACGCTGAGCGCGCGCGGGCGGACGCGCCCTTTGCTCCAGGTCCGGACCTGGGGGCTGCCATAGCAACGTCCTGGACACCCGGACCTTAGGCCGCCGCCGCCGCCGCCAAAGCAAGGAACCCGGCCTTCTCCCGCTCCTGAGGGCTGTGGCGGCGGCGGCCGGGGAGGCGGCGCAGGCTGGGTAGAGACCGCCCAGCTCCTCCTATGCAAGCTGAGGCAGCGGATTGGCTTTCAAGTATGGTAAGAGGCGGGAGGCCGGGGCTCCCCCGACGGGAACACGGGGCTGGGGAGGACCGGAGCTTCCCCGGACCCCCAGCTCCCCAGCCTGCCCGCCCCCCATCCCCGCCTCCCGCCGCGCTCTCTTTGTGCCCCACGCAGCCCTTCCAGAAGCATGTCTACTACCCGCTCACCAGCGGCCCAGAGGGGCCTGACGTCGCTGTGGCCGCCGCCGCGGGTGCGGCCTCCATGGCCTGTGCGCCCCCCAGCGCGGCTTCGGGGCCCCAGCCCTTCTTCCAGTTCAGGCCGCGGCTGGAGAGTGTGGACTGGCGGCGCCTGAGCGCCATCGACGTGGACAAGGTGGCAGGGGCCGTGGACGTGCTGACCCTGCAGGAGAACATCATGAACATCACCTTCTGCAAGCTGGAGGACGAGAAGTGCCCACACTGTCAGTCGGGGGTGGACCCGGTGCTGCTGAAGCTCATCCGTCTGGCGCAGTTCACCATCGAGTACTTGCTGCACTCACAAGAGTTCCTCACCTCGCAGCTGCACACCCTGGAGGAGCGGCTGCGCCTGAGCCACTGCGACGGCGAGCAGAGCAAGAAGCTGCTCACCAAGCAGGCGGGGGAGATCAAGATGCTCAAGGAAGAGTGCAAACGCAGGAAGAAGATGATCTCCACCCAGCAGCTGATGATCGAGGCCAAAGCCAACTATTACCAGGTGGGCAGCTGTGTGTGAGCACAGTTCATAATCCGGTAAACAACTCAGTTCCCATTTGATAGGCCTGTCCTGTATCATCACTCTTTCTTCTTAAAGATTTATATTGTATATCAGAAGACACAGTCTGTTTAAGCAAAAACAGTAATTTTAACCAGCAAATGTCATGGTTCGTTACCTTCTGCAGACGACCAGAGGATTAATCATTAAACAACAAATGTCGTCTGTGGTGCTTTATGGAAGTTATCTAAATGCTGGTGGTTAAAACACTTTACGGCCGGGCGCGGTGGCTCAAGCCTGTAATCCCAGCACTTTGGGAGGCCGAGACGGGCGGATCACGAGGTCAGGAGATCGAGACCATCCTGGCGAACACGGTGAAACCCCGCCTCTACTAAAAATACAAAAAACTAGCCGGGCGAGGTGGCGGGCGCCTGTAGTCCCAGCTACTCCGGAGGCTGAGGCAGGAGAATGGCGTAAACCCGGGAGGCGGGGCTTGTAGTGAGCTGAGATCTGGCCACTGCACTCCAGCCTGGGCGACAGAGCCAGACTCCGTCTCAAAACAAAACAAAACAAAACAAAAAAAAACCAAAAAAAAAACACTTTCCTCCTCTGAATCAATCTAATCATGAAAAAACAATATACAAATTGCTGTTGAAGTCAGTCCCCAAACAATGCAGAATGTTTAAATTTGTAGGGTCTTTTTCTCATTTTTATAAATTTTAAAATGTTTTCAAACTGACAGAAAAGTTGCCAGGAGACTGTAAAGAATTTTCATATATATGCCCTTCACCCAGATTCCCCCATTATTAACATTTGCCACAGTTCCTCTATTTCTGTATACGTATTGATATTACTTTTGAACCATTTCACAGTGAGTTGCAGATCCTAAATATTTTGATGTGTATATTGTCTAAGAACAAGGACATTCACTTACATAACATTATTTAAAGAATAAAGTATTTTTATCTTCTGGTCTTAATCTTCTACTGTTTTGGGTTAGACATTGAGTCCAAGATAAATATTGCAATTTTTGAGTATAACATAAGCTAATGTATTTTTTTTATTGACTAGTTGGAGGAAGTGCAGAAGGTATAAACAATGATTGAGAAAGATATCAAAGTAAGCAACAGATTAACAAGATTGATGTCATGCCTTTACTTTCTAGTCCTTTTGGCTAACTATGGCTTAAAAGGCCTCATTGGATTTAGTAATAGTGGAGCCAATGCATGAATGCTGGAGAGAACTGGGTGTAGGGCAGAGAAAATGGTGCAGTTAGTATTGCTCAGAACTGACCCAGCAGGAGCGTTGAGTGTTCTTAAGATAGGGGAACAGTGGCGGGGTGTGGTGGCTCAGGCCTGTAATCCCAGCACTTTGGGAGGCTGAGGCGGGCGGATCATGAGGTCAGGAGATTGAGACCCGAGACCATCCTGGCCAACGTGGTGAAACCCCATGTCTACTAAAAATACAAAAATTAGCTGGGCGTGGTGGTGCGTGCCTGTAGTCCCAGCTACTTGGGTGGCTGAGGCAGGAGAATCGCTTAAACCCAGGAGGTGGAGGTTGCAGTGAGCTGAGATTGTGCCACTGCACTCCAGCCTGGCAACAGATTGAGACTCCATATCAAACAAACAAACAAACAAAAGGGAACAGTTAATATTATTAGAAGGACTTAGTGCTTGGTCTTGGGTAGACAACCCTGAGGTATAATCTTCGAATGACACTGGGCGTTGCTAATTGCTTATTTCATAAATGCTGCTTAAAAAGTAAATATTTTCAAATAGTGCTAAGATGATCTTTTTCTTGTGCAACAGATGGAATGGATTATATTTAAACATTTTTTAAAGGTTTATTATACTCCAGCTTTAGCAGCTATCTAGTGAAATCTTAAAACCTCTAACATACAGAAATTGTATGTTTATAAACTTTTTTTTCTTTTTAGGGGGTTACTATAGAAATAGCTGTTATAAGAGAAGATTTTCTTTCTTTCTCTCTTTTGAGATGGAGTCTCACTCTGTCGCCCAGGCTGGAGTGCAGGGGCGCGATCTCGGTTCACTGCAGCCTCTGTCTCCCAGGTTCAAACGATTCTCCTACCTCAGCTTCCCAAGTAGCTGGGGCTATAGGTGTGCACCACCACGCCTGGCTGATTTTTGTATTTTTCGTAGAGACAAGGTTTCACCGTGTTGGCCAGGCTGGTCTCAAACTCCTGACCTCAAGTGATCCACCCACCTCAGCCTCCCAAAGTGCTGGGATTACAGACCTGAGCCACCACACCCAGCCTAAGAGAAGATTTTCAAATGTGAATGATAAGTAACAATTAAAAGGTAATGACTCAATTTATCAAATGAGTGACACCTACTACTTTTTCAGCTACCAGACCTTGGCAAGTTGCTCAACCTCCCTGTGCCTCAGTTTCTACTCTGTGAAATGGGAATATTAATTGTACCTACCATATAGCAGTTGTTAATGGGGGTTGAATGACTTAGTGCATGGACTGTGCTTAGAGCAGTGCTTGGCATGTAGTTACTGTTTTAGCTAATACCTGGTAATGAGGGAAAAATGTTTTATGACATGACAAATACCAAAGCTGACTTATTATAAAATGTGAACAATCATATGACTGCTATCATGTGAGTTTTTCTTTCTTCCCTTATACAGAAAATCCAAAGGCTGGACTCCTTGTTCTGACACAATGATTGGGTCCACTGCATTATCAGTTTTACCTTTGAGAAATTGTGGTCTCATTCTCATTCTCATACCACTTCGCTTTGTCTCCATTCCCTTTGCTTTAAGAAATCGTAAGAACTGAGTAGCTGAGACAAAAAAAATTAAAGATGCCTGTTCTTGGACACTTGAACACACAGACACACAGACAGACAAACACACATGCATGCACCCTAATGGGTTTTTTCCCCCATGGGGTGTGTGTGTGTGTGTGTGTGTGTTGTGTATAAGTGGGGTAGTGATGGCAATGTGTAAGGTCTTTTTCCTCAAAATTTTATTTTAAAAAATCAAAACACGGAAAAATTAAAATGACAATATAGTGAATACCCATATATGGGAGATTTTAAAAGAAAAACCTCATCGATTTTCAAATAAAAATTAGTATTGAAATATTATAAACATACAAAAAGTGCATAGACTAATGTAAGACACACCATATACCCACCTCTTAGATTTAACTCAGGTTAGGCCAGGTGCAGTGGCTCACGCCTGTAATCCCAGCACTTTGGGACAAATACCGGGCAGATCACCTGAGGTCAGGAGTTTGAGACAAGCCTGGCCAACATGGTGAAACTCTGTCTCTACTAAAAATACAAAAATTAGCCAGGCGTGGTGGTGTGCACCTGTAATCCCAGCTACTTGGGAGACTGAAGCTGGAGAATCACTTAAACCTGGGAGGTGGAGGTTGCAGTGAGCTGGGATCGCGCCATTGCACTCCAGCCTGGTGACAAAAGCGAAACTCCATCTCAAAAAAAAAAAAGAGATTTAACTCAAGTTAGCATTTTGCTATATTTCCAAGATAGCAAACGTTTAAAGAGTTTTAAACATCTTAGAAATAAATAATTTTCCCTTCCTCCGTTCCCAGAGGAAATCTTTGTTTGACTATATCCTTCCTATTTATGTTTATGAATGTGTAAAATATTTTTATGAACATAGGTTTTCATAAGACAGTGTTTTTAAGTTTGAAAATTTTCTATAAATGATATTATACTTATAGATCTGTACTAATCTGCCAAGGCTGCCATAAAAATCACACAGGTTAGATGGTTTAAACAACAGAAATGTATATTTTCCCACAGTTCTGGAGGCTGGAAGTCGAAGATCAAGGTGTCAACAGGGATGGTTCCTGGTGAGGCCTCTCTTCCTGGCTTGTAAACAGCCACCTTCTTGCTATGTCCTCATCACATGGCCTTTTCTGTGTTTGGAGAGAGAGAGAGAGATAGTTGACGTCTCTCTCTCTTTTTCTTTTTTTAACGTGAAGGGGTCTTGCTATGTGCCCAGGCTGGCCTTGAACTCCTAGGCTCAACTGTTCCCTCCGCCTCAGCCTTGCGAGTAGCTGGGACTACAGGTGTGAGCCACTGTGCTGTATTTACCCTAAAAAGATTTGCCCCTTCTCCACCTCAAGCCCCCCCACAATCCCGCCTTATGACCTCACGTAACCTTAACCTTAATTATCTCATTAAAGGCCGCATCTCCAAACACAGTCACAGTGAGAATCAGGGCTTCTCTCCCGTTTCTAGAGTTACACTATCCAGGTTGGTAACATTCACATTCTCTTACTCAACCATAATATCTTAACTTGTTTTTTTTCATTGGTTTTGTATTTATGTGCTCATTCAAAGTCCTTTCACCCCAACATTTCCATTCTTGAGTTTCTCATTTTGAATTGTTTCTTAATTCATAAGATTGTCAAAATGATTTTTCTTACCCAGAAAGCCGAAGAGTGCTGCATTTCTTCAACTCTGTCAACTTTGAAAGACATATTGGATGAAGAATATTCTTAGTTACACTTTCCCTCTGAACTTTTTAGATGTGATTCCTTTGTCTTCTGGCAGTCAATGTTGCTGTGAGAAGTATGAGGGTGGCTTACAGCTTTTCTTCTTGTGAGTGACTTGCTTTTTCTGCCTGCATGACTGAAGAGTCCTTTCTTTCTGCTTGAAGCCTAGTAGCTTTCTAGGGTATGTCTTGGTGTTGAGTGTTCTGTATCAGTTTTCCCTACAACCTGGTGAACTCTTAATCTGCAGATTCAGCTTTCACTGCACTTCAGGGAAACTCTCTTGTATTCAGTCTTTAAATTTTTTTTCATTTTTGGCTTCTCTACTTCTAGGAAACCAGTTACCTGTATGTAGTATTGGTTTTGTCCATCAGTGCTCCATACCATTTGGTTTCTTTCTCATTGCTTTAATCCTTTCCTTCTAATCTGCATTCACTATGGTAAATTATCTCAGCCTTTCTTTTAGTGAGCAATTCAGTTTTCAACAGTGTCTCTTTTATTCCTTGCTTTTTCTTTTTCTTTTCTTTTTTTTTTTTTTTTTTTTTTTGAGTCAAGGTCTCATTTTGTCACCCTGGCCCGAGTGCAGTGGCGCAATCTTGTCTTACTGCAACTTCTGCCTCCCAGGTTCAAGCAATTCTCTGGCCTCAGTCTCCCGAGTGGCTGGGATCACAGGCGTGTGCTACCATGCCTGGCTAATTTCTGTATTTTTAGTAGAGACAGGGTTTCGCCATGTTGGCCAGGCTGGTCTCGAACTCCTGACCTCAGGTGATCCACCCGCCTTGGCCTCCCAAAGTGCTGGCATTACAGGCGTGAGCCACTGCACCTGGCCCTATTCCTTGCTTTTTCTTATTTATTTGTTCTGCAATGATGTTTCAACTCTTTTTTTGTTTTGTTTTGTATTTTATCTTTCTTTTTCAACTCATTCTGGTTTTTTAAAAAATCATATCATTTTTATAGAATGTATGTTACTCTTATGTTCTGTGGTGTGAATAGATTGTGAAGAGCATCTTTAGATTCCTTCCTTAATTTATAGATCCCCACAGTAAGCTTTATCTTTGCATGCCATGTTTTTCCCTCCATCCCTCCCTCCCTCCCTCCCTCCCTCCCTCCTTTTTTCCCCTCCTCCCTTTGACACGGTGGTGTGTTTGCATCCTCTCCATCATCACTGTGCATTTCTCTCATCTTACACTTACATGGGCAGCCCTGCTGAAGCATTCTACTTGTCCGGATAGAATGGCCGTATTGCAGTTTGAAGGCTGGATGGTCTCTGTCTCTGTTAGGAACAGGATCGTTAGAACACCTTCTGGCAATATGTGAACACTGGGGTGGGGTGGGGTGGGGAGAGAGGGAGGCATGGCTTCCTGTTCCTTTCCTTTCTCCAGTGCTGTACACAGTCCGAGAGCCTATATGACTTACATCAGAGCCGATGTGAGGGGTCCCTAAAGTCCTATAGGTGAACCAAAGCTGTCATGAGCCCAGGAGTTTGAAGAGATGTTTTAGGGGTTCTCTGAGATGCAATACCAAGAAATATACCAGAATATGACTGGGCACCGTGGCTCACGCTTGTAATTCCAGCACTTTGGGAGGCCAAGGTGGGTGGATCATTTGAGGTTGAGAGTTCGTGACCAGCCTGGCCAACATGGTGAAACTCCATCTCTACTAAAAATACAAAGATTAGCTGGGAGTGGTGACAGGCACCTGTAATCTCAGCTACTCAGGAGGCTGTGGCAGGAGAATCTTTTGAACTTGGGAAGTTAAAGCTGCAGTGAGCCATGATTGTGCCACTGCACTCCAGCCTGGGTGACAGAGGGAGACACTTAAAAAAAAAAAGAAAAGGAAATATACAGAATGTTAGTTTTAGAAACCAAAGCCTGAAGTCTGGATGCAGTTACACTGATTAAGAGTAAGGCAGCATGGTGAACAAAAGAACATGTTCAGTGACGCAACGGGCATGAAAACAGCAAAATCCAAATGGAGAGAAACTCTGCAGGACAAGCTTCAGCCTCTTCAGCAAAAGGATAGCAAGGAAAAAAAGAGGTAGAGGAGAAACCTATAGACTAAGAGAGTGTTAAGAGACATAACCATCAGTTACAGGATAGGGATAGGGCCTTATTTGGATCCAGTTGTTAATAATTATTCCAAAACAAACCGAGTATTTTTTCTATGACACTATGTGAAGTATTAGTATTAATACTAATAAGTATTAATGAAAATTAAAAATTATCCAAATAGTTGAATATTTGTTTTTTTTAAAGGATTTAATGTTTATACTTTATAAGGTGGAATAATGGCGTTATGATTTGTGTTAAAGTCCTATCTTCCTTTTAGAGATACATTCTGAAATATTTACAAATGAAATATATAATGTCCAGGATTTACTTCAGAGTAATCCAGGAGTGAGGATATAGATGAAATAAATGGGCTTAAAATTTGAATCAGTGTTAAAGTAGAAAAACAGAGGTATATAAGGAATTGACTTCTTTTTTCTCAGAAAATTTATTTTAATAGGTTATACTTCCAAGCTTTTGTTCGTTCATGTATTAAGGCTGTGCTCTGGGGATAAAGCTATAGATAAATTAGAGGCTCTGCCCTCAGAAGGCTACATTCTAGAACCTAGAGGGACTGAGCTGGAGACAATAAACAAGTGAAGTATATAAACACGAAAATATTAGCCAGTGAGATGTATGAGGATGAAAATAAGAGTATGTGATGTGACAGAGACTGTGACAGGCAGGAGGATCTTGAAGGAGGACCTTGTTGAGGATATGCCATCATCCCCAGCGTGGAAGATGCTTGGTGAATGACATCTTGAATGTCAGGAGAAGGTGCCAGCCATGGAAGGAGGGTCTGGATAAGATCAGGCAGGGGCAACAGTGAATGCAAAGGCTCTGAGATTGGCGTGCCTGCAGGACAGAAAGAAGGCTGGTGTGGCTGGAGTGGCAGGGGTAGGTTGTTGTTGATAGAGTAGATGCTGTCAGTCTAACAAGAGCGGCATCAGAGGCTCCAGAAAGCAGCAGCAGGACTCCTTTAACTGTCAAGAGGTGGTTTTCACTGTCTTCTGTTCAGTTTGGGATGAATGCCCTGGTTTTGTGTTCAGTTTAGGAGGAATGCCCTGGTTTTATTTTTATTTATTTACTTATATTTTTACTTTTCATAGAGATGGGCTCTTGCCATGTTGCCCAGGCTGATCTTGAACTCCTGGCTCAAGTGACCCCCCCAACTGCCTTCAGTCTCCTAAGTGCTGGGATTATATGCATGAGCCACTGCACCCAGCCTGGTTTCATTTCTCTCTTTTTAGTCATGCTTTCAGTATCTCTTGCCAGGATGGTATCTTTCAGCAAGAAAGCGCCCAAGAGGTAGTGCTTCAGGTACCTGAATTTTTTTTTTTTTTTTTTTTTTTTTTTTGAGATGGAGTCTCACTCTGTTGCCCAGGCTGGAGTGCAGTGGTGCAATCTCAGCTCACTGCAGCCTCTGCCTCTCGGGTTCAAGTGATTCTCTTCCCTCAGTCTCTCTAGTAGCTGGGACTACAGGCACACGCCACTATACCTAATCTTGTATTTTTTTGTGGAGATGGGGTTTCACCATGTTAGCCAGCTGGTCTCAAACTCCTAACCTCAGGTGATCTGCCTGCCTTGGCCTCCCAAAGTGCTGGGGTTACAGGTGTAAGCCACCGCGCCTGGCCAGGTACCTGAATTTTAATTACAATTAAGTGGGACGACAGTCGTTACAGACACTTGGATTTGTTGCTCTCTTCTTTTCAGTGTCATTTTTGTGACAAGGCCTTTATGAACCAAGCTTTTCTACAAAGTCACATTCAACGCCGCCACACTGAAGAAAATTCTCGTTTTGGTGAGTAATGAGTTCTGTTTCAAAGCTCTTTTCTTCCTGCTCCCTTTTTCTTTTGGCAATGAGACTTGGTCCAGTGCATTTCCCATCATAGTCCCTGTCAGTTCAGTAAGTAAATATGAAGCCCTCAGGAGGTGCATACAGTGCACTAGGTGCTGGAGATACAGCCACAAGCTGAGCGGAAAAGCCCCACTCTCTCTCGAGTTTTACATTCTAAAGGGGGTTGAGGAGACACATTTAAACAGATAAATGAGTAATTCTCCAATGGTGGCAAAAGATCATAGCGCAGTACAGTGGGGTAGAGAGTGACTCCAGGCGGGGTGAAAGTCTGGGAAAAGTGTTCACAGGCCAAGGGAACACTGACTGTAAGGGCATGAGGTGTGCCGGGATGATGTGTTTAAGGAACAGAAGGGCTGGTGGAGTGGAGTAGAATAGGTGAGGAGATGGTGTGTGGTGAGGCTGGAGTGCTGGGGGCCTGATCACAGGAGGCTGTGAAGGTGTGGGCTGGAATGTGGAGTTTTTATATGCACAAGGCAGAACCACTGGAGGATTTTATGCAGGGGAGGGGCATGATCTAATTAATGTGTACCTTAGTATGACCCTTCTAGCTGTCGATAGAGACTAGACTCTTGGGGCGACAGTGGAAGCAGTGGATGAGTGAGGGGAGGAGGCTGCAATCACAGCCCAGGTGAGAGAGACGGGGGCCTGGACCAGCTTTGTTCCCAGGCAGGTGGGCAGGTGAAGATGTAACAGATGAGCTGTGGACCCAGAAGCCACCGAGGACCCTGGGTTTCTGTCCTCCATGTTTGGGTGAATGGTGGTGATGTTCCCTGTGATGGAGGGCCAGGGCCGGGAGGTAGTTTCAAGGAGGAAGAGGGATGAGACTTTGTACTTGCCATGGGTGCATTTACATCACATGTGCAACAGACATGCAGGTGGGGGTGCTGGAGGGCTACAGCTTGAGGTGGAGTCCCAGGCTGGAGATTTAAATCTGGAAATCCCTGGAGTAGAGCTGGTCTGGCTGAGGTCACCTAGATAGAGAAGAGAAGGCGGTGAGGCCAGCCCCAAGGTCTTCCCAATGCTAGGAGCTCAGAAAGAGCATCAACAGAGAGTGAGGAATAGTCTCTATCAAAGCTGGAGGGAAACCTGGGGAGTGTGTTGCCATGGAAACCAAGGGAAAAATATTTCACAGAGGAGGCAGCGGTCAGTCCTATCAAGCGCTCCTGAGGTGCAGAGTAAGATGAAGACTGACAATGGACTGCTGTTGTCAAGACGGTTGTCGGTGACCCTGGCACAGCAGCTTCAGTAGACAGGTGGGGACAAAAGTCTGATTCCCCTGAGCTGAGCTGAGAATCGTGAGGGAGTGGTCCTACTGTATCCAGACATTGGTTTCAATAACACATACTGGGAAGGAAAGCAGAGACATGAGGCTTCATCTGGACAGAAATGTGAGACCCAGGGACAATTTTTGGTTCATTTGATGTGGGAGATACTAAGATGGGTTTGGACGTGTACCACCGACAATATAGATGGTACGAAAAATGAAGACGCAAGAGAGGGGAGGGGACTCTGGGGCTTACCAAGGAGCCAGGTTTTCTACCGCTGAAGTATTCTCAAAAGCAAAGAATGTAAGGGCTCTTTCTCCATGGGCAGATCAAAGCTTCCTGCGGATTGCCACAGTAACCCACAGACATTCTTATTTTGATCTGTTTTTTGTTTTTGTTCTTTTTTTTTTAAGATGTAATCTCCCCCTGTTGCCCAGGCTGGAGTGCAGTGGTGCCATCTTGGTTTACTGCAACTTCTTCCTCTTGGGTTCAAGTGACTCTCTTGCCTCAGCCTCCCAAGTAGCTGGGACTACAGGCACCCACCACCACGCCTGGCTAGTTTTTGTATTTTTTTTTTTTTTCTTAGTAGAGATGGGGTTTTGCTATGTTGCCCAGGCTGGTCTCGAACTCCTGGCCTCAAGTAATCTATCCCCCTTGGCCTACCAAAGGGCTGGGATTATAGCGTGAGCCACCGTGCCCGACCTCATTCTGATCTTAAATGTTCTCAGTATCTAGACATCGGTACTGGCTTACATACTCAATAGCTGCCTTTCTCTCCATTGTGGGCCAGGCTATTTCCATTCCTGCCCATTTCAGTTAAATAGATTACTTAGGAAATAGCTAAGCTTTGTAGAAACAAAAATAACAGCATAATACTCTCATTAATAAGTCCTGAATCACTGATAAAATTTAGCAATATTTTGGAAAGACGAAATATTTTAATTTACCATTCTTCAGTGTGAAACTGACCTTCTTTCTCTTCTGTTTCAGTATCTTATTCTAACTCATACTCGTTTCAGAGAGGGTTTCAGACTCTGAAACGAGTATTATTTCTTCAGGTCATCTTTGAGATTCTGACTTTCTACTTTGGTTTCCATACCTTTCATGTCTACACTCACAGACACATGTACATCCATTCAGTCATGTGTACATCTGCATGTAAGTACATGTACATAAGTATTCTTCCTTTCACTTGTTGCTTCCTTTTACAACTTTTCAGTACCTCACTTCTACCCCAGTTGATAGGCTATGGCCCAAGTTTGCATTTTGAATATCTCCCTAGTCCTCTGCTTGTATTAGCACTGATGGGGTCCTCAGAAGAGTTGGTGGATGGTGACCACAGAGATTTCAGTATGGTGGTGCCTGCAGAGGAAGCTGTTGCTTGCCTTCTGTGATTGAGACAGGCACCTCTAAGAAAAGCCCAGAGTGCCACTGGGTCAAAGCACCCTGTATTATTCCTTGTTACCATTATTGCTCCCTGAACAGGGCTCTCACGTGTCTCTGTAGGATAATCCAACCTCAACACAGTGGCTGAAAGAATCTGCTAAAAAATAATTCAATGCCCCAAAATACACTGGGCTTCAAATAAACTCTAAAGAGCAAAAATTGGCTCATGTGGCATGAAACAAATAATCATATCCCAAATAAGGGAACAGTTTCCTTTGTGTTATCAACAGGACTGTACCCCATAAGTTTCCAGGTACATTTGGTAGGAGATGGTGTTTTAACACAATTTTCTGTTGCAACAGAGTATCAGAAAAATGCACAGATTGAGAAGCTCCGGAGTGAGATCGTCGTATTGAAGGAAGAGCTACAGCTCACCAGGTCTGAGCTAGAGGCTGCACACCATGCCAGTGCGGTCAGATTCTCCAAGGTACCAGGCAGAATTCTGTGGTATTTTAATTACAATTAACTGTATGTAATTCAATTATTCCATAGACTCTAATAAACAGAGGACACTTAAGAGTTTGTAGAACTTGACAAGATGATTGCATTTTTTATTGCCCTAGTAGTATCTTACTACAAAGCACATCACTGGAAATATATTTCTTTATTTTTCAAAAGCCTTTTAGAAAATTGAGGTGGAATTCATATAACACACAATTAACTTTCTAAAATTTTGCTTAAAACAGAAGTCTGACACTTCTCATATCTCACTGGGCTAAAGTCAAGGTGTCAGGAGGACCATGTGCCTTGGTAGAAGCTGTAGAACAGAATATTTCTTGCTTATTTGGTTGCTGGCAGAGTTCGGTTCCTGGCAGGTGTAGGCCAGAGGTCTACACTTTCTTCCAGGCTGTCCACTGAGGGAGGGCTGCTCTTAATTTCCTTGTGAGGCTACCCATACTTCTGGGCTCCTGACCCTCTTCCTTCATACTCAAGGCCACCAACAGAGGGTTGAGTCTTCCTCATGCTTCTGATCTGTTTCCTTTTCTCTTTTTTCTCATCTGTGTTACCCATGTGTCAGGCCGTTTGGTGCTTGGAATTACTTGTTCAGAGATACTTGGGTTGATGAAGGGCCCAAGAGGAAAGAGGCCCATGATTCATTGAGTTCTGACTTCTGTGGGTCACTGTGGGTACACCGTGGGTACCACGCATGCCATTATTGATCCAACAGAGGGTTGACCTTGATGTACCTAATGGAGAGAGTAAGGCCATCAAAGAGCGTTTACTTCCTTGTCACTGTTGGAGTGACAGTGTACTCAGTTCTTCCTTGTTTCCCCCATGGGGACAGGAAGTGTGACTTTCTAGAGAAAACAGCAGTCATTTCACAGAATCATTGACAGAGCCCTCTGTCTTCCACATGGGCTCACTCTTTTTAAACTGTAATATACCTGTAATGTAAAATTTATCATTTTAACTATTTTTTAAGTGTACAGTTCAGTAGTGTTGAGTGTATTCACATTGTTATGGCCAATCTCCAGAACTGTTTTATACTGAAAAACTGAAACTACCCATTAAACAACAGTGCTCCCCTCCCACCTCCTTCCAGCTACTTTCCCTCTCTGTGATTTTGCCTGCTCTAGATACCTCATATGAATAGAAGTGTAGAGTATTTGTCTTTTTGTCATCATGGGCTTATTTTACTGATAATATCCTCAAGGTTTATCTATGTTGCAGTGTGTGTCAGCATTTCCTTCCTTTTTCAGGCTGAATAATAGTTGATGGTATATGTCTATATACCGCATTTTGCTTATTTGTTCATCTGTTGTCGGACACTTGGGTTGCTTCCACTTCTTATCTATTATGACTGATGCTGCTATGAACAAGGGGGTACCAACATCTCTTTTAGGCAATCATTTTACAGTGTACAATCCAGTAGCATTTAGTGTATTCACAATATTGTGCAACCACCATTTCTCTAGTTTCAAAACTCTCAATACCCCAGAAAAATAACCCATACCCATTAAATAATCACTCGTACTACCCTCATCCCCTGGTAACCACGAATCTTTTTATGTCTATGAATTTTCCTATTCAGTACATATCTTTTAAAAAAATCTGTAGACCAGGTATAGTGGCTCACCACTGTAATCCCAGTATTTTGGGAGGCCAAGACGGGAGGATTGCTCGAGTCCAAGAGTTCAAGATCAGTCTGTGCAACATGGTGAGACCCTGTCTCTACAAAAAATTAAAAAATTAGTTGAGTATGGTGGCATGTGCTTGTTGTCCCAGCTACTCAGGAGGCTGAGGAGGGAGGAAGATGGCTTGAGTCCAGGAAGTCAAGGCTGCAGTGAGCTGTGTTCACACCACTGCACCCCATTTGGCTACAGAATGAGACCCTATCTGGAAAAAAAATAAGTAATGTGTGACCTTTTGTGTCTGGCTTTTTGCAGTTAGCATAATGTTTTAAGGTTCATCTAAGTTGTAACATGTATCAGTACTTTTTGTCTTGCTGACTAGTATTCCATTGTATGTATGTATGTATACGTAATTTGTTTATCCAGTCATCCATTGGAGGACATTTGGTTCATTTTCACCTTTTGGCTCCAATGAATAATGCTACTATAAACATTCATGTGGCAGTTTCTATGTGGGCATATGTTTTCATTTTTCTTGATTATATACTTAGGAGTGGAATTGCTGAGTCATATAGTAGTTTTATGTTTAACTTTCTCAGGAACCACCAAACTGTCTTCCATAGTAGCTGTACCATTTTACATTTTCACCAGTAATGTTCATATTTCTCCACATCCTCACTAATACTTGTTATACTTTTCTGTTTTCTTAATTAAAGCCATCCTATTGGGTGGGTGGGAAGTGGTATCTCATCAGGTTTTGATTTGTATTTCCTTAACAACCATTATATTGAACATCTCTTCATGTTTATTGTCCATTTGTATATATCTTATTTGGAGAAATGTCTATTCAAGTCCTTTGCCCATTTGTTTAAATTGAATTGTTTGCCTTTTTTGTTGAGCTGTATGAGTTCTTTATATACTCTAATAGTTTCATCACTTTAGCTCTTATATTTAGGTCATTGATCCATTTTGAGTTAATTTTTGCATATAGATTGAGAGAGGGGCCCAACTTTATACTTTTGCATGTGATTTATCCAGTTGTCCCAGTGCCAATTATTCAGGAGACTATTCTTTTTTCATTGAATGTTCTTAACACCCTTGTTGAAAATCAGTTGACCCTAGATGTTTGGGTTTATCTCTGGATTCTCAATTCCATTCCACTAGTCTATATATCTGTCTTTATGCCAATATCACACAACTTTGATTACTGTAGCTTTGTAGTAGACTTTGAAATTGATAAGTGTGCATCTTCCAACTTTGTTTTTCTTTTTCAATATTGTTTTGGTTATTTGTGGCCTCTTACAGTTTCATGTGAAATTGAGGATTGGCTTTTCCATTTCTGCAAATAAGGTTATTGAAATGGGATTACACTGAATCTCTTGATTGCTTAGGAGAGTATTGCCATTTTAACCATATTAAATCTACCTATCCATGAACATGGGATGTCTTTCCATTTATTTAGGTGTTCTTCAATTTTTACCACAAACTTTGACAATTTTCGGTGTGCAAGTCTTTCACTTTTTAGGTTACATTTATTTCTAGGTATTTTATTCTTTGGGATGCTATTATAAATGGAATTGTTTTCTTAATTTCTTTCTTGGATTGTTCATTGCTGGTATGTAGAAATATAACTGCTTTCTGCATGTCGACCTTGTACTCTGCAACTTTGCTGAATTTGTTTATTACTTTAGTAGTTTCTTGTGTATTCTATTTTCTTTAAATAGCTGGTAGAATTCACCAGTAAAACCATCTGGTCCTGGACGTTTCCTTTTTAGGAGGTTGTTGATTACTAACTCTATCTGTTTATTTATTGAAAGTCTATTGAAATTTCCTTTGTCTTGGGTCAGTCTGGTAATTTATGTAGGAATTTGTCCATTTCACCTAGATTATCCAATTTATTGGTGTACAACTGTTCATTATATTCTCTTACAATCCTTTTAATTTCTCTAAGATTGGTAGTCATGTCCTCACTTTCATTTCTTAGTCAGGGTAGCTAAAAATTTGTCAGTTTTGTTGATCTTTGCAAAGAACCAAATTTTGGCTTCATCTATTCTCTCTATTACTTTCCTGTTCTTTGCTTTATCTTTGCTCTCATTTTCATAATTTTTTTCTTTCTGTTGCCTTTGAGTTTGGTTTGCTCATCTTTTTCTAGCTAGGTTATTTATTTAATATTTTTCTTCTTCTTCTATATTTGTTTTTTGGAGATAGAATCTCTCTGTTGCCCAGGCTGGAGTACAGTGGCACAATCACAGCTCAATGCAGCCTTGACCTCCCCATTCCAAGTGTCCTCCTACCTCAGCTTCCTAAGTAGCTGGGGTTACAGGCACATACCACCGTACCTGGCTAATTTTTTTTTTTTTTAATTTTTGGTAGAGATGAGGTCTCACAATGTTTCCCAGGATGGTCTCAAACTCTTGAGATCAAGTGATCCTCCCACCATGGCCTCCCAAAGTGTTGGGATTACGGGCGTAGTCATCACACCTGGCCCTTTCTTCTTTTTAAATGTAGGCTCTTACAGCTATAAATTTCTTTCTGAGCACTGATTTGGCTGCATCTCATGAATTTTGGTATGTTATGTTTTCATTTTCATTAACCTCACAGTATCTTCCAATTTCCCTAGTGAGTTTTTCTTTAACCCATTGGTTGTTTAAGAGCGTGTTTTTTAATTTCCACATATTTTCTAATTTTCCAGTTCCCTTCTGTTACTGATCTCTGGCTTCTATTGTGATCAGAGAAGATTCTTTACATGATTTTGATCTTTTTAAATCTGAGAAGCACTTTATGGACTAAAAAAAGGTCTTCCTGGTGAATATTCCATGTGCACTGAAGAAGAATGCATATTCTGCTGTCGTTGGGTACAGAGTTCTATATATGTGTGTTGGGGCTAGTTGGCATATAGTGTTGTTCAAGTTCTCAATTTAGATTTGAAAAACCCTGAAGGTCATTGAGAAATCAAGTGCTAACCTTGAATCTAGCTCCTATAAATCTGAATTTGTATTTTCTGGTGGTGGGATGGAGTTATGCTACCCAAATTGTTATGGTGTCAAGAAATGTTCTTTTATTGCTCAATATATGTTTTCTTTAAAGTATATTTACATTTTATAGATTATGGTATGACTTTTATACAAGTTCACAGAACACAAAAAGCTGGAGGCCTCGGGCCTCTCTATTGTTATTTTAAGGGATGTAAGGACAAGAGGATTCTGTGTGCTGCCTTTAGTTTAGAAAAATCTTTGTGCACAGACCTGCCATGATAGGAAATGTTATTACAAGCCCAACTGAAATAAGCAATACTAGCTAACATTTTTGAAGTGATGCTATGAACTTTTATTTTAAATATTGCTTATTTTCTTCAGACCAGAACTTTTAAAGCTGTGTATTAAAATAATTTCAGGAATATGAAATGCAAAAAACAAAAGAGGAAGACTTTTTGAAGTTATTTGATAGGTGGAAAGAAGAAGAAAAGGAGAAACTAGTTGATGAAATGGAAAAAGTCAAGGAAATGTTTATGAAGGAATTTAAAGAATTAACTTCAAAGAATTCAGCATTAGAATATGTAAGTATTAAACCTAGAAGTTCTTATGGTATTGATTGCCCTGAGAGGTGGTGTTAGGATGGCATTAAGGCCAGGGGATCCAGCAGTTACTTTATGGTACCCTGGTGCAGACATTCTTCTCCCCAAGAGTCTCGAGGGAGGCAAAGAGGTGACAGAGTGAGTCAGAGGTGTTTTGCTGAGAATGGGAGCTTTGGCCTTAAACTCCAGTGCAGAACACTCGTGGTGAGATATAGAAGACCCTCTTCTATGAAAGTCCCTCTTTTCTTATCTGGTTAGGTTAGCCTTGAACTGTAAACTCCTCCCTGAGTTTTGGAACTTTCCACTGTCCAGTGGGAATGGAAGAAAGCAGACCCAGAAAGACTAAGAACCCTTGCCAGGCCCCCTCCTCAACCCAGGCCCGGATAGGATCTCTAAAGCAAGCAAGTTATGGCTAAATGAGCCCCTCTCCCTTATGGGAACAACCCTGGTCCATACAGCCCTGGCCTCATGTATAGATGATACCTGAGGTGCTTCTTTAGAAAGAAGCAGCCAATCCATCAGTGTCCTCCTGCTAAGAATTCTAAGCTCCCTGGTTAGATTTGACGTGACTCTTCTTTGGGGAAAAGGTAGAAAGGAAGGGAGCTGAGCAAAGGTCTTTGAGCTCCCTCTAGGGGCCAACAAGTTTTATAAACAAAAATAGATTTTTGGAATTCACCTGAGGGCTTTCCTAAAACTCTTTAAACTCTAGCATGAGGTTTGGTGAACAATGGCCCATGAACCAAGGCCAGCATACCACCTGATTTTGAATGGCCTGTGACATAGGAATAGTTTTTACATTTTTACTTTTTATTTTTTTCGAGACAGAGTCTCTGTCACCCAGTCTGGAGGGTAGCGGCACAATCTTGGCTCACTGCAACCTCTGCCTCCTGGGTTCAAGTGAGTCTCGTGCCTCAGCCTCCTGAGTAGCTGGGGTTACAGGCACATGCCACCACACCCAGCTAATTTTTGTATTTTTGGTAGAGACGATTTCACCATGTTGGCCAGGATGGTCTCAAACTCCTGGCCTCAAGTGATCCTCCCACTTGGGCCTCCCAAAGTGCTGGGATTACATGTATGAGCCACTGTGCCCAGCCAGTTTTTACATTTTTAAAATGTTGGAAAAAAAAAAAAGACTATTTTGTGACACAGGAAAATTTCATTAAAGTTCACATTTCAGTGTCATGAGTGAAGTTTTATTGAAACACAGCCATGTTTGGTAATTTACGTGCTGTCGGTGGCATTTTTGTGCAGGAGCGGTATAGTTGAATGTTTTGTCTGAGACCTTGTGTTATGAATCTACATGATTTATAACTGTTGCTATTGAGCTTGGCTACCTGGCTGAGGTAGTGTGTGTCAGGTTTGTCCACCAAAGAATTCCTCTTTTTTCCTCCTTTCCCTGCTGTCCTTTCTGAAATGAAGTCACTATGAGCAGCCTACACTGAGGAGAGGAGAAGTGCGCTCCCCTATCCTTTTGTTTTTGAAGTTAACATGTTACCTTCTGTGGTTTTCTGAGGGTTTTTGCCATGAGTAACATTAGGAACAACATCAAAAGAAAAGGGTAAAATTAAAACGTTATGTCCCTAATGGATTTACTGATGTGGTCCCTGGACAGTGTTGGCCTCTCACTAAACTAGCTTAAGAACCAGGTGTATTCAGTTCTTCTGTTTCTGGCGCCTATTAAGTGCCCATAAAAAATTTTAGGCCTCAGCTGGGCCTGATGGCTCACACCTGTAATCCCAGCACCTTGGGAGGCTGAGGTAGGCAGATTGTTTTGTGAGCCCAGGAGTTTGAGATCAGCCTGGGCAACATGGCAAAACCCCGTCTCTACAAAAAAATACAAAAACTAGCCAGGTGTGATGGTGTACGCCTGTAGTCCCAGCTACCTGCGGGGGGCTGAGGTGGAAGGATTGCTTGAACCCAGGGGTTGAGGCTGCAGTGAGCCATGATCAATCACTGCACTCTAGCCTGGGCAACAGAATGAGACCCTGTCTCAAAAAAAAAAAAAAAAAAAAAAAAAATAGACTCATTTAAGATTAGAAAGTTAGATTTTCCTTCCCCTTTTTTCACCCTGTACATATTCTGATAGGAAGACCAGCAAGCGGTAGACACAAACCAGTAAAACCACAGGGAAGCAGAAGTGGGAGAAGCTTCCAAGAGCATCCAGGAGCATCCAAGAGGGCAGTCAGATTTAAAACACAGCTACGTGCTTCCTGATTTTATTCTCCGTTTCAGTCTTATAAAAGTCTAACTGTAGTACTGAGCTTGAATTTTATCTTATAGCAACTGTCAGAAATCCAGAAGTCCAATATGCAGATCAAGTCCAACATAGGCACATTAAAAGATGCACACGAGTTTAAAGAAGACCGTTCTCCATATCCCCAGGATTTCCATAATGTCATGCAGCTTCTTGATAGTCAGGTACGTGCAAGTGGGTGACAGCTGCAGTGGATGCCTTTCTTTTTCTTAGCGAAGTAATTTACAGTGAGTGTCATCTGCAGAAAAAGTGTATGTCTTTTTCAGTAACCATGAAAGTGACTAGCTCTTATTTTTCTCCTGCAACATGCCTAAGTCATAAGAGGTGTTTGTTACACGCTTGCTGTTGACAAATAGCATACACAACAGTTGGCAAAACTGTTTTGTTTCTTCTCTCCATAAAATCAATTTGAATTGGTTAGTATAACCTAGCTATTCATTTTTCATCTTTCAGATGTAGCTCTCAATTTCAAAAGGCGTAGAAGGTCATATTGAAGCATCTGATTTAGTTTTAGAGCTTAAATATACTGCTAATTGTATTTTTAGTAGAAATGGAGTTTCACCATATTGGCCAGGCTGGTTTCCTGACCTCAGGTGATCCACCACCTTGGCTTAATTAGCTGGACGTGGTGGCAGATGCCTGTAATCCCAGCTACTTGGAGGGCTGAGGCAGGAGAATTGCTTGAACCCAGGAGGCAGAGGTTGCAGTGAGCTGAGATCACAGCATTGCACTCCAGCCTGGGCAACAAGAGTGACACTCAGTCTCAAACAAAATATATATATATGTGTGTGTGTGTGTGTACGTATATGTGTGTGTGTATATATATACGTGTGTATATATATACACATGCACACACACGTATATATACATACACATGTATAAATACACACACATATATATGTATACACACACACACACACACACACACAGCTAACTGGCCAACTGATGATCTCTTACATTTATGAGACAATCACTTTTATTTGGAAGTGAACTTCTGTAATCAGCACAATCTTCATCATGGCTATTTTGGTCACAGCGGTTTAGGGGAACAATTTTTTTTAAACTAGGAAGAAAATAGAGATGAGAGTTTATGAATTCAGGATTTTTTTTAAAAGGCCTGGGTCATTCTAAAAAAGGTAAGTGGACTTTGGAAGTTGGGATCACTGCTTCTTGCTTCAGTGCTCACGTCTTTCCTCCCCTACCCAAATCTACCTGCTCCACTGCAGTCAGGCTGACCATGTCCCTGTCCTGTCTGAAGTCCTTCACTGACCCTTATTCTGGACTTTCCACCAGCACGCAGGGTCCTTTGGGTTCTGGTCCCTGGGACATCTTTCTCTGTTCTTTGCTTTCCTGGCACTCCAGCGGCCCAGCAGCCCATGCCTCTGAGAACATGGCCCTCTGTCTTCTTCCTCGGTTCTGGCTGCCTTCCTGCCTGTCTTGCAGCAACTAGTTTTCGGGACCTGTCTTTTACTCATTCTTTAGTATTCAGCCAGGGGGGCAGGTACCACTTTCAGAAAGTTCTCCTGAGCCTCTAGGCTATAGCATTTCTGTAGTCCCTAAGTGGGACCTGATCACATACACATTGTATGTGGATTCTCCATGGCTGTGTCTACTCACCTCCCATGCAGGGCAGGGCCTGTCTCTTAATCTTCTTTTAGCCTGCCAGTGGCCATCCAGCGAGGTGCCTGGTATATGGTAGGAAACCAGGAGCTGTGTCCTGAACCGAACTGTTGAATCTGCTTCCAGCAGGCTGGAAACTACAGCTGGTCACTCATGAACTGAAGGACATGGTTCTAAAATCCTAAGGTCCCACCTAAATTTCTTCTATTTCTGTCCTGTGAGTTGTGTTGTCAGTTCAGAACCCATGGCCTCAGAAACCTTGGTGTTTCCTTTTGGCCTCTTAGGTTGGCAAACTAGCACCTACTTTTGTAAATAAAGTGTTACTGGCTATGTCCCAGTAACATTTTATGAGTGCTAGTTCATTTACATCTTATCCATGGCTGTTGTCCCAATACAGTTGTGGGATGACACAGCTGTATTGTGTTGTGTTGTGACCAAGTTGTTTGGCCCCCAGAGCCTATGATATTTACTATTAGCTCCTTACTCAAAAATTTTTGCTGACCCCTGTCTTATGATATAAGATTAAAACCAGATGCAAATGTATTTAAGCATTTTTGACTGTGTATATTCTAAAAAATACCAGCTGTATTAGTCTGTTCTCACACTGCTACAAAGAACCACCTAAGACTGGGTAATTTATAAAGAAAAGAGGTTTAATTGACTCACAGTTCCATAGGCTGTACAGGAGGCATGGCTGGGGAGGCCTTAGGAAACTTACAATCATGGCAGAAGGACAAAGGGGAAGCAAGCATGTCTTAAGATGGTAGAGCCAGGAGAGAGAGAGCGAAGAGGGAAGTGCTACACACTTTTAAACAACCAGATCTTGTGAGAACTCACTCACTATCATGAGAACAGCAAGGGGGACATCCACCCCCATGATTCAGTCATCTCCCACCAGGCCCCTCCTCCAACACATGAGATTTGAGTGGGGACAGAGAGCCAAACTATTTCACTAGCTAAAATTTTACCAGATAGATAGTTGGGTTTCATAGGTATTCACTAAAAAGGAAGCTTCCATATTGCATAGATCTCATTGTTACAGTTGTACATAAATTATTCTTTTATTTTGTAGGAAAGCAAATGGACAGCTCGAGTTCAAGCTATTCATCAAGAACACAAGAAAGAGAAGGGTCGGGTAAGGTTAAGAAACCAATGGCTTAAAGTGGGCCATGTTTTAAAGGAATATTTGCTTTTCTTTTTCATAAACATAATATATGTCCACTTAATAACATTTGAGGAGAAATGTGTAGCAAAATTAAAATTACCTATAATCCTAACACGAACGATAACCACTGCTACTACTTTCTTATAATTTGTTTCAGTTTTATGCATTTCTGTAAGTGTAGAACCTCATATATACATAGCTTTACAACATTCGAATTATGTTTTATAGGTTTGTACACTTTTCACTTTATATATCATAGACCTTTCCTAAGTTTTAAAGTATTCTTCAAAATCATGACTTTTAATGATGTCATGATGATCTTATTGGATGTATCATAAGTTACGTAATCATTTCTTCATTGTCAAATACATATTTCTGATTTTTTTGCATCACAGAACTGCAATGTAAGTAATTTTTTAAAAAGGCAAGAACTGTTTACATTAAAATCACTTTAATGAAAACAAGCTTTTAATTATGACACTGATTCTCTTTCACCTGAGTACATCAGAAATTTAAGTGTTAAAATGTGTTTACACTAGAGCAAAACATCTAAAGTAGATGTATTTGAGAAGATCTTAAAATAGGAAAACCTCTGTTTATTTTTTCACTTGAAATTATATTTTGTACCTTAGTATTTCTTGTAGATCTTTTCTGAATGGAAAAAATGTTTCCTCTTTTGCACATTTTCTAATATTACCTTTCTTAGTAGAATATTAAACAACAAAAGATCATATAATATATATGTGTGTAATTGCTAGGATGAAGTGTGTTCAGATGATCAAAAAATTTATCAGCTTATATTTCTCCAAAGTGGAACAAATACTGAGGAAGATGGGGGTAAAAAAGAAACTGTGAACAGTACTAGAGCCAAACTAAAGCAAAGCAAACAAAAACTAAAAATATTTCACAAAACATCTGCAGTTCTTGAGGAACTTCGATGGGAAAGTTAGACACTAATCTACCTTTAAGATTGTATCATTTCCAGAAAATGAAATAGGAACCACTATTTTTCCTCTATTCCATTTATAATATTGTTTCATCATGCAAATTTATAGTGATAATACACAGACATACAACCAATATACATATCTATATACATACACATATACAGTATATTGAAAATTGTATCACTGATGTGGCAGTTCGATTTATGAGATATTTACTGAGCATCTGCTATGTACTACACTTTATAAGGCTAAAAAGAGGTGTGGAACAATGCCTGCCCTCAGACTGCTTACAGTACAAAAGGAGAGTAGGAGTGAGGGTACAGATACGGGAATCAGGATGGGATAAATGCAGAGTACCCTAGGGACTGAACGGAGAGAGTTTCTTGAAGTGAGGTTAGGGCTGTGTGTGGATCATGCCTATGTTTACTGCTTCAGCCTAAACAACTCTTCTGAGTTCCAGATTAGGTAGCCAGCTTTGTACTTGACATCTCCATGGGCTTCTCAAGTGCAACATGCCTAAGATGAAGTTCTTGGTTTGTTCCCCAGACGTGGCAAATGGCACCCTCGTTCCTCCAGATGCTCATCTTGATTCCACCTTTCTCTCTCCCCGCGTCCAGGCTGTCTGCAGGGCTCGCTGTATGGAACCAGTTCTTCTGTTTCCTGTTGCCTCTACCACTAACTAAGCCTCCATTTCTGAGTGGGCCCCAGGGTGGGTCTTCTCAATTCCAGCCTTCCCCTTCCTTAGTTTGCTCTCCATAGAGCCAGAAAAGTAACCTGGCTGCTGGCCACCATTCTAGCCTCAGCCTGACCACCCTCCCCCGTCCCAGAACCTCCTCTTTCCAGCTATGATTCTAATTCTTATTCTGCTAATTTCTAGAACATTCTGGCCTTTTCCTTTTTTATACCTGGTTGTCATTGTTTGGAAGCCCTTCCGCTTTCTCTTCACATGGCTACCTCCTTGCCCTCGGTATGAGTTTTCTATTCTGTGTAGCAAATGACCACAAATTGAGTGGGTGAAAATGGCCTGTATTTCTCTTCTCAATGTCTAGGAGTCCAGGCAGGGCTTGGCCGGGCTCAGGGACTCACAGGCTGCATTGAGAGTGTTAGCTGGGCTGTGTTCTTGTCTGGGGTTCCTTGTGGTTATTTGAAGGACTGAGACTATTAGGTCCCAGAGGCTACTCCTTCTCCATAGCAGTACACAGCACGACGACTTCAAGGCCAGTGAGAGTGTGTCTCTCTTGCTTACATTCTCCCCCTTCAGGAAGGGCCTGGGACTTCTTACTTTTTGTTTTTTTTTTCTTTTTGGTGGCACAGAGTCTTACTCTGTTGCCCAGGCTGGAGTGCAGTGATGCCATTCTGGCTCACTGTAACATCCGCTTCCCAGGTTCAAGTGATTCTCCTGCCTCAGCCTCCTGAATAGCTGGGATTACGCACCACCATGCCGAGCTAATTTTTGTATTTTTAGTAGAGACAGGGTTTCATCTTGTTGGCTTGGCTGGTCTCGAGCTTCTGACCTCAGGTGATCCACCTGCCTTGGCCTCCCAAAGTATAGGGATTATAGGCGTGAGCCACCATGCCCGGCCTGGAACTTCTTTTAGGGGGCTCACCTGAATAAGACAGGCCAACACAGGATAATCTTCGTTTTCATAACCTCAAAGTCTGCAGATTTGGGACTGCAATTGCATCTCCAAAGTCCCTTCACCTTCGCCATATTCTGTGGTTGAGAAGCACAATGTTCTCTTCAGACCAAGGGACAGCATCACACAGGGGTATACACCAGGAGTGCAACCTTGAGAGCCCCCTGAGAACCCTGCCTACCCCACTGCCTCTGGCCTCTGGGCCCTGGTCACCTGATGTCACTCTATCCAAGTAGGTAGTCCCTTTTTTTATTATTCCCATCACATCTCAAGCAGAGCTCTGAGCACTATTTTAAATAGTTTACTTGCTTATTTGTTTCCTTGTTTATGATCTGTCTCTCCAATCATATCCTTGGCCCTCTGAGTAAAGGGCTCTATCTGTTTCACTCTCCATTGTCTTCCCAGCATCCACTCATGTGCCTGAAATGTGGTTGGCACTCGCTACACACTTGCAGAGTGAAAGTGGAAGGTAGCTAGACGTCTAGCCAGGGCATCATTCAGCCTCGTTTTCATAGTTGGAGAAAGGCTGATTGTAGGGTTCAGAAGAGCAGGGTTACCAGAGTTGTCTGGAGGTCTAAGCACCATCTTCTGTAGGGAGGACACTAGTCCAGGTTTCCACCCTGCACCTAGGGAGCTGCCCCTGTGGCAATGACTGTGTAGTTAGGACGATGGCGTTCACCTCCCAGCATATTTTATCTACGGCAGCTAAGATGCAGGATCCCAGGAGCAGTGGACGGTAGTTTCTCCGCACCACAAGTGGCTCCACTATGCAAGGAGTGTTCTCCTTTGTCCCCCTGCATTACACGGAAGCAAAAGTGGCCCGTTCTTTCCGTTCATGTCCTAGTGTCCTGGTGCTGACTCATACTGGCTCTCAGCTGTGCACATTTCTCCTCATCAGGGTGTTTTGTTTTGTTTTGAAAGCTGATTAACCAGCATACCATTGGTTTCATGGGAACATTTAGAAATAAATGGATATTTGTAGTTGCCATATACTTAATCCTTCTAAGAGTTCTATGAGGTAGGTGCTGTCACCCATTTTACAGGTGAGGAAACAGGGGCTTAGACAGATGCTGTCTTGCTCACAGTCGCTGGTATTTGAATGCAGGCCCTGTATACTCCAGGGCCTACTACACTGGCTGGCCTGTCTAGCTCCAGGCACTCACCTGTGAAGCTCCCAGCTGGGAAGGAAAACAGGCAGTGACAGCTTCGAGTGGTTGCTTTTCTGTAAGAACGCAGGATCTTTTCTTTGTTTGCTCTAACATGGTAATCCCTAACCAGGGATGCACTTCGGAATTATCTGAGACTGTTTTCCAAAGTACACGTGACCAGCTCCACTCCCTGAGATCTTGATTTAGTAGGTAAGTCTGGGACACATGGATTTTGGAAATGAACAAACCAAAAACCACCCAGGCTATTCTGTTTTGGATCTATGGTTTGAACCACTGCTCTTAGATCATTAAAATCCCTACTCTTATTCTTCAAGCCATCTTTCTAGCATTGGTATTTAGGGACAGAATTCAGGTTTCTTTCTTAATCGGTGGGCCGAGGTTGGGGGCGGAGCTTTTAAATCCTGGCCCCTTTAAAGCCATCTGTATTTGAAGCAGTTGTGGGAATTTCAGTGGCCTCTGGCTGGAATAGAAAGCGAGTTACAGTTTTTACACTTTGTCATTGTGAGTCGTGATAGAGAGAAAGACTGACAGTTGTCACCGAGGAAGAAGATGAGGCCTTTCCTGGTTTTGAGTGGGGCGCACATCTCATGTACTGGGTATGTGAGGGGGATTTGTGCCACCGCTAGGCTGCACTCCTTCCTTGTCTGTTGGTTTGGCTTGTTTAGAAGCTGCTTACCTCTCCCTTCTTTTCTCTTAAACCCTAACAGAGGGGTGAATTCAATCAGGTTTAGTAATCTCTGCCTGAGACCTAACTATTAATTATTCCACATGATTGGTGCCTGCTATTCCCACAATGCACATATTGTATTTTTCTGTTTAGGGGAAGTTGCATTTGCCAACTTTCTATTGATTTACCTAGATTCTTGGCAATTTTTTTTTGTTTTAAATAACATTGGTAAGAGTTCAGAGGCAGTCACAGATAAGCAATGGCATGCCCTTTTTACCCAACAGAAGACCCTTGAGAGCTTGGGAGGTTGTCAAATGGTCACATAATGAAGGAAGGGAGGATGGGGTGATGTGGACCGGTAGGGAAAAATGCGTAGTGCTTGAAATGGGATAATAGAAAATGGGCTCATGAGCTGCAAACTTCAAAATAATTTCTGGCTATGTTTGCCTAGACCCTCTCCATTCCTCTCTCCATGAACTTAGATTTTCCCACATCTCCTTTCTTCCTGGGGCCTGGAGCAACTCCCCATGTAGTTGATCAAGGCCAAGATCCTAAACCTCCATCCGGCAGCCTGGACATTTTTACTGGCTTTTCCTTCTATTTTCCAGCTCAGCGTTCCCCAGACTGCTTTGGAGGCCACTTTTCCAGGGGACTGTAAGGATGAAAGCTCTTGGCAATGCCCTCCTTGGGGGAGGTTCTTAGTATCCACTAGGATAGGAAAGATTCTTTTTAGGTTTCACTCGGAAAATCTTTCTAGATTTGTTCCACCCAGTGTTTGTCCAGCCTCATAGGATCACGGAGATTTCAGAGGCAAAGCCATGCAGGATGCTAAGACACTGCTTTTTTTTTTTTTTTTGAGACAGGGTCTTACTCTCTCGCCCAGGCTGGAGTGCAGTGGCATGAGCATAGCTCACTGCAGCCCCAACCTCCTGGGGTCAAGCAACCCTTCCACGTCAGCCTCCCGAGGAACTAGAACTACAGGCTCACCCCACCACACCTAGCTTAAGTTTTAAAACTTTTTGTAGAGACAGGTCTTACTGTGTTGCCCACGCTGATCTCCAACTCCTGGACTCCAGCGATTCTCCCTCCATAGCCTCCCAAAAAAGCACCGACCTTGAAACGTGCATGTGAAAGTTTAAGTCTGGGCTCTGCCCCCCTCAGCTGTTTCAATTAGGGCCAGTGACTTTACCTTTCTAGACTTGAGTTTTCCTATCTGTACAATGGGGCCAAAACATGTGTCCGTAAAATTGTGGCATGGACTTAACAAAATGAAGTGCATCTAGTACACAGTGAGTGTTAATTTTCTAAAAGCAAGCAAATGAGGAAATGCTGGTCTAGGTGCCCTTATATGCTTATCTCAGGCATGGATACTTCCTGCTCCTTTATTTGATCAGCATCCCCTGTCACCACTTCCAGGCCATAGACTTGGAATGTCCTTCACCCCAATTATCAAGGCTTTTTTTTTAAAATTTTTTATTTTTTTGAGATAGAATCTCACTCTGTCGCCCAGGCTGGAGTGCAATGACATGATCTCAGCTCACTGCAGCCTCTGCATCCTGGATTCAAAAATTCTCCTGCCTCAGCCTCCCGAGTAGCTGGGATTACAGGCGCCCGCCACCACACCTGGCTGATTTTTGTATTTTTATTAGAGATGGGGTTTTGCCATTTTGGTCAGGCTGATCTCAAACTCCTGACCTCAAGTGATCTGCCTGCCTCGGCCTCCCAAAATGTTGGAATTACAGGCATGAGCCATGGTGCCTGACCTCAAGCGCCCCCCACCCTTTTTTTTTTTAAACCTTCTCTGTTTAAACAACTACTGAAATTGCTTTAAGCACCTTTCCTTCAATTATTGAAAACAAATTCTTCTTGAATTCTTTTGTCCAGTCTATGATCTTCCATGACATTATCTCTAAAGATGAATATATCTGCGTGTCTCTGTCCTCTGCTTCTCTCCCTTACTTTCCCTCCCTCCCTCTTTCCCTCTAATCTCCATTGTCCCCACTCTTTTTCTCAGTAAACATTTATCAGTAAACATTTCTCAGAGAACCTGCTAAGGGCCAGGGATTGGGCTAGTTTCTGGGAATATAAAATAATTAAGATGTGGCTGGGCATGGTGGCTCACACCTATAATCCCAACACTTTGGGAGGCCAAGGCGGGTGGATCGCCTGAGGTCAGGAGTTCGAGACCAGCCTGGTTAACATGGTGAAACCCCGTCTCTACTAAAAATACAACATTTAGCCAGGTGTGGTTGTGTGGGCCTGTAATCCCAGCTGCTCAGGAGGCTGAGGCAGGAAAATTGCTTGATCCCAGGAGGCAGAGGCAGCAGTGAGCCAAGATTGCTCCACTGCACTCCAGCCTGGGTGACAGAGCGAGACTCCATGTCAAAAAAAAAAAAAAAAAATTAAGATGTGCTCTCTGGCCTAGGATGGGCCAGGTGGCATGTGAAGGACAGGACTGCAGGAAAAATTTAGTACTGTGGGTTAGAGCCACTCTGCAGGAGAAGCCTCAATCCTTTATCATTGTTCATCATGTGTTATTTCATGTTATGTGCTCTAGTTGGCTTAGCTGCTCCCAGTATCAGCATTGTCTGGGGTCATGAGCTCCCTTGGGAACACAGATGAAGCACCTAGAGCAGCCAGGGTCAGGATCTACCATGATCAAAGATTTATTCAATGACTTGATGTGCATGGATAGCATCAGGCCAGCAAAACAGGCAGGGCACGTACCTGAAATCTGGAGAATGAAGACATTTGACATGCAGCTTACAGACAGATGCCTTTCTTAACTTTTTTTCAGCTCCTGTCACATATAGAGAAACTTCGAACCTCAATGATAGATGATCTAAATGCAAGCAATGTTTTCTACAAGAAAAGGATAGAAGAGCTAGGGCAGAGACTTCAGGAGCAGAACGAGCTGATTATAACTCAGAGACAGCAGGTATGTCTGGCGACAGTGTGGCACCGTGCTTCTTTAAGCAACGCAGTCTATCTAAGAACATGTGTTTTTTACTTTAGAGCATTTGTAAGTGGTATAAGGTGAGGAAGATGGAATATTTTTCCCCTTGTGATTGCTTGTAAAAGCTAGTGCAATAAAATACATTTTTAAAAGGTATTTAAAAGTAATATGTTGAAGATTTATACAGTTAAAGTTCAAAATTAATTTGATTTGAAGGTAAATAAGAATTTCATTCAGTAATTACCCTGAGAAGCAGCCAAATCCAAATGCAACTTAAAAAACTTTTTTTGTTATTTTATTTTAGACTCAAGGTGTACATGGACAGGTTTTTTACATGAATATATTGTGTAATGGTGAGGTTTGGGTAATAACTTTTGCCTCTATGCTTTTAAAGTCCACATGCCCTGTGTCCCCGGATGATTTAGTGAAAAGGTTAATTTACTAACAACAGTATCTGTCCATTATCCCATGTGTGTGTCCCTGTCTAACTTCAGACATATCACTAGAAGACTGTATTTCTTTGCAGATTAAAGACTTTACCTGTAATCCAGTAAACAGTATCAGTGAACCCAAAGGTAAGTGGATGGGATCCCAGTGCTGGCGGTGAGGGGACCTCCCCAGCTGCGCTGGGCTTCAGAAGAATGTGGGCCCAACTTGTTTATGTGTGCTAAGATGGCATTCTTCTTGTTGTATTAATTTGGTAGGTTTGTCCTCTATTATTCTAATTTGAGAGATTTGTTACCACAACCCAGAAAGGTGAAGAATTTAAAAAATCTAAACTATCACGTAGTTGTTTCATTTTTTTAATCAGAGTACTATTAGGCACATAATACCTACTTGGGAACCATTTACCTCTTAACTTATACACTGTAGAACAGAGTTATGTGTATAAAAGCACAGGGTCTGTTGACAGATTGGGTTCACCTGCCATCTCTAGCACTTCATAGCTTTGTGAATCTCTGCCTCAGTTTCCTCAGCTTTATAGTAGGAATATGAATAGTGTTTCAGTCTGTTTTCTCGCTCTAATAGCATACCACAGACTGGTATTTATAAAGAAACAAAGTTTCTGGAGGCTGGGAAATCCAAGAGCATGGTGCTGACATCTGGTGAGGGTCAACCTATGGTGCAAGGCATCACCTGGCCAACTAATGCGTGGACAGAGAAAGGAAATTGGGGCAAACTCATCTTTTAAAATCAGGAGCCCACTCTCAATAACCAACCCATTCCTGCCACTACTGCCATGTAACATTGTTGCAATGGCAGTTAAATTTCAACTTGCATTTTTGAGGGGACATTCAAGTCATAGCAAATAGTAACTACATCATAGGCTTGTTATGAGGATTAAATGGGATAATATACCTATTAAGCCCTCATTAAGTTAGCCATTATTATTGATATTAAGCTCTTGGTAGGCCAGGCACAGTAGCTCCTGTTTGTATGGAGGCCAAGGCAGGAAGATCACTTGAGGCCAGGAGTTCGAGACTAGCCTGGACAACATAGCGAGTCCCCCTTCTCTAAAAACAAAAAAATAAAAAATGAGCTGTGCATGGTGGCAGGTACCTGTAGTCAACAGCTACTCAGGAGGCTGGGGTGGAAGAATCACTCGAGCCCAGAAATTCAAGGCTGCAGTGAGTTGTGATTCCACCACTGCACTCAAGCCTGGGTGACGGTTTGAGACACACATCTCTAAAAAAACAAAAACCAAAGAACTCTTAATTATTCTAAAGTGCTATAAAGACTTGCTGCGTTTTTCTCAACTGTGGCTGTTTTGGGGTTATAGGTTTGTTCTATGCTTAGCGGGAATATGCACAACCTACTGACTGCACCAGTGATAGCCTGCCTACCTCCGTATCATTCAAGAACGAACTCTCTCTTTCTCTCTCTCTCCCCCTCCCTTCCTCCCTCCCCCTCTCTCCCTCCCTCTCCCTCCCTCTCTCTCTCTCTCTCTCTCCTTCTCTCTCTGTCACACATACACACACTAAACCAGTCAAGACTAGGGCAACAGCTGACTTTGCAAAAGAAAAAAAAATAAAAAAGAGACCAGAAGGGAGACTGGAAGCCACAAGTTCAGGGTCTCACTTCTGCCTAGTTTTCTTCCCGGTGATTCCAGTCCTGGTTCCTGCAAGTCTCAGGTTGTTGAGGCATCTTTGTCTATTTGAGGGATGCCACCTGGGGGTGGTGCTGGGGTGTATGAGCTGGGTTTCCTCCCTCTTGTTTTGAGATAGAGTTGAGGAAAGAGGGTTGTAGTTCCCTTTAACTCCTTTCAAAATAACAAGAGCTCAGGTAGGGAGGAATACTTGCAAAATTAACTAGATATCATAAATATTTGACTGAAAAATAATTCTGGGAAAAATTTAGCTTCAGAAAGATTTATATTACACATATTTATTCTCCTGGTGATGTGCTATATATTGGTACATTTCATTTATTGTTTTTCATGGGGGCACAAATTAGGATAAGGGCTACAAAAATGTAATCCATAGCTTGTGATTTTTTTTGTTCATTTATTTTTCTGTCATTTCAGGAAATCCTTTAGCCTGGCAGGCTTTTGAATCTCAGCCAGCTGCTCCAGCTGTGCCTAGTAAGTTCCTATAATAGATGCAGGGCTCCAAGGGTATCTTTAAAATGCTAAACCAAAACATAACTTTTACTTACTATTTTTCGAGACTTTTCTTTGAAAACCAGTGTATTTAGAGATTGCATAATGATTTATTTTGATTCGTGGTTTTGACCTCATTCTAAAACTCAAGACTATGAATATCCACGTGATGTTGTGGTGATTTTGATTAGCCATAGCTATTATTTCACAATTTGTCTAAAAAGGGATGACTAAAAATTCCTTGGCATCACTTTAGTTCGTACTTGTAGACTTCTCAAAGTGACACACTGGGTGACTGGGTGACTGTGTGTGGTGTCACCACACTTTGAAACTGCTGACACTCTTACTGCTGCAGGCTTTGACAGGTGTCCTGTCTGTCCCCACTTGTGGTCAGCCTGGCCATCTGCTCTATCTCCCGGAGCTGTCAAGATTCTGCAGTAAACCAAAAGGACATAATCTTTACAGTTTAGAAACTGACAGGTCGTTGTTTAAAAATATTAGCTAAATAGTTGAGATAGTTTTGCTTCCATTCAGGAAGGAGTAAGGGCAGATAGCAGTGCCATGTGCACAGCGATATAACCACAAGAGGAGTATGGGCTGAGGCTGAGCGCAGGGAGATGGCACCACACACATGGGCCCAGGGATCGCAAGAGCACTGTGTAGTGACCAAAGGACATTCTTGACCATGTTTTGGAATTCGGCACTATTGGCCAGAAAATGCTGATGGTTTTAACCTCTCAGTCTTCTCGGAGGCTTCTTGAAGCCTCTCGTTGCTTCTTGGAGCTGAAGAAGTTAAGTGGTAGTCAAGGAGAGGAGCAGAGTTTAAGTGCCAAGAGCAGGGCTGAGAGAGGAAGAGATGCTGAACTTACAGCTTATGAAATGAAGGAAAAAACACATTTCAGAGAAGGATGGAAAGGTCAAATACTAAATTATTCAAACGAACCATCTTCGGCAGCTGACCAAACTCAAATATATATGCAGAAAAAAAAAAAAAACAAACCTAAGGCTATATTTAGTTAGAGTGGTTTTCTCCAAATGGAGTATGCAAAATTATCTATTGGAATGTGGGAAAAAATTATTAGAGATTATTTTTATGTATTAATAAATCTCATCCTTTTACTTTTTTCAAATTTTTTTGTTTTAAAATGTACATATTTGTATTATAGTACATATAATATTCATTTAAATAAATATGTGTATTTCTGGGGGAACTTTTACTGATTGGGGAATGTTGTCAAAAACTACGGATGCCACTGGCTCTAGAAAATTCCAAAAATAATTTAAAAAAATAGGCCCATAGCCCCATAGGTAGGGGTCCCTTCCAAGTGAGGCCCTGGCTCATCCCATTCCTCTTCCCAGCATACAAAAAGATCTAAAAGCCAAGGTTCTAATGATGGCAGGGAAGTTTTCATCACTTAAAAGAAAACATACACTCTAAGATCAGAAAATCTAAATCACAAAGTGAAAGTCAGCTTAGGAGATATGCAATAAATAAATCAGACCTATACCCAGTAAAATGAAGATTTGTAATGTCTAATATAAGGCAGATATGGTCAAACCTGTTGATTCTACCTGTCTATACCCTTGGTGATTTAGACACTAGTCGGTCATTTACTGATTTTCTACCCTTTCATAATAAGGGAATGAATTCTGTAGTTTAGAGAAAAGACCAAATTGTGATCAATTTTAACAGCATCAGATCTTTTGATTCTGTAAGCTGGAATAATATCTAGATCAGGAATAGTTAGTATTCTGTATTTTTTTTTTTTCCTGTGAAAGGCCAGATAGTGATTTACATTAGGCATCACAGGCTAGATGGTCTGTTTTGCAACTACTCAGCTCTGCCATTGTAGTGCAAAATCAGCCATAGACAATACTTAAGTGAAGGAGCTGTGTTCCAATAAAAACAGGCAGTGGACTGGGTATGTCTCATGGGCTATAGTTTGCCAGAACTTGATCTAGATTATGCAAGTTGCAAATGGGTACAAAGGCAGTATTTCCAGAGTTTGTTAGCAATTTACAAATAGGAATTGAACACTTTCACTAGAAGCCATTGTGAAGATAAAAAGTGTATACCCACAGAAGTAGCTGATGGCCGGGCATGGTGGCTCATGCCTGTAATCCTAGCACTTTGGGAGGCCGAGGCAGGTGGATCACTTGAGGTCACCAGTTTGAGACCAGCCTAGCCAACATGGTGAAACCCCGTCTCTACTAAAAATACAAAAATTAGCTGGGCATGGTGCTGCATGCCTGTAGTCCCAGTTACTCAGGAGGCTGAGGCAGGAGAGTCGCTTGAGTCCAGGAGGCGAAGGTTGTAGTGAGCCGAGATCATGCCACTGCACTCCAGCCTGGGCAATGGGAGTGAAACTCTGTTTCAAAAAAAGTAGCTGAGGTTTGTGGCCAGTACTTTTTAGGGTAAGATTAGAATTAAAATTCTGTGTTGATAAAATAAAGAAGCAGTAAACTAATAGACCAATACCGTTTAGTGAAAACAAACTGGACAAATAAATAGTCCAGAGAGGACTCTCAGATAAGAATTGTCAAATATTTGAAGAAGGCAGTGGAATCTAATTTTCTGGAGAAATTTAAATTGGAGAGCATTTAGTCTTAGTTAAGTTGGGCAAACCTCTTTCCACAGGCAGTGACTAAATTAATACCGTCACATAATGTCTTCCAGCCCAGTGATTAGAGTACTTTTCAAAACTGGTTTATTGTGCATGAATGTTCATTGCAGTGTTATTCATAATAGCTAAACAGTGGAAACAACTTATATGTCCATCAACTAATGAAAAGGTAAATAAAATGTGGTCAGTTTATAAAACAGAACATTATTTGCCCATAAAAATCCATACTGATATTTATACGCATGCTACAGCATGGATGAACTTTGATAACATTGTGTTAAGTGAGCAAATCCAGATGCAAAGGACCACATATTGTATGGCTTCATTTACTATATGAAATGTCAATCATAGGCAAATTCATAGAGATGGATAGTAGATTAATTGTTGCCTGGGGATGGGGAAGGGGCAAAAATGAGGTGTGATGGGTATTGCGCATGGGTATTTTGAGGGAGGTGATGAACAAAATGTTCTAAAAGTGGACAGTGGTTGTGGTTGCACAGCCCTGTGAATATGCTAAAAAACCACTGAATTGTATATTTTTAAAAGGTGAACATATCTCCATAAAGCTGTTATAAATATAAGTTTATGTTAGTTGTGTCATATCTTTGTCACTTGAAATATTTGTCCCTTATGGTCTGTATGTATCTTGACCAATTTGAGGCAAATTTGGCTATCATCATGTTCGGATGCTTATGCTTTAATTATGGAACCTCTGAGTTTTTCCTTTTTATGCTGTTTCAGTGAATGCCCCAGCCCTGCACACTGCAGAAACTAAATCTAGTCTGCCAATGGCACAAGGTAAGTTTCAGTAATAGTCTCAGCGTTTTATGTGCAGTTGCCACCCGGAGTTAGATAACTTATTAACCAAAAGTGATTCTGTGGAGGTAATTTATAATAAAACAGGAAACATTTTAGTGATTGCAAAAACAGTTATTAAAACTGCAGTCTTCGTGTGTAATACTGTTGTAAACTGGACATATCCTCCAAAGTCTGAAAGTATAAAAGGTGTAGATAGGTATAAAAGGTTGCCAGACTCACAAGTAGAGATTTTAACTTGAGTAGTGTCTTGATTATTTATGATTTTTGTGGAAAGTAGTAGGTGTTGGGTAAGAATGGTCTGCTACCAGACCAGCCAACCAGCACATGCCACAGGGCGTATGTGGCTGTTTTTATAACTTTCAATGTGGCAGCAAGTCACCTTTTCTAAACAAACGGTTTGAATGACTGGTTGGGAAAATCTAGAAAAGACATGTAATGGAAACTAAAGGAAACAGGTAGGAACCACTGGGTGAAATCATTGCCAGGGTTCAGTTCTTGGACCAGATCAAAAGGGTGATAATTGTTATTCACATGATCCAATAGACGGGCTGAATATTTGTAGCTGTATTTCACTTTTTATACAGTTAAAGTGATTACAGTTTTTATAGTATGTACTTTCACATGATGTTTTCCTGTGGTCTGTTGGATATTACAAATGCATTAAGATGGGAGAAGGGCCATCTTTTTCCTGTCTCACATACAGTTGCTGTGGAATCCAATGATTATTTCAGTCTTCTTTCATTTTTGGTCTTTTAAAAAGGTTACACTTAAATGCATGATCTAACTGGTCAGTATGGTGGCACTTTTTGTCTTCATAAATATTGTGGTCTGTATACCATGAACTTTAGTAATAATCCTTTTTACTCATGACTGACTCATGAAGTGTTTATTGCACCTTATTTTTTTTCCCGAAGATCATTTCAGGTGGATCAGTTGTCTTGAGTGTGTGATCACAATATGTGATGTATAAATTCTCCACATATTGATCTTCTTATTTACAAGTGTTTAGAGCATGCAGTTTTTTCCTTTAGACCAGTAACAGATAAAAGCATATTAAAAGCACATTGGACATAAATAAATTTGCTTTAATATTGAATGTATAAGAAAAGTATCTAGCAATCATTCAGTATTCATATTATTTTATGTCAGGTCTAAAATCTCTCTGTTGCATCCTTTTGTAAAGCACTACTGGCCACTTCTCTTTTGTACTTCAACAGTGTATTTTAGTTTCTTTTACCTCCCCGCCCCTCTACTTTGTTACTGTTAGCTTTCTGTATGACATTACACAAGGTCCCAGTTTCTTTGTCATATATTTTTGTTGCTAACTAAAGGACACCCCGGTAGGTACATTAAGCTGTCTGGGGTTAATTCAAGGGTTTGGACAAATCGATCATTTCTAAAGCATGTGTTCTTGGAGACCCTACCCTCACTGGCCCAGAGCTGCATGAATCAGTCATGCCCCCTTCCTGGCATCTGCTGGGATTGAAATGCTAGTTTTAAATGCCAACCAGACCTGGCACAGGGCCTACAGCCCTTGGATGGGGATCAAAGCTGATTTGTGAGCATCTCAGTGGGCAGGAACTAGGAAGAGACTTGGCCAGGGCCCGCCAACGTCCTCCACCCCATCAGGCCAGCTTCCCCAGGGCGGCAGGGGCAGGGCAGGTTAGTCATGGATTGCATAATGTTTATTCGCCCGTTCACTCTCTGTCCTTTGTTCCATCTCAAAGCTTGATGAGGTTCTTTACCATGAAAAATCTCACGATTCCTTACCATTGTGGGTTGGGTCCCCTGGGAAATAGACTGATACAGAAGTTTACAGGTGGGACGGGGGTGCCCTCGGACAGCACCTGTGAGAGAAGCAGTGTTGGGCGAAGGGGACGTTAAACCCAGGTGCAGCTGCAGTGGAGGCCTCAGCCAGCCCTGCTTCAGAGCTGCAGAGCTGGGATGAGTGCTCCGGCTTGTCCTCCACTGAGGCAGGGGTGGGGGCCATTGCCCCTTGCATTGATTTGTCATCTGATGGGGGCTGCCCCCAGGAGAGAGTGAGCTAAAGCAGCCTGGAAGGAATTCCACTGTTAGCTGCTAGGAGCCAGCCTTGCCAGTGCTTCTGTCCTGATAGGATCTAGGTAAAGTGGGAACCCTGATGGCTCCCTGCTTTCAACTCTGCTACACAAGCTGAACAGTACAGGCAGTAGGTTCTGATTCAAAGGCAGTTGATAGGATGAAACATGGGTTCTGGAGTAGATAAACAATCAGGTTCTGATTCGAAGGCAGTTGATAGGATGAAACACGGGTTCCGGAGAAGATAAACAATCATGCTTGATTCCCATCCCCTAGTATGTGTTTTTACTGGACAAACCTCAAATAACTTTTTGTAGTATTTTCACCACTGGAGACCACTTTGCTCTTTGCTCATGGGGTTGTGACTAAATGGTGGTATTAGGATGCCCAGAAAATAAAGTAGACTTTGTTGCTGTTAAACTGACCCATACACCAATTGCTTAGGTTGCCTGACCTGATAATATGGCCCACTTTTAGAGCGACGAGTGCAGTGAGGATGCAAAATAACCACTTTCCCCAAAGTCTATGGGCACCTGCTAGGTTCCACCTACATGTGAAGCCTTCCTTTAATTTGGCCTATAAATTGTGAGGGGCTTGTGTATACATGATTTTAATTGTATATAGCTACAATGATGACCACAAAAACTGGAAACTTTTTTTTTTTTTTTTTTTTTTTTTTGAGACTGGGCATTTCTCTCTTGCCCAGGCTGGAATGTGCTGGTATGATCATAGCTCACTGCAACCTCAACCTTCCGGGCTCAAGTGATCCTCCCACATAGTTCAGACTGCAGGGGTGCACCACCATACCTGACTAATTTTTAAATTTATTGTGTAGACAGCATCTCATTATGTTGCCGAGGCTGGTTTCAAACACCTGGACTCAAGTGATCCTCCCACCTCAGCCTTCCAAAGTGCTAGGACCACAGGTGTGAGCCACTGCACCCAACTTAGAAACATTTTTATTAGACTTTACAATTATTATGTTTTGCTCTCACAGCAAGTATTCTACATCTTGAAATACTGAAACTTAACACAAGCAATAGTTGATTGTCCAATACATGACAGGTGGTGTGCTCCAGACTTCTGGCGTATTGTGTCTCTTGATGGAAAGAAAGATGGCTTCCCCCGCCCCGGACACCACTGGCCCAAACAGTGTTACAGAAGTGGGATGGAGACTGTTGAAAGGAAGTCTCAGTTCAGTGGAATTCCACCCTCTAAAGGAGAATGGGCCTGTTCCCTGTCAGGTGACCATGCTTACGTGCAGTCACAAGGGGAAATGTTTGGATATGCCAGTAGGATCTCCTAGACATATATCCTGGAAAAGCTCAGAAGAGTCTTCAGTGAACATGTCTTTGATAGGAGTTAACATGCCACGTGTAGTTATGTTTCTCTAGTGGTGTTCCGCCACTCCTGCTTTCCTTCCTTCACCGACCATTGGGTAATGACAACTGTGGGCCACTCCTGAGGGTAACGCCAAGGCGGGCATGACAGAGATACAGAAATGAATCAGAAGGTAACTTCTCAATCAAATGTAACTTCCCCAAGGAACTTATAGCTTATAAAGGAGACCACATGTTTATAATTGTGGTGCAAGGTGAGAGCCACTGAGAAATGAAATGGGTATCCAGGCAGGGGAGAGATTTTCTCCATTTGGGAGACTCTGGGAAGACTTCCTGGCGTAGCTGATATTTGGCCATTTGAGCCGAGTAGGAGGTGACTATGTTGGGATGGCATCCTAGGCAAAGCCAACAGTAAGAAGGAAAAGGTGGCAGGAAAGCACTAGATGTGTATTAGCAGTGCAGAGTAATTACTTGGCCACGCATAGAGAAGAGGAGGAGATGCGAGGGAAGTGAGGTTGGTTGAGGGCGTTCATGGCAGCTGTTGAGTGCCAGGCGGCAGCTGTCCAGGGTCGTTCTTGGGGCAGTGTGTAGCCGCTGAGTGTTCTTGAGGCTGGGCATGCAGAATTAGAGAGCTGGGTTATGGGAGGCTTGGCCTGACCAGAGCGTCTCCAAAGAATCTGAGCTGGGGAGACCAGTTGTGGGTGTGGGTGATCCTGCATTTGAGATTCCTCCCCAGGAGTCTGGGTTGTGGTGACGAGAGTGGAGAAGGAGTGGACAGACCAGCGATTTGGTGGAGTTGGCAGAAAGGCTGAGCACCTGATTGGGGACCAGGGCCAAGGCCAAGGAAGGTCAGAGCACAGTGAACTCTGATAACGGGTAGACAGCGGTGGCATTTGAAGAAGTCAGGAAGACAAGCCTAGTGAGCGCCAGTGGGCAGGCATCATTGCTTTGTGGCCAAGTGCCCAGACTTTGGAAGCAGGCAATCCAGATTCACAGCCCAGCCCTAAGCTGTGGGATTAGGGACTTTTCCTACCAAGTGCAGAGAGCAGCCATGGCTACCGTAGTGGCCATTGTGATGGGCCAGCAAGGCACAAGCCACTGAGTAAGCTCTGGCCAGTGTTAGCTTCTAAGGTGGGCACAATGAAGTCCCGCTGATGTCAGCCAGGGACAAAAGGGCAGGGCTAGTTAGAGGACCAAGATCCTTTCTTCTGGAGACAATGGCAGGAAACTGACAAGGATTTTTTTGAAAGCTTTTGGCAAGTTCACGGGAGACTCAGACCTCTGAGTGTTTTGACTCTCACCCTGGATCTCAGCTCAGGACAGGTTCTGGGACGTTTGAAGGCTAGACTGGTGGCTTACAAAGCACGAGCAGGGCAGGTCCTTCCCTCCTGATATAGGACATCAGCCTGCTTGTTTTGGGAGCTGGGATTTGGCCAGTCTCACTTTCCCAAGCCCTTGTGATGGGATCCTGTTCGGGAATCTCCCCTTCTAACAGAACTCTTCCTCTCTACACAGAGGGAAACACGTCAGAACCTGGCAGTTATCCTGACTCTAGAGAAATAAGTTATAGGAGTATCCCTGCAATGAAATGATAAATATGTGTGAGATGATTTCATGAAAATTTTAGTAAAAGTTTCCTTGTGACCTTGTTTTGATCACAAGTACAATAAAATACAAATGGTGTGACTTTTTAAAATCTGAAATTAGTTATCCTCCTTAAATCTCTGTTTTCAACTGTTCAAACTAGTAATATAACCTATTTTGTATAATTTTGCAAAATCTTAATTCTCTATAACAAATTTGAAAAGCACATTTTTGGTGGTCACCAGTTGTGGTACCTGGTGGACTTAAACGCTTCTTCATGGCTATGTCCACACTTCAGCATTAAGGTGGTCTTAGTCATAGGCTGCATTCCAGAAGTTCACTTGAAAGTAGTTTCAGATGCATTTCTCCCATACAGCCAATGTTATATACATTGACTAGGTTGCTGGCTAAGCTGTAAGAACCTATTTATATATACCTAAATCTGTCTGTCTGTCTCTCTTTCTGTCTATCATCTCTCTATCATTTATCTATCTGAAATAGAGTTCTAGAAATACCCTTTAATGAATAAAAAACAGACCCTTTAAAGTGGGAAGCATTAAATTTGAGATACCACACATGTGGATCCCTGCCCGGCCACCTGATGAGCACTCAGTAACTGTTGGCCGTTTTTACGCTGGCTCGTCACCCACTGCCAGGTCTGGTGGTAGAATGCAATGACCTGCCACTTGGAGGTAAAAGTGGAGAGCTGGTGGGGGGAAGTGCACTGTATCAGTCTCCAAGCTGAAGGTGAGTGAACCATGCACCAACTTTGCTAGTTGCATTTCATTCCATGTCTAATGCCTGACCACCATCATTAAACCTTCACCCAAAACCTGACCTTCCCCATGAAGGAAATTACCTTCAGTTGATGGGGTAGGGTTTGGTTTTATGCCTGCTGCTGGCAGGTTTCCTTGTGTATACATATAACATTTCTCTGGGAATAGTCATCCTCATCTCCCCTGAGTGCAGTTGACGTTCTGGGGTGAGACTGTGAAGAGTCCTTCCTTATCTGCCCAGCTGTGGGGCCAGGGCATTCTCCAGCCCCGGAACTAGGTCTTGAAATGTATCCATGCAGGTGTCGAAGAATGACTCTCAGTCTTGCTGCTGACTTCTCTCTTGTCATTCCTCTTTTATCTTGTTGGTTTTACCACTTGAGAACCATGGGGTTAGCACCGGGAACAAGTGGGAATCCCAGGGCCTTGGGAATTATTTATTTTTTTGTAGTTGAAATATTTTCATTAATTTTCTGTTTAGCCACTTGATCGAAATACTTTATAAGTAATGAAGATCTTTTGCAGTTGTGCCCTTGTGTTGTAAAAGGCTATTGCGTACTAGGTTGATGAATAAGAAACTCTAACTTAATTATTTAAAACTATACTTTCTGTAGAGTTTAGTTAATGGAAAGTACATAGAAATTGAAGATACCATGAAAAGGTGACCATCTTTGACTGATTGCCTCAACATTTTTTCCTCAGTAAATATTTGCTATTTAGGCATGATTAAAATACCATGGAATTATATCTTTCTAAATCATTTGAAAGGAAACTAATGTTACTTTGCTGTTGTCCTGTTTGTACTGTTCTTATTTTTCCTTGTTAATAGAACAGGCATTCTCGTCGCACATACTGGAACCAATAGAAGAACTTTCAGAGGAAGAAAAAGGTAACAAAGGGCTTAATCAGGTTTACCTGCACATATTATATTTATATACCAAAACCCAGGCCTGGAAAATATGAGCCGGTGGTTTTTATTCCACTACATCAAAATTAGGAAAGACATTTAGATTTGGATTTTACTTCCAACCCACATGGAGTATTCTGTTATCCTATTCCCCTAATATTCTGTTCTGCTTTCCCCTGCTTCACACTATTCTTGCGCAAGCAGATAAGAAATTTTCTGTGTCAGGGAACTTGAAAAAATATTTAAGTCTTTATTTTAATGCAGATTTTTCTGATGAGATGACATGTTGACACATACATGTATACCAGATGATCTGAAAAGATTTGTGTCATAGTGGTGATTTATCATACCGTTAATCTGAAATGAATTGGTGAAATGCTTATTTCCAAATTATTTTTAATAGCAAGAAAAGCATAATGTCTAAGTTCTGGATGTGGAATATTTATATGCAAAACAATATCTTTATGGTGGAATTTGGGAGCTGTTACGGGTGTTGGGAGATAATTATTACTGCTTACTCATTTTATTTGATAGTCCTAAAAATTATTTTCTGGTGATGAGTTTTTAAAATTTATGAAGAAAGCTTTAATTATGAGGAACATTTTCTAATGCTAGATTTGTAGATTTTGAAAACAATTATATTTGAATCAATTTATCGTAACTTTTTCTTATTAATTATAATAATGCACCATATATCACTTCTTTAGGAGAATTGTCATACATCACCATATATCACTTCTTTAGGAGAATTTAAGCAAATTGTCAATACTTATATGGATTCTGGTTTTGTCAGTTTTGTCAGGAAGAGAAGTCAAATGATATGTATTCTAATATGTAAATTCAATATTATAACTCTTCCCTTGTTCTCTAGACATTTACCAGTTTTTTTTTTTTTATTTTTATAAGGCTACAAATTGAGAATTCACTAGATCAAGCATATTCATAATACCTACATGAGGTCTACTTTCAAGTCTAATCTTGTTATGCTAGTGATCAGTCACTTGTTGATGTTTTTATGGGGTTTGTTTCTTTTGCTTCCATGTATCTTTGTAATTTGTCTTGACTTTGTATATCTTAGACAGACCATTTAGCTTAGGATTGCATATCTTCCTGTCCCAATAGTTGTTCATGTTTGGCACTGATTTTGAAGAGTTTGGTTTTAGTTGCTTCATTTCCTGCTTATTTCTTTGTAATTGCTGTTCCAATGTTTAGAAACTTGCTTCTTTCAGAAACAAGAGTGACTATAGGTGCATTAAAGTACAAAAAGCCATAAAAACTTGTTGAGGGAAATTTTGGGGTACTGTGATGAGCATAACTTTAAAAGATATTGTCACCTTCTCATGGGGTCCTCAGCCTTGTTCCATTGTTAAGCAAATAAATTGGGGTGGGTCATTCCCAGATACTTCCAGCACCTTAAAGATGGCCACAACCCAGGCATCAAACAAGATCCTGCAGGCTAAATCAATTCCACAGACGCTGATTTATTCAAGCTGCACTGTTGGCAAATGTTTTACGATCGGTTGCCAATATTTAATTGTAGTGCAATCTACACAATTTAATTATCTATCACTACGTGATAAAGTCCCTTCCAACTCAGAAATTCTGGTGGTTGTTGTTTTTTTTAAAATTATTGGCTTCATGCCGCAATACAATGCCTTGGAAACCCGGGGTCATGGTCTACTGAGCAACATTTAGCAGGGCTGAGCCGCCATTGCCGGCTGTGGAAGCAACCTCCGGTTTGCCATAATCCCCCTCAACTCTTTTGCCCCATGTTGCCTTCTTTGCTTTATGTAGGCATTTGAGCTTCTGAGCCCTATAAAGTTGAAGAGAAACAGTGCTTTAAAAATACTGTCTTCAAGTGATTTTTCGGTTTCCCAGAAACGGGATGAACAAATCTTACCCTATTTGAGTTTTGAATAATGACACATCATTTTGCTTGCAAGTAACATGCTTCCTCTCTCCTACATACATATCGTTTACTGATGTCCAAGACATAAAATCCTGTATTCTTTGAAGAATCTGTGAAACATGTCAGGAGGTTCATAGAAAAGGTCTCGTAATTTCAAAACTGGAACTTCAGGTCATGTAGTTCACACTCATTTAAAAAATGACTAGTGAGGGTTCCTATAGGAATCATGATTGTCCACCATCACCCAGAGTGGTCTTCTAACTTCCAGTTCCAGGTTTCAGTCACTGCATCCCTCTGCCTGTGCTTTTAGAGTTCTTCCAGTCAATGTAAGACGGTAGCTTGGAATCACTGACAGCAAACACCACCATCGGTTGCTGCCACATTTAGGGGGCTGGAATGGAAAAGAAAATAACCCTTGCCATGCTCCATGTGTACAGCTCTGGCAGTAGATGGGAGAGTGCTGGGGACCATGGAAAATACCTCAGGGTCCACGTGCACCGCTGCAGAAACCAGTGACTGCCTCCTTCTAGCACCTCTGTGGAGTTAACATGCTGACAGCAGATTAACTGCCATCAATAAATTCCTCAGCTTGTGCTAACATTTTGCAGATAAGTGCTTGTGAAGCTCAATTTTGGCAGTGGTTTGCAAAAACACCATGGCCTTTACTAAAAAGTAACTCACACACGCATATTTCTGTGTACCTGCTTTTTGAGCAGAGGCATATTTGATCTTGCTGTTTTATAGATGCTAGAATGTGAGGGCCAGAAGGGATCTTAGAGGCCATTTTATTTTCCAGAAAGAAAACATAGGGGGGTTAAGAGCCTGCTTCAGGTTGTTGAGTTTAATTAGTGACAACATCCAGGTTTTCCACTGTCCATAGTTTACTGCAGAGAGCAAATGGAGAAAGGGAAGCTGATGTGGCCTCTACAGGACCATCTGGATGGCCTTTGGGGAAGTTACTGTACTGCTGTTTCTAGTATCCTCATGTGAAAAATCTGTCATTACTAGGTGGTAGATAAAGTCCTTTCCAACTCAGAAATTCAAGGATTTTAAAAAATCATTTGCTTCGTGCTACAATTATTTGTTTACCATAAATGGGATGTTGTATGTCTGATAAAACTGATCCCATGTATGGACTGTTGTGCATTAGCCTGGCCATCTGCTTGCTTGTGTTCGAAAATTTGTATTTGAAGGAAATGCTAGTCTTTAGAAAGTTTTGCCTTGGTCTTGGTGAGCAATATGTGCTTTAACTAAAATCTTCAGCTGTGGTTGATTTTCAAGTGATGAATTCCACTTCTACTTAAAAACTTTATTTTTCCCTGCCTACTCTACGTTCTTTCTCTTGCTTCCATTGGCCAGTCCCAGCCTCGTAAGAATCTTTACCAAGGGTGCTGTAATTATTCATAAATGATTTCCCAAAGCAAGCACCAGTATATAAGGTGAATTTGAGGATAGAGGGAAATGCTTAATCTGCAGTAGTTTGGGGAAACTCAGTCATCAACATGAACCTGTCATCAGAGTTGAGGGTGATCAGAGACACATCGGCAAATGAATTCAACAACTAACAGCAAAGGCTTTACAGCTCTTCTAACTGCGGCCAAGTCATTCCAGGCATTGCTTGCCCCTGTATGTGGCCCCAAGTCCCAGAGGAAACAGGGCCCAGAGCCTCTTTTTAGGCGATGCTTCTGTGTATGTACGTCCTTCATTATCTGAGATATTGGCCAAAAGATTCTTTGCATAATTGGGGTAGGGGGTATGTCTATTTCAATGGTGGCACCAAGACTTCCAGGCTCTCTCTTGGTGCCTCTTTTTATTTTTGGCCCTAGACAGTTGCACACTTGATGGCCACCTAAAAGCTAAAGCCAGCGACATAGTGGCTACAGCTATGATTTTGTAGAAGTGCTTTTTTTGGTGGTTTCAGAATATTTGTAAACATTGGTGGTTAAACAGCAGCATGATTGCTGAGACTATACAATTTAAGATTAGTTCTGACTTTAATATATAATTATATGCAGTTTTATCACTTCAGCTTAGCAAGCTGCAGTAGCAAAACATAGAATAGTATTTTTGTGCAGGGTTTTTTTCTTCTATTTAATGTACAAAAAAGCAATCTAATTTTGCTTTCAGTAAAACCATCTATTTATGTAATAGAAATATTTGTTAATGTGGGAATTGAACTGGTGTTTAGAAAACATCTTAAACAAAAAGACATTTTGTTCAAGATCTCCTGCAAATCCAAGTACTATGGGTATTAAGAATCCCGTCTGCTGAGATGGGTGAGGCAGCAGTGAAGGGAGAGTCTCAGGCGGCCTGGAGCCCTACACCTAGGAAATGGCATTTGATGCCATCCTTTGGTGGGCAAAATGCCCCTGCTAGGAGATTAGGCTCCAAAATGGTAGTATAGTTGTCACATTTCTCCCAGATCAGGCTTTGGACAGTCAGTAAGGGTCTGAACTGCCAAACATCGCATCTCTTTAATCAAGTCTTTAGTTCCTTTGTACATAAGGACTCAGATTTTTAAAGGTCATGCCATCATTCTTCTCCAAACTCTTTTGAACTTGACATTTGTTTTTAGTGGGGAATAAAAAAGGGGTAGGGATGGAAGTGAGGAGAGTATGTCCTGTTGGTTTTGGTTTCTTTGTTTTTAATTACAGGTTGTTTTAAACAAAATACATTTTTGCTAATACTTTTGTTATCCTTTTTCATTTTGGTAAATATTTTGAGGGGGATAATGATTTTCACATCTTGAAGTTTTATATGTACTTAGCTTCTAGTAAACTAAAAAACTTTGAAAAAGTGTTTTTTTTTTTAATTTAAAATAAATTGAAATGGGGCCTCACTATGTTGCTCAGGCTAATCTCAAACTCCTGGGTCCAAGTGAGCCACTCACTTTAGCCTCCGAAAGTGCTGGGATTACAGGTGTGAGCCACTGAGATGGCCAAAAATTTTTAATTATTTAAAGTAAATTGGGCTTTTTCTTCATAAGATGATACGTAAATTCTAACAGAGTGAGCTTAGAGATGAATTTTTCAGGAGATAGTGATATAATTCTAGTGATAAAACATTAAACTCCTAAATAATTTTTTTCATCATGCTTCTGTAGATACATATATATCTATAGTTGTCATCTGATTAAGTGATCCAGAGTCTTTAAAAATATTGAAGTTTTAAAGTAGACATAAAATAGTTTTAAAAGTTACGTAACTTAAGCATTCTGTATTGTGCTGAGTGACTAAAATATCCAAAAGTTTTAAAACATCACAAATACTTGCTGCTTAAAAGCTGTACTTTGTCATTTTCTGCTTAGAGATTTGATGTATTTGCTTAATTCATTTTTTAACACATTTTTAAAACCTTATTTCAGGAAGAGAAAATGAACAGAAATTAAATAACAACAAAATGCATTTAAGGAAAGCTTTGAAGAGTAACTCCTCCCTCACTAAGGGACTAAGAACAATGGTGGAGCAGAACTTGATGGAGAAACTGGAAACCTTGGGGATTAATGCAGTATGTTCATTCATTTCTGGAATATTTGTTAGTTTTGCTATATTTTGTTTTCTAAATTAGAAATGATCAGAGAAGAGAAGAAAGCACATCAATTCTGTCCGTGTTTGGAGACCAGAGGCTGATGTGACCTACCTTATTTATCAAACACTTGAATAGCATTCACTGTGTGCCTGGCACACTTCTAAGAACTTAACAAATATCAACTCATTTAAACATAGAAACAAATCTCTGAAATAAATGACATTAGTATCTTGACATTTTACAGAAAAGGTAAGTAACTTGATTAACGTCATACAGCTAGTAATGAAGGAGCCAGGGTTTGTATCTAGGCAGTCACAGTACTGCTTACATTCTGATATTAACCTCAAATCATTGCCTATTACAAAACCAGCACTTCATTAATACATGTTGAATGAATGGATGAATGGATACGGTTTCATATTGTTGCCAGATTGAATAATTTTGGTATATCCTATCATATAGATTCTTCTTGCTTTTTCTATTTTTATTGACATACATAAAAGACACAAACCTTAATTGAACTTCATTAGTTTATATGTATATAAAAAAGTGCATCTAAATATGCATATATACATACATATGCAAAGCTTCTGAGCACATATGCATGCATGGGCACACACGTGGATGTGTATAGTGTGTATGTGTGTATGTAGATATGTATATATACATGTATGTATCCGTGTATATGCAGATATTTGTGTATGTGTATACACATTTGTGTATATTATATGTGTATATACATTTGTGTATATGTATGTATATAGATGATTATGTTTTCATATGTATGTGTATGTGGCTATATTTGTGGATATACATGTTTGTATACTTTTATGTATATAGGCGGATTTGTATTTACATGGATGTGTGTGTACGATCTATAACCAGCACCCAAATGATGAGATCGAACATTTCCAACACTCTGGAAGACTCTCTTTACCTTCTCCTGTCAATATCATCCCCTACTTCCCAGTTGGAGAGAAAGGGTATTCTGACTTAGTTTTGCTTATTCTTGAACCTCATAAAAGTGGAGTCATACACTGTGTAATATTTTATATCTTCTTTTGCTTATGATTTTATGTATATGATTCATACCTGTTCTTTCATGTAGTAGTAGTTTGTTCTTTATTTATTATTGCCTTATAGCATTCTATTGTGTGACTATACTGCAGTTTATCTCTTCCCTGCTGATGGACATTTGTGTTTTTATTTTGGGGCTCTTCTTGGCTGTTAATTCTTGTACGTGTCTTTTGGTGAACATGGGCATTTGTTTTTCTTGAATATATATCTAGGGATGAAATTGCTGGGTCAAAGGGTAGGCATATGTTTAGTATAGTAGGTGTTGTCAAATAGTTTTCCAAAGTCTTTGTACCAACTCACACTGCCCCTAACAGTGTTTGAGAGTTTAGTTGCTCCACATCTTTCATCAACTCAGTCTTTTTAAATCTGCACATAGACCCTTTTTAGGTGGGTTTTGACCACCCTTTGGGCAGTGGAAATCAAAGACATTCATCCTACACAGATTGTTTCTTGAAACTGTAGTTTTCCATATTGATTGTTTGCAAGTGGCTTTTTGGGTTTTAATTTTAATTGGGACATTTTCTTTTATCCTAAGATTATTAAAACTTTCTTTTTTTTTCCTAGTGCTTGGAGAGGTTTTCCTAGTTTTTTGTTTGTTTTGTTTTGCCTTATTTTGTTTTTGTCTATCTGGGCTTTAAGAATTGGGTTTTGAAACAGTGATTTGGAAAAGCTAACTTAATTTCCAGTTGGATCAGGTGCCCCAATATCATTTGTTGTATAATCCCTTGTTTCTCCATTTATTTAAAAGGACACTTTTGTCATATAGGAAATCCCTATATATATTTGGATTTGTTTTTGGACTTTCAACTGTTTTACCTTGGTTTTTGTGTGTTCCTTTGCCCACACCATACTAATTTAGTTGTAGTGGCTTTGTCCTGTGTTTTAGTATCTTTTATAGGCCATGCCTTCTTCAGTAGTCTTCTTATTTCAAAAATTTACTGGTAGTTCTTCCATGTTTTGTTTTCCAGTGAACTTTAGGAATAACTTTTCAACTCCCAGAATAATGCTTGTTGGGATTCTGATTGAAATGGTTTCCAGTTTTGTATATTAAGTGGGAAGGATTGACATTTGTACAGTATTAGGCCTTATCCTCCAGCTACATGGTATAGGAAGATAGGCATAAAACAAATGATTGTCCAGACAAATGGGAGATCTCTAATTTAGATTATATGAAGTGAAATAAAGGAAAAGTAGAGGAGGGGGTTGATTGAATAACTGAGGTCAGAGAAAACTTCTTCTTGGAGGTGGTACTTAATCTGATGATGCAGATTTCTGTCCTGGGCAACTGGGTGGGTGGTAGGGCCAGTACCTGGGACTGGGAAGGCTGAGGGAAGCAAGGGGTATGGGGACAAAGATGATAGGTAGCTGTGTGTGTGTGAGACACTGTTATTCAACAAATATCCCTTTAACTAGTTTTCTTCTGTCTAGATTCTCATCAAATCCAGATGACTTTTCTCATATTGTCTCTTTAATTATGCTATTTGCATAGTTAAAAGTCACCTCTAGCCAGGTGCGGTGGCTCACGCCTGTAATCCCAGCACTTTGGGAGGCCAAGGCAGGTGGATCACAAGGTCTGGAGTTTGAGACCAGCCTGGCCAACACGGTGAAACCCCATCTCTACTAAAAATACAAAAATTAGCTGAGTGTGGTGGTGGGTGACTGTAATCCCAGCTACTAGGGAGGCTGAGGCAGGAGAATCATTTGAATCCGGGAGGCGGAGGTTGCAATGAGCCAAGATCGTGCCGTTGCACTCCAGCCTGGGTGATAGGGCCAGACTCTGTCTCAAAAAAAAAAAAAAAAAAAAGAGAAAGTAAGTCACCTCTGATGCTCTGATGACCTATTGTTCCTTGTAGAATAACCTTTCAGCCTTTTGGGTTGGCATTTAGTCTCTTCTGCTGGTTTCATCACCCAGGTCTTTGTAAGCATTAACCTGTGGGATGTGCCTTGCCTGTTTCTGCCTCAACACCTTCCTTTCTCACAGGTGTCCGTACCCCATGCCTACCCATCTGGAAATTTCTCCTTGTTTTTACTTGTTTGACTCCACCTGTCTTTCAGGCCACAGCTCAGCCTTCCCTTTCAGGCTTCTCTGGCCACTGGGGCCTTCAATGGCCTCTCTCCCTGGAATTCTTCTAGCCTTTGTAGACTCATTGGGTTCTTATGACACATAGCCTCGTTGGTCAGCCAGTCATAAACATATGCATGCCTTATGTGCCCAACTGAACTCATGGCCTCTTTGGGGCCAGGACAGTGTGTTACTTGTTGGGGCACCCTCACCCTCTACACACAGCTGGAGTCCTGTAAGGATGGACTGAAATGTTGGCATAGTTAATGCTGATATATCCCCATGAAATGAAACCTCCCAGGATAATTGGCCAACTTAACATCTTATTCTTTCAGGATGTACATGGCATTTCAAGTGATCAATTGCATAAAGTACTAAAAAGTGTAGAATCAGAAAGACATAAACAAGAAAGAGAAATACCTAACTTTCATCAAATTCGAGAATTCCTTGAACATCAAGTCAGCTGTAAAATTGAGGAGAAAGCACTACTATCTTCAGGTAAGCTTGTTACCTACTGCAAATGGGAGCTTAATTTAACAACTTTTTCTTTTTTCTTCTTTTTTTCACCACAAGATATCATTAAATTATTATAATTTTAAATGGTTAACAAACTTTGCCACTTCATTGACAACTCTCTTACTGTTTGTACTATTAAATGCTGGGTCTTGGGTTTTGCTTTTACAGTAAAAACAAAACAACAACCCTAGACTCTGGCTTTAAACCCTAGAGATGGGACTGTTCATTTCCACAGCAGCATAGGGTGTATTACACTGTTTACCTTTGCTTTTCACTTACTGACCATAAAGGCAATGGAGACTCATGAATGACACTATATTCCAGATAAGTACAGTGTTTCTCAAATGGATACCCTTTCAACTGGAGAAGTACCCAAAATGATACAACTTCCTCCCAAAAACAGACAACTGATTAGACAAAAAGCTGTTTCTACTGATAGGACATCTGTTTCAAAGTGAGTATTTCAGCCTTCAGATTTATTTTATCAATGTTTGTCTTAGCTCAGGCTGCTTTAACAAAATACCATAGAGTGGGTGGCTTCACAGAAATGTCTTATATTCCCATTTTGGAGGCTGAAAGTCCAAGATCAGGATACCAGTATAGTCAGGTTCTGGTGAAGGCTCTCTGCCTTGCAGATGACTGCCTTCTTGCCATGCCTTCAGATGGTGGAGATACAGCAAGCTTTGGCCTCACTTCCTCTTACAAGGCACCAATCCCATCATGGGGGCCCCCATCTTCAATGACCTCATCTAAACTTAATCACCTCCCAAAGGCCCACCAGATACCATCATACTGTGGGTTAGGTCTTCAACATATGTATTTGGGGCAGGGGGGACACAGACATTGAGTCCATAACAGTGTTTGGTCCAACAGAGAATCACACTTGTAATTCCTACCAGTCTCTTGTTGACAGTTGGTGACTTTTGTTGCTGCTCTTCCTCGTTAGTATATGTCAAAAGCAAAACTCACCAGTTCCATAGAAATGTATCTGAAATCATATTATTAACTTCTGCAATTTAAAAATATTTTTCTGTTGTTTTTTAGAATTAAGAAAAATATCATGGAAGATCATTTTCCCAGAAAGTCTTCAAGTATTACGTGAGTACTGATGGGGATGGGAGGGTCATTTTAAAAATTATTTTCACTGAACATTCCTTTCATTTTAAAGTAGTATGCTCATTATGGTTGAATGAAGCCATAATTATTTACTATCATAATTTGTCCCTTTGTGATATGTTATTTGTGACATGTCTTTGTGTCTTTATCAGTTAGTACATAAGTCAATAGCCCTTAACCACATTGTGGACTCCATTAAGAAGAGAGACACCTGAGTCATTCTTATATCCACCCCCTGACAATGTTGAGTAATTTCTCAATAAGTACATTTAAATTAAATGGCTGATGTTGAGTTTTTATGCCTAGACCTGTGACAGTATAAGTTTGTTTTAAATGTAATTTCGTGTTCCAGTTTTTTGTGGAAGTTAATAATGACCCTAGTAGCTCTTCCTCTCTTAGATTCTCTTAGGATACTAAAAACCCTAGCTCAGTTGCTCATCACCTGTGTGCTACTGATTTAGTTGATTACTGTTTTAAGCTTGTTTTCTTATCTGTAATATGGGATGTTTTAAGTCCCAATTTCTTTATCTGCAATATGGAATAATACTGCCTTTTTCACAAGAGAGTTCTACAAATTAAATGGGAGTGTATGAAGAGGGCTTGGCTCAGTGCTTGGCACTTGTGGGTACTCAATAAATTGTAGGTATATTGTTACTAATTATGAGTAAGACTAATTTGATCATGAATAATTTAATCATCATTGCCTTATTCTGGAGATATTGATGACATAAATCTCTCTTCATTGAGGCACTGTGTATTAGAGACAATAAACAATGATTCACCCTTCAAAAGCACTTTTCTTATACATAATCTCATGGGAATAGCATTATTTCTTGGGATGTGGTGTGAATGAATCAACATGTACAAGACTGACACATTGTCTGGAAGTTAGGTGCCCAATAAATATTATTTAAATGAACGAACACTGCTTTGAACTTCTATTTCACTTTAAAATGGGGGTAATAATTCATGTGATGATACAAATGAGATTGTGTATGTAAAAGCTCTTTGCAATAAAGTGCAGTATAAAGAAACTGTAAGTAATGATACAATTTTAAAAGATGAGTGGTTATACTGAGGAAATGTTTTTCTCTGAGAAATGTTTTTCTTAGGTGTATGAAAACCAAAATTATTAAGAATATGCACATTTGAGTTTAGAGGAGACAGGCCCCAGCTTCAGCCCATTTTGATAAACATGCCCTGTGGCTGGCAGAGATCTGGGCGTGGGAGGATGCTTCAGTCACGGGTATAACCTCTGGCCTTGCCGCCATCTTGGTCATAGCCCCAAAGGCACTTGTGCCCACTGGGAATTACCTGAGAAAGGTGCCACCACTTTAAGAAGCATATCTTTTAATATCATAAATCCTGAAGCGTTACGAAAACAGCGCCCCTGTCTCGGTGTTGATTTGTGTAGGACCCCTCCCTTTAGTTCAGAGGAGGAGCAGGAGGACGACGACCTCATCCGGGCATACACATCCCCAGGCCCACTTCCTGTGCCGCCATCACAAAACAAAGGCAGCTTCGGGAAGAACGCAGTGAAAAGTGACGCGGACGGGACCGAGGGAAGCGAGATCGAGAACACTGATGATTCTCCCAAGCCCACAGGTGAGCTGTTACCTTGGAAAACTCTCTGGAAACTTTATTTAGGACGGTGGCCCTCACCCAGGTGTACCGACCATTGGGAGTCTGAACTCTGGGAGGGTGCGCAAGAAACGGATGCAGCGGATCCCAAAGGTGCCCACGGAAAATGGGGAGGGCTTAGCACTTTCCAGTTGAAGGAGAGGAAGGAGTTGGGAATGATACCTGGTATATTAGTTTGCTAGGGCTGCTATAACAGTAGCATAAACTGGGTGGCTTAAGGAACACAACCTTATTGCCTCACAGTTCTGGAGGCTGGAAGTACAACCGCAAGGTGTAGGCACTGTTGGTTCCTGTGAGGGCTGCCAGGGAGGGTCTGTTCCGCGTCTCTGTCCTTGACTTGTCTTCTCCCTGTGCATCCTCACATCATCTTCCCTCTGTGTGCATCTCTGTCCAGATGTCTCGTTTGTATAAGGACATTGGATTAGGGCCCATCCTAATGACCTCACTTTACCTTGATTTCCTTTGCAAAGACACTGCCTCCAAATAAGGTCATGTTCTAAGGAATGGGGGCTAGAAATTCAACATGTGAATTTAGAGGGACACAATTCAACTGAGGACACTGGGTGACTATGAGAATGGCTGTTCTAATACACTGTGCTGCCTCTTGGAGCTGGAGTAATACTAAAGGAAGAAAGATCTTAGCCTGTCACTGCAAATATTTGCTGAAGAGAAGTAGAGCTGATGGGTCATTATTTTTTTAAAAAATTCTACTTAATGCAATTTTAAAATTATATATTTTAAACATATCAGATGTAATTTATTATATTTAATATATTGTATGTAATTTGTTATATTTAACATATTTTGGATGTAATTTGTATTGTATATAATGTGTATATACCATGTATTTGTGTAATGAGATAAAATATAATGAATTCTTTTAAAAATTCATATTGTTTTTGTAAATACCCTTATGAATATTCCATTCATGCAGGTTATCTCACTGAAATTAATTTCTGACCACACACTTGAATGAGATCCATCTTTCTTTGATTTAAAATGAAAACTTTAGGCCAGGCACAGTCACTATCACCTGTAATCCCAGCACTTTGGGAGGTCGAGGCAGGAGGATTCCTTGAACCCGGGAGTTCAAGACCAGCCTAGGCAACATAGCAAGACCTCGTCTCTATTTTTTTTAATTAATTAAATAAAATGAAAACTTTATAGCTCATAGTCTCAAGGATTATGATTATTTTAAGGATTATGTGTTTAATTTTTTAACCCCAAAGTACATCAACTGACTTGGAAGTAATACATAATTATTTCCAAAGCTTAGACTCTTTCAAAGTTTCCTGTAAGGTTATTTTGGAATTGAAGATAGGTGAAATTTTTAAATACTTCACTTGCCTAATTTTTATTGATCTTATAGGAGCCACCATTAAAACACCTACTGAAAAAGTTGAAAAGATGTTTTCACATCGCAAAAATGTGAATAAACCAGTTGGTGGAACTAATGTTCCTGAGATGTTTATCAAAAAAGAAGAATTACAAGAACTAAAGGTGAAATCACTTTTACTTTCTAGATATACATTTATTTGTCTTTTGACAACACCTTAATGGTCACACTTTTTGTAGTGAAATATAAAACAGATAGTTAGCTGGTATAGTAGAGGTTGAGATTTTCACCTTTCTTGTTCTCAGTATTGCATTTCTTTCCATTCCATAGACAGTCAAAGATATTGGTGTGATAACTGCAACAATACATAATAAGCATCACACTTTACAGGTTTTCAAAATCCTGTCACATGTATTATTTGATACTTGCAGATATCAAATGATTTGTACAAAGAAATTTGTGACTGACCAGAATCAGGGCCCTTCAGATCTTCTCCACTACCCTCACATGAGATCTTAGGGACTTTTAAGGGTTTAGCCCCACTTGGGAGCTGAAGTGAGGGTGGAGCTCAAGCTCCTCTGTCTGCATTAGAGAAGAAGCCCAAACATTTTCCCAGCGGTTCTAACAGCCAAGATGCCAGAAGTGTTTCTGTGGATGGAGCTCTTCCATTGTATTTCTGGGCACAGCAATGCATCATCTGTGTTAACTGGTCTTCCAGTCCAGGGCATTTTGTCAGATTACTTTTATTAGTTAATTCTATTTGTGTTACACAAGCCAAAAATGACAGAAAGTCCTGTGTCATTCAAGAGAGTGCAAAAGCATCTTTCTTTAGGAAGGACATGCTAGAACTGTGTGCACCTTCCGGTTGGGGGCTATTTGTCCAGGCCTTGGTGTGATGTGCCCGTAGTTAGATGTCATTATTATCACAGAGGTAAGATGCGAGAGCAGACCTCACTCCTACTCGAGAGCACCCTGCCTTTTAGAGTTTCATACCCCTACAGTGTAGTATTTCTGGAATTTTCTACATTCATGATTGGTAGAGTAGGAAACATATATTTCCATGGCAGAAATGAAAAATAGATGATTTAGATTTCAGAATACCAACTTCCAAATCCACTTCATTGCCCTGCAGAAACGACTAGATTTGGAAGTATTAATAGTTCCCCACTTCTTTCCTTATGGTTCAATGTTAGATGCTCAGTCTAACCAATAAAATGATTGAGGGGCACCGGTTTTTGGTTTTTTTAAAGAAACATTAATTATTCTCCATTCCTTTCTTTTAGTGTGCAGATGTGGAGGATGAAGACTGGGACATATCATCCCTAGAGGAGGAGATATCTTTGGGAAAAAAATCTGGAAAAGAACAGAAGGAACCTCCACCTGTGAAAAATGAGCCACATTTTGCTCATGTGCTAAATGCCTGGGGCGCATTTAATCCTAAGGGGCCAAAGGGAGAAGGTTCGCTGCTTTCCCCTCTAATACCAGCTCAGTCCATTTTCTTATTAGTTGTGTTTCATCTTTATAAATATCTAATTAACTTATGCTAGTATATCATCAGACAAGAAAGAAAGCTGTCAGTGCTTTATGTTATTTAAATAAGGAGTGGATATGTATAACTTACTGATTCATATATATTGTTATTTTTATTTAATTATAGGACTAATCTTTAGTCTTTAAATTTTTAAATTTATTTTTATTTTTATTTTTTGAAACAGGGTGTTACTGTCACCCAGGCTGGAGTACAATGGTGCTGTCATGGCTTACTGCAGCCTTAACCTTCTAGGCTCAAGCAGCCCTCCCTCCTCAGCCTCCCTAGTAACTGAGGCAGTCCTCCCACTTCGGCCTCCCAGAGTGCTGGGATTACAGGCATGGGCCACCACTCGTAGCCCCCAAATTGTTTGTATTCTTTACATTTTTTGTTTGTTTGTTTGGGTGCAGTGGCTCACGCCTGTAATCCCAGCACTTTGGGAGGCCGAGGCGGGCAGATCACGAGGTCAAGAGATCGAGACCATCCTGGCCAACATGGTGAAACCCCGTCTCTACAAAAATTACAAAAATTAGTTGGGCGTGGTGGTGGGCACCTGTAGTCCCAGCTACTCGGGAGGCTGAGGCAGGTGAATCACTTGAACCTGGGAAGCGGAGGTTGCAGTGAGCTGAGATCACGCCACTGCACTGCAACCTAGCAAAAGAGTGGGACTCAGTCTCAAAAAAAAATTTTTTTTTTTTTTTTTTTAGGCTATGGGGTCTCAGTATGTTGCCTAGGCTGGATTCAAACTCCTGGGCTCAAGCAATCCTCCTGCCTCAGCCTCCTGAGTAGCTGTGACTACAGATGTTCTCCACAATGCCTGGCTTTTATATTATTTTTGAAAATGTCTATACCCATATTCTTTTCATGAAGATGCCTTTTAGGAATTAAAATTTCTGACCATATACCTGAATGAGACCACTTTTCTGGCAATCTTTCTATATTAATCTGTTTCCCTATTAAATATTTTTCTTCATTTTCTCCCAAGGGAGGTTTCTCTTGTAGCATTGTAGTCAGTGGGATGAAATACTATGAGATAATTACTTGAAATGATTTTCACATCCCCCAATCTAGAGCCTAGATAAGCCTAATAACTCAGTAAATTTTTTTAAATTAGAAAATTTTAATTTTTTTGTCAAAGTAATTCTTGCACATGTTGAAAGCTGAGTAGTTCAGAAGGCTTCTCTATGCCATCACACCACCTTCATTAGTGGTACCTCTGTGCCTGTCAGTAACGGCCTTAAACCACTCTGTTGATTCATCGACTTTAGATATTAACTATTGATGTCCTGCAAAGACAGATGGGGGCTTGGCTCATTTTCACCACCCACTGTACCTCTCATGCCTTCTTCACTGTTTTTGTACTCCTACTTATAATTTTATTACTTTTTTTGTTTTTAATTAGAGATGGGGTCTCACCAGGTTGCCCAGGCTGGTCTCAAACTCCTGGGCTCAAATGATCCTCCCGCTCCAGCCTCCCAAACTGTTGGGATTACAGATGTGAGCCACTGCACCCAGTCTGTAATTTTAAATTAATACCTGCACATCTCCACCCTTGCTCTTTTCATTTTCAGCAGCCTCTCGCCCCTTTGTAAGATAAGCTGTTGCTGCCTCTGTCCTTCACACTACCTTTTCTGTCACATTGTCCGGTTATAACATAGCTGTTGCATAACTGGCATCAGTTATCTGTGCTAAGCGTCAACTCTAATTATTGAAAACCAGGAGACCCTGTTTGCATTACAGTGACTCTTTACACAGCCAAGAGGATGCCCTAAGGAAATCTCCTGTCTCTTTACTCCAACATCATAAACCTGTGCCCCTGGAGGAACACATTTCTACAGTCAAACTTGAGTGGAATTCTCTGCACTCTATTTCAGTGGCTCAAAATCATGGCATTTTAAAATTGACTTCATTGTTAAGCCTATCTACCCTAGAAAATCTCTTTTCTAACACTTAATCCCTACTTGGCTTGCTAATTTCATCCTTCTTTCTTTACCATCTATTCACTCAGAGTCAGTAACTACAGCACAAATGTACTGAGCACCTTCAACATCCAGGTGCTGAGCTGAATGCTGGGGAAAGAGTGGGAAGCAGGATGTGGCCCCTGCTGTTTGTAGGCTGCAGGGTGGAAGCTTGCATCCAAGGGTCCTGTGAGTGTATCCTAGAGATGCGACCAATTCATGGTTGGATTTTAAAGTGGCATCCTATACATAGCTCATGGGGGTTGGGAGATGAGGATTCATGAACACATTTAGACACTGAGTGATTAATGACAATATGAAATTATGGATTTTTATAGACTTGACAATGTGCTTGTTTAACCATTGAGGCCTTCTCTTCTCCTGCCTTTCCCCACCACTTACAGGACTTCAAGAAAATGAATCAAGCACATTAAAAAGCAGCTTAGTAACTGTGACTGATTGGAGCGATTCTTCAGATGTCTAATTCCACATGTCAGAAGATTCTTCCAGAAGCCAGCAGTATTTCAGTATCACAGTGTTTCAGTAACTTGCCTCCATGATTCCAGTGCTTCTGCCTTACTGTGTTTCCAACAGCAACACAGAGACTGATTCAAAGAACAATGGTCTCTTTAATGGCACCTATTACAGTATTGAAAATCAGATCATCAACAGTATTTCGAAGCATATAAAGGTGTTTAAGACTTCTGCTGCTGCTTAAAAATAACATGTCATTGAAGTCATAAAAAGTTTTTTCTTCAGAACAGTACTGTAGTGTTAAGTGTATTTTTTCCCAACTAATTTTTAAGTGAATTTTTTTTTTTTTAACATACAGCAGGTTTTGGTTTGAATTACTAAAACTTTAAAAAATATTTTTCTTACGTATGCTGTAACATCATAGGTGTTTATAAAATTCTCTTAGTAGTCTTAAAATTGAATTGGTGGAACCACTAGTCCCTAAAAGTTAGTCTGGTTATTTTTCATATAGAAGTAAGTTTAATCCGAGTGTGGTGTTGTTCACCTTTAATCCCAGCTACTTGGGAGGCTGAGGTGGGCGGATCGCTTGAGCCCAGGAGTTCAAGACCAGCGTGGGCAATATAGAAGACTCCACCCCTCCACACCCCAAAAAAGTAAGTTTAGAATTAGAATATAGCTAAGTCCAATGTTAAATACATTTTCCTGAAGTACGTTTGTCACATTCAGCTTTGAGAAACTGTAAGCATGTTACTATTAAATGGTTATTTTATATAGTATATTCTTTATCTTGGATATTTTATGAATAAAGTGTAGTTATTTTAATTGCCAATTTATCAGACTAAATAGAAAATATTTGAGTCATTACGGAATTCATGTATGTATTTTTTTTTTACTTTTTAAATACCCAACATGTATTATGAAATACCTCAAAAGTAATTTAGTTACATTCTTAAACAATGACATTGTCGAAAGTCAGAAAGTTCATATAAACTGTTTTTTGCATTTTTATAACTTGGTGGTACTATATTCTGTTTCCAAGAAAAAGTAACCTTTTAACTAAAAGATTTGTTGGGTTTTAGATCTCTTTTCATTTGTCAACCTTTTCAGTAAAGCACTCCGTTATGTCATTGTGACTGTGGCTGTGTTATTAGAGATGAATTCTGAGTTAAATTTATACTTATTAGAGGTCTTACAGAGGGAGAATCTGGCCTTGACAGCTATGCCATATCACATCCTGTCCTAATGGTTAGAACAAATCTTTATCTGTTTCCACCCACCCTGGGATCCTTTTTACTTGTAAGCCATACTTGCCCTCTAAAAAAATTTTTCCAACTTCCTAAAGGGGCTATTTCATGCAGATATACTCACTTTATATGTATGTTTCTAAAAGCTTTAGTGAAGGCTGAATCCAGGTTTCATGTAGCAGGACAGAGAATGGCAATCTACAAAAACACACCATCCCGAAGATGACCCATGTGTCACTTTGTTCACTCAGTTATTTGTTCAACAGATATTTATAGAACCACTTGGTCTGGTTTGGTTTTGAACATGCACTAATTCATTTAGTGACAACTTTATGATGTCGTTATTGTTATAATCCTCATCCTAAAGGTGTGAGAAACTGAGAGTGATGAAGTAACTTGCCAGAAGCCATGCAGGTGCAAAGTGTCAAGGGGAGCCTGTAAGCCAGGCCTCTGTTCCGTGTTTGTGTCTGCCATGTTTTCATTCCTGAGCGGAAGGGCTTGGGGAAATCAACTTTTGCTAAGTAAACCCAGTATTTAAATAAAGTCACTACATCTGTGTCTTAAAAGCCCCTCTTTTAACTTACCTGGTGAGTTGTATCTTTTTTTTTTTTTTTTTTTTTTTTTTGAGACAGAGTCTCACTCTGTTGCCCAGGCTTGAGTGCAGTGGTGCCATCTCAGCTCACTACAACCTCCGCCTCCCAGATTCAAGTGCTTCTCGTGCCTCAGCCTCCCGAGTAGCTGGGATTACAGGTGCCCACCACCATGCCTGGTTCAATTTTTTTGTATTTTTAGTAGAGACGGGGTTTCACCATGTTGGCCAGGCTGGTCTTGAACTCCCAACCTCAAATGATCCACCCACCTTATCCTCCCAAAGTGCTGGGATTCTAGGCGTGAGCCACCGCGCCCGGCTGCATCTCATTTTTTGTATAAAATTTGGTTTGTTCGTTTTTGAGGGGAACCATTCCTTTATGTTGCCCCTTACTGATGCCCAACTAATGTGTTTCTGGTTTCTAACGGACCTTCATCCCCCACCCTCCCTAAATTCTTCAGTATAATCTAAGCGTTATCTTCACCAGTTTTGAATAACAAATTTGTTTGAAATGCAAACCCATACAACCCTGTCCCACACTGGCCTGTAGGACCTAATCTACCTTTATGTCTTTCAGTTAATTTGTATTTCTGCAAAAGATATTTCAAGGATTATCAAGGTATGGAATTTTTTATTTTTATTTTTAACAAACTTGTTCATTTCCTTTTCTTTCCATTGAGCACCTCGGAACAATGTGATTTTTCTTTTAAGTCTTTCACACTTCAGGAAAATACTACATTCATCCATGTTGTGATTCATATCAGACAGTTTCTAACTCAAAGATAACACAGATACCAATTCTTATTCATATTTTGAAACTATATTTTACCCTAGACTGTCTTGGTTCAAAGGCCTAGTTTTGACATCACTGTGGCAAATTACTTAAGCTCTCTGCTTTCATTTCTGTTTCTGTAAATGCAGGATGAAAACAGTATGTATCTCCTAGGATGGCTGTGAGGAGTGAGTGAGACAGGACATGAAAGGCATGTATTAACTGTGATAAATGTTGCCCTTGTGGGCATGTTATATAGGGTTGGCTCTAGGAGGAAGGCTGTGTCTTTGTTCAGAAATCCCTGGAATGACAAGTGTCTCAGTTATCCAGTTAGTTAGTTCCATAAACAGGTTCTGGAAGACACACTAGATAGAACTCAGCCCGTCAGTTCTGAGTGAGGCACATACCACGTGGGCTTGGGATGTCCTTAACCCATTTATGCCTAAGGTTGCAATTTTTTGAATTTTTCCAATCAGACCTTGGCGATGACCTTGAGCAGTAGGATATAAATAACTCCCACATGCTTAGCGTTCCAATAATGGAACACTAGGCATAAACAGGTTTTAATTGGCTCCACAGTCAACCACGACCAATATCTCTATCTCAGCTTCTGCTGATGCCCTAGTTCAGGGCTCTGCATTCTGTGCCAGGGACGCTCAGCCCCTTCACATGGATGTGCCACATGACAGGCAATAATATATTGGCCCCATTAGCCCTTCCTGGAGCAGTCATAATGAATTACAGTCATGACAGACACATGTAAGAAACTAACATTTGCTAAATATGTACATGAGTCTTCATCACAGCATCATGTATGAAAACAACTAAACATTCACGAATGGTGCCAGTGGAATAATCAGAGAATATCCCCTGCTGCGTAACTCTCTACATACATCAAAGAGAATGGTGTGGCTTTGCTTTTTCAACAATCTACTGAGCGGCCATGGGCATGTGGATATGGCCATGAATGAGCAAGATTCTCTGATCCTGTAGAAGTTAAGTTATGCCAGATAACTTGCTGCTTCCACAAAAATATTTAGCTTTTTAAATACATGTTGTAGAATACTAAAAACAACAACAACAAAAACCTAGAATTTGCCTGTATGCAGCCAGTAACATGTCTATTTAACCTGGACACCTTTTGAGGAATATTCTCAGATTGCCGCCATGCTGTTTATAAGACATTATTCCTTATATACCTGTTTATGAATGAAAAGAAACATAAGGAGTGGGTACGAAGACTTGTATCTATGAATGATGAAAAAGGCTAGAGTACGAATACGTCCTGAACTTTTGGTAGTAAATGTAGAAAACATTTTACAAATCCTGTAAATAACCTGTTTATTTTTTATAGAAAGCCACAACAGAAAATGATTAGTATATAACTGTGTAAGAACACTTACATCCATTGCAATCAACAAATGCTTCAAATGCCTATTTTAAAAATAGTTTTGAGTGTTAATTATGGGAGGGCCTTGGGATCATTTTGTGAACAGTTCGCTTTTATAACAAACTCAAGATGCAGCTTGCCAGTGAGCTCTTTTAGACATAAGCATTTTTATCAAACTGTTTTGAAGGGTTTGTTGTTTTAAAATCTTCTCCACCATGATACTTTGTCCGAGAAGACATGACAGATGTGGCCCCGTTGTATGCGTATCTGAAAGGTAAAACATAGTTTGGTAGGTTCTATTCTACGCATAGGGCAAACAAAAATGGGAAGAAACTGTTTCAGCCCGTCTTTGCCAATATCTAAATGTAAGTCTTCCTCTTTCTTAGATCGCTTTCTTCTCTCTTGCCCCAAGAAGTATTTTCAGTGTCATTTCTGAATAACTGGTGGGATGGAGAATCTCTGCAGAAGAAACTCATGACTTGGTCATTTGTTCAGTTATCCTCTCACAAAACCATGTTTTAAAACTCGTCTTCCTGGAACCTAGGAGACTTAGTGGAGGCCATCAACATCCCTGCCTACCTACAGGAAAATTATGATGAGGCCCAAGTGAAGAACATGTCCTCATATTCAGACCCTTATTTCTACTTACAGAATTTTCTTTGGAATATAATAATGGTAAAACTGTAAAAAATTAACTGTACTCCTAACCTTTTCCAATTCTGGATTTTGGAAGTTTCTAAGACTCATATGAACTATCTGTAATTTGTCCCACATGTCACGATTTAGAATAGCATTCTACTTTTTAACAGATCATTTTTGTCTCTTTTTCCTACCTGGGTGTTTTGTTGTTGTCAGATATTGAAAAGCAAAATACGACACCACCAATTATGCACAGAGAGGCTCCTGCCCATCCAATAAACAGAGCGGCTCCTAATTCATACCTGTGAGAAAGCATCACACAAGCATTACAGCTCACTGATTCGGGGAGTAAACAGTATTTAACACTGAGAGTCAACATTTACTAAATGCTCATTATGTTTTTTTGCTATTGAAAATTGTAAAGGAAATAATAACGCCTTGTGGCTGTAAAATGCTGTAAACTCTTCCCAAAGTGTTTTTATAGCCATTAGACCATCCCAACCTCCTGAAAGGAAATGAGGGCATCCACGGGGGCAAGGTCAAAGCAAAAGTAGTCACGGCCAGGGTCTCCTGACTCAGCCAGCACCTTTCCTCTGCACTCTGCCTTAACCTTGCCAAGCTTTCCATCTATTTATTCTGTTCTGCAGCGCAAAGCATGTAGGCAGACTGTAGTTAGAAAACGAAAGGTTGCTTTTGCTGTCATGTTAGTTCAATTTAGTAAATGTTTACTAAGCACCTGCTATGTGCAAATCGTCATTAATCACTGCAGTCTAGTGGGGAAATGAATCAATAGCTATCATTTAGTGATAAATTACTATTAAGCATCTCCCAGATGGCAGGTCATAGTGCTCTGCCGATGACCACAGCAGGAGCAGATGCAAAGATAAACGACAGTCCTTCCCCGGGAAGGCCATGAAACAAATGTATGAACAGTGCTCCTGAGGACAAAAAACATCACTTGTAGTAGCGGACTAGAGGAAATCCTTTCAGTTCACCCAGAGAACAAGGAATGAGAAAAGTACACCAAAATCTCAGCGACTGTGTGTGTGCTCGTGTTTGTTTACCTTTCTCTAGAAGAATAGGTTGATTTTAGGTTTTTGTTAGTAACTCTCATTTGGGGCCCATAAACTTCCATTGCAAGACAAAAGAAATCTCGGTGCTTTTCAGTGTAAAATAAAGCCAGGGTCGGAGGGTCTGTTTTGATAGCACAGAAGCCATAGGGGAAATGGGGCAAGAGAGTAAGAGGTCCAGGGGAAGGCAACACAGGGCCCAAGGTTAGTTCCATCCCCAGGGCGCAGGGGAGCCAAGTTCAAGAGCCAAGGCCAGGCTTCAGTATCAGATGGAGGCCACCCAGTGCTGCCTGGGGTTTTCCTGAGCCCTCCTACTTGAAGCGTCACTATGTCTGAACTCTGGCTCTGCACATGGGCAGGCTTTCTGGTGTGGTCTGAATCGCAGGCAGAGTGGTGTAATAGGATGGGCCCATCACTAGCCAGGGGAGCAGGAAGCAGGGTGTGCTTTTAATCAAGCATGCATGGTACCTGGCACTGGCATCCTATTTTAGTGAACCTCAGTATTTTAAGACACATATCACATTGATCAGGGACACGGGGCCCACTTGTGCATTTGCAGTTGGGATGGAGTTATGTGCACAATAAATGCTGCTCTGTGAGCCTTTCTTTACTCACTCTTGTGTTGCCTTTCCTGGGACAGCAGGGTGATCGATGGGGCAAGGAACCGCTGCCACAGAACAACTAGGGGGAAGCCCCTCCTGCTCTGGAGCACTAACTGTGCTCTGGCATCTGAGAAACTTAAGCGGGCTCCGTTAAGGGGCAATGGCAGAGACAGAGGGTTTGTATAAGTGGGGATACAAACACTTCGGTCTGCACACACACCCTCTGCCTTAACCTCGCCAAGCTTTCCATGTGTTTATTCTGTTCTGCAGTGCAAATCATGTAGGCAGACCGTAGTTAGAAAACGAAAGGTTGCTTTTGCTTTCATGTTAGTTCACACACAGACACACACACACACACACACACACACACGAGGACTGAGCAGGAAGTCCACAAGTGAAAAAAGAGTTGGCCAGATCAGGAATGCTGAACTGGGAGTTTCAGAAAAGATACTTTCATTAAATATTGTGTTACACATCCGAAAAAGATGCCCTGGATTTCTGCAGCCAGCCCTGCTTTTATGTTATTTTAATGAGATTATGCATAGACAACAAGCAGCATGCCTGCCAAACTGGAGGTGCATGTCATTTGGCCCCTGAAACACCTGGAAATCCTAGAAGATGGCATCAGATCTGTCCGTTGGCACCCTTTTTACTGCAGACAACTAAAGGAGTGAGCATAACTGAAAAGTTCTGCATGAAGTGTATTATTATAGGATGACTATAATTGTATAACACTTGCTATTTTTCTCTTTTTTTCCCAGTACAGGTTAGGCTATCTTCTCTCCTGAAACTATACCTTAATATTACTCTTAGTGTAAATATGCCCTGAAAACATGGTCTGAGATTTTTCTGAAAATATTGAACTTCACTAAAATAGAATGCCAGTGCCAGATACCATGGTTGATTACAAATAAATAAATAAATATCGAATTATTAAGAGTGGCCAGTTGGGGGATGAAGATGATTGAAATCATAAGCATAGCTTGGCACAATGAGTTCACTGAAAGAAGCATTACAAACACAGATACAGTATTACTACAAATTACAGGATAAATTACCCAGGCGGATGAGGAAGTGGGTCTGCATTAATTTAACCCATATTGAAACTTTCTGGAGGAATTTAGGAATCATGAGTTTGGCTTATATTAATATTTAATATCTTTTAAAATATATCCTTTTTATGTATCTTTTTCTTTTTTGAGATGGAGTCTCACTGTGTCGCCCAGGCTGGAGTGCAGTGGTGCAACCTTAGCTCACTGCAACCTCTACCTCCCGGGTTCAAGCAATTCTCCTGCCTCAGCCTCCCGAGTAGTTGGGATTACAGGTGTGTGCCACCATGCCCAACTAATTTTTGTATTTTTAGTAGAGATGGGGTTTGCCAATGTTGGCGAAGCTGGTCTCGAACTCCTGACCTCAGGTGATCCACCCACCTCAGCCTCCTAAAGGGCTGAGATTACAGGTGTGAGCCACCACACATGGCCTTTTTTGAAAAATATCTTAAGTCACTACATATTGACTCTATTCCAAGGAAAAAATCATTTCCATTTGAATTTCAGTGTGAATTATGTTGGAGACAAACATTTAATAGACAGTATCCATTTACAGATGATTTCAGAAACCATACGTCTACCCCAGAATTTTTTTTTAATTTAGTGGCATGTTCTTTCAGAGACTTTTCCTTCTTTCTGTTGAAAGATATATCACAGACTCACTCAACAGTGACTTTCATTCACACCTCTCTGTGTGTATCTGGCAAAAACTGACATGTGTTCGTATGTTTATTGCAGCACTATTCAAAATAGCAAAGACTTGGAACCAACCCAAATGTCTATCAGTGATAGACTGGATTAAGAAAATGTGGCACATATACACCATGGAATACTATACAGCCATAAAAAAGGATGAGTTCATGTCCTTGGCAGGGACATGGATGAAGCTGGAAACCATCATTCTCAGTAAACTATCACAAGGACAGAAAACCAAACACAACATGTTCTCACTCACAGGTGGGAATTGAATAATGAGACTTGTTCACAGGGTGGGGGCTAGTGGGAAGGATAGCATTAGGAGAAATACCTAATGTAAATGATGAGTTGATGGGTGCAGCACACCAACATGGCACATGTAAACCTATGTATCAAACCTGCACGTTGTGCACATGTACCCTAGAACTTAAAGTACAATAAAAAAAAACACACACACACACACACACAAATAAAAAATTTAAAAACACAAATAGGCCGGGCGCGGTGGCTCAAGCCTGTAATCCCAGCACTTTGGGAGGCCGAGACGGGTGGATCACGAGGTCAGGAGATTGAGACCATCCTGCCTAACACGGTGAAACTCCGTCTCTACTAAAATATACAAAAAACTAGCCGGGCGATGTGGCGGACGCCTGTAGTCCCAGCTACTCGGGAGGCTGAGGCAGGAGAATGGCGTGAACCCGGGAGGCGGAGCTTGCAGTGAGCTGAGATCCAGCCACTGCACTCCAGTCCGGGCTACAGAGCAAGACTCCGTCTCAAACAAACAAACAAACAAACAAAAAACTGACGTGTGTTATTGAAAGACAGGACTGAGAAAGAGGTGAACATAATATCCACTCCAGTTTGTTCCCAGGCACATATTCTTTCACATTGATTAGGAGACTTATTTAGTCTCTGTCTGGAAATCTTTCTTCCTTTTTGGTAACACTAAGAAGCTGATTTCAACACGTTGGTAAGATTATCCAAATTTCAGATTCTCTGTTGCAGGTCTTTTGTGAACAATATCCTCCTGGCCCTTGGCCAGCCTTCCTGCTCAGAGTGTGCCCTCTTTATGACTAACACCAAAGTTTCTTCATTATTCTGAAAGGTTACAAATCTACATGACACTGGACCAATCCATATCCATGACTTTCAGGTTGAGGACAGAACTTCATTTATGGAGGAAAACATTGTTTTTAGAGGATCTCGGTTGATGGACTAATCAAAAGCTGCACATATAACTTCAATATACATTAATAACGTCACTAAGTGACTTTAGAAATGGAATGGGGAACAAGTTTACTTCTAACAGAAATTAAAACACAGATAACGACTTATAATTTTCTCAAAGAAGAAACCATAAAGATCTAAGGTGAAGTCACTCTCCACCCAGCTGTATGTGGTGCTGTAGGCTGTTGCACATGGCTCTCATTTCATGTTGAGCTGGCCAGAGCTACACCAACCTAGAGACCTTGATTCTGATGCATTTCATACTTCAACTCATATTTGAGCCATTTAGAGTAATCTTAAGGAAACGGAATGCCGAACAACTTATTTTCACCTCCTACTTTTGTCTTCCTGGCACCCAAATCCCTATTCTGATTTAGGTTTGCCATCTCTGGGGAGCTGGTATAACCTCCTCTGGTTACCTCTACAGAAATGACATGCCAGGTATTGTGCTAATCAGGTGTTCAGGGCAGATAAGAGGGACATGGCCCTGGCTCACAGATCCAGATTGTGTAGTCTACTGGGGATAGTCAGACATTAAACCAATAATTACAGTAAAGTGTGATGAAACAATAAGAAGAGCATGTTTTTGCAAAGTAAACATTACCACAGTTCTCCCAAACACACTCAGATGTGGTTCAAGTCAATGTCCATGCTAACAACAGCTACTATTACTGCCAGCTCATTGTACCAGGACTTTTCTGTGTGTGCTAAGATTTTTTTTTACAAACATTATGATATTCAATCTTCATCACAAGCCTGGGAGATACGTATTACTATCCTCATTTTACAAATGAGGAAACTAAAGCTCTGGGAGATTAAATTACTTGTTCTTTCATGTCTCAGCCAAATAAATGGTAGACCCATGATTTAAAACCCATAACTGTGATTCCAAACCGAAGCTCTTAACTGTCACGCCATCATCCTTTTATGTACACTTTAAGTAAAAGATGTTATAAATATAAAAAACCCAATTAATGCAACATATTTTTAGTTGTCATTTCAGAAAGATGGGAGTTTTCTCTCTCCCTGGCTCGTTAAGTTCTCAGTGGTTCAAGAGCTTCAGGCCACAGGACTTTTTTTATGAATGCCCTCGGGCTGCCTTTTCTTCCCGCATAAAAACAGGTGAGGATACCAATTAGAATCAGGGCATGTTGGAGCTGAAAAAGGAAAGAGCAGCCCCTCCCAAAACAAAGCAAGATCGGTTTTAACAAACGAAAGCACCTCATCCTTTTAAGATCCCCAGAGAAGTGAAGTGACCTTGCTGAAGGTCACAGAGCTAGAAGCCAGGTCTTCTGCCATCCTTCAATATTGTGTGTTTTTCAAACATAGTATCCTGCTCCTCATTTTAATCAAGAGTAGTAACAGCCAAAACACATTTTCCAATTACCTTAAAATAACTACGTAAGTTTTTTTCTTTTTTACAAAGTTTAAAATCCAGAAAGTACACTCACATATTATCAAATATAACATTTCAAAATTGAATTCTATTGGTCTAACATAAAACTTTTTATTCAATGCATTGTCTTATATTAAATACAATCCAAGATCTATATAACTGCATGAATTGATTTTATTTTTATATAAGTAAGTATTCTACAGCAATTATCTGCATTTCCCCAAAATAGACCTCATTCTTTTGGGGCCCCAGTTATGTGGGGTGCCCGCTCATCCTGTGTATCTCTGAGGCTGCCACAGTCCAGTCTCTCTTATGAGACGCTCAGCCTCCCCCTCTGCTGGGTTCTCTCCCACTGCCTGGCAGATGCCACAGTACTTCCTACCCGAGACATCCAACAAGACTTGCAAAATAGTGGCAGGTGCCTCCCAAATGGTGGCGAAAGTAGGACGGAATAATTTAAATTGTAAGTGTCTACTCATATATGGAAACTTCATAGAGAATTCTTCCATTTAGGAAACCCAAAATAAAGACATTTGGGAGGGGGTACCTAAACAAAAAAACTGCTTTTCTGTGACTAGATTATAATAGACATACGCCCATTATCCTTCCATGTGCTGTGATTTTCATTAGGGTAGTTCAGAATTCTATAAGTTGCAATATATTAATAACAGGTAACATTGATTGATTACCTACATGTGTCACTGTGGTGGATGCTTTATAGACGTTTTCTTTTTTATTTTCTAAAATGAACATGTTTCAAGGATTTTATTTAGCTCATTACCTAATTAGGGAAGCAGAAATATTAGGTCTGTGCAAAAGTAATTGCAGTTTTTGCTATTAAAAGTAACGACAAACACTGCAATTACTTTTGCACCAACCTAATATGTTACACATTGTCCATAGGTAACTTCAGGAAACGTATTTAGGCAATCAGGAATGCTGAAATGAATTTATAAATAGATATAAAACTGGTCTCTATATATACATTTTTAATTATGTATATATTTTATTCCTCCTATCTAACTGAAATTTCACATCTTTGGGCCAATATTTCCCCAATATTTTATCTTCTCTCATCCTCTTAACATTCAGAACAGGAAATACTACCTCTGTTATCCAGTCAAAGCAACTGCACTCTACCTAATATAACAGAAGAGGAGGACGAGGACTCAGCCAGGATCGGAGCTGAGTCAAACTCCAAAACCTCACCCTTCTCCTCTCCGCCACCTGCCTCTCTAATAGTGTGTAAAGTGATCAGTGAGTGTCTACATAGGACTACTAATTCTTGAAAATTATTCACAGAAATTTAAAAACCATCCAAGTAGGACTAAATCTAATGTTGGCTAATCTTTGTTAGCCAAAGTAAACTGTAATGTAAAAGGAACATCTCACGGTCCCAAAGTCACATAGTTCAATTCAAAACCAAATCTGTTGCTTAGCACCATCCATGCCACATCTCCATTCGTGTGTGGCTAATTGGGGAGTTTGCTTGGCCGTAAGTGAGAAATGAGGCTCTGAGTCATAATACTTAAATTAGGCACAATAACAGGTTTACATGCAGACTTTTAAGTCTGAATAAACTGACATCACAGAGAAGGCTGTGCTTCAAGATGGGAAATTCCTAAAATAACAAATACTGTCCTGAGATGCCTTAGGGCATGGCGAGTATTGCTAAGCTTGGGTCAAGAATCCGTGTGTGGATGTGGGTGTACATGGCTTTGTGTTGAGGTAAAAATATACAGATGGACTTGCAGCAAAAGAAGCTTGGGTCAATCAAAAGTGTATCTGACATTTTATTCAGTCTTCAAGTAACCTACCTGAACATATTTTACAATTGAACCAAGAGTATCCAGTTGACAACTTTAAATTATTACTTATCTCTAACTCAATGCTATGACAGAGGTGACCAACAATTTTTAAATTACACAAGCCTTATTTATTTTATTTTATATATATTTATTTATTTTTTGAGGCCGAGTCTCACTCCCTCTGTTGCCCAGGCTGGAGTGCTGTGGTGCAATCTTGGCTCACTGCAACCTCCAACCCCTGGGTTCAAGTGATTCTCCTGCCTCAGCCTCTTGAGTAGCTGGAACTATGAGCACCCGCCACCATGCCCAGCTCATTTTTGTATTTTTAGTAGAGTCAGGGTTTCACCTTGTTGGCCAATCTGGCCTCGAAATCCTGACCTCAAATGATCCACCCACGTTGGCCTCCCAAAGTACTAGGATTATAGGCATGAGCCACTGCACCCAGCCAAGCCTTATGGTTTCGTGTTAGGTCCCCTTCAAATGTGCCTTCTACTTGAAAGCCAAGTGTCTTAAAATGATTATCTCTTCTACTAGGTCTCCAACATTTCAACATACATTTCTCTGTGGCTAACCTTAATAGACTACATAAGGTAATATACTATACATTAGTATACTCTGCATTAGGGTCAGTATCCCTAAAAATAGTAGCTAGCATTGAGTAAGTGTTTACTATGAACTACCATGATTCTAAACAGTTGAAGTATACTATCTCATTTAATCCTGACAACAGCCTCCTAGTATGTATTATCCTCATTCTACTGATGAGCGGCACTGGGCACAGAAAGGATAAGTAACTTCTTCAAGGTTACACAGCTAGAAAGTGACAGAGCGAAGGTTTACTCTCAGGCAGCCTGGATCCACAGTCCTTATTCTTGAACAGTGTGCCATGCTGCCTCTCCCTGTTCCTTTAGGCGATCACCACAAGCATGCTCCGTCTTACCATTCTAGGAGAGACGCAGACAGGCAGACAGCCCTATACCACTGCGGATTTACCGTCCTTGCTGTAAGGGTCATGGAACCTGGGTCCTCTACAAGAGACTCCAAAGTGAGCAACACATCGTTTCGACTTCTAGATGTTTGTGGTCTTGTTAAGGAGACCAGCCAATAAATGAGCAGGTGCAAACCACCCAGTAGGGTTAGGATGGAAGCATGAGGTGGAAAGGGAACACCCAAAACAGGGACACCCCACCAAGAATGCAGGTTCTGAAGGTTGATCAGAGGTTAGCCAGGATGTGAAAAGGAGAGGAGCAATGGAGGTAAGAGCTGAATTACCAGAAAGCAGGGCACACTGGCAGAAATCATGATGTCACACACTAGTCAGTAAAAGCAAAAGACAGCGCCAAATATTTAGTTCCCAAGCAGATTTTTACATCATGCTAGCATAACAAAAAGCATCAAAGTAATTCTGGTGATCTGAGGTGGCCTACACTACTTCTGAACAAACTGAAACCACTGAATAACACTTTCTTAATATTTAACAGTTGAACTCTGTTTTGTTCTTACCACTTGGCACTTATCTAGAATCTCCTATCTGAGAATATGTGAGATTGTTACCAACATTAGTTCATCCTCCAAATAACCTCATGAATGGAGTAAACTTAAATAAACAAACATCCATAGTGTATTAAATGATAATAAGTATAGAAGAGAGAAATATCTTGACAAGGTCACCTGATGAGGTCAATATTCTTTTCATCCTCACCCAGGAAAATCTGTATAATCTAGACATTTACTTCTTACGTTGTCTAGTGTCCATTCAACTTGACAAGAATGAGATAATTTATCTGAAAATAGGTAGTTGTTCATACACAAATCAATAAACGTAATCCGTCACATAAACATAGCCAATGACAAAAACCACATGATTATCTCAATAGATGCAAAAAAGGCCTTTGACAAAATTCAACAGCTCTTCATGCTAAAAACTCTCAATAAACTAGGCATTGATGGAACATATCTCAAAATAATAAGAGCTATTTATGACAAACCCACAGCCAATATCACACTGAATGGGCAAAAACTGGAAGCATTCCCTTCGAAAACCGGCACAAGACAAGGATGCCCTCTCTCACCACTCCTATTCAACATAGTGTTGGAAGTTCTAGCCAGGGCAATCAGGCAAGAGAAAGAAATGAAGGGTATTCAATTAGGAAAAGAGGAAGTCAAATTGTCCCTCTTTGCAGATGACATGATTGTATATTCAGAAAACCCCATCGTCTCAGTCCAAAATCTCCTTAAGCTGATAAACAACTTCAGCAAAGTCTCAGGATACAAAATCAATGTGCAGAAATCACAAGCATTCCTATACACTGATAACAGACAAACAGAGAGCCAAATCATGAGTAAACTCCCATTCACAATTGCTTCAAATAGAATAAAATACCTAGGAATCCAACTTACAAGGGATGTGAAGGACCACTTCAAGGAGAGCTACAAACCACTGCTCAACAAAATAAAAGAGGACACAAACAAATGGAAGAACATTCCATACTCATGGATAAGAAGAATTGATATCATGAAAATGGCATACTGCTGACAGTAATTTATAGATTCAGTGCCATCCCCATCAAGCTACCAATAACTTTCTTCACAGAATTGGAAAAAACTACTCTAAAGTTCATATGAAACCAAAAAAGAGCCCGCATAGCCAAGACAATCTTAACCAAAAGAACAAAGCTGGAGGCATCACGCTACCTGACTTCAAACTATACTACAGGGCTACAGTAACCAAAACAGCATGGTATTGGTACCAGAACAGATATATAGACCAATGGAACAGAATAGAGGCCTCAGAAATAACACCACACATGTACAACCATCTGATCTTTGACAAACCTGACAAAAACAAGAAATGGGGAAAGAATTCCCTATTTAATAAATGGTGCTGGGAAAACTGGCTAGCCATATGTAAAAGCTGAAATTGGATCCCTTCCTTACACCTTATACAAAAATTAACTCAAGATGGATTAAAGACTTAAATGTAAGACCTAAAACCATAAAAACCCTAGAAGAAAACCTAGGCAATACCATTCAGGACATAGGCATGGGCAAAGACTTCATGACTAAAACACCAAAAGCAATGGCAACAAAAGCCAAAATAGACAAATAGGATCTAATTAAACTAAAGAGCTTCTGCACAGCAAAAGAAACTATCATCAGAGTGAATAGGCAACCTACAGAATAGGAGAAGATTTTTGCAATCTACCCATCTGACAAAGGGCTAACATCCAGAATCTACAAAGAACTTAAACAAATTTACAAGAAAAAAACAACCCCATCAAAAAGTGGGCAAAGGATATGAGCAGACACTTCTCAAAAGAAGACATGTATGCAGCCAACAGACACATGAAAAAAATGTTCATCATCACTGGTCATCAGAGAAATGCATCAAAACCACAATGAGATACCATCTCACGCCAGTTAGAATGGCAATCATTAAAGTCAGGAAACAACAGATGCTGGAGAGGATGTGGAGAAATAGGAATGCTTTTACACTGTTGGTGGGAGTGTAAATTGGTTCAAACATTGTGGAAGACAGTGTGGCAATTCCTCAAGGATCTAGAACTAGAAATACCATTTGACCCAGCCATCCTATTACTGGGTATATACCCAAAGGATTATAAATCATGCTACTATAAAGACACATGCACATGTATGTATTGCAGCACTATTCACAATGGCAAAGAGTTGGAACCAATCCAAATGTCCATCAATGATAGACTGGATTAAGAAAATGTGGCACACATACACCATGGAATACTATACAGCCATAAAAAAGGATGAGTTCATGTCCTTGGCAGGAACATGGATGAAGCTGGAAACCATCATTCTCAGCAAACTATCACAAGGAGAGAAAACCAAACACCACATGTTCTCACTCATAAGTGGTAACTGAACGATGAGAATACATAGACACAGGGCGGGGAACATCACACACTGGGGCCTGTCAGCGGGTGGGGGGCTTGGGGTGGGATAGCATTAGGAGAAATACCTAATGTAAATGACGAGTTGATGGGTACAGCACACCAACATGGCACATGTATAGCTATGTAACAAACCTGCATGTTGTGCACATGTACCCTAGAACTTAAATAATAATAAAAAAAGCAAGCAGGTAGTTGTTTATTTCTAACTACTAAATAGCCACAATGGTGAAAAGATTTTATCTATATAAAGCTTAAATCCTAAAGTAGAAACCAAATACATGCCAGGAATGAGAAGTATGACATGATTTTGAAAAGTCTGGAAATAAAAAAGCCTAGAGGATGATAAGAACCCAACACAAGAATATCTGGGCCAAAATATTAACAGTAAATCTCATATACCAAAAAAAAAGAATAAGTCTAAGATAACAATTCTGTTCTACTTCCTCAGCCAGAGCAATTGTTTAAGTCATATAACTTTGCATGATTTGAAAAGAAGTTTCTTAATGTTGATCAATTCTTACTTGCAATAGTTTATCTAAGAAAACAAAGCAGGACATTCAGAAAGTTAGTGGTTTGGACATTAAAACAATGGTGGGAATAACATAATTAAATTTCAACATCCTGGTATAGTGAATCATGCTAAGGAGTACCTATTACTACAAGCTTGTAGGAGATTTTTTTTTTCCCCAGATTTGTTAGGTTTTGTTTTAATAACAAGGAGGAAGTTAGTTTGACACAGCCTAAAAGGAAGAGTTGAAAAACAGTTTTCAAGGCTCCACAAGAGCTCATGCTGGAGTCATGGAACATAGTCATAGCTCAAATGAAAGAAAGCAAAACAAAAGGGAAAAACGGGGAAATAGCAGAACACGATGAAACTCTTTACAGATTGCAGTTCTGCCAAATGATGGTAGGTTGGAAGAAAAATCTTCCTAAATATGTGGTGGAAAAGGAAGGGCTTTTAGAGGAACTAGCCACTGAACATAAAGTGCAATACTGCCTGTTGTGTGCCTGCTGCAATCTTTACCCCAATGCCATGCAAGAAGCCACTCATTTTTTTCTCATCAACGAAGCTTCCAGCTGAGTTCCTTGCATATAGCAGGAATGTAGCGGGAACTTGGTTCATGAGCTTAGTTGTGTTTTCCTAACTTGGGCAAGCAAGATGTGCCTTATATAGAGTTGTCCTGGAAATCTACAAAGAACATCCAATTAACGTAGCATACAAATTCGAAGGAAAAACAGCAGCAGCAGCAAAGCAAGAACAACAAAACTGTGCTCTGAGATCTAAACTGTTTTCCAAAGTGTTAGGGTTTGGGTATTGGAGAGCAAGTATTTCCTCACCAGAAATGTAAACTAGAACACGTGGCAAGTAGCTGTCTCTCACTGCGCTTCCTACGGGTCCAAACACACATGCTCCTGCAGGGAGAGATGCTATTTAGTGGCAGCTAGTTTTTGTAAGATTCATGTAAGATAATAATGGGAAGAAGAGAACTTTCTTGCTCCATCCTCTGGAAGGCTCCCTCTATCCACTGAGACAACAATTATCTCTGCTAATTTTGAAAGGACTAGGTCTACAGACAAGAATTTCACTTCTAGGTACTGTGCTAGGCAAAGAAGATAGAGCTTTATAGACGTTTTCTGACCTCAAGGACCTTAATTCTCATGCCAGCTGATTAAGACACCAAAGACATAGTCAGAACATTCCTATAGTGGCATTCCCCACATCCCAGCCCATCTAGGGCTGGCCCTGCCACAAGCTTTGATTCTACAACGTGTTCCTCTCTAAGTTCACATACAAACAAAACCAGAAGCATCAATTATCAAATTCCAGCAAATGCTAGCCAAAGAAGTGCTATCCCTAGAATAAGCCAAAATAAAATATTGATTTAACGATGACATTTCAGACCTAGGAAATCAGTTCGTTTTGTGCTGGTAGCCAATTTATAGTTTATTCATCTTCCCAGTTTTTATCCCCACTACTAGAAGGTATTGATAAAGGGAAACCAAATGAAGTCATGTCAGTTAATTTATTAGTTTTTATACAAGTGTGTTTTGTTTAAATGAGGTCTGAGTTCTTGTGGGTGTCGTGTCATTTTTATGCCTCTTTTCTATCATTGTGGGTAATTAGAATCTGATGGTATCTACAATTCTCAGGTCTTGATAATTCCTTGATCTAGCTGGATTTTGTTGAAATCATGGAGGACCTTTCTTTGTGAAAGTAACTACAGGGAAAACAGAGATGAAGGAGAGAAAGCCCCAATCTCAAGGAGTCAACTCATTCTCAATATCAGGTTTTTTATAGTCTATATTTTCTATAGACCTTGATGCAAAGGGCCTGTTATTTGTAAATATTACCAATGGATAAGCAGTACTGTTTTTCATGACCCCTGGTTCTTGTGCTTTTAATTACATTAGGTAAATTGGTGAATTGTAGGTGTGATATATTTAAGCCACCTCAGAAAAGAGCTAATAAAGGCATCTATAAAGATAAGCCACATCTTACATACTATACAGAATTAAAAAACAATCTTCATAATAGTTAATATAACACAATAAAAGCTAATACAAGGTGTTTGCTCTGTGCCAATCATATATATATCTCCTAACACAGCAATTCCGTGAGAGGGGTACTATTATTATCTTTGTTTTACAGATGAGAATACAAAAAGAGAGAGAGAGAGAGAGGAGAGAGAGAGGGAGAGAGAGAGGGAGAGGGGGAGAGAGGGAGAGAGAGGGAGGGGGAGAGAGGGAGAGAGAGAGAGAGAGAGAGAGAGAGAGAGAGAGAGAGAGAGAGAGAGAGAGAGATTGCACTAAGAGGTTGGAAAAGAGGAAAACCTCTCACAGCACCTCATTACTGAACTGAGTTTAATCAAAATCTGAGAAGAGAATAAGAAATTCCAATGACACTACACTGAATTAGGTGACTGGGCTATAGCAAGCACAGAAAACAGTCACACAAAGATAGGTTTAAGTTATTGTTTGTACACAAATTAGCCTTGACTATTTGAGGAAAGATTCCAATGAGTGTTAAGATTTAGACAAAGATATCCTTAATAATTGTCAGGAAAATAAAACCAGTAATATAGGAAAGATAATGTAGAAGAGTGAGCAATGTGTTTAATAAAATAAACCATGAGAAACACAGTTGCATATTTATGATATCAAACCCTAAAATAAAAATGTATCATTTAAATACAATTATTTCATTTAAATATTAAAATATTTCTAAGCTTCAGAAATACAGCCTCGGTTTTCATTTCAACGTTTGCAGCCATGTACATCTGTGCAAATCTCATTTGAAAGATAAGTCTGGAGAAAACTAATAAATCAGGACATGTTTTTGTATCATAGGCAAGGGATAAAAAAGTTATATTGGGGTCTAAAACATATGTTTTTGTTTCCCATTTAATAAAATTTCTGAATAAAAACGATTTTTAAATGTCTAGAAAAGACTGGGCATAGTTGTTCATGCCTGTAATCCCAGTACTTTGGGAGGCTGAGGCAGGAGGATCATTGAAGATCGAGAGCTGGAGACAACCCTGTGCAACATAGCAAGACCTGTCTCCATTAAAACATGGAAAAATTATCTGGGGCCGGGCACAGTGCCTCAATGCCTATAATCCCAGCATACTGGGAGGCCAAGGCGGGCAGATCACCTGAGGTCAAGAGTTCGAGACCAGCCTGGCCAACATGGCGAAGCCCTGTCCCTACTAAAAATACAAAAAAATTAGCTGGGTGTGGTGGTGTGTGCCTGTAATCTCAGCTACTGAGGAGGCTGAGGCAAGAAAATCGCTTGACCCAGGAAGATGGAGGTTGCAGTGAGCCGAGATCGCACCACTGCACTCCAGCTTGGGCAACAAGAGCAATAACTCCATCTCAAAAAAAAAAATAAGTTTCCAGTTGTGGTGGCACATACATGTCCCAGCTACTCAGGAGGCTGAGGCAGGAGGATCACTTGAGCACAGGAGCACAAGGCTGCAGTGAACTATGATCACACCACCACACTCCAGCCTGAGTGACAGAAAGAGGCCCTATCTCTTTAAAAAAAAAAAAAAAAAGAATGAAAGTTGATGAACAGTATATATAGAATATTGTCACAAAAATTACAAAATAGTGGAATATTATAAATCATGCATTTTAGGAGCCAGTGTTCTGAAGTTCAACTGCCTGGTTTGAATCACAGTTCAATCAGCCTACTAGTTTGGTCCAAGTTCCCTTGAACACATTACTTGGCCTCTTTCCTCAATTTAAAGAAAGAGTACCAAGAGCACCTACTTAATAAGGTTATAAGGTTGTTTTAAGAATAAAATAAAATAACATAATAAAATAATATTTGCAGTGCTCTGCTTGGCTCCTGGTGGGGACTCAACAGGCACTAGCTATTATTTTCATTATATTTCATGATATAAGCATTTACTATTTATGCATAAGGTACACTTAAGACAGAACTAGAAAATCAATTTCCTGAAAATTCCTAAAACCACTAGAAAAAAAGTAAAGCCCAGCTGACCAGCTATTTCAGTAACATACTCCTTAAAAATTCTATAAAATTTGACCTGAAGTCTAAAATAAAATTACCAGCCTCATTGATAGCAATACACACATATATATATATATGTAAGGCTTCCTAAAGAGGGATGTAGATATATTCTTAGGCAAGACAAAATATTTAATATATTAACTCTGATTTGGTATCCCTGGGGTTTTCCCAATCCAAAGAAATAAGCCTAGGGAAACTATAAAAAGCAACAGCCCATAGTTTAAAAACAACACCAACAAGCAAACTGATCTGTTAATTCCAAAGCATTCATCTGCAAGACCGACCAACCACATTTGGGTAAAGGTGCTGTGCTCCTACAACATTTTTCAAAAACCTTGCATCATGTACAGTTTCTTTATAAAGGCTTATTAGGTGGAGCTTGTTAAGACAGTAGTTAATACAGCAAATTTAAAAGACCCAGAAACTATCTTCTGGCAAATATCATTTTGAGTGGGCAGCAATCAAGACAAGCTTTTAATTTTATATTCGCACGCCGCATCATTCTTTCCTCCCCATCTGACACCTTTCACTTTTCCTCTACTTGACCTCAGTTTCATGATGTACAGCCGACGATGAAGTCTATAGTTCTAAATTTGATGCCTTGAACTGTTTAGAGACAAGACACTGCAACACTAGCAAAGTAATTAAAAGTATGTTTTGCATATGTGGCATATAACACATTTAATCTTGAATGATGTCATCGGTTACCATTTATCAGTATGTCTTACTTTCAAAAGTCATATAGGAAATTCATGTCTCTTGGTTGAGAATATTAATTTATATACATTTCCTGTGAGCTGGAAACAGACGGAGAGGAGTACTTACTTTTGCTCAACAAAGAGAGGATCAAAGAATTCCGTCGTGATTTTGTTTGCATATAGGGAACAGCCGGTCATGGAGCACAGCCCTAACAAGTATCAGAGGGAAAGCACTATGGTTAGTGTGATTTCATTCACATCATCAATTACCTTGCTTGGAAGAAAGTTGCTATTTACCTGACAGTATGAAGACAATCCCAGCCAAACAAGCAATTTTAGCTTTGGCTTTATCGGAGCCTCCGACTTTGGTACACTTCATGCCAAAGAGGGCAAATATGGAACCAAAGAAGCCCAGGCTGACAGCGGCGATCATAAGTCCTCTGCATGCCTGGATATAACCTGCAATTAGAGTAGGTCATTTACGTTACATAAAGCATGTGGCTGTCCAGGGAGAAATCCTCATTTTACATTGTCATTCTGGATGTTTGTTTTCCAAAAAGGTAACTGTAATGGTGAAAACATGTGGTAAGACAAGCAAGAAAGGAAAGCGAGTTAATCTACAGGGAGTGCCTGTTCTAGGTCACACACTGTGAAGCGCGGTTTATGTGGAATCCTCAGGACAGATCTCTGAGTGTTATTTCCATATGCACTGATGAGGAAACTGAGGCACACAAAGGTTATGTGACTTACCAGAGGTGAGTCAGAAAGTAGCAGACATGGATTCCATCCCACATCAGACTACAAGTTCCATGTAACATTGCCTTGTACTGTGAAAAAACATCATCTGCCACCATCGCAACTCTGTAGCTCCTCCGCTCATTGGACCTTAAAAATGTGTTTTCATGGTTCTGACATTATCAAATGCTAAGATTTATAACTGGGCAGCAGAAAGAGCTCCAAAGGGTCAAACCTTCCAATATTAGTGGAAGGTTATTAATAGGAGACTGACTGGAATATCATCATGAACCATGGGGGGGTCTAAGGGAATATTTTAGTGAACTACTATTATTTTCAGGACATATATAATAAAACTGGGTTTTTAAAAGCACTATTTTGTAGAAGAGTCATTTATAGTGATTAAGTCAACTGTTCTCCTATAAATGAATGCCTTTAAAGTACCCTAAAAAGTATGTTCTGTGAGTTCGTCTGTTCATCCTTCCTGTGTTATTCTTTTTCTTAGTCACGTATTTTTATTTGCACAGCCAGGGTACAGGGTAAACTTCAGTGTGGCTTTTGTCCAGGTTTTCACATTAACAGGGTTTAAACTAATAAGCTTTTACCACATAAGTCATTTTCATTTCAGCCTGAAACAATGCCATATTTCAATCTAAAATAGTGATAGTAGCACATACTGGGTGTAAGTAAATATTTGCTAAGCAAATGAACATATATACCTACATCAGATTTACATTTGGAATTAAACTTTTTAACTGGAAAAAACCTCTCATGTGCCAATATATGACGAGTCATTTATAAGTGGTGTTCAAGCAAAGCCACAATAAATAATAATTCCAAAATCATGATAATCATGAATTTAGGGAGTACATACTAGTGGCCTCCAGTTCAATTTCTTCTTTTTCTTTTCTTTTTTTTTTTTTAAGACAAGATCTCACTTTTGTTACCCAGGCTGGAGTGCAGTGGCATCATCATAGCTCACTGCAGCCTCCAATTCCTGGGTTCAAGAGATCCTCCTGCCTTAGCCTTCTGAGTAGCTGAAACCATAGGCGCTTGCCACCACCTGTGGCTAATTTTTAAATTTTTTCTAGAGACAGGGTCTCGCTATAATGCCCAAATTAGTCTCAAATTCCTGGCTTCAAGTGATCCTTTTGCCTCAGCCTCCCAAAATGCTGGGATTAGAGGCATGAGCCACCACACCTGGCCCCAGTCTGTGTTTCTTTGGGAAAGAATGAAATTGAAGTTTTAATCCTATTCCTTGGACCCGTTTTTTAAGAGAAAACGGGAGCTGCTCTACTTAGTGTAAACACTTTAGACTCCCACAGATGCAGACTGCAAGGACAGCCACCTTCTACTGTGTAGTGTGAACTATTTCCATACAAAAACCAATTTCACTAACACCGTGGCTATCAAAAACAGCAAAACAAACTGATTTTTAGGAAAACAGGATAATGAAGGCTTCTTTCATCGCAAACATTGTGCTGCAGGGCTATCTGGGTCTCCACTGCCAAATGCTGAACCAGCTCTATTTTAAACTTCAGTCCTCAAGTTCCCCAGCCAGAGCCCAGACAGCAAGTAGAGGCAAGACAGAGAGGGGAAGCCTGTCAGTCCCTTACAAGATTCAAGAGAGCCTGCGAGGACAACCCAGACTGGTTCATCACTTACCACCAGGGCTACTCGGACAGTGTGGTTTCACTCTTTTTGTGAAATTCATTTTAATCTCTGATTTTGAGGTTTTATAACGGACTCTGACTGCAGTCATTAAATAAACAAAAAATGGGGGACTCATCTATTTATATATACTCCCAGGAAACATTAGCATGTACCCTAATTTGCATTTCCGTTAGTTATCTTCCATGCTTTGTAAACAGAAAGTGCAAGTTGTCAGGAATTTACCAAAGGTTAAATTCGACAATCTGGTCATTGAGAACGCGGAATGCATTTCCCAGATGATAAACAGTGGGTAGAATCCCAGGCCAACCAATTTGATTCTTAATACAACAGGGAAAATAACAGTAGTCTTTAAACTTTATGTAATCACCACTCATAACATTTGTCCCAAGTTTCTCACTCTGAGATGCCCTGTCTCAGCCCTGGTATTGGCAGCAAGACCCGCTTTGGTCTCTTGACACAAGCATGAGAGGAGAAGTGGGCAGGGCAGATTCTGATCTGGTCAGGTCCTTCTTTTGTGCCAACCAGAACCCGGATTTGGAAAGTGAGGTACCTTTCTCCAGCCTGAAGAGTAGCAATAACTTGCTAATTTTGCGCATGCACAAAGAAGGCAATTTACAAGGACAATCATTGGCCAGATTTTCTGAAATGGAGAGCAAAGAGCTGGGGATAAACTCCCCTGCTAACCATAAATGTAATGGAGTTGCTCGTAAGCCTGAGATTTGTAAATTCTCCGTGTTCTAAGGCTACCAGTCCTTATAGCACCCACAGATCAGAGCCAAGATGATTCCAACAAACCCTTTCAGAGTTCTTCTTTTGCAAAGCAGACCTCTACAGCCTTGCTTTTTAACAGTTCCTGAGGGCAAAACTTACAAGTAACACCAGCAGGAGAAGTGGTAGTAAAAACCTAGTCAAGGAGGCCATTATTTTTGACAGGTCTAATTTACTGACACTGTTAATAGCTAATTAACACATTAAGGTGCTGAGGCATGAACATATTTATTTAGAAGTTCTCTGAAGTATAATTTATAGTTAGTTCTCCGGGGAGAAATAGCAAGCATTCCCACTAGCAAAAATAGATGGCATACACTAAAAACAAACTGGCTGAAAATTATTCTCAGCTGAAGTTCAAGTGGTACTCTGAAAGGAGTATGGGTTAACAATAAACAGAAATCACAAGCTCATTCAACTGTGAAATTTTCAAATAGTAAAATACAGCGACTTTAAATTAATGAACTCTGTTGGAGGAAACCTTCAAGGTGTTCCTTAAAAGTTAAGTGTTTTCCAAATTATGTGTACTTTATTTTCAATTGCAAATCAGCAAAAAACGAAAACATCCACTTGGTGGAGACAATTTGCTAATAGCACCTGTGCTAGTTGATTTTTTTTTTTTTTTTTTTTAGGAGGGAAAGAAAAGAATGTACTTTTATTTTCCTGGTAGCTTTGTGTACTTCTGCAAATCCTTTGAGAGAACAGTGGTATGAGGAGGGCAGGAACTCGAAAGTTTCACCTCTGGTGCTTCTATTTACCCAAGGTATGCCCTTGGTTATAGGACCTAATCTGTCTGAGGCTCAGTTCTCTCATCTGTAAAACAGGGATAGCAGCACCTCCTTCGCAGGATGAATAATATGGGTGTCTGCTGAGTAGTACGAAAGTCATCAAAGCATCCCTTCATATTATAATACTACAATGGAGTCTAAGCAGAAATTAGAGCTGGGTTCTTAACATGGCATAACATTAAATCTAGACATATAGCTTTGCTAGGCCTCATTTTCCTTATAAGGAAAACAAGTGGCAATGATACCCCTAGGGGAGGGGAATCAGAGAATTCTTTATATAAGAAATACAGGGCTGGGCGTGTGGCTCACGCCTGTAATCCCAGCATTTTGAGAGGCAGAGTCGGGCAGATCACTTGAGGTCAGGAGTTCAAGACCAGCCTGGCCAACATGGTGAAACCCCGTCTCTACTAAAAATACAAAAATCAACCAGGTGTGGCAGTGGGTGCCCGTAATCCCAGCTACTCAGGAGGCTGAGGCAGGAGAATCACTTGAACCCAGGAGGTGGAGGTTGCAGTGAGCAGAGAACATGCCCTAGCACTCTGTCTTAGGGGACAGAGTGAAACTTTGTCTCAAAAAAAAAAAAAAAAAAAAGGTAATTCAGAATAATGACCTCATCGTTTGACTCCAAGAGTTCTTCCACCTAACACAAGATAGGCAAGAGTCACGAGCCTTCTCTCTCCCTTCCTGGATTGTCTTCCCTATCTAGAGCTCATGCCTGGGTTTAAGGGCAGGGCTGTTCTACTCAGGTCACCATGGCAACTTTCTCCAAAGGCAATGTCAGGACCAGCACCCACCAGATACGGCTGCCCTGGGAATGCAAGGTAGAGAGGACAAACAGAGGGGCCCTACCCTGGAAGCGTCCACGTGCAGGTGGGGGAATCAACTCCCCTCCACAGGAAAACATAGTTGCACGATTTAACCCTCCAAAATGTTATTCTGAGAGATGCAGAAAAGTAAGTTTGTTTTGCGGTAAGAAATGCCCTCTTAAGCCACAGATGGCAAAGTCATCAAAAAACAGGCTGATAAATATGATTCTATTACAAATTTCAAAGTCCTGTATGAGAAAAGGCACCACAAATTTAAAAGACAAACAATGGTGTGAAATTGCAACCTGCATCACAAATCAAGGACTGAACAAATCATCAAAACCACAAAGAAACAACAGAACCATGGGCCTAAGATATGGACGCCAATTCACAAAAGAGAAGAAAACAAATGATCAGTAAATATATAATAAGACGGGTTTTGACCATTTTTATAACCCGTGATTTTGACCATGGCAATAAGGGAAATTCCAACTAAAGTGATAACAAGATGGCCAGGCATGGTGGCACACACCTGTAATCCCAGCACTTTGCGAGGCCGAGAAGGGTGGATGACCTGAGGTCAGGAGTTCGCGACCAGCCTGACTAACATGGTGAAACCCTGTCTCTACTAAATACAAAAAAAATTAGCCGGGCATGGTGGCACATGCCAGTAATCCCAGCTAGTTGGGAGGCTGAGACAGGAGAATTACTTGTACCTGGGAGGTGGAGGCTGCAGTCAGCTGAGATTGTGCCATTGCACTCCAGCCTAGGCAACAAGAGCAAAACTCCATCTCAAACAAACAAACAACAACAACAAAAACCAACAACAAAAACTGGATTAACAGAGTGGTGAGAATGTGGAGAAGCAGGTACTTTCATACACTGTCAGTGGAAAGTAATTTGACAGTACGAACTGAATATTAAAATGCACGTGTATTCTACTGTTCTTCCAAAACCATTTCTCAGTGGAATGGAGTCTACAGAAATAAACACACATACAAAGAGGTGAATATAAAGATTTTCAGTAAAGCACCACCAACAAAGAAAAGTTGGAAAATGTCCAATGCCTACAATGGATCCGTGGTTAACTAAGCCATTTTATGCAGTCTAATGAATATACCATGCATCAGTTATACGGAGTCACTTCTATTAACTACTGACTTGGAAAAATATATTAATTTTAAAGTGTTGTACAACGGTAGGTAGTGTCATGCCATTTATGTTTTTAAAAGTCATTTTTTAGTCACATGAGCACACAGGAAGACCATTTTGCAAGTTGGATGACATATAAATGTCACTCCTCTCTGCTCTCCTCCCAGCTAACCAGGACAACTATTCCTACTTCCTCTTCACTCCCTGATCTGCCCCCAGACAGGTCTGGTACCACCTCCACTCTCACTGCAGACACGTAAGAGAAAACTTTATTATTCTGCACTTAATAATATTCATAGAGCATTTATTTCCTTCTCTCCTTTGTCCCCCAGCTGTCCTACAGAAGGAAGCATACCTGTCTGGCACTATCTCAGGGAACAATAGAAGAGTGTTACAACAGAAGAGTGTTCAGAGGACAGTAACATATTGCTGACTATAAACCACAGAAACAAGAGAATGCCTGTTCATCTACCTGGATGCGTGCTCTACAAACCACAGAAAACTCACCGGTAATGCTGGCGGAATAAACACTGTTCTGGCTGCTTATTTTACCCAACAGGACACGGACCCGGGCGCCACCCTTAAAACTAGATGCGTATTCCTTATACGGAGGTTCCATCAAATACCACGTTGAGCAACAGTTTGCTTTTCGTGGCAAACCCCATCTTAGAGGAATCAATTCTTTTCTTTCATTTACACAGCTATGTAAACAAAAACTGCAAGTGCGGTAATAAAAGAAAAAGAAACACCTGAAATCTAGAAATACGTAATGTAAATAACTCCTCTTAAGTTTCTGCCGGGATCCGTTTGCTGTAAAATCCTGGAAGCAAAGAGCCTAGAACTTGGGCAATCACTGGGACCGGGCTGACATCAGCTGTTGTCTTGAAACTCAACAGAGCCAGAGTTCTGTGTGAATATCCACCAGCTGCTACCAGCATAAGGCCTAACCGGAGCGACGCAGGTGAACCTCTACAAAGGAATAACCCAGGACAGCAGCAGGCACAGGGGACTCGGATGCAGAACTGGTCAGCTCCCGGGCGCCACGCTCGCACGGCCCAAGATTCCCTACCCTCTGCCGACTCATCGTGGCACCGCAAGGGCTATTATTTTCCTAAAACTCGGAGGAAGTGTTTGCAGTGTTGCCTCGGCGGACAAGTTTGTAGAAGCTCTTTAAAGGGAAACAACAACAAACCCTGCGATATGTTTTCCCCCTTCCAACCTCGCACCCCCACCCCCGCCTACTTTTAAAAGAACCAACGAAATGGCTCAAGGGAGGGCAGGACAAGCGGATTTGGCTTGCAATGACACCGTTTTCATCAGAACCCAGCCTTCGGGGAACGTAGGGGAGGTGGAGGAGACAAGTCCCCGCAGCATGAACTGTGGGTCCCAGCAGTCCCCAAGATATGGGGGGTGGAGGGGCAGCCGCGTCCTCGACTCTCAGGACGGCAAAGCTCCCCCATCCCCCGACGCCCGGGAGTCACCAACCCCGGCCTGTCTGCGTGTCCCCCCTCCCGGGGTCCCGGGCTCGAACAGGCGCCCCGCGAGACAGCCGTCAGGAGAGGACAGGCACCAGGGACCGTCCCCGGCTCCCTGAGGCCCTGTGGAGAGAGACTGGTCGGGCCTCAGAGGAGTCCAGTCCGGGGGTCCTGCTGGGAGTATTGGGGACCAGAGGGCGCCCAGCGGGCTGGCCATCGAGGAGGGAGGGCCGAGGGCGGGGGCCGCGGGGATGCAGACCGTCCAGCGCCAGCATGGAAGGGAAGTCCTTGCAGTTGGAGACGCCCGTGGAGTCGGTAACGCACGCCTTCCACAGGTTGGCCCAATAGGTGGCGGTGGTGATGACCGTGCCGTCAATGGTAGACACCTTCCAGTAGTCGGTGGGCAACGTGGAGGACACCAGTACCCAGCCCGAGATGGAGACCATGAAGGCGATGATCTCCGAAGCCGTGCTAGCCATGCCGCCCGCTGCAGCCCTGCTCGCTCTCGCGCTCCCACTCTGCGCCGCGACCCCCGCACTCCCAACCCCGCGGCTCTGCCTCTCGCCTCCGCCTCCGTCCACTGTCCCCGCCCACCGCCCCGCCCACCGGACCCGGCGCCAGGGGGCGCGCGCGATCCGGCACACCCATGCCCCGGCCCGTGAGGGGCTCAGAAGGCTGGCGGTCGCTCCCCGTATTCTCCACCTGCAGCTGGCCAGCGCCCGCGTGCGGGAGGAAGGCCGGCCTGCGCTCCCCTGCGCCGAAGGGCCGCAGAGAAGAGCTCGCTTGTTGGAGCGGCTCAGGTTCAGACTGGCACCGGGTGTGGACAGCCTGCTGCGCCCCCACCTCACCACCCCGACCCAGCCCTACCCAAGGCAAATAGCTTGGCTTCCTGACTACCTTGTAGAAGCGGAGCAGGAAAAGCCTTTTGCGTGCCCTGAAAGGACACGGTTTGGCAACTCAGTCCTCGGTTTGCTGAACTCTAAAGGTTTGCGTGCCACGCTTGTTTGGGTGACTCTGTTTGACTTGTCAAGGAGGGATCACTGTGCAGATTCTGGGCTGGAAACCGGCCTTGCCCTCAAAACTCTGCAGTTCTTTTTGGCCTGGTGGTATGCGGAAAGTCATGGCAAAAAGGTGCGTGGCACAGGCCTAAAGTCAAGATAGCAGCAGATGGGGCATCCTGACAATCTTGATCTTGCTGGTGTACTCATACCAATGCACTATACAGAGGGCATTTGTTTAACACATTTTCCCTGTAGGTCCATTCCAGCTCCCAGGTCTATGAAAGGATGCTGCTATCCCAGTCAAAACTGCCATCTTGACTTTTTTTTTGTTTTTAAACCACCTCCACCTCTCACGCCTAATTAAAATATAAACTGATTCATTCCTTCATCCCTTCATTGCTGTCTAAAAGTAAACATAACGATCAGGGTGTACTTCTGGCTCCTGAAGCCACAAATCTGGGCATAAATGAGAGAACAAGGACACTGGGGTTATTATTTGTCCACTTAAAAGTTCTTGCAGTTCTTGGTATGAGCTTCCAGGGTTCACTTGTTGCCAAAAGTAACGAAAGGTCTAAAACCAATCAGTCTGCTGTGATAAATCTCGTATTAACCCTCTGTGTCACTATCTTTAGGTAGAGACACTCTGGTTCAATGTGAAGAATTTCTTAATTTCCCTTTGTCACTTTTTTTTTTTAAACCAAATGGGTGCCCAGTGAAATTAGAGGTGACAGGGTGACTGGAGAAGAGAGGAAGCTGGACATAGAATCATCAAAACTTAGATTGGAAGAACCACTGGAGACCAGCAGGACACACTCCACACTCAAAACAATTATCCTGTCTATTTCTAGAGATAATGTTTAGCCCATGCTCCACCCTTCAGGACCTGCAGTTCAGCGCATGGCAAAATATCTACTGTGTTTTTTCGTGTTTTGACAGCCCTTTTAAGAAAGCTTTTCTTCCTATTGAGCCCAAATCTGTCTGTCTTCAATGTCTATCCAAATGCTGTAATCTGTGCTCTGAGAACACAAAGTCAGTCCTACTCTTGCAGCCGTGCAGCAGCGCAGGTGGTGAGCTTCTATGTGCTTAACAGTCCACGGCTTTCGTGAATGGGTACAAGGGTGACGATGCAGACACAGTTACCCTACTGTTCTTCTCTGAACCCCAACTTGTCCTGATGTATCATGTTAGGTTCACTGGTAAGCTAAACTTAAAAACCAAGTTTGAGAAGTATCTTCCTAACCTCTTCCTTCTCATCCTCCTTGCTATGCAAATCAGTCACCTTTGAGCAATGACTACAAAGCATCCTCTATTCTTTTGTATGGCTTGCCTTTTAAAAGTGTTTTATCATCTGTTTTTTTGCCCTCCAGCATATTTCCACTATTATTTCTATGCCATATTCCTTTCTGAATAATCTGCCTATTTATGATCCAATTACTATTTGAAAAACACAAAAACCCATTAACCATAACATTTCTTACTGATTTTTCCAAAATTACAAATTACACAAATTTAATTCTTTATTTCCTGGCCTTGTTTGATAGTCCCTTTGTTTACTGTGACTTGCCCATGGTAGGTACTCACTAAATTGATTATTTCTTTGTTTTTACTAGACAAAACCCTGACTTATTTTTGACACAAAACAAGTGTAGTGCTGTGACCTTTAAGACTCCAGCACTTCCTAATTTATCACCTAGTTGGCTATAAATTCCACTGTGTTTGGATCCAAAGGCATATTGTTTGTTTTAAAGAAAGAACTTTGAAGAATGGTTTGGTGTTTTAAACCAGTCTTCAAAGTTTATTTAACATATAATGTAGTTCTACCTATCATACTTTAAAAATCCATAAACCCAGATTACCGTTGCAACATAGCATCCAGAGGAAACAAATTCTGAATTCCAACTTGGAACACTCTTCTCTCTCTGCTGCATCGCCACACCAGTGAAGCCAGAATCTCTGGGGGTGGCCGTGGTAGCAGTATTTCCAAAACTTCTAAGGTGTACTCAGGCTGAGAACCACAGCTCTGACTGGTTGAGCTTTGTGTATATGTGTATAAGCAGTTAATTTAGCATAACACATGGTGGTATGCATCACAGGAAGAAAGAATATTAATCTCGTTGTTGAAAACTTTGAAAAAAGAAATATTCTATTACTGTAGAGATTGCAACACACAATTTCAACTTAAAAGGGATTGGAAACACCACAAACAATCCATAAATTAAGACTTAAGTGGCAGCACTATTAGTTCCTTTGCCAGCTAAAACAGACTAGGGTCGTCATGCCTGTGGACTTTTTAAATTTTTCTTTCTCCTTTCTATGAGGCTGGACAACCCTAAACTCTTTTCTTTTTCTTCCCTAGAATGTACTACATAGTTACTGTGGAAAGCTGTGTATTAGAGACCATGAAGTGCCTGACCAAAGAATGAAAAATGTTAACTTTCTTCAATACCTAGATAATATTATGTAATGAATCAAACACTTTTATTTTAGAATGTCTTATATCTTATGCTTCTCAAGCTAGTTTAGTCAGGAGAATTCTAAAGATACTATGGAGTAGCATATAATCTAAAAAAAGAATGTCCAGAAATAAAAATGGACCAAATAGAGATTTTTGAGAAGTAGTAATGGATAAATAGCTTGTTTTGCTTTAAGATTATACAGTTCCCAAATAACCTTTGCAGTTAATCTGCAAACCGATTTATAGAATACTTTTGACTGATAAATGCTTCCTTATTTTCTTTAGGATTCAGTTCACTGAAATTTCATAACAGACTCTTCTTAATTTAAATATAAAAGTGAATACATCAAAAAAGGTTGCCTCCTCTAAATTATTCAAAGTAACATCTTAGTTAACAATAGTTTAGTCTTTACAAAAAGCTGTGGATCTTTTCCAATATGAGAACTACTAACTGATCTATAAATTAATAAATTTGACCCAAAGACATATAATGCCCTGAAACATATGCTGTACCTTTCCACTTTTGAGGTCTAAGTCACTGGAATTAGCATTGAAAATTATTTCTTTGGCTTATTATGGTTATTAAGGAGAAACAGAGGATCCCCCCACCCTGGGGTTGTTCAGTAGGAGTGAAAACCAGTTTAGCCAACTAAACAGGAGATTTGCAGAAATTCCTTAATTGAGATTCGGTACACCTACCAAGCAACACAGGTGTGCCTTTCAATAGCTCAAGGATTTTCTAAGCATCACATTTGGTTTCAGTATACATTAGCTCCTTCCTAGATTCCAGTGAGGTGGCGTGCTGCTAATCAGGTGGGAAGAAACTGAATTCCTGATGATACTTGGCTCCTGGGCAGTTGTTTTTTTTAACTAAAAACACACACACACACACACACAAAACTGCCCAGGAGCCAAGTATTGTTACAATGTGTTAAATAAGACATTAATGCTGGTACCAAGATATTAAGAGAGCATATCTGTGTTCTTTTTCCTTCCATTTTCCCTAACATTTCATTTATCTTAATGCTTTATGCAAATCCAGTGATATTTGTAATCTACTTAGCATGAAAGCTACAGAGTGCTAGAACAGTTACAGAATGAACACTTATTCTCACCATTGCATCACCATCATTTATATAGTATATATATATAATGTTTTTTGCAAATTATAACTATACGAACAGTTGCCTTATTTTGTCATTTGGCAACCTGTGAAGTCGTACTCCATCAGAATGTTTCTATGGGCCTATTACAAGTCAGTGCCATATACCTTGTGGATTTGTTTTTCATGCATTCATTTGAAACACACTCATTCCCAATTCTAAATTATCTTAGGATCATCTAGACTCCTCTTGAGCCCCTTGAGTGGAGGGGTACGGTTTGGGTCCCAACAGGAATACCCTTCAAGCCTGCAATGACTCTCACTCTGGGATGCTAGAACCTTCCAGGGCTTGTAGACAGGTTGGGTACATTGTGTTTGTCCATAAGCACTTGATGAATATCAATTTAACCTCCCACCCAGGTCGGGGCAGTATGTTAATCTATATGTTTTGGGCAAGTGATTTTATGTCTCTGAGTTATAGCTCCCTCCTTTGTAAAACAGAGGAGTTATTTTGGATAGCTTCCGAGACCACTTTCAACTCCAAAAACCCCTGAGTCTAGGATTCCTAACGAACTCAGTCATTCACAGATAACATCAAGGAGAGAGAAGCAGTTTTCCTTTGGTGTGTTTACTGTTTTATTCCCACTCACTTTCTGCCTCCCTCCTTTGCTAAATTTAAAGGTGGCGTCCGTATAGATGTGTATGTGGGAGGCAGTGCATGGAGAAAATCTAAAATCTCTACATGTAGACTTATTGTCACTTTTTCCTTCTGTTTAGGAGAAACATGTGATAAAGTATGGTAGTTTCATTCACTTAAGAATCCGGGAGATATAGCGGACAGAGGGTAGATGATGTAACCAGAAAGATGTGAGATAAAATTCTACCTCTGAATGCCCTTGGGCAGGTCCCCTAATCTCACTCAGCATGACTTCTTCAAGTATAAAGCGGGACTAAATGACAGCTTCTTTCAAAGGCGTTGTGAGGATTAGAGAGAATGTATATGAAGGACAGGAATGTAGTAGATGCTTAGTAAATAATGAATATTATTTAGTTCACTCATGCCTCTCATTTCCTTGTGTCTCTTTAAAGAGATAAAATTACATTTTTCATAAAAGTAGTATTAATCAGTCAGACTGACAGCAGTAAGTAAGGATGAAGTGTATTGTAAATCTCAAAGTAGGAAAGCAGAAAGTGTGGAGTCAAATGCCAACACGGAAGGGGCTGGTGCCCAGAGTGAGGGCAGAGGGAGGGAAACCAGGAAGTCAGAGCAGAGGTTAGTCCAGGGTAGCAAAGGTGGTGGGGGGTGAGAAATAAAACCGGAGGGCAGTTAAAATTTAAAAGGGTGAACAGCTGGGTGCTGTAATCTCTCTCAGCGCCCCCAGAGGCTGAGGCAGTGAGATCACTTGAGCCCAGGAGTTCCAGATCAGCCTGAGTAACACAGGGAAAGCCCCCATCGCTTTAAAAAAAAAAAAAAAAAGCCAGCCACCTGTAGTCCCAGTTCTTCAGGAGCATGAGCCAGGAGTTCAAGACCAGCCTGCCTGTCTCTAAAAAAAGTAAAAATAAATGAAAGAAGTGACCAGTTATAAGGCAGAGAGAGTAAGGGGAACAAAAATTGCAAAGAGAAAAGCAAGGGGCAAGAAATAAAGATAAAGGAGAGAAGAAGCGGGAAATCAGAGGGAGACAGCACTGGGACGAGAAGCTGAGCAGAGGACACTGAGGACAGAGTGAATGATTTCCATATCCCTTGGTTTTCTCAATGACTAGGTGTAAGGAGTGGGAAGCAATACAGTCTAGTGTCTGTTACCAAATGGAGATACTTGCTCCTGTCCCCGGTCCTCACGATAGAGCAGGTGCAAAGTTTATTCCAAGTTACCATGTGGCTCATATTGATAGTCAATATCTACAGTGTGTGAACGAACATGCACAAAATGCATTAAGACAATTCTGGATAACTTGATTTAACTTTATTTTCAGGAAAATTGTGTTTATAATCGAGGTATTTGAACAGGGTACCTAGTTTCCTTACTTCATTTCAGTATATGTCTAGATCTTGCAGTAGGTGAATTGAAGTTCAATAATATGCTGTTTAATGGTGTCCTGAGCAAGGGTCATTCATTATGTTAGTTTGGGCCTGGAACATTTTTCTTTGAGTTCACACACACAGTAAGAAGAGTTCATTAGAGAATTCTTAAATCTGTCTTGTGCATGCTTTGAGCTCTGGCCCGTGCTCTCAGCCAAACGGAGCTGGCCCAGTGACTTGAATGGGAATGTTCTGCCAGTGAGCGCCCACCCTTCTTCCCTGCCATCCTGAGTTGGGGATGTTCTGCAGTGGGCATCATTTACTGTGCTGTGGACTCTCCTTCTCATGTTCATTTTGTTTTCTGGTGAAAACATTTAAAAACCAATGGTTTTTAAATAGCCATAAAAATATTGTTATTTTAAAGGACATCAAACTAAGGTATACATTTTTATTTCTAGAATGCTGAAGTTAAAAAGGACCTTAAAAAAGTTACCTAATTCGATCGAGACCATCCTGGCTAACACGGTGCACGGTGAAACCCCGTCTCTACTAAAAAATATACAAAAAACTAGCCGGGCGAGGTGGCGGGCGCCTGTAGTCCCAGCTACTCGGGAGGCTGAGGTAGGAGAATGGCGTGAACCCAGGAGGCGGAGCTTGCAGTGAGCTGAGATCCGGCCACTGCACTCCAGCCTGGGCGACAGAGCGAGACTCCGTCTCAAAAAAAAAAAAAAAAAAAAGTTACCTAATTCAATATTTTCAAATGAGGAAACTGGGACCCAGAAGTGACTTCTTTTTTACTTTTATTTTTTGAGACGGAGTTTCTCTCTCGTTGCCCAGCCTGGAGTGCAAAGGCGCGATCTTGGCTCACCGCAACCTCCGCCTCCTGGGTTCAAGTGATTCTCCTGCCTCCCGAATAGCTGGGATAACAGGCATGTGCCACCATGCCTGGGTAATTTTGTATTTTTAGTAGAGACAGGGTTTTTCCATGTTGGTCAGGCTGGTCTCAAACTCCCCACCTCAGGTGATCCGCCTGCCGTGGCCTCCCAAACTGCTGGGATTACAGGTGTGAGCCACTGTGCCTGGACTCAAAAATGACTTCTTAATGCGCATTAGGTCATAAAGCATATGTTGAAGTAGTATATCAATTGGAATAACATTTTGCATGTTATTAATATTTTTCAAAAATGTATACATCTGAAAAATTATCTGAGTTTGGTGCTGAAGAAAAATCTGAATTAGAAGCAAGATTTGAATAATATTTAAAAGTTGAGCCAGGCACAGTGGCTCACACCTGCAATCCCAGCACTTTGGGAGGCTGAGGCAGGTGGATCACCTGAGGTCAGGAGTTTGAGACCAGCTTGGCCAAAAGGTGAAACCTTGTCTCTACTAAAAATACAAAAACTAGCTGGGTGTGGTGGCGCACGCCTGTAATCCCAGCTATTTGGGAGACTGAGGCAGGAGAATTACTTGAACCTGGGAGTTGGAGGTTGCAGTGAGCTGAGATCACACCACTGCACTCCAGCTTGGGCAGCAGAGTGAGACTCTATCTACAAAAAAATGTTGAAAACTACCCTATTTCATCTAGGTTCTCCTCAAAGATATATTTATGTCCCCCAATAAAATATTTACAAGTGTATTACTAGGAGGCTTTGTGATTCAGGTTCATGCAGTCGTCTCTATACATGACTTCTGAATAGTAACATAAAAAGAAAGGAAATCACAATGGAATTGTATGCTGATAACACGGCAGACTGATAATAGACACACCTCTCTTTGTGGTTCAGAGCAATAGCTGTTTCTATGTTTGATTTAGGGTTTGTGAAGAATAAGAAAAAGATCTAAAGAACAAAGTTGATGTCATGTTTTTCCTGTATTATCATAACTGCCACACCTCTAGAATTTCTGGCATAAATCTTTCTGACAACCACCATGCCCTATGTCAGCTGCCTCCCACCATACAATTCATCCATATATGTAATCCTGTAGAGTTAAGCAATGTTTTATTTCCAATCAAAACACCATATGAAAGATTATATTGTAATTTTTTGACACGCTAAATAAAGCAGCCAATGAAATTTGGTTAAGCAACCTGAATGATACTCTGTTTATTCTTGAGTTTCTAGAGTTCATATACTGTAGAGGAGAAAAGCAAATAATAAAATTTTATTATTTCATATTAATTTCCAGATGTGATTGAGAGGATTCAACAAATTAAAGAATAGATATTATAGAACTGGGTATACTATAGGCATTTGCTAAATGTTGTTGAATTTAATTTTATTAGTCAAAAAAGGATATATGCTTAATATTGGTAGAATGTTAAGCATGAACTCTCGAAAACAAACTGTAAATGTCTAATTTTTATTTGCTCTTTTGAATATAATCTTCTAACATGAAGAAGGAATGTCATATCCTTTCAAATTAAAATCTTATGAATATAAGGCTTTGTCAGTTCATACTTTAAACAATTAAATTAATCTTCAAATAATTGCTTTTTTCGTCTTTTACAATGGATTGCATATATGCATATAAATGTTTATCACTAAATAATTTTTCTACAGATAGTTTGGAATCACACAATATTAATATGAAATGAATAGAAAAACATGAGCTAATAGAAAATATGAACAGAAAAACATGCTGCATTTTCCTAAATATGAATTTTAGGAATGAAATTTATGAATTTTCCTAATTCATAAACAAACTAATAGAAAAACATACTGCATTTTCCTAAATTCTTAAATTTTATGAATTTGGGAAATTTTATGAATTTTAGAAAATGCAGTATTTTTTCTTTTAGTCTGTTTTGCTACCTGGAATAGGTGTATGGTAACTTCACTCACAGATTAGACTCACCAGTTTCTTATACTCTTTTTCCTAACAGCCAATTACTTTTGACTTTCAAGACTCTTGTATTTCATTGGCTTAGGGAAAGTCAAGCTAAGCTCTAAGTGTTATGTACCTCCACACTTCCACCTATTGTAAATGGCACCATTCTTTGTTACTTAGCACCTGAAAAGCTCTGGTTGACTCTCACTCTCAGGGCAGAAGACTTCTCAAAAGGGTGGATTTTATTTATTTATTTTATTTTTTGAGACAGAGTCTCGCTCTGTCACCCATGCTGAAGTTCAAGGGCGCGTTTCAACTCACTGTTACCTCTGCCTCCCAGGTTCAAGCAATTCTAATGCCTCAACCTCCTGAGTAGCTGGGGTTACAGGCATGCAATACCACCCTTGGCTAATTTTTATATTTTTAGTAGAGACAGGGTTTCAACACATTGGCCAGGCTGGTCTCAAACTCCTGACCTCAGGTGATCCATGTGCCTTGGCCTCCCGAAGTGTTGAGATTACAGGCATAAGCCGTCATGCCCAGCCTAAAGGGCAGATTTTAAATTTCCATATATACTGGTGTTTGCTTTACCTCTCACTGGACAAATGTGAATGTGGGCTTGTACTATGATTTTTTTTTTTTTTTTTTTGCTATGGTCATAACTTGTATTTGTTGTTTATAATATAATAATACATGTATTTATTATTATTATTTATTTTAGACAGAGTCTAGCGCTGTTGCCCAGGCTAGAGTGCAGTGGCACCATCTCAGCTCACTGCAACCTCTGCCTCCTGGGTTCAAGAGATTCTCCTGCCTCAGCCCCCCTAGTAGCTGTGATTACAGGCGTGTGCTACTATGCCCAGCTAATTTTTGTAGTTTTAGTACAGATGGGGTTTCACCATGTTGGCCAGGCTGGTCTTGAACTCATGACTTCAAGTGATTCACCCGCCTTGGCCTCTATGTTCATAACTATGATTATGACCTTTAACTCTCATTTTTAAATTATTTAGTGAATGTAGCATACATATTTCCAGTGCAGTATTTTATTTCTGGCCAAACTGGGCCAAAGATGAACCACACTTGTGGATATATTTCAAAATCACATTGAATTTCAAAGTATGCACATTCATACTCTACATCACATAATTCCATGTAGATGAAATAATGGTGTTTAAATGCTGTCACATTCTCCACCTGCCCTAACTCCTGTGGTTGCTGATATGGTTTGGATCTGTCTGCACCAAATCTCATGTAGAATTGTAATTCCCAGTATTGGAGGTAGGGCCTGATGGGAGGTGATTGGATCATGGAGGCAGATTTCTCATGAATGGTTTAGCACCATCCCCTTGGTGCTATTCTTGTGATAGTGAATGAGTTCTCATCAGATCTGGTCACTTAAAAGTGTGGAGCACCTCCCACCTCACTCTCTTGCTCTTGCTCTGGCCATGTGCCCATGTGACATGCAAGCTTCCACTTCATCTTCCACAATTACTGTGAGTTTCCTGAGGCCTGCCCAGAAGCCAAGTAGATGCCAGCATCATGTTCCTGTACAGCCTGCAAAACCTAGCAATTAAACCTCTTATCTTTATACATTACCCAGACTCAGATATTTATAGCTATGTGAAAATGGACTAACACAGTTGTGAAGTAACAAACATAGAATACATTTTTACATATGAAAAATATAAGGTCAATTCAGCCTTGGGAGTGTTATTGTTTGTTCTTAATCATTAAACTTGGGTGCAATGTATGGAAATAGCACTGAACTGGCATTTAAAGGACCTGCCATCTGTTCTAGCTGTCACTACCTTGCTGTTCATATTTACATGTGATTGGGCCCATTTTTCCCGTCTAAAAAGTGAGTGTGGTTAAAAAGTGAGTGTCGAAAGAAGTCTCAAAAGCTCTGCCTAGCTCTAGTGATAGAGGAAGGAAATAAAAAATGCAATGGGAGAATATTGTTTCCTCCTCCCCTTCAGACAGTGCAAACAAAGGAAAAACAAGGAATGGGAGAGACAAGGAAATAAACTAGAAAGAGAGGAAGGCTCAGACGCAGAGTGTGATGGGGTCATTGTACACATATGCAACTAGCAAGAGACAGAACCACGGAGAAATCTCTTTCTCAGCACTCCAGAGATTTGCCCTTTAGTTCTCAAAGTTGGCTTAAGTTTTGCCCATACTTGCCCCAGCTGCCCCAGTTTCTCCTAATTATGCTCACTTGCGTATAGTTGCCTCTTAATTAGAAGCAAAGAACAGGAACCTACAGCCTGGTCATTCTGAATTCCTCCCTGCCTCCAACAAGTGTTACAAAGGAAAGGCAGACGAGTTCTATTTATTTTCTGCACAAGGTCTGCTTTCCTTTACAACTATTCTCAGGCATTGGTGCCTATGTTTACTTTCATGGTTGGAATTAAGCATTTGTAGAAGGTTCCTCGGCAGGTTAATGACGGAGCCAGATTTAGCACGCACAGCTGCTGAATTCTCAGTGTGGGCCCTGGGCCACTGGGCCACTGGGCCACGTGGTCATTCCACCCGGTGTTCCAGTCAGATACTTGTTAACTGCAAGCCACTTCCTACGCCAGTAGTTGTGAACAAGCTTTATTAAACATGACACATCCACAAGAGCCGAACACCCAAACCTCAAAACTTGAAAAACACTACTTATCTCTTCCAGTTCTAAGCAAAAAGTATCACATAGTAGTAAACTGGTATCGTCAGTGTCAGTGGAAAAAAACAATGTCTTCCCCCAACCCCCAATAAAACTACCCTCCCTATGTCAATTACTCAAGCTATTAAGTTAGACTAACAAGCTTGATCATATTTTACAGGTGACAAACGTAGCCAACGTTAAGAATTAACATTACTTCTCATTTCCCAGTCAGAGCCACTAGCTAGCATGCAATTTTTGTTTAGTTTTTTGTCTGATATTTTCAAAGAATGCATATATGCCAAGTATTTGCTATTTAACGCATATTAACCACTAAAAAGTGGTCTTTTGTAACTAATGTAAGCAGTTCTTAAAAGTAAACTTTTTTTTTTTTTTTGAGACAGAGTCTGTCTCTGCTCTGCTGTCCAGGCTGGTGTACAGTGGTGCTATATTGGCTCACTGCAACTTCCACATCCCAGCTTGAGCGATTCTCCTGCCTCAGTCCCCATCAAGTAGCTGAGATTACAGGTGCATGCCAGCCCACCAGGCTAATTTTTATATTTTTGACAGAGAAGGGGCTTCACCATGTTGCTCAGGCTGGTCTTGAACTCCTGACTTCAGGTGATCCTCCCACCTCGGCCTCCCAAAGTGCTGGTATTACAGGCGTGAGCCACCTTGCCCAGCCAAAAGTAAACATGTGTTAAAGGGTCAAGATGATCTTTTGAAAGCTGAATAAAATACTGTACTCTATGGGATGCTGCAAATTTCTATGGAAATGAGAATTATAACTATGGGAGCTGAAAATAATGAGTGCCTTCTTTATTCAACAGTTTTTCTAAAAAAAACGAATATGTAAGTGTTCTCAGGACAATATACTGGAAAGGTAGAAAATACAGTTTCAATAAGAAATAAAGCCATCTTGTAGTTAGCTTTTTATTACTAACTTACCTTTATATATTATTCAAGCCCTTAAATAATGCAATAACTTTCTTCTAGCTGCACTTTTCTAATTGACTCCTTTAAAATTTTTATTATAAAATCAGATTCATCTTCTAAGCAAATTAATTCAGAACGTGAATTTTACTCCAATGAATACAGCAAACCTTTTAGTCATGTACTAACTAAAAAGTGATCATTTGAGAGAAGGCATATTGAAACGATATTGTATTTCCACATGTCTCAGTATAAATATTAAAGGTGAAAACAGGTTCAAAATTCAGTTGTAATGCCAGCATCCTCACGTTTTCTTCTGTGTTATTTTAAGAGTCCAGTGACTTAAGTTCCTTTCTACCCTCTACTTTGACATTGCTGTCCTCAAACATTTGATCTGGTTTCTATTCTTGGAGAGCTATAAAATGTTTTAGAGATGTAACAAAGTTCAGCCGGGCACGGTGGCTCATGCCTGTAATCCCAGCACTTTGAGGTGGGTGGATTACCTGAGGTCAGGACTTCAAGACCAGCCTGGCGAACATGGTGAAACCCCATCTCTACAAAAATACAAAAATTAGCCGGGCATGATGGCGGGTGCCTGTAATCCCAGCTACTCAGGAGGTTGAGGCCGGAGAATCACTTGAACCCAGGAAGTGGAAGTTGCAGTGAGCCGAGATTGTGCCATTGCACTGCAGCCTGAGCAACAGAGGGAGACTCCATCTCAAAAAAAAAAAAAAAAAAAAAGAAATGTTACGAAGTTCAGCATTGTCAAACAACTTGGGTACTTAAAAATCGCCTTCTCTGTGGAGTCTACAGGAATGGAATCTAAGGTGTTAGGATTGTTGCCATAAGGTGGTACAGCAGAACAATGGTGTTGACTATAGAAGCAGGCAGAGGAAGAGGAGGAGTCGTGGCCTCAGAAATCCAGAAAACAAAATGTGATCCAGACTCTACCCTATAGAAGAAGAGATCAGATCTTATAGTCAGGAAAGGAGGAAGCTGGCCAAGATGCAGTGTGAGGATTTCAGAGCGAACACACACATTGACCTTGCAGTCGCATGGGGTGCACGATGAGGGTAGGTTTGGCCACTGACAAGTGGAAACCAATATGATGAATCAATTGATATCACTCTATCATCATATATGGAGAGGAGGTATGAATGCTCGTTGGTAATTCATAGAAACAGTTTGTTGGCTGCGTGTGGTGGCTCACGCCTGTAATCCCAGCACTTTGGGAGGCTAAGGTGGGTGGATCATGAGGTCAGGAGTTCGAGACCAGCGTGGCCAATATAGTGAAACTAAAAATACAAAAAAAACTAGCTGGGCGTGGTGGTGGGCACCTGTAGTGCCAGCTACTCTGGAGGCTGAGGCAGGAGAATCGCCTGAACCCAGAAGGCGGAGGTTGCAGTGAGACAAGATTCTGCTACTGCACTCCAGCCTGGGCAATAGAGAGAGACTCGCCTCAAAAAAAAAAAGTCAATGGGTCACAGATTTGTAATCAAATGAAAGCTGGAAATAATGCTTGGCTCTTGTTGTCATGTTGGTTCTCTATCAAAAATTTCTGCAGATCTACTTGGCAATGTCGTTTTAGACTGGTACATAAAAAGGGACTATGAATTTAGCTCTGCATTTGCCCTCATTTAGTGCTGTTTGTATGTTGCCACTGGAGAATGTAGTTTTGGGTTCTAGTTGATAGCCACCAGTGCTAATCAATTGGCAGATAAAGTTTCAGGGATTCTCTACTTATAATTGGTTTCACTTTTAGGGTCTGGAAGCCAATCCGAATTACAGGTGAGTGAGTGTTACTCACGAGTAGTTCATGGCTACCGCACCCCAGCAAATTACCAGGCAGGTAGGTGTGATGAAAACCCTGGAATTTGGAATCCAAGCCAGTTACAGAAGCAAGAATAAGCACAGGACTTCAGATTTGGAAATGCCGTTCTGTGGAGTGAAGTTGTGCCCTAATCTATATATTTCAAGTGCAGAATTTGGTTAAATGAATTTCTGTTCAGTAACGGAGACTTGTGGTACATTACTACCATTCAAAAATGGTTTCCTCTTTGCACTTCCTTCTATTTGCACAGTTCATATTTATGACACCCAATTCTACTTCAGCACCTCTTTGGCATATGGTCCCCATCAGAAAACGTACACAAATTATGGTGGGACTCAAGCTAAAGGAATAGCTGAGACCGGAATCCACTTGATTCCCTCTTTTCGCAATTCATACTGCCTCCTGTACGCAAGAAGAGCTGTGCATACTGGGCATTCATTGAATTATGAATGTTTCCAGCTCTGGCAACAAAACAAAAAACCAATAACCCCCCTGCCGAAACTGATTAGCTATTAACCAACCCCACACAAAGACTGAATTATATTAACTTCATTAGGCATTCTTTAATCTGTGGTAGAATGGAAATACATCCTAAAATTAGAAGGTTGTAAACAGAGTGGTTTTTTTTTCCCCACCCACTTAATGTTTAATTTTAAAATATTCTATCTTAATTTGATTTGGCTACCCAGAATAGAAAAATGTTAGCTTCAACTTACTTCTTAACTTCAGCAAGGCTTAGCTCTTCTCTGAAACTCCTCTGAAGAAGCAAAAGGCTCTTAATTAGCACACACACAACAGAACAGAATTCACATGCACATGCTGCAGGATTAGTGTTTCTGCATTAAATTACCACAGCTGTGAAATTTAAATACCACTAGCAGCAAAGCCATGTTGTAAAATACTGCACTATATTTCATAAGAAATTTGCGCCCTCTTTCGGATAACGATTGTTAAGACATTTCAATGTGAACTTTTTAAAAAAAGGCATGTAGTTGTTTAAAAATAAACAGTTTTATTGTAAGGACCGTGGGAAAGGACGAGAAAGGACAGATGTGAGGACATTGCAAAGCCAACATTAACAGACCTAGAAGGTGAAGATTTTGCAACTGTGACGCAAAGATGGCACTATGAAGGGCCTCAAATTAGGAATCTATCATTTTCTTTTAATCAAGATATGTTGGGAAACTGTGCCAATCATTACAAAGTAATGATTTTTAGGACCAATTTTCTCTAGAAAACAGTGGTCCAAGCTCATTTTCCTCTTGAGGCTGTAAGTTTTGTATGGGTAAGGATAAATTGTCCCATGGGTGATTTTTCTTTTTTCTTTTTTTGAGACAGAGTCTTGCTCTGTCGCCTGGGCTGGAGTGCAGTGGCGTGATCTCAGCTTACTGCAACCTCCACCTCCTGGGTTCAAGCGATTCTCCTGCCTCAGCCTCCCGAGTAGCTGGGATTACAGGTGTGTGTCACCGTGCCCAGCTAATTTTTGTATTTTTAGTAGAGACAGAGTTTCACCATGTGGCTAGGTTGGTCTTGAACTCCTGACCTCAGGTGATCTTTCTGCTTGGATGAAGCAGATATTAAGGACTGTTTTGTTTTTTTTCCAAATTAGGAAAATGCACAAATGTATTTAAAGATATCATGGGGGACATTTTAAACATATTCTTCATTTTTTCTTTTTTAACTGACCATCTCAATAGACTTGTCTATTACGGTATCACAGTCTCTCTGTCCACCATCCATCTACTTCTCCATCCACTGCCATCTTTGCTATCTTTCCCTTTCCACTGAAACATCATAGGCAAAAGAGACAAGTGGTTTTGTGCTACCTGATTTAGTGAACAGACCCCATGCTTTATCTTGTTTTCTCTGTACCTTTTACACAGTTGCTCAGTTCCTTCTTTGTGCAATATTTTCTTCTTTTGACTTCCATAGCCCCATTCTTGCCTAGATTTCTCTGCCTCTTCCACAATTCGTCTCCATGTTTCCTCATGGGCTGGTATCCCCAGCATTCTATACGTGGCACTAATCCCTTTTCACATCACGCTCTTTCCCTGAACCAACTGGTGGCTCCATAATGGGATTCTCTGACGCAGAATCAGTTCTTCTGATTTCCAGGACCTGCCTATGGGACATCTTCTCCTTTCTCCGGGTGGCTTACAGGTATAGAGACCTCAATTAGGTCTACAACTAAACCTCTCACCCCCACCTCCCCCACAGCTCCCTTCTGTATTTTCTCCACTGAACCATGAACCATATTTGTTTGTCTACCCACTCAGTCTGCCAAGCAAGTTATGAGTCTTCCTGAGTCATCTTGGATGGCTCTCTTCCCTCTGTACTCTTCATCACTCAATCTTGTTGACATTCTTTCTGAACTGCCATGAGTCATTCTCACCTCTCTAGGCCCACACTACTCTTGCCAGTTCAGACCCTCATCACCTCTTCTGTCCACTAGCCTGACTAGTCTTCCTGCCCCAGGGCTCACTCCTTCTAATATGACTCCCCAGCTGATTTTCCTAAAAGATAAGCCTGATTGTTTCTCTACCACTTTAAAACCCTTCACGGGCTCCTCACTACCTGCAGCATTAAATCCGCATATTTTATCATGACACGAAAGGTATCCCAGGATCTTCAGCCCATCTCCTGCCATGCCCCACCTTGGAATACTCTGCTGGATCACAGCAAGCACGCATGGCAGTGTTCTTCCACCCAGGATGTCTTTTTTGCTTAATTAGCCTGGAGAATTCCTTTTAATTACTCTTTAAACAAAACTCTTTCCTCCCCCAGTAGACCAGGCCTGAGAGTCACTCTCTCATTCTTGGTGGCATGCTTCCATTGCTGCATTTACTGCGCAGAATCGGAATTTCTATCCACGTCCCTGCTGAGCTGTGAGCGCTTTGAGAATAAACACAGATTCTTATTCATCCTCACTGCTGTTGTTACATTATAACCATGATTGGCTACCGTTTATTGAATGCCAGGAGAAAAACCCTGAAGTTTGGAGATATTAGGCAAATTGCTCAAAGATGTATTGCCATTTAGAGGCAGAGTTATAATTTAATCCCCCCCTTTTTTTTTTAAATGATCCAAAACCCAAGTTCCTATCAAAATAATGCACTACAACTTAGAGGTTTCCTGGTAATACTCCTACTAATAGTAGTTATTATAACTATCACTGTGAATCATACATTATACTAAATGCTTTATATAATAATCAGTTTCTGAAGATGAAGAATTGATTTGGTTTTTCAAATTTTTAACAGTTTGATATAAAAAGTTATTTTTAAAAATGTAAAATAATTAAAGATATCTACTGAAGATATTCATAAATTTGACAGGAGTACAGTTAAGCTTAGGTGGACCAGAGGACCCACAATATCCCTTCCCAATTATAAGATTTTATAATTCTACAAATATTTTTCCTCTTTTGATTTTAACAAACCTTTTCTTAAATTTATTTTATTAACATACTGTCCTGGCAGTAGCTTCATATGGTTATAACCATGTTTTCTTCTTTGTTTTCTTTCCTATTTAAAGGAAAAAAAAAACACCCAATGCTTTCTGTGTGTTTTCATATATAACCTTCTACATAGCAGATGCTGCTAAATTGCTGAGGATGTAATGAGAATTAAAAAGGAAACACAGTTCTTTTTCTCATGGAGCTGAAAATCTAGTAGGGGAGACACACATTACCCAAACGATCCCTCAGTGACCATGTAATTATAAACTGAATCAAACGCTGTCTAATAAAGCACTACTGTACTCTGAAACGGTATAACAAAGAAGGTGATCTCTGCTCTGGGTCAGGGAGCATGTCCCTGAGGAAACGGGTGAGGGCCGAGGCTTAGTGAACGAGGCAGAATACTCAAGCCTGGTGCCAGGGAGGAGAGTCTGGCAGACAGAGCCAGAAGTCTGGGTAGAAGGACCTGTGGTGGGAGCAAGAGTGAAGATCAGAGTGGAGGGGAGAAGCAGGGTTGGGGCCTTGAAGGTGCTGCTGAGCATGTGGGTCCTCATCCTTACCCTGCATTGCCCGCAGGCCTGACCTTTGCTTCATTCTTCATGGCTGCCCAGTGAGACTGTGGCCCCTGCAGGTGAGATCTAACTAAGTCTTGGATGTCTCTGTATCCCACAGAGTAGGCAGATAGTAAAAGCTCAATGAATACTTCCTAATTTATTTGACCTACAGGTTTTCCCCTCCACCTTCTTATACCCATAGATTTACTAGAAGAGACTCAAGATACCAGCGTGATTTATTTTTTTAATGGATTGAACAAATTAGTAATTTATTATCAAATAGTCCCATTGGAAAATAATTCTGTCAAATGTATTATGGGAGTGTTATATCTAAAGATTATTGAAAACTGGTTCTTTCTTCTAAAAATCTACTTTCGTTTTCCCCAACATTTTCTCGTAAAACTTTATAAATATATAGCAATGTTGAATTTTACAGTAAACACCCCGTATATCATACCCAACCCCTACATTCTACCATAAACATTTTATTTGCTTTGCTCTCTCGCTCTCTCTGTCTCTCTTCTTCCCCCCTCCCTCCCTCTATCCCTCGTTTTTTGCTTTTTTTTTTTTTTTTTTTGGAATATTTTAAAATAAATTGCAGGCCTCAGCACAATTTCTCCTAAATCCTTCAGCAAGCATATCACTAGCTAGATATTTAATTTTTCTTTTGATGTAAAAATTACATAAAATGAAATGTATAAATCTTAAGTGTATATTCACTGACTTTTGACAAATGCATACATCTGTGTAAATGAAACACTTATTATCTTTCTAGAAAGTTCTCTCATACTCCTTACCAGTCGAACCCACTCCCCTCATTGTTCTTATGTTTTCCACAGTAGACTAGTTTTATCTATTCTAGAACTTTATCTAGATAGAATCAAATAGCATGTACTCTTTCGTATAAGGCTTCTTTCATTCAGTATATTTTAAGACTCATCTATGTTGATGCATATAAAAGTAGTTCATGTCTTCCTTTTTTTTTTTTTTCTGAGTTGAGTTCCAGTATCTGAAGATATCACAGTTTGTTTATTCATTTTTCTGCAGATTAACATGTGAGCTATTCCCAGTTTTGGGTTTTGGGCAAATAAAGCTGCTATGAACATTCTTGTACAAGTTTTTTTATGAACATGTCATCATGGGTAAATATCTAGGATCAGAATTACCGGGTGGGAGGGTAAGTGTATGTTTAGTTTTATAAGAAATAACCTGACCATTTTTCAAAGTGTACTATTTTACATTCCCACTAACCATGTGTGAAACTTTCAGGTACTGTACATTCTTGCCAAGGTTTGATGTTATCAGTCTCTTATTTTAGCCATTCTTGTAGGTATTCAATGATATCTTATTGTGATTTTAATTTTCATTTCCCTGATAACTTCATGATGTTGAGCACTTTTTCGTGTGCTTATTGCCCATTCAAATACCTTCTTTTGTGAAGTGCCTGTCCAAATTCTTTGCTCCTTTTCTATTGAGTTGCTTCTTTGTTATTGTAGGAGCTCTTTCTATACCAGGCCTTTATCAGATATATTCTTAGTGAATGCGTTCTCTCAGTGTGTGGCTTGCCTATTTTCTCAAAGGCATCTTTTGATGAGCAGAAGTTTTAAATGTTGATGAAGTCTAATATATAAAAAATTTTTTCTCTTATGGTTATTGCTTTTTTGTGACTTTTTTTTTTTTTTTTTTTTTTTTGAGATGGAGTCTCGCTCTGTTCCCCAGGCTGGAGTGCAGTGGCGTGATCTCGGCTCACTGCAAGCTCCGCCTCCTGGGTTCAAGCAATTCTCCTGCCTCAGCCTCCCAAGTAGCTGGGACTACAGGTGCCCGCCACCATGCCTGGCTAATTTTTCGTATTTTTAATAGAGACGGGGTTTCACTGTGTTGGCCAGGCTGGTCTTGATCTCCTGACCTTGTGATCCGCCCGTCTTGGCCTCCCAAAGTGCTGGGATTACAGGCGTGAGCCACCGTGCCTGGCCTTTTATGACCTATCTTATGAAACCTTTGCCTACCCCCAAGTCATGATGATATTCTCCTGTATTTTCATTTAAAACCCTTTGATTTTAGCTGTTTTTTATGTGGCCTGTGATCCATCTCTAACTATTGTTTGTTTGGTATGAATCAGGGGTTAGATTCATTTTTCCATATGGCTCTCTGGCTACTTTAGCACCATTTGTTTAAATTCCTGTTGGAATGTTTTGGTGCCTTTGTGGAAAATCAAATGCATGTGTAAGCGCAGATCTATTCCTCTATCTTTTTACAAATGTAAATATTAGCTGGGCACGGTGGCTCATGCCTGTAATCCCAGCACTTTGGGAGGCTGAGATGGGTGGATCACGAGGTCAGGAGTTCGAGAGCAGCCTGGCCAACACAGTGAAATCCCGTCTCTAGTAAAAATACAAAAATACAAAAAAAAAAAAAAAAAAAAAATTAGCCAGGCATGGTGGTCGGTGCCTGTAGTCTCAGTTACTTGAGAGGCTGAGGCAGGAGAATTGCTTGAACCCAGGAGATGGACGTTGCAGTGAGCCAAGATCGCGCCACTGCACTCCAGCCTGGGTGACAGAGTGAGACTCCGTCTCAAAAAAAAAAAAAAAGAAAAAAGGAAATACTGAGCAATCAACATCCAAAAGTTTCCTTCTTTTAACTTAAATTTTACATCCTGTCATCCTGTGATCTGGAGAAGAATTTAATAATGAGGATATAATGACTTTTGACTGCCTACTAGAAAAATTGATGCCCTATGACTTCTTTAAAATATGAATCAATTTCCTTCTTTCAGCGATATAACTTTCATCTCGCTAATCAAATGCATTGGAATCCTTACTTGAAAATTAAGTTGGCCTTAAAAATGCAAAATAAAAAATTATGTTACTGCCATTATATCCTAATTTAAAGTCTACCATATTTTGTTATTTAAGAAAGATGATCAGCTGGGTGTGGTGGCTCACACCTGTAATCTTAGCACTTTGGGAGGCTGAGGTGGGCAGATCATGAAGTCAGGAGATTGAGACCATCCTGGCTAACATGGTGAAACCCCATCTTTACTAAAAATACAAAAAATAAGCCGGATGTGGTAGCACATGCCTGTAGTCCCAGCTACTCGGGAGACTGAGGCAGGAGAATCGCTTGAACCCAGGAGGCTGAGCCGAGATTGCACCACTGCACTCCAGCTTGGGTGACAGAGTGAGACTCCGTTTCAAAAAAAAAAAGATCAGTTTCTTCTCATTGGAGTCTAATACGATTGAAGGGCTAGAGATGTTTCTAGGAAGGAACTCAGTATATAAACTTAGGCAAGTTAATTTCATCTTTTATTTTTTAATTGTAAAGAAAGAAAATAATTCTTAGACTGTTCCTATTATAATAAGGTATTGTAATGATCAGTGAATTTCAGGGCCATACTTTGGGAAAACATATGGATAAAATAAAAAATATAAGCACAGGGTAGTTGATAAACACAAGATGTTTTCCTTGAATGTCTATGTAGCAGGCATTTTTCTTTGTGTAAAAGCTTGTAACCATAGCATTAGCATTCTCCTTTATGAAATTTGGGATTTGAGCTCTTTGCCCTAATGAAGATAGACACACAGGGTCCTTTCGATGAGTATACTCAGGCAGGGAAGGGCAAAGACTGGTTCTAAGTCCTTCTTGGCAGCCTTCCCTGGGCTTGCCAACCCAGATGGATTTGCCTGCTCTTGAGTCCAGTAATTCAATAGCCTGTTTCCTTCCGGCAGGGATTGCCCAACCACTTACAACCTGCCATGAGTCTTTGTCTCATGCCACTCATAAATGTTGTGGTTTAAACACAAAGAATTTTAACATCTCTACATCCCAAAGTAAACAGCAGTTCTGGAAATGTCGCAGGGCTTTCAGTGCACGGGAAATGGATTCTGTGAGATGGATTTAAATATCTCATGGTGCACTGTGGAAACTTTTTGAAGCTGCTCCCTCTCCCCATTTCCCCGCTGTCAAAGTGGTTAGGTGAATCAAGAGGAAACAAATACAGGTGCATGAAAATGGGAACCTAATCACACACTTTCTGGTTGGTGTTTATGGGCACTAAAAAACTTTATATGCATGTGGCTTGAGGTTTTAATATGTGACATTTATTCACCTTTAATATCTTTTTTGATTTAAATATAATCAACTCAATGTTTTAAGTAGTAAAAGTGACCTTCTATAATAATTAGATCACATTTGACTCTAGGATAATTTACAATGTTTTCCTCACCAGAATTGTTAAAAAGCAGTACCAACTGTTCACATCTAATAAGCTAGTTTCAAGGGAGAGCTATCTCCTGGTAACCCAAGAAATAACAATGTTAAACCCTAAATTACTTGGGGAAAAAAGCAAATTGTAATATCAACTGTAACCTACTTATTTGTATTAAAATCCTGGATATGACCAGAGATTTTTGCACACTTCATGCAGAGGAGTAGGGAAAGAAAAGAGATTATCAGTGTCCTACAAAAGACTTTTAGGGAGTGGAAAAGGACCACTTCTGCATGAATACTACCTCATGAAGCCAAAAATAATAAGAGTTACAGGAAAGTCAGGTGACTAAATTATTCCAGTCTAGAGGCAGGCTTACCTAGAAGCTAAGAATTCTACTGCAAAGGACTGAAGTTCCCAATGCCCTTGACAGCACCAAAAAAATAACATATTAATAAGGCTAATGGTTCTTAACAATTCCTTTCAAGCCCTGTTTTCTATGTAACGCAGTACATTCTTTTGAAAGAAACGTGTTTATTCACTTTAATTAGTTAGAAATCTTACTCCTAAGTAGAAGTATTCCAGAAGATCTGATGAAACACTGCCAAAGGAAAAGAAAGCACCACTAACTTACTGACTGAAGAAATACATTGATCAACAGAGCAAAAAGAGATCTCAATAGTATCTGTTGAATTTGCTTCTGATTATTTTGAGGATTTCTTTTACATTTAGAAATTTATGGGTAAATTTATAGGTAACAGCATACCTCCATATGATATTAAGACAAAAATCTTAGAAAAAAATACTAGACGTGGGCAGCAATATCTTACTGACCCAACCAGTTCTACATTAAAAACAACAACAACAAGAGCAGCAACAACAACAACGAAAACGTTGTTCCCAGCTTTGTTTCAGAAAGAAACAAAACACCCTCGATTGACCATCACTCAGTTATGTGTCTTGGCACCTTTTCTAACTCTCTGTAGACAGCCAATTCATACTGTGTTCAAGCTCTAAATATTAGTGACTGTGGTGTCTTAATGACCTACTTAACTTCTCTCTTTAACTTGGTGTTGCCAGCTTATTGAATAAACTTTTTTTTTTCTTGCTTACTACCCATTTAATAAAATGGCTCATTAATGCAGTCAGATCTCCTTCAGTGGCTTTGCCGTGGTGTCTGTACTTGTTTCTGCTGCCATGAGCTCCATACATGACATTCTCCCTTTCCTTAGCTTTACTCAGTATGGCTATCAGTCTTTCAGGAGAAGGAATCATCTGGTTTATTTCTGTTTGATCTTACTTGTTACTGATACCTTATTTGAATTTATCTTTTGGCAGATGGTTGGATCATCCATCCAGTTCTTTGCTTCCTCTAGCTGACGTCCTTCTTTGCTATACTATATGGGAAAAGCAAGAAATATCTGACACTAAAATGTATGATTCACTTGTGTATTAGTCCGTTTTCACACTGCTGATAAAGACATACCCGAGACTGGGTAATTTATAAAGAAAAAGAGGTTTAATGGATTCTCGGTTCCACATGGCTGGGGAGGCCTCACATTCATGGTGGAAGGCAAAAGGCACATCATCCATGGTGGTAGGCAAGACAGAATGAGAACCAAGTGAAAGGGGAAACCCCTTATAAAACCATCAAATCTCATGAGACTTATTCACTACCACAAGAACAGTATGGGGGAAACCACCCTATGATTCAATTATCTCCTACAGGGTCCCTCTCACAACACATGGGAATTATGGGAGCTACAATTCAAGAAGAGAATTGGGTGAAGACACAGCCAAACCATATCAACTTGCATATGGTGGCATTATAGAGACAGATACAGTCAGTCACACAGGGAAAGGAAAAAGAGTTGAACAAAGCATGGAAACAACGACTTGAGGTAGCCAGAAAACATGCTGTCAGATCACAGCACAGATCCTAGAATCAGGAAGTCTCCAGCTTGCCACCAATCTTAGAGGTCAATGGTTCAGCATACATCCAATTCCATGATAGCAGTCAAATAGCAAAACACTTTCCCCTACAAATGTCACACTCCTGTTAGAATGAATGGCTATAGCTGACACACTCTGCCTTTGGATGCATAGAATGATATTTCACCATAAGATGATATATACTGGCCACAGACTTTTTTTAATTTTATTTATTTTTATTTTATTTTTGTTGTTGTTGTTGTTTTCGAGACAGAGTCTCGCTCTGTTGCTTAGGCTGGAGTGCAATGGTGTGATCTCAGCTCACTGCAACCTCCGGCTCCCAGGTTCAAGTGATTCTCCTGCCTCAGTCTCCTGAGTAGCTGGGATTACAGGCACTCACCATTATGCCTGGTTAATTTTTGTACTTTTTTGTAGACATGAAGTTCACCATGTTTCCCAGGCTGGTCTTGAACTCCTGACCTCAGGTGATCCACTCGCCTCAGTCTCCCAAAGTGCTGGGATTACAGGCGTGAGCCACTGTTCCTGGCCTGTTTTTCCTTTTTCTATATCAGACTTTTAAAAAGAGAAGAAGGTGGACTTCTGGTTAAGGGTAGGAGACACACACATTTGTATTTGTTTCCTCATGAAATTTTATTAAAAAGACAGTAAATGGATTTCTTAAAAATTATTGCTTAAAACCATCAAGAATAAAAAGGAGGCAAACAAGAACATAACGTTTCTTTTATGAAAGGTGAAAATAACATTCATGGATGGTAAGCTGCCTAACAGAACTGAGAGGTCTGACCCTAAATTGGCAATAAGGAAAACCAAGAAACAACCCAAATTTTATTGCAGAACTGCCACAATTAGCAGACCCCTGGAAGCTTTAGAAGAAGGTGGCAAAAATGGGTCTAAAACAGGAGGATTTGTTGAAAGTCCATTTAGAAGAAGTTTGACACTCATATTTCCTACTCAGCTCTGCTCGATGGGAGCAAATCCTCCCTCCTCACCTGAACAGAAAGCTGGAAGTATACTCTCTGGGGTGGATGAAATTTTGGTTGTTGAACTGGGGAACACCTGTTCCAAATGAAGAAGGGAGTTTCATTATTAAAACAGTGTGATTAACTGAAAATTTTACACTAAATGCTAAAGACAGCTCTCCTTTCCTTCTCAACATTTTTATTTATTTGAGATGGAATTTCACTCTTGTTGCCCAGACTGGAGGGCAATGACACAATATTGGTTCACTGCAATTTTCCGCCTCCCAGTTCAAGTGATTCTGCTGCCTCAGCCTCCCGAGTAGCTGGGATTCCAGGTGCCTACCATCAAGCCTGGGTAATTTTTGTATTTTTAGTAGAGATGGAGTTTCACCATGTTGTCCAGGCTGGTCCCTTCTTGCCATTTTTCTACATTTGGTTCTCAAAACACAAAACATTGGCAGCCTGGCCTAAACTCTGTATACAAGAGACTGACTGAAAGATCCATCTCTAGAAAATGGACAGGTTCATAAGGAACAATTTAAAGGTACTGACTTTGGAGTTTCCCTAGTAAAATGGCTCACTACAGACATCCACTGTGAGCCTCAGTGGACAAGTCCATCTACAATCTCAGAGCTTCTAATGAATTCTTCAATGCCCATGCTGAAGAACTGACTGGCAGACAGTTGAAGAAATCTCCAACAGGGAAGTCAAATGAATGAACAAAGTAACTTGTAACAACTAACGTGGAGAAAACGGGGAGAAAAAAAAATCTAATAATTATAATTAATATTTTCACAGAAATAAAAGAAAATATTGTGTCTATGAGATAAGAACAGCTAAAGAACATTCAGAGGAGGCACACAAACACTCTCTTGGAAATTAAAAAAATCATAGTAGAAATAAAAACACAATGGAAGGTTTGGAAGACAAAGTTAACAATATCTTCCAGAAAGAAGTGCGAAAACATTGAGACTTAGAAAATAGAAGAGAAAGACAAGGAATATAAAGGAATGATCCAGGAGATCCAACATCCTAATAGGAGGATTTATAGACCCAGAATCAGTGAGAAGAAATCCTCACCGCATGGGAAAGTGCAGGTGCACAAAGCTAGATGCAAGTTGTTCAGTCAATTTTAATAAGGTTATTCTGTAATCAATAACAGCCCGAGAATCTCAGTGGCTTCCAACAGTCAGAGTTGGGATGGGCATGGTGGCTCATCCCTGTAATCCCAGCACTCTGAGAGGATGAGGTGGGCGGATCACTTGAGGCCAGGAGTTCAAGGCCAGCTTGGCCAATATGGTGAAACCTGGTCTCTTCTAAAAATACAAAAAGTAACTGGGTGCGGCGGGGCATGCCTGTAATCCCAGCTACTCTGGAGGCTAAGGCATGAGAATGGCTTGAACCAGGAGGTGGAGGTTGCAGTGAGCTGAGATTACACCACTGTACTCCAGCCTGGGCGATAGAGAAAGACTCTGTCTCACAAAAACAAAAACAAAAAACAATGAAGATTTATTTGTTGCTCACTTACATCTCATTTGGGGTTAGTAGACAACCTACAGAATGGGAAAAAGATATTTGCAAATATGATAAGGATCCAGTGTCCAGAATATATCAGAACCCTTTCACCTCAATAATAAAAAACCAAATAACCCAATTTAGTAATGGAAAAAGGACTTGAATAGACATTTCTCCAAAGAAGATACATAAATAGCCAAAACACATATGAAAAGATGTTCAACGTCATTAGTCATTAGGAAAAGGCAAATCAAAATAATAATGAGTTACCATTTCAAACACACTAAGATGGCTTTAATTTAAAAGAGTACAAAATAGGCCAGGAGTGGTGGCTCATGCCTGTAATCCCAGCACTTTGGGAGGCCAAGGCAGGCGATCACCTGAGGTCAGGAGTTCAAGACCAGCCTGACCAACATGGAGAAATCCCATCGCTACTAAAAATACAAAATTAGCAGGGCATTGTGGCCCATGCCTGTAATCCCAGCTACTCAGGAGGCTGAGGCAGGAGAATTGCTTAAACCCGGGAGGTGGAGATTGCGTTGAACCGAGATCTCGCCATTGCACTCCAGCCTGGGCAACAAGAGTGAAACTCTGTCTCAAATAAATAAACAAATAAATAAAATAAAAAATAAAAGACTACAAAATAGCAAATGTTCAGGAGAATGTGGAGAAATTAGAACCCTCATACATTGCTGGTGAAAATGTAAAATGATGCAGCCACTGCGGAAAAGAGTCTGGCAGGTTCTCAAAAAGTTAAACCTAGAATTACTATGTGACTCGGCAATTATCTTATTGGTATATATGCAAGGTAATTGAAAATGCATGTTCACACAAAAACTTGTATATGAATGTTCTTAGCAGCATTATTCACAATAGTCCAAAGGTGGAAATAACCTCAATTTCTATAAACTGATAAATGGATAAACGAAATGTGGTATTTCCATACAACGGAATATAATTTAACCAAAAAGGGAATGAAATTACATGCTACAACATGAATGAATTTTGAAAGCATTATATTAATTGAAAGAACCCGGACACAAAGACCACATATTACACAATTCCATGATGTTGGTTGCACAACATAGGAATATACTAAAAGCCACTGACTAATACACTTTAAAGTGGTAAATTTTATGTGACGTAGATCTCAAAATAATTAAATAGAAAAACAGAGTTAATGACTGCTTTTCAAAACTTATGAAAGGCCTCATTCATAAACTCAAGAAGCTCAACAAATTCCAAACCAAATAAAGAAAAATTGACAACTATAGCCATCATTGTGACAAAACAGAATATCAAAGTCAAAGATAAAAATGTTAAAAGCCAATCAAAGCAGAGCAAGACTCCATCTCAAAAAAAAAAAAAAAAAAAAAAAGGCCAGTCAAAGTACCTAAGACCAAAAGTTGGACATAAAGTGAAAGCCAGAGGACAATGAAATTATATCTTAAACATGTTAAATGAAATTAGAATTCTATATTCGGTAGACCAGTTGTTCCCAACCAAGGTAATTTTGTTCCCCAGGAGATATTGTTAGTTGACACAACTGAGAAGGGAAGTGATACTGTCATCTCACATGTAGAGGTCAAGGAGACTGCTAAATGTCCTACAATGCACAAGACAGCCCCAACAACAGTTATCTGGCCAAAAAAATAAAGTGCGCCAAAGTCGAGAAATCATGCAATAACATATCTTTCAAAAATGTAAATAAACCGGGCATTGGTGGCTTACTCCTATAATCTCAGCTACTCAGGAGGCTGAGGCAGGAGAATCACTTAAGGCCATGAGGCTGAAAACAGTCTGGGTCACATAGTGAGACCCTATCTCTAAAAAAGAAGAATGTATATAAAATAAAAAATATTTGCAGACAAATGAACGTTGAGATAATTGGCTATCAGTAGATCCACATCAAAGGAAATAAATGGCAAATATTTACCTGATCTTTTCAGGTAAAAGAAAATAATCCCACAAGTAAAGTTGAAGATGCAGGAAGGACAATGAAAATAGCAAATGTGTGAGTAAACTTAAACGGACAATAATAACATTAAACAGTAACAATTCCTTATGTGATTTAAAATACATATAGAATTAACATTTACAAGAATTACATGTAGGTCAAGCTGAGAGTAAATGAAATCAAAGTATTCTGAGATTTATTTTGGTTCACCGTGAGAGTGATAGTACCATTTAGCATTAGAATCAATAAGTCAGTTGTACTCAAGGGGAACAACTAAGAGACTAGTAAAAGAGTATAAATTCTAAATTAACAACAAAAAAAGATAGACTAATAAGCAAATGAATACAAAAGAAGGAAAGAAAGGAGTGAAAAAGGAGTATAAAATGTATGGGACAAAAAGAGGGCAAAAACATAGTAAACTTAAATACAAATTATTGTCATAAATATATTAGATGTCAATGAACTAAATGTTCCTAAGGGCAAAGAACTAAAGTCGAAGATTTTCAGGCTGGATAAAAAATAAAAAACAAAACCCAGGAGATAAAACAAAAACATGAAGATACAGAAAAGTTGATAGATAAAAAATGAAAAAGATGTATAATGTGAATGCTACCTAAAATAAGACTGATGTCTATTAATATTAGACAAACTACTTAGGGCAAAAAACATCATCACACAGTTAAAGAGAGTCATTTATAATGATTTTTAAAAACCCAGTTCATTAGTAATATATAAAAATTCTAAATTAGTATAGACTTAACAAAATTGCCTCAAAAAAATAAGGTGAAATTGACCTAAGTACTAGAGGAGATAGAAAAATCTACAACCATAATGGGGGACTTTAGTGTACAATCTAAAAACTCAGTAAGGATATATAAGGCTTGAGAAACACTACCAGCAAACTTTACCTTCCGGATGGCTATACTTCACCCAAGAATCACAGTTTTAATTAAGCACCCATGGAACATTTACTTTGTATGCTAGGTCACAAAAACAAATCTCAATAAATTTCAATGAGTTAGAATCAGAGTATGTTTTCTGACTGCAATAAAATCAAGCTAGACATTTATGAGAAAAATGTAATAGAAAAATCTTACCTATTTGAAAATAGTTATAAAAATCAGTTGTCAAAAAAGAAATTATAAAATTTAGAATAAATTTTATGCTGCATGATAATAAAAATACAAGACATTAAAACTCGTGGAATGCAAGTGAAGCAGTATTTAGAGGAAATTTATAACCATAAAAAATGTATATTTTAAAAGAGAAGAATAAGAATTCATCACCCAAGCATGATCTCAAACAAACAGAAAAAGAATAGCAAATTAAAACCAAAGAAATAGTAAAGCAAGCCTTCATGAAACAGGAAACAGAGAACATCAAGAAAGCTAAAAGTTGTCTCTTTGAAGACATTGACTGATAAACTTCTGGTGAGACTGAGTAAAAAAAGAAAAAGGAAAGAAGCAGCACAAACAAATGGTATCATGAAAGAAAAAGGAGGTATCAGTATAGATCCTGCAGTCATTAAAGAAAGAAACAAGATTCATGAATTACTTAAGGACAATAAATTAAAAAATTTAGAAAAAAATGGACAAATTTCTTCCCCAATTTACAATATACCAACACAAACACAAGAAGAAATAGAAAAATGAAAGTCCTCTAACAATTCATAACTGAGAGAGGCAATTTAAATCTTTTCCATTAAAACAAAACAAAACAAAACCTCTAGGTCCAGATGGGTTTACTGGTAAGAACTACCAAATATTTAAAGACGAAATAACGTCAGTCTTTTTTTTTGTTGTTTTGAGGCAGAGTCTTGTTCTGTCGCCCAGGCTGGAGTACAGTGGCGATCTCGGCTCACTGCGATATCAGGCTGGGTTTAGTTGACATTGCAAAGTTTAGTTTAATATTAGAAAATCAACCCATGAATTCATCACAGTAACAGATTAAAAGAGAGAAATAATATGACTATCCCAATAGATGACAAAAAAGCATTGAATAAAATTTGACTCCCACTCATGATTTATAAAAATCTTATTAAAGAAGGAATAGGGAGGAACTCTATGAATCTGATGAAAGATAGATACACATCCCCAAAGCAAACCTTATACTTATTGATAAAACATTGAAATTTTTCGTTTGAAATCAGGAACAAAACAAGGATGCCTACTATTGTCACTTCTTTTCAAATTGTACTGTGGCCTAGCCAGTGTTGTGGGCAAGAAAAAGAAACAGATGGTATAAGAATTGGGAAGGAAGAAATGAAATTATTGAAACTCACAAATTATATATGATTGTAGGTATAGAAAATCCAAGAGAATCTACTGATAAATTATTAGTATTAATATTAGAGTTTAGCAAGTTTGCTAGATCCAAAGTCAACACATAAAAATTCATTGAATTTCAATGTAGATGCATCCAACCATTTTTTTTTTTTTTTTGAGACGGAGTCTCGCTCTGTCACCCAGGCTGGAGTACAGTGGTGCCATCTCAGCTCACTGCAATCTCCACCTCCCAGGTTTAAACGATTCTCCTGCCTCAGCCTCCTAAGTAGCTGGGACTACAGGCGCGTGCCACTACGCCCAGCTAATTTTAGTATTTTTAGTAGAGACGGGGTTCACTATGTTGGCGAGGATGGTCTTGGTCTCCTGACCTCGTAATGCGCCCGCCTCAGCCTATCAATGTGCTGGGATTACAGGTGCGAGCCACCACGCCCTGCCGCATCCAAACAATTTAAAACATGAACTTGGCCGGGCGCTGTAGCTCACGCTGGTAATCCCAGCACTTGGGGAAGCTGAGGTAGGTGAATCACCTGAGGGTCAGGAGTTTGAGACCAGTCTGACCAACATGGTGAAATCTCATCTCTACTAAAAATACAAAATTAGCAGGGCGCGGAAGCGGGTGCCTGTAATCCCAGCTACTTGGGAGGCTGAGGCAGGAGGATCACTTGAACCCTGGAGGCAGAGGTTGCAGTGTGCCAAGATTGCGCCATTGCACTCCAGCCTGGGCAACAAGGGTGAAACTCCATCTCTAAATAAATAAATAAATAAACGGGAACTTGTTTCCATCTAAAAATAGTGAATAACTAGAAATAAATTTTAAAATAAATATTTGAGATCTCTATGCAGAATATCTTAAATCATATCAAATGTATACGTACATGAAAAAGAAACCTATTTTAATATGGAAATTTTGCATAAAATCAATCTACGTAGACCGAGAGGCTTTATTAATAACCCAGAAAGATTAATCTGCTTTTAGTTCTGATTAGGTTTAGGGTTGGGGTTAATATGGTGGGGTCTATTATCATGCATGTGAATGCACTCACTAGAGCACATGCATACACATGTTCATCTGAGCGAACACAAACATGCACACGTGCGCATGGGCACATGCACACACACACGCGCGTGCACACACACACACTATATTACCTAAACATTGTAAAGAAAAACAGAAAGTTGTGATTGTATGAGCAACTCTTTCTTTGCACTTCGGATTTTCATACACTTTTCATAGATGATTTCCATGGATGATTTTCATGTCTGAATCTCATTTACTTCTTATGTTGTTAAACTTTCCTCTCCCTTTCCTCTTTATCTAGGCCCTGAGATGCTCCTAGTATGTTAGAGCACATTATTTAAATTTAGATTTAGTGATATTGACTTCCATTAACCTTTTTATTTGTTGTCTTAAAACTCATCCTTGAGCCTCCAACAAAGACTTGCCCCGTGGCAGCTTGGTGTGCTGTTAAGAGTTAGGAACTAACAGCTTGAACAAGGACTAAGTTACAAATTTGTGTCTGCCACTTACTGACTACTTGTATGGCATTGTGAAAATTTCTTCACCTCTCTGGCCTCAGTTTCCACATCTGTAAAATAGAAAGAGTACCTCCCATTTCTACCTCCAGGGCTACTATGAAGATCTAGGTTGATCAACTGCTATGTAACTTCTAGCTAATTGTAGCAAACACTCCCATATCAATTCTGTCCAATTTTCTTTTAAAATGAACAGATCTCAGATTTGTATGTTCCTGCCTAAAGCAGGAATCATGGATGCAATGGTGGCAGCAGCCCTTTTGTGACCAGACATGAAAGAAAGGCCCGGAGAGTCACAGAGACCTTGCATCCATCTGCTTCTTTAGGTCTCCAGACCAGCTCAGGGTCACCAACCTTCGTACTTCTTGTTTGGTGACAGAAAAAGCCCGGATATTTAAGTCACTGTTACCTGTGTTTTCTATATCTGCAAGTAAATTCAATTCTGAACGAATACACTAAGCTCTAATGAACTTGTATGAGGTGCCTGACACTACACTAAGGACCTGATGTGTGTTGTGCTCTTTGATACCCCAGGACAGCTCTCCTACAGGACACTGAGGTGCAGAGAGATTAAGCAATTTACTCAAGGTCACATGGCTCTACCGATGCCTGTCACGTACTCAGAGAGGCCTCAACAATTGCTTCAGTTATTTAATTATAGTCAGAAAGATGACACAAGATCACACTCTAAACCAAAATAATTTTGTGACCAACATCAGCCAATATTCTATAGCTCTGATCACATCATTGAGTTACCTAGGGTCCATGTTGCAGCCACTCTGTCTTAGAGTAGTCATCAGGAAGTTGAGTTTTCTAAAATTAGACTTTTTTTTTTTTTTTTTTTTTTTGAGACAGTCTCACTCTGTCACTCAGGCTGGAGTGCAGTGGTTCAATCTTGGCTCACTACAACCTCCATTTCCCGGGTTCAAGCCATTTTTGTGTCTCAACCTCCCGAATAGCTGGAATTACAGGCATCTGCCACCACCATGCCCCCCCAAAATTTTTTTTTGTATTTTTAGTAGAGATGGGGTTTCACCATGTTGGCCAGGCTCCTCTCAAACTCCTGACCTCAAGCAAGCCACCTTCCTCCGTCTCCCAAAGTGCTGGGATTACAGGTATGAACCACCACACCCAGCCTAAAATTAGACATTTTTATGTATAGATTTTTTTTCTTAATGATTGCAATTGGTAAATCCAGGTTTTGCAAATGTTCTCATGTAAATAATTGTGGATATGATCTATAACAGAACTTTGCGACTTAGATCATCAATTTTTCCAGGTTTCGTGAAGTGGACCCAAAACTGTTTGAGTAACATCTTGGCCCTGCCTATAAAGATTCTCTGTGAGGACATGATAATAAAAAAGAATGGCGACTAAATACTGAGTAGTAACTATGTGCTAGGCATAGTTCTAACCACTTAACACGCATTCGCTCATTCTATCCTCACAATGCTGTGGCAGGTAATGTAATTATCGCCATTTTTCAGGTGAAAAAATCAAAGCCAAGAAATGTTAAGTTGCTTGCCCCAGACTTCTTAATCACTATAAAATGGAAGAAAAAGAATTCAAACCCTGAAAGGCTAGCTTTAGGAATATGTCCTAACTTTTAAAATGAACTATTCCTTGATTATCAAACATATTCTCATATGCTCAATTTCCTTTTTTTTTTTTTTTTGAGGCAGAGTTTTGCTTTTGTTGCCCAGGCTGGAGCGGAATGGTGCGATCTCAGCTCACTGCAACCTCTGCCTCCCCGGTTCAAGTGATTCTCCTGGCTAGCCTCCTGAGCGGCTGGGATTATCCCACCACCATGCTTGGCTAATTTTTGCATTTTTAGTAGATGGGGTTTCACCATATTGGCCAGGCTGGCCTCAAACTCCTGACCTCAGGTGATCCACCCGCCTTGGCCTTCCAAAGTGCTGGGATTACAGACATGAGCCACTATGCCCCTCAGTCTCTCAATTGGTAACACAGAGTATCTACGCTTCAGAGTCTTGTCAGAAAATTCTCCCTGCATGTTATAAAGTGTGATGTCAAGATACAATCATCACTGAGAATTTTCTGAAGAATATGAAGTGTATCCATATCCTTGACTCAAGACAGCTTCATCATTTGGGACTACAGTGTCTTAGTTCCCTTTGGAATTGACTTTACCCTGCTTTGGCATTTTGCAATCACAATTGACCTGCTTTGAGGGATGGCACAAGAGAATTCTACAAAACTTGCTTTTGTGTCTACTGTAATGATCTCATTGAGAGTATTTTCTGCTCCATCACACAATGTCATTATATGAGTGAAGGACCAAAAAAACCCAACACCAACTGGTGAAAGCAAAATCAGAAGTGGTTGGCTCATGGAATTGAAAAGTCTGGGTAAGTTTCAAGGACTACTTGATCCATGCTCAAATGATAGCAGTGGGATTTAGATGTCCTCACTCCTTCTCTCTTTGTCTTCACCCCATTCTCAGGTAAGCCTTGCTCTTAAGGTCTCTAAATAGCAGCAGCAGCTCTAGGATTCAGGTTCACCAGGTTCTCCCCTGTGCAAGTTCAGAATCTCTTTTACAGAGGTCCAAGTGGTCTGAGAGGTCTCTAAATAGCAGCAGCAGCTCTAGGATTCAGGTTCACCAGGTTCTCCCCTGTGCAAGTTCAGAATCTCTTTTACAGAGGTCCAAGTGGTCTGATTAGCTCTGGTTCTCTCACGTGCGCATCTCTGAACCAACCTCTGTGGACCAGGGGAATGCAATGCCTTGAATGGTCCTGTCTGAGTCACATACTCAACCCTTGGTGTGGGAGTAGAGCTAAATCCACACTACAAACAGAGATTGTGAGTGAGGAGAGGATGACTTCAGAGCAAAAGTGTTTTGTAATCAGCGTAGAGTAGATGAACACTGGGCAGCAAAACAGCATACTCCACTATAGTCCATTTTGGAATATCTGTGGGAGAAATTGTGGCCAGATTTTATTTTATGGATACCATGACTCTGTCCCACATGGTGTGAAGGAGGCTTGAGCCATATCTGCTCGCCACCTCCCTTAACTGTGAATGACCTATGGCATGCAGTCAGGAAGCTTTATTTCATTTTCTTAATATGATTTTCTTTTTATATTTCTGTTCTCATCTATTCATGTTTCCTTTTATATTACTTATATTTTTATAAGTTGCTTTACCTTTTTGGAAACAGAAAGTAAGGAAAGCCTTAAAAATGCTGTTTTTAATATTTGATGTGTTCATATGATGTAAATGCTCAAGCTAAAGATTCTAATGGCCATTCTCTTCCTGGAAGAGATAAGCACAACTATTAATATCATTCCTATTTATAATTCAACCAGAAAAAAATAGGACATATTTTAGCCTCTGCCTAGACCAATCATTCTCTTCTTGTCTCACTGACAATTTTCTGTTTAGCTTTTTTTTTTTTTTTTTTTTTGAGATGGAGTCTTGCTCTATCGCATAGGCTGGAGTACAGTGATGTGATCTCATCTCACTGCAACCTCTGCCTCCTGGGTTCAAGCAATTCTTCTGCTTCAGCCTCCCAAGCTGGGATTATAGGCACCCATCACACACGGCTAATTTTTGTATCTTTGGTAAAGACGGGGTTTCACTATGTTGACCAGGCTGGTCTCAAACTCAGGGCTCAGATGATCCACCTGCCTTGGCCTCCCAAAGTACTAGAGTTACAGGCATGAACCACTGTGCCCAGCTTGTTTAGCTTTTAATATTCAATTCAAACATCAACTTTTCTTCCTGGATTGCACCCTTCTCCCACTACCGGATCCCTAGATTATGTGGGTGTCTACCCCAACACACTCCCATTTTTTGTCTGTAGGAAGAGCTCCCCAAGGGCAATGGCTGTGACTCATTTGTCTGTATGGCCAGCTCCTAAGCAAGGGCTCAGTAAATGGCCATGGAAGTCAGGAAGAAGGAAGAAAGGAGAGAGGGAAGTAAGTTAGGAAAGAGAAAAATTTAAGAATGAAAAAACAGAAAGAGATGGAAAGAAGGGAGGAGAGAAAGGGAGAGAAAGGAAGAGAAAGGAAGAGAGGGAGGGAGGGAGGAGGACAGGGTAGGAAAGAGAATGAGAAAGGGAGAGAGAGAAAAAAGGGAGAGAGGGAGGGAGGGAGGAAGGGAGGGAGGGAGAGAGAAAGGAAGGAAGGAAGGAAGGAAGGAAGGAAGGAAGGAAGGAAGGAAGGAAGGAAGGAAGGAAGGAAGGAAGGAAGGAGATAATCTATTAACTTAGAGAATGGCTTCATCACAATGGTCTGTATGGGTAAATATTGCCCATGGTTATCAGATCATCTCGTATGTCTGGCTGTAGGAGACACTATCCCCTCCCGCATAAATTCTGATTAAAGTTTTGGTTTATAGAGCAAAGAATCCACAAACTTATATTAAGGATGAAGATCTTAAGAAGATGAGATTCCCCTCCGTGTCCTTCTGTGCACACACAGAGATCCAAAGCCTTTTCCATAGCTGCCTGACAGGTTTCACTGCTGCCCTGAAGAAGTCCTTGAGACTGGCAGCAGGAGCAGGATCTCTGTATAATCTTTGTTTGCCTAATAATAGGGCTTTAAGGGTTTTTAAAAGCTGGTTTTCTTTGGGGATCATTTAAATTTCCCATTTCCTGGTAAATATTTTTGGTAAAAACATTATCCTCTTGGATTTCAGAGGAAGTTAAAATAGAAAAAGCTTGAAAGCATTCACAAAGCAATGTGCTCTCAAAACACAGCCATTCATTTGAAGTTCTCTTTTAGTCTGAATCCAAATCATGCAGTCAATACAAACCTTAATCTGCTGCTTGGTGTCTGTGAATCCATTCTGCCTGAAGCTATGAGCTTCAAAATTCTCAAAGAGTTGGACTTAAATGCTGTTTCTGATATTTTATAATACTGTTTAATCTGCCTGAAGGTGTAGGATGTAATGTCATGATACTATATAAACATCTAGGCTACTGGACTCTCAATACAGATGAGAAATATTCTATTACTGTGAAGCTGGAGTTCTTTCCCACTATTTCATTGGTATGCATTTGTATTCATAGCAATTATTTATTTAAATATTTTAGCACATATAATTTTGAAATTATAAAGGAGATCTTTTGTTTTTCTTTTTTTCTTGGAGACAGAGTCTTGCTCAGTCACCCAGGCTGGAGTGCAGTGGTGTAAGCTCAGCTCACTGCAACCTCTGCCTCCCGGGTTCAATCGATTCTCCTGCCTCAGCCTCCCGAGTAGCTGGGATTACAGGCACCCTCCATCACACCGGGCTCATTTTTGTATTTTTAGTAGAGATGGGGTTTCATCATGTTGGCCAGGCTGGTCTCAGACTGCTGACCTCACGTGATCCACCTGCCTGTCAGTTTGGAGCCAAGTAGGCAAAAGGGCAGCAGAGCAGACCAGAAAGAAACTCTCTGTTCCCAAGCCAGTCAAGGTCCTTCCTCTGGGCTCATGTTCTACAAGCCATCATCAAGCAAACCAAGCTGGAACTATGTCAGCCACCTCCCCCAAGGATCTAATCAAGAGGTAGCTAGCTGTGTGACGGGACAGAGAGAAGGTGAACTCTGAGATGAATCCGAGACTTTTCAGTGACCACAGTTTCTCTTGGTTAGGGCCCCTGACTCAGAGCCTCACTTCACACAGTGGAGAAGGACCTGTAGGAAAGACTCACATTCATGCCACAAAAGACAGTCCGTTCTGTTCTTGAGTGTAAAATCTTTCTGTCTTAAAAATAATAGTAATTAAGGCCAACGCAGGCAGATCATTTGAGGTCAGGAGTTCAAGACCAACCTGGCCAACATGGCAAAACCCCGTCTCTACTAAAAATACAAAAAATTAGCCAGGCATGGTGGTGCACACCTGTAATTTCAGCTGATCAGGAGCCTGAGGCATGAGAATCGCTTGAACCCAGGAGGTGCAGGTTGCAGTGAGCTGAGATTGTACCACGGCACTCCAGCATGGGTGAGAATGAGACTCTGTCTCAAAAAACAAAACAAAACAAAACAAAAAGTAATTAGCCAGGTGCAGCGGGTGAGTGCCTCCAGTCCCAGCTCCTCAGGAAGCTAAGATAGGAGGATTGCTTGAGCCCAGGAGTTCAAGGCTATAGTACGCTATGATCATGTCTGTGAATAGTCACTGTACTCCAGGTTGGTCAATGTAGCAAGACCTCATCTCATAATGATTGCAAGTTGCAGCCAAGTCTCCTGCAAGTTCACCTTCCATAGTATATCTCAAATCTGTCTCCTCTTTACCAGCTTCAGCGCCATCTCCATGCAAGTCTGTGGTACATCCTCTCACAACTGAGATACTGCAATGGCTTCCATGCTTGCCCTTGTCACCTTAAAATTCATCTCCTACTCGGTAACCAGAGTGAGCCTCTTAACTTATGAAGCAAATCATGTCGCACACACCCTTATCTGCTTCAACCCCTTAAAGGGCTTTCCATTTCTCTTAACTAAACACCTAAATGCATGACCTTGACCTACAAAAAGCCCCATGTTCCCTGATCCAGACCTCATCTGGCTTTCATCCCCATCACCAGCTACTCTCACCTGCTGACAAGTGCTAGAAGACCCTGAGGCTACCTGCCTTAATGCCTTTGCACTCAGGGATCCTTTGGTCTGAAATGCTTTTACTTCTGTCTTCTCAAACCTTGGGGTCTGTTTAAATATTCTCTCCAGAGACAGGGTGTCACCCACCCTCTACATAAAACGTAGCCAATTCCTCCACCTCCCCATTATTGGTTGTGTGCTGGTAAACATTTAGCAACTGGCTTTTGCAGGTGGGGTGGGTGGAGTAGGTGGAGGAATCCCTGATTGTTAGTGCTTGCTTATTTCTGTGGTGCAAATTCTCCTACCACAGCTAATTTCTAGCTATCAGTCTGAAGTCAATAGGCTGGAAGATTTTTTCTTTCTTTTTTTTCTTTTTTGAGACAGGGTCTCACTCTGTCACCCAGGTTGGAGTGCAGTGGTGTCATCACAGATCATTGTAACCTCCACCTCCTGGGCTCCAGCCATCCTCCTGCCTCAGCCTCCAAAAGTAGCTGGGATTACAGACATGCACCACCATGCCGGGCTAATTTTTTAATTTTTTGTAAAGATGAGGTTTCTCTGTGTTGCTCAGGCAGGTCTCGAATTCCTGAGCTTAAGCTATCCTTCTGCCTTGGCCTCCTAAATTGCTGGGATTATAGGCATGAGCCACCGTGCCTGGTAATAGGCTGGAAGGGTTCTGAAGCATAACAATCAGTTCTTGAGAGCTGATGCAAGCTGGCTCCAGTTCTTCACTGCATGATTCTCTATCACACAGCGCTGCTTATTTCCTTTAAGGCACCCATGAAAAACTATCAGATTATATACTTGTTTCTACACTTGTTTTTGTGTTTATCTCTAAAGCTTATAGACAGAGATCACCATGTAAATTCCATGAAAAAAGGTCTATCTCAACCCTAGTCCAGTGCTTGTCAATGTAGTATATATCCAATATGTACTTATGAATGAATGATAAGAGCTCATTCTGTACACATGAGTCTTCCCTTTTACAGCCTTTTCATTTTCTTAGTTTTCCTAAGTTTTAAAAAAATAATTTTTTATTTCAGGGAAAAAGCTCTATTTTACTGCTTTTAACACCCAGAAGCCAAGAGGGAGAGAGGATGTTGAGTAAGAAGGGTGTGAAAGAAGAAAGCGCTGGAAGGGTTTGTTAGAGGGGTGTCATACAATATGACATGGAAGGAATTTATAGTTTGAAACCCTCTAGTGAAATGATTTTTAGTCGTTATGTTAATTGGAAAACAAGTTTATTTTCAGCATAGAACACATTCTGCCCCTTGTTACCTAAACTGTAAAATTTCTTCTTCATCACAGTGCCTCCTGCCCAGCACAGTGCCTGCCAGAGGGATATGTAAATAATAAGTAATAAATAATGCTCTTGACTATGGATCCTAAGGGTCGTTCTACGATGGTAGGAAAGTTCCAAATTCAAGCTAATAAAACATTTATTGGACTGGGCATGGTGGCTCATGCCTGTAATCCTAGCACTTTGGGAGGCAGAATGGGAGAATTGCTTAAGACCAGGAGTTCAAGACCAACCTGGGCAGCAATATAGTGAGATTCTGTGCTCTACAAAAAACTTAAAAATTAGCTGGGCGTGGTGACATGCTCCTGTGGTCCCAGCTCCTCAGGAGGCTGAGGTGGGAGAATCACTTGTGCCCAGGAGGTTGAGGCTGCAGTGAGTCAAGATTGTGCCACTGGACTCCAGCCTGGGCAACAGAGTGAGACCGTGTCTCCAAATAAATAAATAAAGATAAAATAAAACTCTTACTGTGTACCAGGTATTGGTGAAAACAAAAATCAAAACGCCTGGCACTTTCTGTGGGTGAAAAGCTGATGTTTCTGCAATCAGGTTCAGTCTATTTTCCTAAGGAAGCCTATAGGGCCCTAAGCCCAGACACACAAGTGCAGTGCTCTAACCTGCTTGAAAGCACGGCCAGCGTGGTGGAGGTGGCAGAGAGGAGACAGTACCAGGTGACTGGGGGATGTGGCACAGGGCTGCAGCTGATACTGCTCTAGGCCCCTGGGAAATTCCCAGGATATCATCCTGTGTGGCACAAACTAAGATACAGTCCTTGGGTGAAATCATCTTCCTCAAGAGAAGTTAAAACCCTCGCTATCCCCCTATTCTCCCATCTCTCCCTTCCTAGACTTGTTGGCCAAACACATTGCTCACATTTACATCGAAAACAGATACACAAACCTAAAACAAACAAAAAACAACAAAAAAGGAGAGGGAATCTTTATCTAAGATGACTTTTCCTAGTTATATCATTGGTCCTAGCCTTGTTGGTCAAACACATTGCTCATATTAACATCAAAAACAGACATACAAACAGAAAACAAACAAACAAAACACAAAACAGGAAAAAAAAAAAAGGAAAGAGAATCTTTGTCTAAGATGACTTTTTCTACTTGTATCATTGGCCTGGGTCTGAAACACCAAAGGAGAAGCTTCCTCCCCTCTTCTTTCTCTCACCTCTGCCTACTGCAGAAAACTCTTTCACAAAGAAACACTTTTGTGTGAAACCAGTTTCCTTCACATCACTCAAGTTCTCAACACTTGTTCTGTTAATAAACAAACATAGGTTTGGAAGTCTTCCTTGTTTTAGGACTTCTAAACCTATATTTGTTTATTAACAGAACAAGGATTTAGGATTTTTTTTCTTTTTCCTTTTTTTTGTTCTCTGCCATTCTATCACAGGTTTTGCTTTTTCACCTAAAGAAAATCCCACAATGGCTTGGATAAAATGATACTAATCTGTATTTACAGTATCTCACTTTACTTCTTGCTATTTTGAGTTCTTACAGCTGACTGACTTTCAGATGTATGAAAAAATTGGACCAAGTTCTTGAAAAACTGGTTGTCAAATCCTAATTCTGTAGATGTTCCAATAATTCTTGAGCTTTAAAAAATGATTCCTGTCATGAAATAGTTTATTTTCTAGAAAATTCTTATGCCTGACAAATACATCATATTCATAGAGTACTTTTCTGTTAGACTTCAGGTGCTTTACATTTTTTTGGCTGACAGAGTATTTCCAACACCCTGAAAACTTTCTTAGTACCTTTGTTTTATACTTGGAGGACTGAGGCCTGAATAACTTGTCTCACATAGCAAGGTAGTCAGTAATGGAGTAAGTTTCCAACTTGTTTATTGGAGATTTACTCGTTCATTGGAGACTTACTCCAACAAATTTTCACTTAATTTCCTAGCAATGTAATTTATGAATTATCAATATTAAAAGATACCTTTATTGTGCAAAGACATTTTATGTGCTTACAAGAATAGTTTTCACAGTGTATGAAAGAGAATATACATATTTTATATAATTACATATACATATTTTATACACACACACACACACACACACACACACACACACACACTTAAGCCATAAAAACAATTCAAACGAGGATATAGTAAAGATTATGGTAAGACAAATGAGCAAAGGTTTAATAAATAAATGTTCAAAAATCAATTCTATGTAAAGATAAGATCTTTACCCTTGAAACATTTACCATTAACCTGGGAAAACAGAAAACAAACAGTCTCTAATTTGACCCTAGCACAAAGAACTAGAGTCCTTGTGCAAAATACAACGATCTTCTGGAACTGTCCAAGGAAGGAATGAATTCATAAACATTAAAGTGTGCTCAGAGGGGTCACGACAAGCACAGGTTTCTCAAAGGAGGTGAGTGCTCTTTAGGTGGGAAGATGGTGACCATGTGGCAAGAGGGAGAAGTGTAAGATTGGCCTAAGCAAAACTCAAAGGCAGAAATGTCTAGATTTTCTCCCTCATCAAATGTTCTTCACTGGAAGCCAGACTCTCCATATCATTCCAGCATTTCCCTCTGGGGAAGGGGAAGGAACACCACCACATTAAATGTGACTCATCTCAGTCTCAGAAGCGGTGGTGTACTGGAACCTGCTTGCAAAAGCTCAAGAGAGCTTTCCCGTTGCCAGTTTGGGGAAGTGAATGACAACACGTTGGTAGTTTTGGTAGCTTAGAATCAGCCAAGGTGGGAGTATTTACACCACAGAAAACGACAAATGCTACAAATCAGCCCCCATGCCCATCCTACCCACCAGCACATCTGGAAGCTGTGCATTTTAGTCAGGGAGCTATGGTGGCAGCTGTGTGAGAGGAAGAGAAAGGAGATCTCTGGGAGTGGGCCAGAAGAAACAAGTAAGGAGTTGGAGGTAGAGACAAAGCTGGTGGTGGCAGGAAATCACCAATGACCATCAAGAAGAGCGAGTGAGTCACCCATGAATTCATGGGAAAGAGATGAGTCCAGAAGGGACTGGAATCGTCGGGAAAAGCAGAGTTGCTTAGTGCTCTTACTATATGAGTGCTGACTTAAGATGTTAAAAGTCTGCTTATATTTAGTCCCAACACCTAACATCTTTATGAAGCTAAAATTATTGTTGCTTTGCTATGTCACCAGTCATTTGTTTCTCTGTTCATTGGAGCAGATCCAAAACAATTATTTAATGAATTTTGGCACTGCTGTAGGTACTGCTGCCACTCACCTCTGAATTAAGGAACCTCAGGGGTGATCTCATTCTGCTCAATTTTCCTCGATGTCAGACCTGACCCCCAGCCAATTTCCTGTTAAAGTGCATAGGTCCGGCCGGGCACAGTGGCTCACGCCTGTAATCCCAGCACTTTGGGAGGCCGAGGCGGGGGTATCACAAGGTCAGGAGTTTGACATCAGCCTGGCCAACATGGTGAAACCCCATCTCTACTAAAAATACAAAAATTAGCTGGGCGTGGTGGCAGGCACCTGTAATCCCAGCTACTCGGGAGGCTGAGGCAAGAAAATCACTTGAACCTGAGAGGCAGAGGTTGCGGTGAGCCGAGACTGCACCATTGCACCCCAGCCTGGACGACAGAGCAAGACTCCATCTCAAAAAAGAAAAAGAAAGAAGGGAAAGGGTCTGGCACAAGCCAAATTACAAATGTGTCTATTTTATGTTTATTCAAGCATTAGTCCTCACTTTGTAAACATCTGTTTTGCCCACTGTCTCCTTAGTTCATTTTACCTGTTATGGCAGTGATCTGACAGCAATGAGAGCTTTGAGTTGTATTTGCTTCACTGTCTGCCAACAACCACCTTGGAGCCAAAAATACCCTTCAGATGAGCCACAAAGGGACTTGGCCTGGGCTGAAACCAAAATCAACTTCCAAAGACCATAGTAGTTATATGAATGAGAGCTCACAGCTGCGCACTAAAGAACGTGAGTCAGCCAACAACCTTAAGTCCCCGCGTGCCCATTGTAAGGCATCCCTGGAATGTGGCTCTCTGCATTTGAGCAATGGGAAAACCATGGGGCTACAACAATACCTGCCTTTAAAAATGAGTGGGTTCTGCTAAATTTCCAGAGAGAGAACCAGAAGATCTGATTTTATATTTTTAGTTAGGAAATTCCTTGTTTTCTCCCTGTGGACCCTGAGAACCCGATACCATCCTATCACATGGGCTTGCAGTCTCAACATAGTGTTAGAATTATCCCGAGGAACACACCTTTTCATGGATATTAAGAGTGAATACAGAAACATGTATTTGCCTTTGAAAATACCCAAGTTTCTCTACTGGCAAAAAATATTCCTTTGATCCATTTGTGAATTTTGGCTATTACCCTAATTTCCTGCTACCTTCAACAGATAAATGTTCTTGAGTTGGGGGAAGAGTAGGGTTAAAACTCAAGGTAAATGTCACCACCTTTAATCTGACGTCTCCTTCTACTTCTTCAAATGAGTGAGAATTTTCAATGTAATAATCAACAGTGATTTTATGCAGATAACCAAAATGGATGCTTTTAAAAAAATATGCAAAACTGGCCAGTGTGGTGGCTCACGCCATAATCCCAGCACTTTGGGAGGCTGAGGTGGGAGGCTCACTTGAGCTCAGGAGTTTGAGACCATCCTGGGCAACACAGTGAGATCTTATCCCTATAGAAAGGAAAAATAAAAATTTTTAAAAATATTTAAAAATTGCCGGGCGTGGTGGCTCATGCCTGTAATCCCAGCACTTTGGGAGGCCAAGGCAGGCAGATCACCTGAGGTCAGGAGTTCTAGACCAGCCTGACCAACATGGTGAAACCCCATCTCTACTAAAAATACGAAAGTTAGCTGGGCATGGTGGCATGCGCCTGTAATCCCAGCTACTCAGGAGGCTGAGGCAGGAGAATCACGTGAACCCGGGAGGCGGAGGTTGTAGTGAGCTGAGATCGGGTCACTGCACTCCAGCCTGGGCGACAGAGTGAGATTCTATCTCAGAATAAATAAATAAAAAAAATAAAAAAATAAGAATATGTAAATGTCATCTCATATTTTAGTAAATGTGATTGTTTCTTGCAGAGGACTTCATGTTTCTTGCAGAAGTAAAAAATGTAGGCAGACAGAAGAGAATATTCCTGTTTTCCTGTCCCTAGATATGCCCATACATGGTCTTCCATAACTTACATCATTCACCTCACTGTAGTCCTCTTTCTGATTTAATTGTCATACTTCTTCAGTAATGATATTTGCTTGCTTGGCTGGCTTTATTGACAATCTCTACTTCAAACTCTTTTCAATGTTCAAATCCAAGAAATATTTTAAGGTGTGCATTTTCCTGTAATTCTATGTAGTACCCATGACTACTCGTTTTTCTGTCAATATTTAAAGTTCTGATAAAACACGTGTAACATAAAATTTACTATTTTAACAATGTTTAAGTGTACAGTTCAGTAGTGTTAAGTATATTCACATTGTTGTGCAACCAGTCTCCAGAACTCTTTTCAACTTGCAAAACTGAAACTCTGCACCGTTAACAACAGCCCACCATTTCTGCCTCCCTCTTTTCCCTAGCAACCACCATTTTACTTTGTGTCACTATAATTTTGACTAAGTACCTTATATTAGAATTATACAGCATTTTGTTTTGTGATCGGCTTATTTCATTTAGCATCATGCCCTTAAGATTCATGTATGTTGTAGCTTGAGTCAGAACTTTCATCCTTTATAAGGCTGAGTAATATTCCACCGTAAGTATATACCACATTTTGCTTATCCATTCATCCATCCATGGACACTCGGGTTTCTTCCATGCTTCAGGTTTTGTAAACAGTGCTGCTATAAACATGGGTGTACAAATATCTCTTTGAGACCTTGCTTTCCATTCTTTTGAGTATTTAACCAGAAGTGGAATTTCTAGATCATATGGTAGTTCTATTTTTAATTTTTTGAGGAACCTATGGACAGCCCTTGATACAACATCCTTCCCTTTGGTTTTATTCAAAAATGCATTCTTTTGAATATTGTACCTGTATTTTTTTCAATACTTCTTAATCCTCAATATTAGCCACTTTCCATGGTTTAGCATTTGACCCTCTAATGTTTTTTTCTTTACATTTTCTCCTTTGGTAAACACATTCACTCTTGTGACTTTTATGAATATTATCAGCTCTATGAAAATCTACATATTCACCTCTGGCTTCTGTCCTGAGATCAAAATATTTATCTATACATTAAATATCTCCAATGGGCAAATATCCAAAATATAGGCCCAAGACAGACTCCATCTGTGAATCCATTTCTCTTCACCCTATACAGGAAGCATTTGAGCAAATTTAACCCTCCCACAAGATAGAGCGAACCAATAGTTAGAGGATGGTATGCTTGAGTGGGCACTGGGAACCTGCTGAGACTTTGAGTTTTACTCCCATCCCTTTCATTCATCCATACAAATATGTCCATCAGAAGAGACAGATGCTCCAGAAACAGGACATCTTTGCTGAAGACCTCTTTTACTGAGTGAGCATAATGCATCGAGAGACTGCACATCCCTCTCACTTAGAACATGCTCCCAGTTGGGCAAAGTGGCTCATGCCTGTAGTCCCAGCACTTTGGGAGGCCGAGGCAGGTGGATCTCTTGAGGTCAGGCATTCAAGACCAGCCTGGCCAACATGGTGAAACTCCATCTCTACTAAAACATACAAGAATTAACTGGGTGTGGTGGCAGGCACCTGCTACTGCACTCTAGCTTGGCTGACAGAGTGAGACTCTGTCTCAAAAAACAAACAAAACAAAACAAAACACAACAACAACAAAAAACATGCTCCCAAGCTGCTCCTCACCATAAACCTCCTGGCAACAGTTGAAGCGGGGAAAACTTTCTAGAGAAGGAGTGACTAGGCTGATTCAGTTTTGTATAGCCACTCCCTAGGGCTTCTCAGACATTTGAGAGGTGAGAAATCACAAGTAAAGCCAGACTTCCTGTAATTAAGCAGGTGGGAAGACAAAAAAATCAAGATTTGAGGTATTACTGTAATTATGATCTCATTTGTACTCCCAGACAGGTGATTTCTTTTCTAGATGAATTGAGGACTATATGCCCAAGTCAGGAACCTGGGAGTTGAGCTAAACTTCTTTTTTCTCACCTTTAAAATCTAACAAGTTTCCAAGTGAATCTGTCCTTTTTAACATGTGCAGAAGTAAAATACTATAGCTTAAAGGATTGGATTGGGGGAGACAGTGGTGGTGGTTATAAATGAAACATAACTATTGTAAAATTCTTATATTAGATTATATGAATTCAAAGTAGACCCTGATAAGTTAAGGGTATACATTGTAATCCCTAGAACAACTATTTTAAAATGCCAAGAAGTATAGCTAAAAGATCAATAAAGGAGATAGAATGAAATATTAACAATTATTCAATTAACAGAGAAGATAGAAAAGAAGAACAAAAAGCAGCTGGAACAAATAGAAATCCTCCACCAGCAGGATGCAGACTTGAACCCAACCATATCAGTGATTACATAAAATGTAAATGGACCACCAAACATTTCAAATAAAGGCAGAGATTATTAAACTAGATTATTTTAAAAGATAAAAATAGGCAAGACCCAATTATATGCTGTTTATAAAAAATGCACTTTCAATATAAAGAAACAGACAAGTTAAAAGTAGAAATGTGGAAAAAGATATCCATGCAAACACTAATCACAAGAAGTCTGGAGTAGCTGTATTGACTTCAGACAATGAAGACATCAAGACAAAAAGAATTACGAAAAATGATTAGAGTCATTTCATAATGATAAAAAGGTCAGTTTACAATAAGACCAATAAAAACTGGGCATGGTGGCACACACCTGTAGTCCCAGCTAGAGGCTGAGGCAGAAAGGTCACTTGCGCCCAGGAGGTCAAAGCTGCAGTGAGCTACGAATGCACCACTGCAGTCCATCCTGAAACAGTGAGATCCCTATCTCTAAAAACAAAAAAATGGGCTGGATGTGGTGGCTCACACCTGTAATCCCAGCACTTTGGGAGGCCAAGGCGGGTGGATCAGTTGAGGTCAGAAGTTTGAGATCAGCCTGACCCACATGGTGAACTGCAGAGGCTGAGATCATGCCACTGCACTCCAGCCTGGGTGACAGAGTGAGACTCTGTAAAGAAAAAGAAAGAAAGAAAGAAAGAAAAACTAAGAATTAAAAAAAAAAATTTTAAAGACCAAAATAATCTGCCTTCAGTGGTATCCCTTACATGCCACGTCCTCTCTGCTTCTTCCACTCCTTTTGCTCAGTTCAATTTTCTTGGTTTCCCAGGAGAATGGTGTCACTCTTCCATTCAAATCCATCCCAGCAACAAGTTTATTTTTAAAATGAAAATGAGGTCACTTCTCTAATTAAAAACCTTTAATGGTTTCTGGTGGTTAGCTGGATAAAGTTTAAATCCCTTCCTTAGCTTCTTATTGGTGCCTCAAAGGCTTGCCAGAACCCACCTCTCCAGCTTTGTCATTCACTGATCATCACTCCTGCCAGACCCGACTCGCAGCAATTGCTGCTTGTTCCTCAGCAAGCAGTGCTTCTTTCTGTGCATCCTTCCTCCGCTTGCCAGAGACCTCCTCCCTTACCTTCCTCCACACATTCCTGAAACATCCTTCTGTACTCAGTTACAAGCTGTGTATAAACTGGCCTCTCCCATCCTCCCACTCCACCCTTACTCTACTCCAACACTGGCCTCAAATGTAGCAAGCTGGCTCCCATTTGAGGCTCACTCTTGGCATTTGCTATTCCCTCTGCCAGGCGCACTCTCCATCCTGGATCATTGCATGGCGACTAACCCCTTTGAGCCATTGAGGTCTCGGGCCAAATAGGTACTTCACAGAGATGCTTTCCCTAACTTCCCATTCTTATGCAGACCCCGCCTCACTCACGTGCATCATGCTGTTTTACTGACCTCACATCTCTCAGCCTTATTTATCTGTTTAGTGTCCACATTATCTGTTTAGTGTCTACATTATCTGTTAGTCTACATTACATTGAATGTAGACTCTAGGAGAATGGGGAGCTTTGGGGCTTTATTCAAGGATATATTATCAAATTTTAGAACAGTGCCTGGCACGTGGCAGGCAGTCAGTAAGTATTTGTGGACTACATGAATGGTAGGTGGGTGGGAACATTTCGTATAGAGCAAGCTTGTCCAGCCCTTGGCCTACAGGCTGCCTGCGGGCCAAGGATGGCTTTGAATGAGGCGCAACACAAATTCGTAAACTTTCTTAAAACATTATGAAATTTTCTTGCGTTTTTTTTTTTCTTTGTGCTCATCAGTTATCATTAGTGTTAGTGTATTTTATGTGTGGCCCAAGACAATTCTTCCAATGTGGACCAGAGAAGCCAAAAGATCAGACACCCTTGACATAAAGGAACTTTTTTCTAGTGCTAAATCCCTTCCCAATGTGTCAAACTTGCTTTGTCAGTGCCTGGGTCAGTGTTGGGGCTCCTGCTGCTGATTCCATTTATTACCCCCTTAGGCAGTTTCCCTCCCAGACTCTCAGGCCTTCCTGGGAACCCTCCACCTCCACTGGCAACAGGGCTGGTCAGGTCCGGATCATTCAGTCTACCCCAGCGCCTGTCTATCTGCCTGTCAGCATGCAGATCCAAATTACTTAGTCCTGTCTATTTTCTTTTCTTTTTTTGGAGATGGAGTTTCATTCTTGTCACCCAGGCTGGCATTCAGTGGCATGATCTCGGCTCACTGCAACCTCTATCTCCTGGGTTCAAGTGATTCTCTGGCTTCAGCCTCCCAAGTAGCTGCAATTACAGGTGCTTGCCACCACACCCAGCTAATTTTTGTATTTTTAGTAGAGACAGGGTTTCACCAGGTTGGCCAGGGTGGTCTAGAACTCCTGACCTCAGGTGATTCACCTGCCTCAGTCTTTCAAAGTGCTGGGATTACAGATGTGAGCCACCGCGTCTGGCCAGTTCTGTCTATTTTCAATGCTGGCTAATCGGAGAAGGGTGTTTAATAATTGCTGCCAATCATGATTTATAAAACCCTTTTAAACACAACTCCATGCATTTTCGTGGACTTCTTAAAATGTATTCCTGGCATGGACAGATTAATGGATAAACAAGATGTGGTCTATCCATACAATAGAGTGTTACTCAGCCTTAAAAAGCAAGGAAGTTCTGACTCATGCTACAACATGGATGAAACTTGAAGACATTATGCCAAGTGAAAAGCCAGTCACAAAAGGACAATTTCTGTACGATTCCACTTATATGAGGTATCAAGAGTCATCAAATTCATAGAGACAGAAAATAGAACGATGGTTTCCCAGGAGTGGCAGAGGCAGAAATGAGTTCTTTAATGGGTTGAGAGTTTCAGTTTTGCAAGATAAAAAAGTTCTGGAAATTGCTTGTGCAACAGTGTAAACGTACTTAACACTATTGAGCTGTACACTCAAAAGTGGTCAACATGGTAAAGTTTGTGTTGTGCATATTTTAATTTTATCACAATTTAAAATTATAAAGGAGAAGAATAGGTCGGGCATCATGGCTCATGCTTGTAATCCCAGCATTTTCAGAGGCTGAGATGGGTGGATCACTTGAGGCCAGGAGTTTGAGACCAGCCTGGCCAACATGGCGAAACCCCATCTCTACTAAAAATACAAAAATCAGCGAGGTGTGGTGGCATGTGCCTGTAGTCCCAGCTACTCGGGAGGCTGAGGTGGGAGGATTACTTGAGCCCAGGAGGTCGAGGCTGTACTGAGCCGTGATGGCACCACTGTACTCCAGCCTGGGCAACAGAGCAATCCCTGTCTCAAAAAAAGGAAAAAGAAAAAGAGTATATCGCCCGTAGAATATTTTGCCCATAGACATACTGTGTATGTAGTTGCACTGGAAACTGAAATTCTCTTTGGAATGTTTCCTACTGTGATGCTGCTGGAGGGTGATCTAAAGGAATGAGGATCTGGGGTTCTGCGTTGTAGATCCCAGGAGGATTCAATGAAACAGTAGTGAGAAGGCAGGATAGTCATGCTGGGAGATGAGGGCTGCCAGGGAGCTCAAGAAGGTGCATTGACCTTCAGATTGCCTCTCAGGAAAAGCCTGATACGTAACTCTGAAAACTCCTAGGATCTGTTAGCCAAGAATCTGTGTTTTAATTTTATTACATCTAGAAATTAATAGACTATAAACATTTTCCCTTGGTTTGCTTTTTAAAATCATCTTGGATTGTTTCTCTTTTTGTTGTATTTTTATTTTAAAGAAAAATGTTCATTTAAGTGTATCATCTCAATGCCCTAAACCTTTAAATTCAACATCATTTTACTTTTCCCAAGATGTCCCTTCTCTTCTCTTCTTTGATTTTTTTTTTTTTTTCCGGAATTCTCCTTTCTAGTATTCAGTGGCCTGTTTTCTTTTGAGAGAAAAATGTTTGGCAACTTACTGTTTGGCTGCAAAAGTGCTGAACAGGTTTTAAACACTTGGATTTCCCAGCTGGCCCTAATCCTTTGCCTGTTACATAAAGGGACCCCTTAAGCCCCTGAAATTGCAGGGGACATTTGTGTTGAAGTTCACTATTCTAGGATTATTTGGTGAGGTAGATATGGATGTGAAATTGCAATGCACATTCAAAGATGACACTACCACGAGTTCAAATCTATCTGCACAAAGCCGGGGTAACAGGCAGGCCTACCTCCCTCCTTGTGCGGCTGGTCTGTCCTTTGCAGAATCACAACTCTGCTTCCTGTCAGGGCTGTGACGGTTGGCACAGAGTCCTGGCACTGAGCTCACTGGCCCTTTCTCCCTTAAGCCCAGCCACACTGTTTCTGATTCCTGGCTCACGCTTGCCATGGCTTCTCTTGTGATTTTCTTTCAATGCTACATTGCCCTCTAAGAGCCTAAAATAGAGGCTTGACTATGATCCTTTCATAGAATTCAATATTCAGCCTCAATAGAAATTAAATATTGTCAGATAATAAGTATTATTCACTGTTAATATGTTTATTAATAACCAATACAATAGATTGTTTAATTATAGTTAATTATTGATACTAACATTTCATGATTATAGCTGACTTTTTTTTTTTTTTTTTTGTGCTTCCTTTGTGTGTGGCCCCATATTGCCCTGTATAGAAGCATTTCATCTTCACAACAACTCTGTGAGGTAGGTACTATTATCCTGGTTTTCCAGCTGGAAAACAGGCCTGGGGAGATTGGGAAACTTACCCAAGTCCCACAGCCAGGAAGTGGTGGAGCTAGGAATGAGTTCAGGTTGTCTGTTTTTAGACCCAGAGCCTGCACTGGAGCTTGTGTGTCCCTAGGTGCATTCCACAGAACCCAGTAGCAGATGGTGCAATGAGGAAAACAAAAGGAGTGTCATGTACAGGAGGCTTGGGTACCACTCAGATATGTTGAAGCTGTAACCCTCAATGTGATGGCATTTGGAGGTGGAGTCTTCAGGAAATAATTAGGTTTACCTGAGGTCATGAGGGTGGGGCCCCCGTGGTGGGATTAGTGCCCTTATAAGAAGAGGAAGAGACAAGAGTTGGGTCACCCTCCAGAACATGAGCACACAGTGAGATGGCAGCCGTCTGCAGGCCAGGAGGAGGGCCCTCTCCAGGAACTCAATCTGCCAGCGCTTAACTGTGGACTTCCCAGCCTCCAGAGCCATGAGAAGTAAATATCTGTTATTTGAGCCACCCAGTCTATGGTATTTTGTAATCGCAGCCTGAGCACAGTAAGACAAGGGGTAGTGCTTTTTAATCAAATCAATTTTGAAAATGTCCCATACAGTACTATCTTCCTATCTTAAAGGACCAATGATGCCTATTGAAATCAAAGACTCAGGAAAGTCCTGCAATAAAGAAAGCTATTTAAATTTGTTTAAACAATTGCTTCTCAAACTTTTTGACTATGGAACATCTCCCCACTTATGAACATCTCAAAGAACACACTGGAAAGGTACTACTGGAAGTGAAGCATATGCCTCAGACATGAATGTGTGCTTATTTTCCAGGTGGGATGAACTGCCCAATGAAGCCATAAAGTGGTACAGGCGAGAGTTTGGTAGTTGAAAAGAGGAGAGAAGAATGCAGATAGAGCCTGAGAAAGGGCAGGGGGCCGCATCCAACAGGTGGGAAGTGCCATTGCAGGGAAAAGAGCCCAGACATTCCGGAACATCTGGGGAAGATAAAAGGAAGTTCTTCTTGGGATAAATCTGGTGAGAACTTATTTTCAAGGCAGAGTTTAGGGCCTGTCCTGGTTGGAGGAGCTGATTTTAAGAACAGAAAGAACAGTCCAATATTAAGTGTTAATTTGAATATAGGAGAATAGGATAAAAAATGACTTACAGAATTATTATGTCATCTGGGCTGGAAAGTGTCATATTTACTTCCCATTAGAAATTCCTTACAGGCTGATTTCCTAAAGTCAGCTTCATTTCTTTCTAGGAAATTACAAGATATGAACTCAAATAAAAGGCTCACTTGACCAAGGGAACAAGATCTTGCTTAGCCCTGGTAATACCCAATAAATGTTTGCTAAATATATTCAAAGGGGACGGGCACGGTGGCTCACGCCTGTAATCCCAGCACTCTGGGAAGCCAAGACAGATGGATCACTTGAGGTCAGGAGTTCGAGACCAGCCTGACCAACATGATGAAACCCCGTCACTACAAAAAAATACAAAAACTAGCCAGAGGTGGTGGCGTGTGCCTGTAGTCCCAGCTACTCAGGAGGTTGAGGCAGAAGAATCGCTTGAACTCAGGAGGTGGAGGTTGCAGTGAGCTGAGATTGTGCCATTGCACTCCAGTCTAGGCAACAGAGAAAACTCCATCTCAAAAAAAAAAAAAAAAAGAAAAAATTAAATAAATAAATATATATATATACACACACACACATATATATATATATATTGAAAGGACAAGAAAGGGAGGATTAATTGCACAATTTGGGTTTTGCATCCTTAAAATGAAATATTAATTTTACTAAGCAGTTTTTTGTTTTTTTGTTTTTTGTTTTTTGTTTTTGAGATGGAGTCTTGCTCTATCGCTCAGGCTGGAGTGCGGTGGCGCAATCTCGGCTCACCAAGCAGTTAGTTTTTTAGGGTAGGGGTGGAGGGGAGAAGGTGAGATTGCTGGCAGAAAGATAGCAAATTACACAAAAAGCCATCAAGTTGTTGTGTGATCTTATGATGAGGTTTCATGTCCGTTCATCTGTTAGATGATGGGGCCAGGCCAGATGGTCTTAAAGACCCTATCCATATCTACCATCCTAAGATTCTCTGTTCTTCAGGACATGTTAGAGGAAGTTTGGGAAAGCAACTGTTTTATTCAGAGATAAGTACAGTTAATACAATTTAGACAATACATTTGTAATGGGCATTTGACATAGCAATCAATTGTACAAGTAGATTCTATTTGCTTTTTCTTTTATTAAGCGGAAGAATAAATAAATATAAGTGGCCTCAATTATTTAATACCAAAAATGTTGACATGGTAGAAATAAACGTCAACACCAACAAATATGTTTTCCATGTTCTCCTTAAAACAAATAGAAAGTTTGTCTGATACCAATAATTATCCCTTAGAATTGGGATGCATTCAGGTTTTATGCATGTTACACAGAGCAAACAGGCTATTTTCAATTTCTGTGTTTGTATATTTACCTATAATTGCCAACTTTCTACAAGTGATGTTTCCTCTTGTGTAAATGTCAATTGGATTTAGCAAAGGTCATGATTATTTGTGCCATCTATTGGTGAAATGTAGTATGACAGCATCTTCTGTGTGCAAGACAGCTGCTATGGGGAGAGGAGGGTTGTTAGGACAAATTAAACAGGAATTCTGTACTCAAGAACAGTGGAGAATCTATCTTTTATGAGGCAATTCAAAATTTGAACACTGGAAGGGTATTTGATGGTAGTAAGGAATTACTGTTTATTTTTAGGGGTGACATTGGTATTGTGGTTATGTTAAAACGTCTTTATCTTTTAGAGACACATAGTAAGATATTTCTGAATGAGCGCAAGTGATATGTGTAACTTGCTTTAAAATAGAATTAGCAATTTTGATACATGCACAATGTGGATGAACCTTGAAAATGTGCTAAGTGAAATAAGTCAGACACAAAAGGACAAATATGGCCGGGCACGGTGGCTCACACGTGTAGTCCCAGCACTTTGGGAGGCTGAGGCAGGCTGATCACTTGAGGCCAGAAGTTTGAGACCAGCCTGGCCAACGTGGTGAAACCCCATCTCTACTAAAAATACAAAAATTAGCTGGGCGTGGTGACATGTGCCTGTAATTCCAGCTACTTAGGAGACTGAGACAGGAGAATTGCTTGAACCTGGGAGGTGGAGGTTGCAGTGGAGCTAAGATTGTGCCACTGCACTCCAGCCTAGGTGACAGAGTGAGACTCTGTCTCAAAAAAAAAAAAAAAAAAAAGAGAGTGGGAGTAGGCAAATATATAGGGTATCTAGAGTAGTCACATTCACAGAGTAAAATGTAGAATGATGATTACCAGAGACTGGGGGAGGGGAAGTGGGGAGTTACCATCTAATGGGTCCAGAGTTTTAGTTTTGTAAGAACTCTTTTCTGGAGATGGATGGTGGTGACGGTTGCACAACAATGCAGATGTCTTTAATACCACTGAACTGTACACTTAAACATGATTAAAATGGGAAATTATAACATGTATTTTTTAGCACAATAAAAAAAAATTAGGGCCAGGTGGGTGCACCCGGGCCGGTGAGGAAGGGGCACCTGTCTGGGTGGGTGGGGCAGGGAGGGTACCTGAGGTCACTGGCTCCGTGGTAGAGGCAGGGGCGGCAGAGGTGGAACTGTAGAGCTGCAGGGTCCACTGACCCTTACCCTCAGCTGGAGAAGTAACCCTCCAGATCAACTGCAAGAACAAAGCAGCAATCCTGAGAGGAGCCGCAGACCCGCTGAAGGAAGCAGACTGCCCCTGCAGGACCCAGGAGACACCCCAAATACTGTGAGTGCCCCAACTGCAGAAGCGGGAAAGGGAGACCCTCTTCTTCCGAACACACACCTCCACTGGGGAAGCTGAAGGTCTGTTTTCGGGAGAAGTTTCCGACTTTACCTCAAGCGGAGTCAAGTTAGAGAGCTGAGCTGAGCAAAATACAAGGGTAGAGGAAGCAGCAGAAAGGTACTGGGAGCTCGCTGGGTCCCCAGGCAGCCCATTCCGGCCTGACACCACAGGGATCTAGCAGGAGGGTGGCCATAGGAGCAGGGGGTAAAACTCCACAGGGAGAAGGCATTCTCTATCTGAACTTTATAACAATTTGAAAGGGGCAAGAAGCCTCCTGGCCAGAACCTGGCGGAGAGCATGAATCTGGTGTGCTGACTTCACATACAGGGGGAAGAAATGAAGCCCTTTTCTTTCACAGCTGGGAGGCGAAAAGCCTTGGGCAAGTTTTCAAGCCCATCTTACCCTCCACCCGGAAACAGACTTGAGGCTGTTGGGGGAGGCATGGTGGGATTGAGGCCGGTCCTTCTGTTTGTGTTGGAGCTGGGTGAGGCCTGTGACTGCTGGTTTTCCCCAACTTCCCTGATAACCTGCATTACTCAGCAAAGGCAGCCATAATCCTCCTAGGTACGCAACTCCAGTGACCTGGGAATCCCACCCTCATCCCCCACAGCAGCTGAAGCAAGACCTGCCCAAGGAGTCTGAGCTCAGATACACCTAGCCCGGTCCCCACCCTATGGTCCTTCCCTACCCACCCCGGTAGGGAAAGACAAAAGGGCATTCAATCTTGGGAGTTCTAGGGCCCCACACACCACTGGTCCCTTTCCACACTACTACAGCTGATGCTTTCCAGAAAGCGCCACCTCCTGGCAGGAGGCCAACCAGCACAAAAATAGAGCATTAAACCACCAAAGTTAAGGACCCTTGTGGAGTCCATTGCACCCTCCTCCACCTCCACTGGAACAGGTGCTGGTATCCATGGCTGAGAGACCCATAGACATTTCACATCACAGGACTCTGTGCAGACAACACCCACTACCAGCCCGGAGCTGGCTAGACTCACTGGGTGGCTAGACCCAGAAAAGAGACAATAATCACTGCAGTTTGGCTCACAGGAATCCACATCCACAGGAAAAAGAGGGGAGTACTACATCAAGGGAACACCCCATGGGACAAAAGAATCTGAACAACAGCCTTCTGCCTCAGACCTTCCCTCTGACAGAGACTACCCAAATGAGAAGGAGCCAGAAAATCAACCCTGGTAATATGACAAAATAAGGCTGTTCAACACTGCCTCAAAAAATCACACTAGTTCACCAGCAATGGATCCAAACCAAGAAGAAATCCTGGATTTACCTGAAAAAGAATTCAGGAGGTTAGTTATTAATCTAATCAGGGAGGGACCAGAGAAAGGAGAAGCCCAATGCAAAAGTATCCAAAAAATGATACAAGAAGTGAGGGGAGAAATATTCAAAGAAATAGATAGCTTACAGAAAAAATAATCTAAAAATTCAGGAAATTTTGGACACACTTTTAGAAATGTGAAGTGCTCTGGAAAGTCTCAGCAATAGAATTGAACAAGCAGAAGAAAGAAATTCAGAGCTTGAAGATAAGGTCTTCAAATTAACACAATCCAACAAAGACAAAGAAAAAAGAATAAGAAAATATGAACAAAGCCTCCAAGAAGTCTGGGATTATGTTAAATGACCAAACCTAAGAATAATCAATGTTCCTGAGGAAGAAGACAATTCTAAAACTTGGAAAACATATTTGGGGGAATAATTGAAGAAAATTTCCCCAGCCTTGCTACAGACCTAGACATCCAAATACAAGAAGCACAAAGAATACCTAAGAAATTAATCACAAAAAAGTCTTCACCTAGGCACATTGTCATCAGGTTATCCAAAGTTAAGACAAAGGAAAGACTCTTAAGAGCTATGAGACAGAAGCACCAGGTAACCTATAAAAGAAAACCTCTCAGATTAACTGCAGATTTCTCAGCAGAAACCCTACAAACTAGAAGGGATTGGAGCCCTATCTTCAGCCTCTTCAAACAAAACAATTATCAGCCAAGAATTTTGTATCCAGTGAAAAAAAGCATCGTATATGGAGGAAAGATTTAGTCATTTTCAGACAAACAAATGCTGAGAGAATTCGCGATTACCAAGCCACCACCACAAGAACTGCTAAAAGCAGCTCTAAATCTTGAAACAAATCTTGGAAACACATCAAAACATAACCTCTTTAAAGCATAAATCACACAGGACCTATAAAACAAAAATATAAGTTAAAAAGCAAAAAGGAAAAACAAGATAAAACAAAAAAAGCAAAGTACACAGGCAACAAAGAGCATGATGAATGCAACAGTACCTCACATTTCAATATAATATTGAATATAAATGACCTAAATGCTCCATTTAAAAGAAGAACTGCAGAATGGATAAGAACTCACCAACCAACTATCTGCTGCCTTCAGGAGACTCACCTAACACATAAGGATTCACATAAACTTAAAGTAAAGGGAATGGAAAAAGGCATTTCATGCAAATTGACACCAAAAGCAAGCAGGGGTAAGCTATTCTTATATTAGACAAAACAAATTTTAAAGCAACAGCAGTTAAAAGAGACAAAGAGGGACATTAATGGTAAAAGACCTTGTCCAACAGAAAGCTATCACAATCCTAAACATATATGCACTTAACACTGGAGCTCCCAGATTTATAAAACAAGTACTATTAGACCTAAGAAATGAGATAGACAGCAACATAATAACAGTGGGGGCTTCAATACACCTCTAACAACACTAGACGGCTCATCAAGACAGAAAGTCAATAAAGAAACAATGGATTTAAACTATACCTTGGAACAAATGGACTTAACAGATATATACAGAACATTTCATCCAACAACCACATTCTATTCAATAGAGCATAGAACTTTCTCCAAGATAGACCATGTGATAGGCCACAAAATGAGCCTCAATAAGTTTAAGAAAATTGAAATTATATCAATCACTCTGTCAGGCCATAGTGGAATAAAACTGGAATTCAACTCCAAAAGGAACCTTCAAAACTATGCAAATACATGAAAATTAAATAATCTGCTCCTAAATGAGCATTGGGTCAAAAACGAAATCAAGATGGAAATTTAAAAATTCTTTGAACTGAATGACAATAATGACACAACCTATCAAAACCCCAGGGATACAGTTAAGGCGGTGCTAAGAGAAAAATCCATAGCCCTAAATGTCTACATCAAAAAGTCTGAAAGAGCACAAACAGACAATCTTAGGTCACACCTCAAGGAATTAGAGAAAGAAAAACAAACCAAATCCAAATCCAGCAGAAGAAAGGAAATAACCAAGATCAGAGCAGAAATACATAAAATTGAAACAAACAAAATACAAAAGATAAATGAAACAAAAAGTTGGTTCTTTGAAGAGATAAATAAAATTGATAGACCATTAGCAAGATTAACAAAGAAAAGAAGGCAGAAAATCCACATAACCTCACTAGAAAACAAAACAGGAGATATTACAACCGACACTATTGAAATACAAAAGACCATTCAGGGCTACTATGAACACCTTTACTCACATAAACTAGAAAATCTAGAAGAGATGGATAAATTCCTAGAAAAATACAAACCTCCTGGTTTAAATCAGGAAGAATTAGATACCCTGAACAGACCAATAACAAGCAGTGAGATTGAAATAGTAATTTAAAAATTACCAACAAAAAAAAGTCCAGGTCCAGATGGATTCACAGCAGAATTCTACCAGACATTCAAAGAAGAATTGGTACCAAACCTTTTGACACTATCCACAAGATAAAGAAGGAACCCTCCCTAATTCATTCTATGAAGCCAGCTTCACCCTAGTACCATAACCAAGAAAGGACACAACCAAAAAAGAAAACTACAGACTGGTATTCTTGCTGAACATAGATGCTAAAATCCTTAACAAAATACTAGCTAACTGAATCCAACAAACATATCAAAAAGATAATCCACCGTGATCAAGTGGGTTTCATACCAGGGATGCAAGAATGGTTTAACACACACAAATCAATAAATGTGATGTACCACATAAACAGAATTAAAAACAAAAAATCACATGATCATCTCAATAGATGCAGAAAAAGCATTCGACAAAATCCAGCATCACTTTATGATTGAAACTCTCAGCAAAATCAGCATACAGGAGACATACCTTAATGTAATAAAAGCCATCAAAACTAACTCACAGCCAACATAATACTGAATGGGTAAAAGTTGAAAGCATTCCCTCTGAGAACAGGAACAAGACAAGGATACCCACTCTCACCACTCCTCTTCAACATAGTACTGGAAGTCCTAGTCAGGCCACTTAGACAAGAGAAAGAAATAAAGGGCATCCAGATTGGTAATGAGGAAGCCAAACTGTCACTGTTTGCTAACAATATGATAGTTTACCTTGAAACGCTAAGGACACCTCCAGAAAGCTCCTAGAACTGATAAAAGAATTCAGCAAAGTTTCCGGATACAAGATTAATATACATAAATAAGTAGCTCTTCTATACACCAACAGCGATCAAACGGAGAATCAAATCAAGAACTCAACCGCTTTTATAACAGCTGCAAAAAAACTAAAGTACTTAGGAATATACCTAACAAAGGAGTTGAAAGCCCTCTTCAAGGAAAACTACAAAACACTGCTGAAAGAAGTCACAGATGACACAAACAAATGGAAACACATCCCATGTTCATGGATGGGTAGAATTAATATTGTGAAAATGACCATACTGCCAAAAGCAATCTACAAATTCAATGCAATCCCCATAAAAATACCACCATCATTCTTCACAGAGTTAGCAAAAACACTTCTAAAATTCATGTGGAACCAAAAAAGAGCCCACGTAGCCAAACCAGGACTAAGCAAAAAGAACAAATCCAGAGGCATCACATTACCTGATTTCAAATTATACTATAAGGCCATAGTCACCAAAACAGCATGGTACTGGTATAAAAATAGGCACATAGATCAATGCAACAGAATAGAGAACCTAGAAATAAACCCAAATACTTGCAACCAACTGATCTTCAACAAAGCAAACAAAATCATAAAGTGGGAGAAAGGACACTGTTTTCAATAAATGGTGCTGGGATAATTGGCTAGCCACATGTAGGAAAATGAAACTGGATCCTCATCTCTCACCTTATACAAAAATCAACTAAAGATAGATTAAGGACTTAAACCTAAGACCTGAAACTATAAATATTGTAGAAGATAACATTGGAAAAACCCTTCTAGACATTGACTTAGGCAAGGATTTCATGACCAAGAACCCAAAAACAAATGCAATAAAAACAAAGATAAATAGCTAGGACCTAATTAAACTAAAGAACTTTTGCACAGCAAAAGCAACAGCACAGTAAGCAGACAATCCACAGAGTGGGAGAAAATGTTCACAATCTATACATCTGACAAACGACTAATATCCAGAATCTACAACGAACTCAAATGAGTAAGAAGAAAAAATCCCATCAAAAAGTGGTCCAAGGACATGAACAGACAACTCTCAAAAGAAGATATATAAATGGCCAACAAACACATGAAAGAATGCTCAACATCACTAAGGATCAGGGAAATGCAAATCAAAACCACAATGCGTATGATACCACCTCACTTCTGCAAGAACGGCCATAATCAAAAAATTAAACAAACAGTAGATGTTGGCGTGGATGCAGCGAACAGAGAATACTTCTACACTGCTGGTGGGAATGTAAACTAGCCACGATGGAAAACAGTGTAAACAGCCACTATGGAAAACAGTGTGGAGAGTCCTTAAAGAACTAAAAGTAGGGTCAGGAGTGGTGACTTATGCCTATAATCCCAGCACTTTGGGAGGCCGAGGCAGGTGGATCACCTGTGGTCAGGAGTTCGAGACCAGCCTGGCCAACATGGTGAAATCCCATTTCTATGAAAAAGTAAAACTAGCCTGGCGTGGTGGTGAGTGCCTGAATCCCAGCTTCTCAGGAGGCTGAGGCAAGAGAATTACTTGAACCCAGCAGCCAGAGGTTGTAGTGAGCAGAGATCATGCCATTGCACTCTTGCCTGGGTGATAAGAGAGAAACTCCATTTCAAAAAAAAGAAAAAGAAAGAAAGAAGGAAGGAAGGAAGGAAGGAAGGAAGGAGGGAGGGAGGGAGGGAGGGAGGGAGGGAGGGAGGGAGGGAAGGAAGGAAGGAGGGAAGGAAGGAAGGAAGGAAGGAAGGAAGGAAGGAAGGAAGGAAGGAAGGAAGGAAGGAAAGAAAAGAAAAGAAAAGAAAGAAAAGAAAAGTAGAACTACCACTTGATCCAGCAATCCCACTACTGGGTATCTACTGAGAGGAAAAGAAGTCATTACACCAAAAAGATACTTGCACATGCATGTTTACAGCAGCACAATTTACAATTGCAAAATCCTGGAACCAACAGAAATGCCCATCAATCAACAAGTGGATAAAGAGACTGTAGTGTATGTATATGTGTGTGTATATATATATGTGTGTGTGTGTGTGTGTGTATATGATGGAGTACTACGCAGCCATAAAAAGAAATGAATTAACAGCATTTGCAGTGACCTGGATGAGACTGGAGACTATTATTCTAAGTGAAGTAACTCAGGAATGGAAAACCCAACATCGTATGTTCTCGCCGCTATGTGGGAGCTGAGCTATGAGGATGCAAAGGCATAAGAATGATACAGTGGACTTTGGGGGCTTGGGGGGGAGAGTGGGAAGAGGCAAGGGATAAAAGACTACAAATTATGATGCAGTGTATCTTGCTTGGGTGATGGGTGCACCAAAATCTCACAAATCACCACTAAAGAATTTACTCATATAACCAAATACCACCTGTACCCCAATAACTTATGAAAAAAAATTGAGGCCAGGCATGGTGTTTCACGCCTGTAATTCCAACACGTTGGGAGGCTGAGGTGGGTGGATCACAAGGTCAGGAGTTTGAGACCAGCCTGGCCAAGATGGTGAAAGCCCGTCTCTACTAAAAATAAAAAAAATTAGCCGGGCATGGTGGCAGGTGCTAGTAATCCCAGCTCCTCGGGAAGCTGAGGTAGAGAACTGCTTGAACCCAGGAGGTGGAGGTTGCAGTGAGTTGATACCATACCACTGCACTCCAGCCTGGGTGACAGAGCAAGACTCCATCTCAAAAACAAACAAACAAAAAAGAATTAGGCCAGGCGCTGTGGTTCACACCTGTAATCCCAGCACTTTGGAAGGCTGAGGCAGAAGGATCACTTGAGCCCAGGGGTTCAAGACCAGCTTGGGCAACACAGTGAGACCCTGTCTCAAGAAAAAAAATAAAAATAAATTAGCCAGGCATGGTAGTGTGCACCTGTAGTCCTAGCTACTCAGGAAGCTGAGATGGAAGAGTCACTTGAACCTGGGAGGTCAAGGCTGCAGTGAACCGTGATCACACCACTGCACTCCAGCCTGGGCGACAGAGTGAGATCTCATCTCAACAATTAAAAAATTAGAAAAAATTAGAACCATAGAGAATTGGATTACAGATGTGACAAGATTGTCCATGAGTTTATGAAGTATGTGAGAGTTTATACTCTTCTCTGTTATTTTTGTATGTGTTTCAAATCCTCTATAATGAAAAATTTCTTTTTTTCCTAACAAAACTCCTGGTCTAGGAGGGAGGATAAAATGTGAACATGAATAACTTCTACATGACAGAAAGAGATAAACTAAGAGAAATGCGGAGGAAATTTCAAGAATTACTATGCTTCCACAGATGAACCCAAATGCAAAGCTTGGAGCAGTAATAACATAGTCTTTAGCCAGTCTTCAGCATTATTTGTCCTGAATATTCAAAAATGATTTTGTGATGACTTTATATCTGTAAAGTTCTCTTCATAGGTAACCCTCTAAGGGAAACAGAAAAGTAAATCCTGCAAACAGGAGATAATCTTCCTGAGAAACTTCGTTTTGAGCAAGAGGATGCTAGGATAGCAAGAGTGTTTTCCTACAAATGACATCATAGGTTGCCAGAACAAATTGCCCGTGAGAATAGCATGTGCTTAATCAGGAGACAGATGCAGAGAACACCCATAGGTGTAGGTTAGAATAACGCTAAAGAGAAAAAGCTGGACATGGACAGTTCAAATCCATGTGAAACGCAACACAAAGACAATAGCATCAGCGACAACAGCAAAATCTCCACCTCATTTTGGCCATGACTTTCAACTTCTTTTGTCCACCAAAAACCTTATTTCTTTAAGTTTTCCATGTGCAACTCATTCATTGAGCACCCAAGTATCAGGCACCATATTAAGCACGGAGGCTGTAAAGGGAGAGTGTAGTTCTGCCTCCCCAAAGAGCTCACAGTGCGGCAGAGTGGAGGCACGTGCACAACTGAGAGGCTAAAATGTGGCTACTGAATCATATGGCCAGGATGGAAAAAGAAAAAGCTTCAGGATGAAAAGCAAGGCACCTTTCATCCTGTTTGAGATGCCTGTGAGGCAGGTTCACCGTACTCTGGTTACCAATTCCAGGGGATATCCCACTACATGGAGGATCGCAAAGATCATCACTATGCCAGCCACCAGGACGGGAAGTCCAGATACTTCCACCAATTGCGTTTTTTTTTTCTTTCTTTTTTTTTTTTTGAGATGGAGTCTCACTCTGTTGCCCAGGCTGGAGTGCAGTGGCGTGATCTTGGCTCACTGTAACCTCCGCCTCCTGGGTTCAAGTGATTCTCTTGCCTCAGCCTGCAGAGTAACTGGGACTACAGGTGCACGCCACCATGCCTGGCTAATTTTTGTGTTGTTAGTGGAGACTTTTGGAGTTTTGCCATGTTGGCCACGCTGGTCTCAAACTCCTGACCTCAAGTGATCCTCCCACATCGGCCTCCTAAAGTGCACCTATTGCATCTTGGGCTGCAGTTTCTACCACTTGCAGGAGTTGAGTGAGACAGAACACTCACAGAACAAGTTGAGCAAAGCAACTTTATTCATCACAGATAGGCAGCAAGGCACAACAGAAGCCTGGCATCCTTTGTGAGCTGATTCCGCAAGGCTCAGGAAACTGCTCAGAATGGATGGAGTCTTGTCTGCACATGCCCCACATTGCACCGCAGCCGAGGCACCCTGAAATCCCTCCACTCTGGGTTTTATACTCTGGGGGCAGATTGGGATCACTGGACCACAACACTGCAGGACATCCTGTTCTCAGAGGAACAGAAACAGAATCTGGCATGTTCTGGACAACTTTTCCTTATCTCTGAATGTTGTTTCTGGCACGTTCTACAGTTATTGTGAGAACTACAATTGAAAAATGGGGGAAGAGCTGGGTTATCAAGGCCATTGAGGCACTTGTCCTGCAATGTCCAGGAAGGTCACCCCAGAGAAGGTTGCATCTGAGTTGGCCTCAAAGGATGACTAGAATTTCTAGTCCTTATCTAGAGGAAATAGAATGAGTAAAAACATACAGCCATGTATGCCAAAAACACAATTTGTCCAGTGAATGTGAGTAAACTCAGGCTGAAATTTAGCAGGCATGATGAGAAAGGAGATATGGATTAGGCCTGATTATGAATACCCTGATGTGCCACTCTAGGGAATCTGGAGTAGGCCTGGGCTTGAAAACCAGTAATGAATGATAGAATTGTTTGGCTAGATCAGATTTGAAAATAATTTTGAATGCCTTTGGATAGGAAATTCAGCTCCAATGACTCACAGACCTGTGGTGTAAGACCTGAAATTAAGATTCAAAACTAAGTACTGCCTTGACCATGAAGGTTGGTAAAATCAGGGTACAGAGGCTCAAATGGATTAACTGCAAGTTCTCCTCCCACTCTGCTCCTGGTAGATAAGGTCCTCTAGCCAAGCAACCCTCCTTGTCAAAGGGACCAGGTGCAGTGCTAGGCTTCAGGTCCCTGCCAGCCTGCTGAATTATCCAAGCAAGCCAACACATCCTCCCACAGGAACCAGGGGCACCTTGCCCTCTTGTTACTACAAAGCCTGCTTCCCACAGCTCCTGATGGCTCACTCTGTTCCCGACTGCAACCTCCACGTGGCTCTGTGTGGGGCAGGGTTGTTCTCCGCTGGGCTGTGAGCCTCTGAATTACCTGCTGCCCATCTCATCTGTCTAGGGTTGGATGTTGTACATTCAACCATCCTCTCAACCCTAGGGTGGGAATCCCTCTCACACCAGTGGGGTGAAGTGGAGGCAAACTAAATAAGACCCCATCATACCATGTAGTATTGCACCATGTTTCTTTTCTTTCTTTCTTTCTTTCTTTTTTTTGACACAGGGTCTCACTTTGTTACCCAGGCTGGAGTGTAGTGGCACAATCTTGGCTCACTGCAACCTCCACCTCCTGGGTCCAAGCGATTCTTGTGCCTCAGCCTCCTGAGTAGCTGGGACTACAGATGCTTGCCATCACACCCAGCTAATTTTTGTGGGTTATTTTTTTGTATTTTTAGTAGTGACAGCGTTTCACCATGTTGGCCAGGCTGGTCTTGAACTCTTGACCTCAAGTGATTTGCCCCCCTTGGCCTCCCAATATGCTGGGATTACAGGCATGAGCCACTACACCTGGCCACACACCTGCTTTTTCACACACTTACATTTCCTGTGTAACTGAAAAAACTTGATCTTGTGACACCTCTTTTCAGGAGAATGACATATAAAATTATTCATAATGATGTATTATGAAAAATTTTACCAATATTTTCTTTTAAGAAAGATTAGGGAGGTAGTGTTTAGGATAGATTCTACATGGAACAAATTAGAAGTAGAAAGATCAGTCAAGAAGTATCTGAACAGAATGATAGCCGAGTGGTGTGCAGTGGATACTGTGACACGCTGCCCAGAAAGGACAGTGAAGGACATCAGGCGCCAGCTGCTGGAAGTGCTACCACACTCAGCCTGTAGCTCTTAGCCCTCTCAGAAAGTGCCTGACTGCAGAAAGCTGCCTCACCTAAGGACGTGCCCTGTCTTGTCCTTTTGCGTTGCTATCCTACCAGAGACTAAGTAGTTCAAAAACAACAGAAATATATTTCTCACAATTCTGGAGGCTGTGAAGTCAAGGCACCAGGAGATTTGATGTCTGGTGAGGGCTGGCTTCCTAACTGATAGACAATGTCTTCTTACTGTATCCTCATGTGGTGGAAGGGGCAAGGGAGGGACCTCTCTGGGGTGTCTTCTATAAGGGCACTAATCCCATCCCGAGGGCTCCATCCTTGTGACCTAATCACCTCCCAAAGGCCCCACATCCCAATACCATCACCTTGGGGGTTAGGATTTTAACATATGAGTTTTGGAGGGACACAGATGTTTAGACCATAGCACACCTCTGCCTGGGGAAGCTCATATCGAGTGACCAATAGATGGTGGAGCATAAGGGCTTGGCCAGCGCAGCCATGCTTGGGATGTTTCTGAAAGTCCATCTAGCTCCAGAGCTCTTGGTGAGGTTTGCAGAGACTGTCGGCCTTGGGTTGTAGCTCAGCGTCACTGTTCTGCCCATTCCTGCTTCTGTCCCCTACCTTCCACAGGTGTGGTCCCTCCACAGGCACCCCTTCATGAAATGCCTCTTTAGAGTCTGGTTTCTGGGGATACAAGCTGTGACACTGAAAAAATGAAGAGGCCACGCACAGTAGGTCATGCCTATAATCCTAGCACTTTGGGAGACCAAGGCAGGAGGATTGCTTGAGCTCCGTAGTTGAAGACCAGCCTGGGCAACATAGTGAGACCACGTCTCTACAAAAAAATTTCATAAAAAAGAAAGAAAAACAAATAGAGATGGAAATGAGGGGAGGAGAGGGAAATTGAGAAATGAGCAGCTTAGATGATTTTCACCCTAAGGTTAAATCCCCCAAATAATGTTTCCCCATCTTCTCAGAGAGCCCACAGTCGGAATGAGGAGAAAGCTGTTCAATGAAAAATCAACAAATAGTCAGGTGAACGCTCCAGAAATCTGCACAGAGTGGCAGTGCTCACGCCTTTTACATAAACCAACCTCCTCACTCTCCCCTCCTCGGCAGCTCCCAGGCCTGAGGACGGGCAGAGTCACCTCCCAAGAACAATCGAGAATCACTTCTCACTAGTAAGAATGTTGGCCTCACATTAAATTTGTGGATGTTTAACGGGCTTATTTATTTATTTATTTATTTATTTTTGAGATGGAGTTTTGCTCTTGTTGCCCAGGCTGGAGTACAGTGGCGCAATCTTGGCTCGTTGCAACCTCTGCCTCCTGGGTTCAAGAGATTCTCCTGTCTTAGCCTCCAGAGTAGCTGGGATTACGGGCACACACCACCAAGCCCGGCTAATTTTTTGTATTTTTAGTAGAGATGGGGGCTTCACCATGTTGGCCAGGCTGGTCTCAAACTTCTGACCTCAGGTGATCCACCCACCTCAGCCTCCCGAAGTGCTGGGATTACAGGCGTGAGCCACCGTGCCCAGTCGGCTTATTCATTTATACTTCCATCAGGATTAAGTTCATCATGAAAGTAAAACAATCCAGATGGTTCTGAGACTGAATATGAGCTCCTGCATAACACAGCAGGGTGGATCTGGACTAGACTTCCTGCCCTGGACCAGCAAGCTTGGTCTCATAGGTGTGTACTGGAGGCAGCCTGAGAAGGTGTGATTTGATGGGCACCTAGAAGACCCATTTACCCACAAAAGACATGACTCAGTGAGGCTCTAGACCCTTTCTGCCACAGCAGCTTCACGTGAGCTCTGTAGATCGGCACAGCTTTTAGACCCAGCCATGCACGGCTCCTGACTTGGGCCATATAAAGGGGTCAACAACCTACAGACTTTGGGCCAAATCTAACCTCCCCATCCAGACCTGTTTCTGTACAGCCCATGTAAAAAATGTCTTTTACATTTTAAAAATCGTTGGTAAAGTTTTAAATTTGTAACTGTTGTGGGTACATAGTAGGTGTATATGTTTATGGGGTACAAGGAATGTTTTGATACAGGCCTGCAATGCGAAATAAGCACCTCATGTAACATGGGGTATCCATCCCCTCAAGTATTTATCCTTAGTGTTACAAACAATCCAATTATACTCTTTTATTTGTAAATGTACAACTAAGTTACGTTATGATTGAGTTTTTACTTTTTTTGAGACAGAGTCTCGCTCTGTCGCCCAGGCTGGAGTGCAGTGGCACGATCTTCGCTCATGGCAACCTCCGCCTCCTGGGTTCAAGTGATTCTCCTGCCTCAGCCTCCCAAGTAAGTGGGATTACAGACATGCACCACCACACCCAGCTAATTTTGTATTTTTAGTAGAGACCAGGTTTTGCCATGTTGGTCAGGCTGGTCTCCAACTCCTGATCTCAGGTGATCCACTCACTTCGGCATTCCAAAGTGCTGGGATTACAGGCGTGAGCCACTGTGCCTGATCGAGTTTTTACATTTTTAAATAATTGAAAGAGCCCCAAAGAAGAATATTTTGCAACATGGGAAGATTATCTGAAATTCAAATTTCAGTGTTCACAAGTGAAGTTTTCCTGGAACACAGCCATGCTCATTCTCTTAAATATCATCTGTGGCTGCTCTCAGGCCCAACAGCAGAGTCGAATAATTGCCACAGAAACCACATGGCCCTCAGAGACTAAAAGTTTACTACCTCGTACTGACCCCTGCTTTACAGCTTTGCTGCTTCCCTCTGTGGTCTGAAGACCAGCCTCACCAGCTTTCCTGGGAGGCCGTTAGAAACACAGAATCTTGGTCCCTGCCCTAGACCTACTGATTCAGATCCCAAGAAATTTCTCTTCCCGTGAATGTTAGAGAAATGCCAGCTTAGAGGGCTCTGCCCTGGCCATCCTCTGCTGCCCCTCCCCTCAGTGCAGGCAGTTCACAAGGTCAAGGGCATGCATCCTCCTGGAACCTCTTCCCCATCTAGACCATGCTCTGAGTACCTGGGAATTTTCTGCCTCAGGGTCAATGCCAGCCTCCTCTCTGGGGTCCATCCTAGCCCAACAGGTGGTCAAGATGCAGCTGTTACAGGGCGAGAGGAGAGTGCCTGTGCTTGAATTTATGGATGGTGTGTCCTCTCGCTCAAGCAGCAAGTTCCTCATGGCATAAAGTGGGAAGACAAAGGGGAAGGATGGGGGCTGGGGATTAGCTCTTGCTGTCCCATTACCTTCTGGCTTGGGCTCTAGAGCCCAGGAATTCTAGCCTGCCATGTAGTTATGTATATATATTTGACACTTTATTCACTTGATACGTAACTTCTAAATATTTCAGCATAGCTTATGGGCCTTGATTGGTACTCTTGAATATGAATAGTGCGTCTATTGAACGTTTCTCAACGTGTGTTCTGAGGACCCTGTGCAGAATTCACATGGGTTGTTTGCTTAGAATGCAAATTCCTGGCTCCCACTTTTGATGATCCTGAATCAGGATTTTTGAGGGTGGAGCCAAGGGATCTGCCTTCTGACAAGTTTCCCAGTGGTTCTGGTTCACACCAGAGTTTCAGGAACTCTTGTAATGGGGTAGGGTGGACAGCAGCTGGCTTCCAGGGGAAAAGAAAAGGAACCAGCCAGGTCAGGGGACCACACTGGCTGCTAGCTTCAAACGCTTCCTGTTTCTCTCATTATCTCTCTCCTCATCTGGCCTGAACCCAGTCCTGGGCATGAGCTGCAGAGAGAAGTTTTCTGCCAGGACTGGACAAGGGTATTATCTCTCCCTAATACGGGGCCTTCAGAGACTGCTCTACCTAAGAAAGTGTCTGAGTCAATGTGAAACTGGAAAGAAGAGACATATGGCGTGGCTGTGTCCCCACTCAAATCTCGCTTTGAATTATAGCTCCTACCATTCCCATGTGTCATGGGAGGGACCCGGTGGGAGGTAATTGAATCATGGGGGGCGGGTTATTCCCATGCTGTTTTTGTGATCGCGAGTCTCACAAGATCCAATGGTTCTATAAGAAGGAGTTCCCCTGCACAAGTTCTCTCTTCCCTGCCACCATGTAGAATGTGATGCTCCTCCTTGCCTTCTGCCATGATTGTGAGGCCTCCCCAGCCATGTGGAACTGTGAGTCCATTAAACCTCTTTCCTTTATAAATCCCCCAGTCTCGGGTATGTCTTTATCAGCAGTGTGAAGATGGACTAATACAAAGAGGAACTAGGGAAGCTTGGAGGAACCACAGAGACTCAATCAGGGATTCAGGTGAAGTCTCTGTTGCAAACCCTTGAGCAGGTGAGAACCCCCGGACTCTTGCAGGGGACATGGGAGGAGCTGTACATACAGACAGTGCTGTCCCACCAATGTGGGTTCAAACCCCGCATCTGTCACTGGCTATGGACCTTGATCAAGTTTCTTAAGGTCTCCAGGTTTGTTTCTTATCTGTAAGATGAGAATCCTCTTCCGCAAACCATGTCTGTTTAAAATACATGCTTGTTTTGAAAGTGATGCAGCAACATTTTCTCTAGTTAATGTTCTTTCTCACTCATAATTTTAAAACATTTATTCATGACTAACTATAATATTAAATCTGTGACTTTATTTTTGCTAAATGTCCATGTCAGAGAAGAACATGACTTTATATGTGTTTTTTAAAAATAAGCCTTAGCAATGCATATTTGCAATAAAAATATCTGACAATCCTAATACCTTCTAGGCTTGTCACTGGAATGAAATGTGATAATTAAGTAAAACCCATTCTTGCCACAAAGATCTAAGTGGTGGCCACCTTTTTTTTTTTTTTTCCAAGGTGGAGTCTTGCTCTGTCACCCAAACTGGAGTATAGTGGCGTGATCTCGGTTCACTGCAACCTCTGCCTCCCAGGTTCAAGCAATTCTCCTGCCTCAGCCTCCCAAGTAGCTGGGATTACAGGCGCCTGCCACCACACCCTGCTAATTTTTATATTTTTTAGTAGAGATGAGGTTTCACCATGTTGGTCAGGCTGGTCTTGAACTCCTGACCTTGTGATCCGCCTACCTTGGCCTCTCAAAGTGCTGGGATTACAGGGATGAGCCACTGTGGCTGACCAGTAGACACTGTTTATTAGGAAGCTTGTTATCTTCTACCACTGCACCTTCTGATGATTGCTCTCACTCACAGGCACTTAACCACTGGCTAATAAAATGACTTTCCTTAAACCTCATGCACAGGAGGCCAGTTAGGCTCCAGTTGCAGCCCTGTGCCCGGGCAGTGCTTGGCCAGTGACCTCTAACTCCCTGAGGCTTCTTGTGAGGAAGCAACTCCTGAAGTCACACGGCCAAGATACTCACAGGACATGATTCTTACGATGATCCCACCTGACCACAGCCTGGGACTCACTGTCACGGGTTAGTGATGAACGCCGAACCTTAATGAAACCGCCAGCGACACCTGTGCCATACTGCAAGTCACCACTAGGGGGAAGCAGAATACAAGCATCCAGGTGAGAACCAAGGAAGCACTGAGGAATGCGGCCCAGGAAGCCAAATGGGGATGGGAGGGGAGAAGGATCCTAGGTGCACCCTCCCTGTTCACCCCACCCACCGGGCAGACATGCACACTCCTGGTCTTGCTCTCAAACCATCTGATTCCTCTGTTACTCTGTTCTCTGGTCTTGGTACAGCACATTATATCTTCCGTATGGCAAAGACCAGTGGTTCTCTAACTTGGCTGCATGTTTAAATCACCTGGAGAGTTCTGTAAACTCTCTACATCCTGGCCTTATCTCAATTAAATCTGAATCTCCATTGCTTGAAAACAGGAATCAGTGCTTTTTATATTTATTTACTTGCTTATTTATTTTTGAGACAGAGTCTCACTCTGTTGTCCAGGCTGGAGTACAGTGGTGCAATCTCAGCTCACTGCAACCTCAGCTCCCTGGGCTCAAGTGATTCTCATGTCTCAGCCTCCCAAGTAGCTGGGACTACAGGCATGCACCACCATGTCCAGCTATTTTTATTTTTTTCTTTTTTTTTTTTTTTTTTTTTTTTTTTTGAGACGGAGTCTTTGCTCTGTCGCCCAGGCTGGAGTGCAGTGGCACGAACTCGGCTCACTGCAAGCTCCGCCTCCCGGGTTTACGCCATTCTCCTGCCTCAGCCTCCCGAGTAGCTGGGACTACAGGCGCCCGCCACCTCACCCGGCTAGTTTTTTGTATTTTTTAGTAGAGACGGGGTTTCACCGGGTTAGCCAGGATGGTCTCGATCTCCGGACCTCGTGATCCGCCCGTCTCGGCCTCCCAAAGTGCTGGGATTACAAGCTTGAGCCACCGCGCCCGGCCTATTTTTTTCTATTTTAATTGATATGGGGTTTTGCCATGTTGGCCAGGCTAGTCTTGAACTCCTGACTCAAGTGATCTGCCAGCCTCAGCCTCCCAAAGTGCTGGGATTACAGATGTGAGCCACGGCATCCGGCCTCCAGAGCTTTTTAAAACACAACAGGTGATTCCAATTTGCAGTTAATTTTGAAAACCACCGTTTTAGGCAAAAGATCTCATTTCTTTTCAAATAGAAGCTGGCTTTCATTGCTAGAGGACTCCTCCAAGAAGCCTCCCTAATGAACCACACGTTTTCCTCCTCCATCTGTCCATGGGCCTGTCTGCAGCTGATACCAGTACTTATCATGGCGTAAGATACGCACGGGTTACCTGGGGGGTGTTGTTAATATGCAGATTCAGATTCATTAGGTCTGAGGTGGGGTTGAGATGCTGCATCTCTAAGTCCCAGGTGCTGCTGGTCCACAGACCATCCACACCTGGGTTGGCAGGACATCATCCTGTTTCCGCATGTGCACCTTTGCAGTTGTTCTCTAGCTGTTTTGCATTCCTTTTCTGCTTCTGTATTAACCATGTTTCTCCTTTCTGTAAACTTGATGCTTTAACATCTGCCCATGTGCATCTGCAGGACACACCTTGCTCTGGGCAACCCAATAATATGTCTCCCTCACTGTCCTCCTGGGGGGTGTGCTTTTCAAATAAAAACCAACCCAGCGTCTGCATCCCAACCAATTCCCCTATCTGGAAGGAAGCAATCTGGGCAATGTGGGGGAAAATTAGATGGCAGAGATTTGTGACAAGCATAGAAGACCACCCAGCTTGCTCAGGGGGCAGCATCAATCATAAGTCACATCACAGCAGAGCCATGGTTCTCAAGTCCCAACAGGCAGAGCGAGGCGGTGGAAAGAGGGAGAGGGAGGGGAGTTGGGAGAGGGAGGGAGGGGGGGAGGGAGAGGGAGGGAGGGGGGGAGGGGGAGGGAGGGGGAGGGAGAGGGAGGGGGAGGGAGGGGGAGGGAGAGAGGGGGGAGGGAGAGGGAGGGGGAGGGAGAGAGGGGGGAGGGAGAGAGGGGGGAAGGGAGAGGGAGGGGGGAGAGGGAGGGGGGGGAGAGAGAGGGAGGGAAAGAGAGGGAGAGAGAGAAGCGGGGAGCTCTGACCCACGCAGGTGGACTTGGGATCATGGGAGCCCATGAAGATAGACCCCAGGCTGGCTTCACTGAGACACCACCCAGAGAAAGGAGCTGGAGGACACGAGGTGGGAATGGAGCTGTTGCCACCTTCCTGGAGCTCCAAGCCAGTCACCCTCACCAGGGCCCCAGAGGCCACTGGGGCAAAGAGCACTGAAGCTCTTTCAAACCCTGCTGGCTACTTCCCTCCCTAGAGGAGCAGCAGAGAAGCCCACAGGTGGCCAGTGCTCAGTCAGCACAGCTGAGGTGGGCTGGCAAAGCTCTTGGCACTCTCCAAGAATTGGCTGGGGCATCGGATGGTGGCTGCGGAGCCTCATCTCCCCTCTCCTAAGCTTAGCGGAGATCAGGCTCAGCAGATCTGCCCAGGTTCCCAGGAGGTCAGGCTGGTTGCAGTTGCTCCCCTTTTGAACCAAGGTCATTTCTCTCAACCAAGGAACTTCCATAATCACAGGGATGTCCCCTGACCCCATCCCTACAAATATGCAGAGTGCAAGGGAGCACGGGGCAGGGGTTGGCTCTTAATCCCTGGCAGGGAGCTGCTGCCGTCTGACCCGAGCTGTGGGACAGCACTGGGTGTGTGCTCCTACTTCCCGGCTTATAGGTTTCCTCCTCTGTGTGGCACCAGCATGTGTGTTCTTGACCCCTTAGCAGAGAGGAGCCCATTCACTCTGTCTGTGAAGCCAAAACACAAGGGACCTGCAAGTTATGAACCCTCCTCTCCACCAAGATGTGAGATGTATACTGCTAGATCTCTGAGATCCCATTAGGCTCAGCCCCTCCACCCACCTGCCTCTGCTGGGCTCAAGCCTCCCTCTGGCACCTGCAGTGCAGAACAGCCTCCTCCAGCCTGGCTCCACGCCCGCCCCGCCCCCATCTTCCTCCTCCCTACTCCCTGGAGTGAGCTTCCAAAAAGGCAGATCTTACCAGGTCTCACCCCTCCTCGAACACTTATCAATCCCCGCTTGCCTTTTCCATTCTCTTCTCCCCGGTCCCTTTCTACATATGGGTTTCCTCCCCACAGGTTTCACTGAGACAGGGCCATTGCCCTTGCAGGCCTCCCTGCTGTTTCTGAGTACACAGTTGCTTCTTGGATTTGTTCTCTTACTCTCTTCCCTGCTAGAAGCCACGGCTCACCTGTTCTTACTTTCCCTGACTGAGGTGGGCCCATTCCTCCGCTCTGTGCTCATAGCAGCCTCCTCTAACCTCCATTTGAGGCTTCGTTTTATTGCAGGGGTCCCCAACCCCTGGTCCATGGGCTGATACCAGTCTGTGGCCTGTTAGGAACAAGGCCTCACTGCAGGAGGTGAGTGGCAGGCGGGCGAGCGAAGCTTCATCTGTATCTGCAGCTGCTCCCCATGGCTCACATCACCGCCTGAGCTCCGCCTCCTGTCAGCTCAGCCGGGCATTAGATTCTCATAGGAGCATGAACCCTATTGCAAACTGCACACTCGAGGGATCTGGGTTGCCTGCTCCTCATCAGAATCTAATGTCTGATGATCTGTCACTCCTGATGATCTATCGCTGTCTCCCAGCACCCCCAGATGGGACCGCCTAGTTGCAGGAAAACAAGCTCAGGGCTCCCACTGATTCTACATGATGGTGAGTTGTGTAACTTTTTCATTATATATTACAATGTAATCATAATACAAATAACATGCACAGTAAATATAATGCATTTGAATCATCCTGAAACTACCCTGCGACCCTCGTCAGTGGAAAAATTGTCTTCCACGAAATCGGTCCCTGGTGCCAAAAAGGCTGGGAACCGCTGTTCTATTGCATTACATTCTAATACTTTATTATTTATTTCTGTTTCCTCCACTGTGGGCGAGCCCCTTGAGGGCAGGGGTTTGTTCCCTCCGAAGCTTAACAGCCTGGCGGCAGAGCTAGCCTTTGAAGGTTTTCGGTGAAATGAGTTCACCAGTGATTCTCCAGGTGTGGTCCCTGAACTAGCAGCATATCAGGGCCCAGGAACCTGTGAGAAATGCAATTCTCAGTCCCGCCCTGACCTGCCGAGTCAGAGCTCTGGGGATGGCACCCGGCCCTCTGTTCCTGCAGCCCTTCTGGGTGATTCTCATGCACGCTTTCATGAGAGGTCAGCTGAATGAGGCACGTGAGAACCTAATGAAATATCATGTGAATGGAATTTGCTATTATTACTCAGCTTAGACTGAAGGATCCCGGGGTGGTGAGCGGCCCCGGGCACAGCTGTTCCCGGGGCCCCCATCCTCATCACTTGGCATGCAGGCTGCCTGGGGCACCCGAGGCCCGTCTCTTCCTCAGCCCTTGTTAGATTTTGTTGCTATTTCTTTTTTAATTTTAATTTTTAGTTCTGGGGTACATGTGCAGGATGTGTAGGTTTGTTATATATACACACACACACATATATCCACAAGTCAGAGCTGAAGTTCTGGTGAGCACTTCTTGAGAATTCTGACAAGCCCCTCTACCATCTAACTCCTGCCTTCCTCGCTTGAGTCATCTCGAGACAATCGCTGCAACACGCCTTACTCTTTCAGTTCCTCGAATTCCCTGAACTTCCATTTTTCTGGACCTTTGGATCTGTCTTTCCCCTGCCTGGAAATTCTCCTCCCCTCTTCCTTCAGGTCACAGTGAAATCACTTGGCTCAGAGCGGCTTCTAATCCTCTGTGAGGCTAGGACTTTACCCTTTTCCGTGCTCATGCTCACGGGCTTTCCTGTAACCTCTCCTTTCTCATCTCTTTCCCTCGTCTAGCCTGGAAGAGCAGGAACTGTCTCCCTCACTTTCCCCAGCACCTATCTCAGAGCTGGGCCTGCAGCAGAGGCTCATGCATTTGTTGGCTGACGTTCACGTGAACTAGCACACAGGCTAAATAACTTTCCAGGTCCCAAAATGATCCACTTGCTTCTCTTTCACTCTCGGGCTGAGAACATCGCTACTAATAAACCTGGAGTGGGAAGGGGTATCAGTAACAGAGACAAGTGGGTGATTGAAATGGAAGACAGCTGGAGAGAGGAGAATGCAATGGGCAAGACATGCACGGCCAGCAGGAAGTTGCTGTGATTCTCACAAAGCATGTCTTTTCATTTGTGAAGAGGGGTCCTAAGATGACAGTTCCATGGAGACTTTCCCTAAGGGCTCACTATGCCTTATTCTCTGGTACGTTGAATCTTTAGGGGTTGGCTATAAATAGAGACTGAACTTGGACTTAGAAGAAAAAGGGGAGAGAAGAACATGTTGTGTCTCTTTGTATAAACGGTTACTACTCTCTCCCCAAACAAGCTACTTTAATAGGGGCATCACACAAGTTATAGAATACAGGTCTGTCATCTAGCCAGCCATCATGGTGTGCACCTATGGTTCCAGCGGCTTGAGAGGCTGAGGTGGGAGGTCCTTTGAGCCCAGGAGTTCAAGGTTCAAGTCCAGCCTTGTTAACATGTCAAGACTGTGTCTAAAATAAAACAGCAAAACAAAAACAATCTAATCTTAGGATTAGAAAGGACAAGGACACCAGATGTCATCAAGTCCCATCCTTTGACCTCTGCAGGAATTCCCTGTGCAGATTTCTGATAAGAATTCACTAATCCACTAGCTGTCAGTTCTCCACTTCACTAACTTATGGGACAGCCTAGTTCCATATTTGCAGGGTTCTAGTTGTTGAAAAAGTCTGTGTAGCCCAGTATCTTGTATGTAGTGGTGGTTTATTGAATGAAATACATGAACACAGACAACATTTATAATCAAGACTTTAGAAATTATTTTCAAGTACTGTTGTATTGTTTTAAAAACAAAATATGGTGAGAAGATTGTCTTAAATGTTTGAAATTGTGTCTCCAGCTTTCAGATCATACCAGATACTTATTCAATTTATTACCTGGGCAAGAAAAAAATTAAAAAGACAATAAAGGCTGTCTTGCTATATACTTAGAGCCAATTACTGAATATTTACCAAATAGCTCACCAAATGTCTCATAAGCATTTTTTTGAGTGTGTTCAGTCTTGAGATTGAACTTTCAGAATGGGCCTCCCTTGCTCATCCTGGGCTCATCATGATCCCCTTTAGCATTTACACAAGGAGAGCGAGGGAACAGCACAGATCAATGGAAAGGAGACAACAGATCAGTTTCCAGTTCTATCCCTGCTACTAACTAGTGGTGAGCTCTTAGGCAAGTTGCTAGACATTGCTGGATCTTAGTTTCCTCCTCTGTAGACTATGGTGATTAAACCAGGTGGCCTTTAAGATTCAGTACCACTGCAACCCTTTGTGGCTCTAAAACTTTGTGCTTTCCTCCTAAAGCCAAAGCTTCATGAGTGAATTTAACTCTCATCCCGTTGAATAACTAATCAGTAGCAACAATGTGCTCCTACTAAATATAGATGGTGAAGTTAAATATGAACTATAGCTGTCCACATCCCCTGAATTCGCAGAAACTCGGGTTAATAAATAGTTGGCTACATCACTCAGATCATAACCTCTCCATGGCACATCATTTCTGCCTTCATAGTTGGCTAAAATGCCTGGGTGTCAGCTGAATCTAGACTTTTTTAAGATTCTATTTTTAAACTACAGTCATGAGACCACATAATCCTAGTGGAGTAAATGCCAAAGGAGAAAAAAAAGGAAACAGAAAACAAAACCAAAAAACTGTAAAGAAATCTGAAGTGGTCTTCAGTAATTCTCTTTTTAGAATAATTTTTTCTCTCATATGATATTTCTTGATAGTAAGGTATGATTATCATGAAATCAAAATATATTTAGTAGAAAAATAAATTATATTATTTCATTAGGAACTAAGGTTTTCAGTGCAAGAAAAAAGAAATATAAATATCAAATCAAAGAAGTTAAATAAAAACCTCTATCCTAAGTTTGAACTGGAAATACTAATGAGAATACATGATGTATTTTATGTTAAAATACATTATTCCTAACTCTGTCTGTTGAAAAGGCCTAGATACCTTGGCTAACAGTAGCAAAGAGTGTCCTTAGCACCCAGGCCGCTTTCTTTCTTCCTTTTCTTTTGAGACAGGGTCTCTCTCTGTTACCCAGGGTGGAGTGCAGTGGCATGATCTTGGCTCACTGAAACCTCCACCTCTGGGGTTCAAATGATCCTCCCACCTCAACCTCTCAAGTAGCTGGGATTACAAGTGTACGCCACCACACCTAGCTAATTTTTGTATTTTTAGTAGAGATGGGGTTTCACCATGTTGGCCAGGCTGGCCTCAAACTCCTGACCTCAAGCAATCTTCCCACCTCAGCCTCCCAAAGTATTGGGATTATAGGCATGAGCCACTGTATCTGGCCTGGCCTCATGTGCTCTAAATACCATTTCTGGCTAAAGGGAACAGGGTTCTTTGGAGAAATGGTCGATTCAACATCAGGGATAAGTTTGGAACATCTTGTCATATCATCCAGCAAGGAAACTATCAAGGACCACAAGAGTGTTCCAAAAGACTCAGGAACCAGGTTGAAGAGGGTATTGGCCAGAGGTAAGACAATTACCAAAAACAAACAAACAAACAAACAAAAAAACCCCCAAAAAACAGGAAACCAGAATCTAATCAGAATCTAACTACTAACTACAAACTTATAGGAAATACACTCTAGGATAGTGAATTTTATGTGTCAACTTGACTGGACCATGGTGTGCCCAGATATTTGGTCAGATATTATTCTGGATGTTTCTGTGAGGGTGTTTTTAGACGAGATTAATATTTAAATTGGTAGACTACGTAAAGCAGATTCCTCCCTGTATGGATCATTGTAGACCTCATCCTACAGTTGAAGGCCTGAATAGAACAAAAAGGTTGACCCACCCTAACTAAGAGAGAATTCTTCACATCTGACGGCCTTCCAAAGGGAGCATCAACATTTTTCCTGTCTTTGAACCGAACTGAAACATCAGCTTTTCCTGAGTTTTAAGCCTGTGCCTGTGGACTGAACCACACCATCAGTTCTGCTGTTTCTCAGTTTTTCAGGTTACACTCTCTGGGGGCTCCAGGTGGTTGACTGCAGATCTTGGGACCTGTTAGCCTCCATAATTCTGTGACCCAATTCTTTTTTTTTTTTTTTTTTTTTTTTTTTTTTTTTTTTTTTGTTTGAGACGGAGTCTCACTCTGTCGCCCAGGCTGGAGTGCAGTGGCCGATCTCCACTCACTGCAAGCTCCGCCTCCCGGGTTCACGCCATTCTCCTGCCTCAGCCTCCCGTATAGCTGGGACTACAGGCGCCCGCCACCTCGCCCGGCTAATTTTTGTATTTTTAGTAGAGACAGGGTTACACCGTGTTAGCCAGGATGGTCTCGATCACCTGACTTCGTGACCCGCGCGTCTCGGCCTCCCAAAGTGCTGGGATTACAGGCATGAACCACCGCGCCCGGCCAACCCAATTCTTTATACTAAATCCCTCTCCTCTCTCTCTCTACTATTGGTTCTGTTTCTCTGGAGAAACTTGGCTAAGCCACACCTCCACAGGGATAAAATCAACAAAAAGCAAAGTATAGGACATTTTACAGGCCAACTGAAATTATTACTTATCAACAAATAAATTGCCCCCCCCCCAAAAAAAAATAGAAGGGGTAACTTACAGATTAAAAGAGATTTAAAAGGCATATTCACCAAATGCAATGGAGGAGCCTTAGTTTGGATTCCTATTTGAACAAACCAAGTTTTTAAAAAACTATGAGACAATCAGGGATATTTGGAACATTGCTTGGATACTTGATGTTATGGAAATATTGTTGATTTTTTTTGGATGCAATGACATTTACAGGGCTATGCTTTAAAAAGTCCTTAAATTTTAGAGATATATACTGAAATGCTTATGAATAAAATAATTTCAGTACCTGGAATATGCTTCAAAACAATTCATCAACAGTAGGAGGATGGGTTAAAAATAGAGGGGTTGGCCGGGTACGGTGGCTCATGCCTGTAATCCTAGCACTTTGGGAGGTCAAGGCAGGCGGATCACGAGGTCAGGAGATCAAAACCATCCTGGCTAACATGGTGAAACCCCATCTCTACTAAAAATACAAAAAAAAAAAAAAAAAAATACAAAAAAAAAAAGACATTAGCTGGACGTGGTGACGGGCACCTGTAGTCCCAGCCACTTGGGAGGCTGAGGCAGGAGAATGGTGTGAACCCAGGAGGAGGAGCTTGCAGTGAGCCAAAATCACACCACTGCACTTCAGCCTGGGTGACAGAGCGAGACTCTGTCTCAAAAAAAAAAAAAAAAAAAAAAGTAGAGGGGATATAGAGGAAACAAAACTGGTCAAGTGTTGATAATTGTTGAAGAATACAAGATCAGAATATGGGGGATTATTATACTATTTTCTCTACTTTTATACATTATTTCTATACTAAAATTTTTACAAGTAAATGCTTTAGTTTTTTTGCCTACCTCAACATTAAACTTGTATTTTTAAGGCATTGATGACAACTTATTCCTTTCTTGTCTATTACAAATATGTTTCCACTTGCCTCCTAAACTGTATGATTTTTTTTTCATTAGCTTCCTCAAATATATGATTTCGGCTCTCCTTTATCTCATGAGAAGGGTTCCCATTTACTTTGTCATACATATTTACATGTAGTGATTTGTTAAATTATTTCAAAATTATTACTGAAATGCACATTCTCTGGTTCAAGCTCCAGTGGGTTCTCACTGCCTTGTTATAAAGCCAGGCAGCCTGACTTTAACAGTCAAAGCTTATCATAATCAAGCTTTACCCAACACATCAGACAGGCTCTTCCAAAGAATAGAAGAGAGGAAACACTTCTCAATCCATTTTATGACACCAATATTACCCCAATATCAAAACCGGACATCAAAAAAAAAAGATATAAAAAGAAAACTACAGACTAATATCCACATTGTAATGAATAGTAAAATCCTCAATAAAGTACTTAGCAAACTGAATCCAGACACATATAAAAAGAATTATACACTTGAAAATGGTTCAAATGGCAAATTTTATGTTATATATATTTTAACACTATTTTTAATAGTAAAATAAATAAATAGTGGTAAAATATATGTGACATAAAAATATTTTTTTAAATAGTAGAATAAATAAATAAACATAAACATACATCATGACTAAATGGAATTTATCTCAGGGATTCCAGGTTGGTTTAATATTAGAAAATCAATTAATGGAATACATTATATTGATAGAATAAAAAGAAAATCATACAATCATCTCAGTAGATGCAGAAATGCATTTGACAAAATCCAAGTTCATAACTCACAGATTAAGAGCACCTGTTTTGGAGGATCTCTAAACATAAGGAGATGACAGTAGTGAAGAAAGAGTCTGAGTATCAAAAGTGAATGGATCTCAGAGACTGCCACAGGAAAAAATATCTTTCTGAATCTAGTGGAGAAAGTCTTTGTAAATCTGCTTTGATCATAAACAATGCCAGCATGAATGACTTACCCAAGATCTAAGAGAGCGTAGAATGAAAACTCTTAAACGATAGGAAATGTGTGTATTCCTCCTTTGCCACTGGCATAGTTATTCACCTGCCAGGTGGCCAGTGAGTATTTTTGTAGTGAATGGCTTGGAGGTTTAGGGCAAGCACTCTAGACTTAAACTTAACTTTCCTGGCTGTGTCATTGTAAGCAAATTACTTAACCTTAAAGTCTCAGCATTTTGCTTATTGTTTCATCTCTGAAGTTAGGATAATAATTCTACTACCATAAGGTGGGGTTTTAAGACACAGTATCAGCTAGGCATAGTACACCTGTGATATGGTTTGGCTCTGTGTCCCCACCCAAATCTCATGTTGAATTGTACTCCCATAATTCCCCCGTGTTGTGGGAGGGACCGGTGGGAGATAACTGAATCACAGGGGCAGTTTTCCCTATACTGTTTCCATGGTGGTGAATAGGCCTCACAAGATCTGCTGGTTTAATAAGGGGTTTCTGCTTTCACATCTGCCTCATTCTGTCTTTCTGCTACCAAAAGGCAGAAGTGCCTTTTGCTTTCTGCCATGATTGTGAGGCCTCCCCAGTCATATGGAACTGCGAGTCCATTAAACCTATTTTCTTCCCAGTCTCGGGTATGTCTTTATGAGCAGTGTGAAAATGGACTAATACAACCTGTTACCCTAGCACTTTGGGAGGCCAAAGTAGGCGGATGACTTGAAGTCAGGAGTTCGAGACCAGCCTGGGCAACATAGTGAAACATCATCTCTACAAAAAATACAAAAATTAGCCATGTGTGGTGCTGCACACCTGTAGTCCCAGCTACTTGGGAGGCTGAGACAAAGAGGATCACTTGAGCCTAGGAGGCAGAGGTTGCACTGAGCCAAGATCACACCACTGCACTCTAGCCTAGGTGACAGAGTGAGACCCTGTCTCAAAAAACAAAAACAAAAACACAGTATCTTTGAAATGTGCAGCATGGCATCTGGGACACGGACACCCTTGTCATCATGAACAACATCCAAGACCATAAAAATCACGGGTCTCTCTTGGGACTATTAGGTTTGCCAGTTGTATACATAAATGTTAGATTAGACAGCTTCATAATACCAAGTTAAGAATGACTAATGTCCTTGTGTAATGAATAACCTTGCTCCAATAACCTTGAAAATGAAACAAAAGTTTGATCACAGAGTGAAATTTAATTCAGACAACTGCAGGAGTTGTGTATTTCAGATAAACCCATAAGTGGCACAAACAAATGATAGCCCTAGCTGAGTTGTCAAAAAAAAAAGGGTTTTGCAGGGCAAGTCCTTAGCCTGTGTATTGGGTCACTGCCAGGGAATGATGTTGTCCATATGGAGGCAGAGTGTGAACTTCCTTCAGTTCTCACTGACTGCTATAAATAGTGTCACATGGCTAAAGCTGTGTAAGTAGTTTCAAAACCTGCTTTAAAGTATAGTTAAGGCCAGGCTCAGTGGCTCATGCCTGTAATTCTAGCACTTTGGGAGCCTGAAACTGGAGTATTGCTTGATTCCAGGAGTTTGAGAGCAGCCTGAGCAGCATGGCGAAACCCCATCTCTACAAAAAATACAAAAATTAGCCAGGCGTGGTGGCACATGCCTGTAGACCCAGCCATTCGGAAGGCTCAGGTGGGAGGATCACCTGAGCCCAGGAAGCCAAAGCTGCAGTGAGCCATGATCACGCTAATTAACTCCAACCTGGGTAATGGAGGGAGATGCTGCCTCAAAAAAAGACAAATATATATATATGTCATATATATGTAAATATATAAAGAGTTTGTACTTTTGACTCAACTATATATACACACAAATATGTATACATATATGTATGTGGATAGATAGATAGATGATAGATAGGTAGATACTTAGATATTAATAGTTAAGAGTCAGACTCAAATGCTCTCATGGGCAAAACAATGGAGAAAACCTTAAGGACTTTACTATAGAGAGATGTGGGCCCCTGGTTAGGGGGCTTGCCCTATCGACAAGGATTTATATGAGAAACATTTCAGAAGCATCAACATAGCCAAACACAAAGGCTCTGAAGGCCTCAGTCCTTGGCAAGCAGCTTACAGCCACTGATGAGGGAACAAGGCATAAATGAGGCATTACTCTTTTACATCCCTGAGCCCATAGATTGTTTTTCTTCTTCCAATCAGGTAAGAACCTTGCAGAAACTGGACGTTAGAAGCGGAATTATAGCATCACAGTATCTTTTGAGTTGTTTATATTTCCCCATTTCTGGTTGCTTCCAGTTCCCTTTATACATTCTTCCTTTCCTTTTTCTATCTAAAACTCAGCTGTTGTTTAGAATGAGGTGGAACTTGGCTACCATTTCTGTTTTTTGTCTTCTTCTCCAAATACTTAATGCCTCAAACAGATTTGTGTGTTCTGGCCTAGAAACTAACTCCTCTGCCAAGTGGTCCCCAGGCCCTGACTCCTTTTTCCTCACTTCCAGCTTCTAAGAGACTCCCAACCACCTTTGTAAAGGGAACCATGTAACAGGGCCGTGCCCACCCTAGGTCCTGCCCACATGTTTATTCTGGGCCTCTTGGCTTACTTTGATATCCAAGTCTTTGTCTTTATGAAAGTTATTTACTTCTGAAAAGTGTTTAGAGAATGATGACATGAAATCAATATTAGTTTTAATAAATTTAAATACCTTTCATTACAGGCAGAATGAACCAAATAAGTAAAAGCGGCTATAAAGATTATAATCTGAATGTGATTTAGCAATGTAGTATTGAAAGGCAATTTTTAAAAAGGTAAAACCATAACTCTCATATAAACACAAATGACCATCACTAACTCATGAGTTATTTATTATTAGTTATGATTAATTAATGCAGGACTCTGTGAGGTATTACGACTGGATTTTACAGGCTTTACCCCACAAAATTCTTCAATAGAGTTTATGTACTACTGCATGTAAAGTGTTTATTTTTATTTTTGAGACAGGGTCTTACTGTTACCCAGGCTGGAGTGCAATGGCACTGTCACAGCTCACTGCAGCTTTCACGTCCTGGGCTCAAGTGATCTTCCCACCTCAGCCTCCTGAGGAGCTGGAACTACAAGTGGCACCACTGTGCTTGGCTAATTTTTTTTTTTTTTTAACTTTTTGTAGAGATGGGATCTTGCTATGTTTCCCAGGTTGGTCTTGAACTCCTAGCCTCAAGTGATCTTCCTGCACTGGCCTCCCAAAGTATTGGGATTACAGGCATGAGTCATCGTGCGTGGTCAAGTGTTTTATTAAGAACAAGTTCTGCTGTTCTGTGTCTCATAGAAGGGCACAGTTAAAGCATTTGCACTTGTGAGATCAAATGGTAGCTTTGATTTATAAAGCAGAACTGTCATCAGGAATTTGGTTGAGGAAGCTGAAGTTGTTTTATCTCAAAGTTTTTTTCCTGGAATAATTCAGTTCTCCAAGGGAACTATGGGATTCACAAATCATAACCAGGTCAGGAAAACAGTCATGCTAATGATAATGGGGCATGGTAGGGGACAGAGGAAAGACCACTAACTTCTTTTTCTAAAGTAGGATGCTGGAGACACCACCATAGAACTAAAAAAGCCAAATAACTTGAGGACAAGAGTGAATAGGAATCAAAGGCAAAGGAAAAAGGTAAAGTTACTTTTAGCATAAATAAAGGCCTCAAGAAGTATCTCTTCTTCCCTCTCCTGAATGACTCCATTATGAGGGATAGAAATCAAAGAGCAATAGAATGAGGTGGAGAAGTACTGGAGTGTTTTAGCTGAACTTCACTCAAGGTCACACTATTATTTAAGAATACAGAATGCAAGGCTGGGCATGGTGGCTCACACCTGTAAACTCAGCCCTTTGGGAGGCTGAGGTGGGAGGATAGCTTTGGAGTTTGAGACCAGCCTGGACAACATAGGGAGACTGTGTCTCTAAAAAAATAGTTTTTTTTTTTTCTTTTGAGCAGAGTCTTGCTGTGTCACCCAGGCTGGAGTGCAGTGGGCTGATCTCAGCTCACTGCAACCTCCACCTCCATGGTTCAAGCAATTCCCTTCCTCAGCCTCTGGAGTAGCTGGGATTACAGGCATGCACCACCACACCCAGCTAACTTTTTTGTATTTTTAGTAGAAACGAGGTTTCACCATGTTGGCCAGACTGGTTTAAAACTCCTGACCTCAGGCAATCCGCCTGTCTCAGCCTCCCAAAGTGCTGGGATTACAGGCGTGAGCCACCACGCCAAGCTAAAAAAGAAAAGTTTAGCTGAGTGCGGTGTTATGTGCCTGTAATCCCAGCTACTCCAGAGGAGAGAGACTGAGGTGGAAGGATTGCTTGCACCCAGGAGGTTGAGGCTGCAGTGAGCCATTGATATGGTTTGGCTGTGTCCACACCCATTATGAATTGGAATCCCCACAATCCCCATAAAACCTTTACATGTCAAGGCAAAGACCAGGTGGAGGTAATTGAATCATGGAAGTGGTTTTCCCCATGCTATTCTCATGGCATTGAGTGAGTCTTCATGAGATCTAATGGTTTTATAAGGGGCTCTTCCCTTTTTGCCATGTGAAGAAGGTGCCTTCTTCCCCTTTGCCGTCTACCGTGATTGTAAATTTCCTGAGGCCTTCCCAGCCACAAGAAACCATGAGTCAATTAAACCTCTTCCCTTTAAAAATTGCTCAGTCTCAGGTATTTCCTTATAGCAATGTGAGAGTGGACTAATACAGTAAATTGGTACCACAGAGAGTAGGTTGCAGCTATAAAGATACCCATAAATGTGGAAGCACCTTTGGAACTGGGTAACAAGCAGAGGTTGGAAGAGTTTGGAGGGCTCAGAAGAAGACAGGAAGATGTAAGAAAGTTTGAAACTTTCTAGAGACTTGTTGAATGACTGTGACCAAAATGCTGATAGTGATATTGACAATGAAGTCCAGGCTGAGGTGGTCTCAGATAGAGATGAGGATCTTGTTGGGAACTGGAATAAAGGTGACTCTTGCTATGCTTTAGCAAAGAGACTGGAAGCACTTTGCCCCGCCCTAGAGATCTGTGAAAGTTTGAACTTGAGAGAGATCATTTAGGGTATCTGGTGGAAGAAATTTCTAAGAAGCAGAGTGTTCAAGAGGTGACTTGGGTGCTCTTAAAAGCATTCAGTTGTGTGCATTCACAAAGAGATGATTTGGAATTGGAACTTATATTTAAAAGGGAAGCAGAGCATAAAGTTTAGAAAATTTGCAGCCTGACAATGCAACATAAAAGAAAACCCCATTTTCTGGGGAGAAATTCAAGCAGGCTGCAAAAATTTGCATAAGTAATAAGGAGCCAAATGTTAATCACCAAGACAATGGAGAAGATGTCTCCAGGGCATGTCAGAGGTCTTCATGGCTGCCCCTTCCATCACAGGCCTGGAGGCCTAGGAGGAAAACTGGTTTCATGAGCCAGATCCAGGGTCTTGCTACTTTGTCCAGTCTCAGGACTTGGTGCCCTGCATCCTAGCCATGGCTAAAATGGGCCAATGTACAGCTCAGACCATTGTTTCAGAGGGTGCAAGTCCCAAGCCTTGGCAGTTTACACATTGTGTTGGGCCTGCAGGTGCACAGAAGTTAATAACTGAGGTTTGAGAACCTCTGCCTAGATTTCAGAGGATGTACAGAAATGCCTGGATGTCCAGGCAGAAGTTTGTGGCGGGGTGGAGCCCTCATGAAGAACCTCTGCTAGGGTAGTGTGGAAGGGAAAAGTGGGGTCACAGCCCCCACACAGAGTCCCCACTAGGGCATAGAGTAGTGGAGCTATGAGAAGAGGGCCACTGTCCTCCAGACCCCATAATGGTAGATCTACTGACGGCTTGCACCATGCACCTGGAAAAGTTGTAGACACTCAATGCCAGCCTGTGAAAGCAGCTGGGAGTGGGGTTGTACCCTGCAATGCCACAGGGGTGGAGCTGCCCAAGGTCATGGGAGACCACCTCTGGCATCAGTGTGACCTGGATGTAAGACATAGAGCCAAGGAGATAATTTTGGAGTTCTAAGATTTAATGACTGCCCTGCCAAATCTGGACTTGCATGGGGCCTGTAGCCCGTTTGTTTTGGCCAATTCTCCCATTTGGAACAGGTGCTCTGTTTTACTCAGTGCTCTTCCCCCATTGCATCTCAGAAGTAACTAACTTGCTTTTGATTTTACTGGCTTATAGGCAGTAAAATCTGCCTTGTCTCAGATGAGACTTTGGACTTGGACTTTTTGGTTAATACTAGAATGAGTTAAGACTTTGGGGGACCATTGGAAAGGCATGATTATGTTTTGAAATGTGAGGACATGATATTTGGGAGGGGCCGGGGGAGAATGATGTGGTTTGGCTGTGTCCCCACCCAAAATCTCATCTTGAATTGTGATCCCTATAATCTCCATAATCCCCACGTGTCAAGGGAGAGACTAGGTGGAGGTAACTAAATCATGGGGGCAGTTTCCCCCATGCTGTTCTCATAAGAGTGAGTGAATTTTCACAAGACCTGATAGTTTTATAAGAGGCTCTTCCCCCTTCACTCAGCACTTCTTCCAGCTGCCTGTGAAGAAGGTGCCTTGCTTCCCCTTCACCTTCCACCATGATTGTAAGTTTCCTGAGGACTTTTCAGTCATGCAGAACCATGACTTGATTAAACCTCTTTCCTTTATAAATTACCCAGTCTCAAGTATTTCCTTACAGCAATGTGAGAATGAACTAATACAGCTATGATCACCACTGCACTCCAGTCTGGGTCATACAGCAAAACTTTGTCTCAAAAAACAAAACAACAAGAACAACAAAAACACGGAGGTTATTTCTCTACCTCTTCACTCTGTGTTTGGTTATATGACTTGCTTTGACCAATGGGATGTCACAGACATGATACAATCAGAGGTCTATACAACCACTCATGTGATTGGACTTGTTCTGCTGTACTTTTGCCATGAACAGAATATGCTCAGGCTAGCCTACTGGTCCTAGGAGGTAGACAGAGCAGAACCAAGTCACCCCAGCCAACCTCATCTAACATCAGCAAACCCCCATTAGACCCCAAGTGCATGAGTTGAGTCCAGTTGAGATCAGCAAAGCCCAGCCTAGATTAGCTGAACCTCACAGGTGCAAAAAATGAATGTTCATTATTGTTGTTGACCATGAGGCTCTGTGGTTGTCGGTTACATAGCAATTTTCTGACAATAGCTAACTCACATGTCGACTTATTTTCAACATACCCTTATGAGATGACAGAGATTGCTGCAGATATGCCCAGTTCAGTTTTGGCTTCCTTGAGGGTCTTGAAGGAGTACACCCAAGGAAAAGGGCAGAAACCATAACTATATACCCAGGCTGCCTCTTCTGTTTGGAGAGATCCTTATTTGGAAACCATTCATATGATGCTAGGCTAGTGGGAACCCCAGGGGAACTGAGGGTCAGAAAATAATATCTGATAACTGGGAAGAACTAAGATCATTTCTAGCTGCAGAGTATCTGAAACTCGAGTAGGAAACTAGAGAATGGAACAAACAGTGGTAGCAACAGGGAATCCCCCTATATCAGTATGTGACTTGCCAAATACAAGGTCAAACAGATAACCACAACTCCCCTGTCAGTTCCCAAGACTGCACAGAACACAGAGCCCCCGGCACCTTGTTTTGGTCCTCCTTGAGTTTCTACACACCCAGCTTCTCAAAGAAAGAGGATCCATTTGCATACGAAACAAACTCTGCAATGTAGAAGTTGGCTGTTTCATCTGAAGCAGATTTTGTAAGCTTGTGCAATGGTACGAATGTAATTTAACTCAACAAACTTTTTTAGTACGCAATAATCCTGAAAACTGGAATAATCTCCAGAGATGTGGATGGACTAGGAATTGGATCTGCCTCCATATGCCAGGGTTAAGACACAGTCCTGCTAAAGAAGCAAGCAAATGCATACACAGCAACAGAGGTGACCAAAAGATGGGTGCAATAAAATGCTTCTGGATCACAGGAACACTTGCGGGACTAGGACACAACAGGAAGGCTGTGGGAGGAAGTGCTTTTGCAGAGGAACATGATGAGTTTGGTTTGGGACCTATGCTATTTACAGCCTGGCAGGGACACTGCCTATCTTACATATTTGTACATATCAGCTCCATCTTTTTCCTATTTCCCATTCTGCTTCAATCCTGCCTGCAAATTTAAATCTCCCTTGGAGAAAAGATAAAGAACTTGTTTTTCTGTGATCTGTCCTTACAAACCAAGCAAAATGCCTTATGCATAGAAGACACCTAATGAATGTTTTCTTTTTTTTTTTTTTTTTTTTTTGGTTTGTTTCATTTTGTTTCGTTTAGTGCAAGGTCTCCCTCTGTAGCACAAGCTGGAGTGTAGTTGCATGATGATAGTTCACTGCAGCCTTGAATTCCTAGGCTCAAACAATCCTCCCATCTCAACCTCTTAAGTAACTGAGACTACAGCTGTGCTCCATCATGTTTTTTCAAAAAGTTTTTGTGGAGACAGGGGTCTTATTATGTTGCCCAAGCTAGTCTCGACCTCCTGGCCTTAAGCAAACCTCCTGCCTCAGCCTCTCAAAGTGCTGAGATTACAAGAGTGAGCCACCATGGGGCTCAGCTGATTTTTGTTGCATGAAGGAATAAATACATATTTGAATATTCTTGGACAGGGGTTTTACCTCTGCTTCCTGGAGTTCCTTAGAGAAAAGTGGGGTGGAATAGGAGAGTAGATATGGGAAAGGGGTTGGGAGATTTGTGGAGACAAGGAACAGACAAGGAATAGGTAAGAAAGCAGTGTTGGCAGAACCCAGGATTAAGATTTTTGGGAAAGTAAAGACAGGGAGTAAAGATGGGAGATGATCTACTTGGATGTGCAGATAGCAAGTGTAGTTTATACCTACAGGATATGAAATTAAAAGTTTCACCCCAAATGACACACAATTTTATTGTCTCTGGCATCACAATAAATAAAAGCTTCTTTCAGCTTTTTTGTACCTGCCTCTGGCCTGATGCAGTCATTTTTATTGCACTGGATGGTATCTGTATTTATTATCAAACCAGGGAATTTCTGCTAAGTCACACTGAAGTCTAACTTAGCTTGCACAACATGCTGTTTCATAATTAAATTAAAATTGCAGGATATTTTGGATTAGAAGAATCTTCCTTCAGCCAGGCCTGAGTTTAGTAAGGGAGTGTGACCTGTATGAAATAGAATTCCCTCATCCAAAACATCCGGAACATTTCACTGGATTAATTTGTAACTCACTGGGAGATTTTTAGTTCAATTTGCTAAAGATTTTCTGTTTCCATTTCTCTTTTCAATTCAGGTCAATATACAGTTATTCAACTCTCTTATTGAAAATGATATGAAAAGTGTTACTGAGTCCAAAGAATAAAGAAAATGAAAGGTAAAATGCAAGCAAAGGAAGAAATGTAATGAGTGAATAAATAAGTTCATTCATGAATAAAGAATTTATTCATGAATAAATAAATCCATTCATCCAACAAATGAACTTACAGAACCCTTATTTTTACCATGCACGAAGCTAGGTAAGTACTGTGCAGTGGCGGCAGAACTATAAGCCATAGTTTCTGTTCTCTAGAAATTCAGAATTTTGTTTATTTATTATAGAAAATTTGCTCTTAGACAGTTGAAGTCCAATTTATATTAGTGTTTTAATTCAATCAAAAACTTCACAAAGAAATAAACCATGAACAATTCCCTTATACCTTTAAGAAGACATTACATGCTCTCTGTGGGAAACGCCTAACAAAATCACTTTTTTGTACTTTGCACCACTGGACAGGATATGTGTGTATTGGCTAGACAGAATCCTGTGGCCACTGGCCAATAGGCTGCAGGAAGAGAAGTTTAAAATAGTTTTTTTTTTTTTTTCCCCCATTAGAGGCTATAGAAAATAATCCTTGACTGGGCCCGGTGGCTCGCCTGTAATCCCAATGGTGTGATCAAGGCTTACTGCAGCCTCTAACCCCCGGGCTCAAGCAGTCCTCCCACCTCAGTCTCCCAAGTAACTGGGATTACAGGTGTACTCCACCACACCCAGCTAGTTTTAAGATTTTTTTGTAGAGACAAGGTCTCACTATGTTGCCCAGGCCAGTCTCCAACTTGTAGCCTCAAGTGATCCTCCTTCCTTGGCCTCCCAAAGTGCTAGGATTACAGGCATGAGCCACCATGCCTAGCCAAAGATATTGTTTTGACTGGACTTGCAAGCTTGTGACTCAAACTTGACTGTGAAGGGGTGGAAGTAGGCGCTACATCTCCCCCAAAAGATTCATTTGCATTTAAAAACCAGAAGCTGCCTATAAAGTTGGACAGCATCTTTGCCCTTAGTATATCCTCAGATTCATGAATTTTCATAGGAGTCAAGAAGTTTTCTGAAAGGGTTCAGGACCCTGACAAGGCTCCCTCACCCCTCCCTTCATCCTTCCACACTCACACCTCATCCCCTCTACTGCCTCTCCACTAATCTTCTGTGACAAGGCTGGAGTATACAAAAACAACACTTTCCTTGGGTGGGGAGAGGGGAGGGGAGCCTGCACCAGAGATTCTGACTCAGCATCAGGCTTGCTTTCCCTCCCTCCCTCTTTCGTTCATTCGTTTTTGAGACAGAGTCTTGCTCTGTCACCCAGGCTGGAGTGCAGTGGTGCAATCTCACTGCAACCTCCACCTCCCGGGTTCAAGAGATTCTCCTGCCTCAGCCTCCCAAGTAGCTGAAATTACAGGCATGCACCACCACACCTGGCTAATCTTTGTATTTTTAGTAGAGATGGGATTTCACCATATTGGCTAGGCTAGTCTTGAACTCCTGACCTGAGGTGATCCACCCGCCTCGGCCTCCCAAAGTGCTGGGATTACAGGTGTGAGCCACCTCGCCTAGCCTGGCCTTCTTTCAATGACTGGGGAGAAGTGCAGGCCTGGCCCAGGGGACACCTGTACTCAAATTATCCTGACTTGGTCAACCTGGTTGTGGGTAGATCTTCTGGCAAACACTTGTCCAAAGATAAATTGAAATTGTTACTACGCTTGGGACCCTTGGAGAGTGAGAAAAAGAGAAGGTAGATTTAGGGCTGTCAGAAGCCAGCATGGGGGAATGAGATTGAGGGGCAATGTTGGCAGTAAAATCTCAAACTCCCAACCTCAGGTGATCCACCTGCCTCAGCCTCCCAGAGTGCTGGGATTACAGGCGTGAGCCACCATGCCCAGCGAGGCACTAGAATCTCAAGTGGGAAGAGCTCATATGCAGAGATGGTACTGGGACAGTCATGCCTATGGACCTTTTCTAGAAGCAGTGTTAGCATAAAACATATAATTTTTAGTCACCGTGTGTGTTTTTTTCTCTTTTTGGGATGGATCTCACTCTGCTGCCCAGGCTGGAGTGCAGTGGTACAATCTTAGCTCACTGCAATCTCCACCTCCTGGGTTCAAGCGAGTCTCCTGCCTGAGCCTCCCTAGTGGCTGGGATTACAGGCGTGTGCCACCACAACCTGCTAAATTTTTGTATGTTTAGTAGAGATGGGGTTTCACCATGTTGGCCAGGCTGGTCTGGAACTCCTGACCCCAGGTGATCTGCCTGTCTCAGTCTCCCAAAGTGCTGGGATTACAGGCTTGAGCCACCAGCCCGGCCTCTGTGCTTGTTTATTTAGAGGTAAGGCTCATGGAATTTGAGGCTGGTGGGTGAGGATGTTGGTGGAATGATAGCCCAGCCCACTCCTGCTGACAAGAGAGTGGGTTCTCCCGACAGACAAGAGCAGGTAGGAGAAGAGGAGATAATTACAAATATTGCTAGGGAAGAGATGTTTAGGGAGGGGACTCCTGGAAAAGTCTGGAGTTCCTGCCTAGATTTCATGTGAATTGGGGCATAAATGTAAAGATAATAGCATTTTTTCCCATAGGCTGGTATATTACAGAGAATAACTTTTACAAAAATAAAATTAAAAGTATGAGATATAAGAGAGGTTAAAAAGTAAAAAACAAAAACAAAAACGAAACCCATTACATGCTGATTAAGGGAAGAATCAAGGTTTATAAATAGGAAGGCAAGACCTGTACACTGAAGTTAATAATAAAAGGTAATTACAAATATTTTAAGAAACACACTATTTGCAATATTTGAGTTGGGGAGTGTGAGTGTGGTTGGAGACAGAGGAAGTAACAGAAAGTCCTGACAGGAAAACAAGTTCAGATAGGAAATAATTTATTGTTAGAAAATTATTTCCACTTCTCATCTTAACCATTTGAGTCAAAGGAAAATAGAGTAAGACACATGAAAGAACAACTATTTCCAGACCAATCATCCTCAGACACGTTTTATAAAAGAGATAACCCAAATGGTACCAGGCTATCTCGAGAAGGTTATGGCTCGTAATTTAGTCTGCTCTCAGTGAATGGTACTTTATGTTTACCTTGCACTTTTACTAAGTTGCTCGTAACATTCAGAGACTGGAGCCCTCATAGAAATGTCCACACGACCCAGTCACTTTTCTGAATCTAGCAGCTGAAGAGCTGGAAAGTTCTTTTTCTGCTGACTGTGGTCATGCATGACTGGATAATTTATGGGCAAGACCAGCAACCACATCCATATCTCAAATTCATTAATGACCAAGAGAGGGACTTAACCCAGAATCACTCAGAGGATGAAAGTCCTCAGGGAAGGAATCTGTTCAAATAATCAGAGGCTTTTTAAAAATAAAAAAAATAATAAATTATGATTTTTCTCAGCAGCACCTTTCAAATACAGGGAGGGCTGTTTCTTACTGCCCAAAGACAACATTTTGAAGGGTGCCTGGGATTTTTCATGTTAATATCTATATGAAAGGACCAGATGTGATCATACAATGAAGGAAAACGTGAGCAGGGAGAAAATTAGGGGTTAAGAAAATGTCCCAAATTTCAAAAGGGTACATTTTGGAAATTGCCATTGATAACAATTGGTAGCTTTGATAATAGCATTGTTAGCTTGGTAGCAAACGATAGGAAAATTTGAAAATAGATCATTAAAGAGATGGTGTTTGAACCTTAGGATAAAAGGGGCTCCTGTTGAGAACCAGGGTGAGCCTCTAAGAGCAAGAGATGTGTATTAAATGCTTTCTCTTTTGAAAAGTTTGCTAGGATGCTTTGAAACATCTATCACACTGTGCTTTGGACAAGAAGGTTGAAGTTGGGCTGATAACCATTCCGATAGACTTGGTAACGACACCAAGGAAGGTGAAACTGGAAAGTCTCTTCTTTCCAGGTTCTTTCTCTGCCCTGTGGTCTGCTTCTTGCTCTCACTCATTCAACTCAACAAATGGTTCTGCACTAACTCAACATACATGGATACAGCCTAGATTTTATGCAGGGTGCTCTTTCAGGCAAGGGATAGAAAGAAGTTGTTGGATCCCTGTCTTCACAGGGCTTATAATGTAGTGGTGGCAAAGGACAAGTGCACAAGTAACCACAATGCAAGGCAGAGTAGCAAAGCCACAAGAAAAGAAGTACCAGCTGTGCACAGAGGCTTGCGCCTCTAGTCCCAGCTACTAGGGAGGCCAAGGCAGGAGGATAGCTTGAGCCCAGGAGTTGGAGGCTGCAGTGAGATATGATTGTGCCACTGCACCCTAGCCTGGGTGACAGAGCGAGACCATGTCTCTAAAAACAAAAGAGAAGTACCAAGTGCCGGGGGGGCCTTGAAGACAAAGGTCCCTTCTAGCTAGAAGATTAAAAAGGCTTTGCATAAAAGATGTCATTGGTGGTGCAGCTTGAAGGAAGAGAGAGATGTGAAGCGATAAGCAGGTGTTTGCCCCAAATGGCATGAGCAGAGGCACAGAGAAGGGAGAAGCTAATCTCGAAGTCCAGTCTGAGAAGCAGGAGGACTGAAAAGGACAGTCAGGGCTGTTGTGATGCATTCTTCCTGCCAGGAATTGGACATTTCTGGGCATCCTTGATGGGTGATAGGACTTTGGGACTCAATAATTACACAGTCTCACATTTGAATCCTGCCACGGCCACCACCTTAGCCATGACACTGAGAAAATTATGGCCCTTCTCCAAGCTCTATGAAGTGACCTCACCTGCAAAACGGGCATGGGTAAAGCTCCTAGTACAAAAGCTCACTCTGGGAACCAAGCGAGGTTATAGTTACAGTGGTGCACGCACAGAGGAAATGCTCTCAATGGAGCTCAACAAAGCCCAGGTTTAAACTGGAGGAAGCTCTGCCTTTGGGGGTCTCATCTGTAGCCTTGATTCGAGCAAGTAGAACGGCAAATAGATTTCTTTTTACCATTTGACCACAATCTAAACTTAGCAGGGAGAGCCTTGATGCTGAGCCCAGGTAGACAATAACCTGAGCTAGAGACAGAGCGAAGCTCCCTCCAGGGAGAATGGGAGGAGTGTCATCAGATTTGACAGGACTTGGCATTGGCCGGGCGTGCAGTCTGAAGCAGCAGCAGGTGGGCCTTACGTGCTGCAGGTGTCTAACCTGGGTGACCAGCTGAATGGAGAAGCACGAAAGTCAAAGGGGACTGTGAGGAAGACACATGGCAAAGAACATGGAATTCGAAAGGAGGGAGCTTGGCGAGAGCCTGGGATCAGCGCTCTGGGAAAAGAGAGGAGAAGAGAAATGTGCTGCCACCCTCCTGGATTCAGACATCTCAGAGCAACATGAGAAAAATGGGGGAGGGCTCTTAATCCCTGCAGGGTTCCCACAGAGACCAGAGGGAATGTGCAGAAGGGTTTTAGGTGATGCCAAACTGGGAGATCAGCTAACAGAAACACAACAAAGTCTGGTTTCAGAGCAGTCTTGAAAAGCTAGAATTGTCAGAGCAAACAACAAAACCTAACTCATATATTAACTTTCACATAAGGCAGATTCTGCTATTATCTTCATTTTACAGATAAGAAAACTGACACACAAGGCCAGGTGCAGTAGCTCATGCCCAGCACTTTGGAAGGCCAAGGTGGGAGAACTGCTTCAGGCCAGGAGTTCAAGACCTACCTGGGCAACATAGGGAGAACCCTGTCTCTACAAAAAAAATTTAAAAATTAGCCAGCATGGTGGTGTGTACCTATAGTCCCAGCTACTCAGAGGCTAATAAGGCAGGAGGATCCCTTGAGCCCAGGAGTTCAATGTTACAATGAGCTATGATCATACCACTGCACCCCAGCCTAGATGCCAGAGCAAGACCCTGTCTCTAAAAATAAAACAATAAAAAAAGAAAACTGAGTGGCCAGGTGCAGTGGCTCACGCCTGTAATCCCAGCACTTTGGGAGGCAGAGGCGGGCGAATCATTTGAGGTCAGGAGTTCAAGACCATTCTGGCCAATATGGTGAAACCCTGTCTCTACGAAAAATACAAACATTAGTTGGGTGTGGTGGTGCATGCCTGTAATCCCAGCTACTCGGGAGGCGGAGGCAGAAGAATCGCTTGAACCTGGGAAATAAAGTTTGCAGTGAGCTGAGGTCATGCCACTGCACTCCAGCCTGGGCAACAGAGCGAGATTAAAATAAATAAATAAATAAATGAAAAAAAAAAAAAAAAAACCCGAAACACAGAGAGAGGTTAAGTCACTAGGTTGGTAGTACAGCTAGTAGCAGCAGACCTGGGATTTCAACAGGATGTCAGGCTTCGAGGTCTGTGGTCTGGAAGGAATGAAGGAGGGAAATGGATCATTATGGAGTATTTATAATTTGTCAGACTCCAAATTTCTCCCAAGGGAGTCCTTAGGAAGCTGGGAGACTCGGAAGGAGGTAAGATGATTTAAAGCATGGCTTAGTGGGACAGGGCATGGTAGCCTGTAATCTCAGCACGTTGGGAAGCCCAGGCAGGCGGATTACTTGAGGTCAGGAGTTTGGGACCAGCCTGGCCAGCATGGTGAAACCCTCATCTGTAGTAAAAATACAAAAATTAGCTGGGCATGGTGGCGTGTGCCTATAATCCCAGCTACTCAAGAGGCTGAGGACCGAGAATCGCTTGAACCCGGAAGGTGGAGGCTGCAGTGAGCCGAGATCACACCACTGAACTCCAGACTGGGCGACAGAAAGAGACTCCGCCTCAACATTAATATAATATAATATAATATAATATAATATAATATAATATAATATAATATAATATGGCTTAGTGGACAAAGATGATGATGTGATGGAAGGTCACTTCTAGGCACCCCATAGGCCTGTGAGAGGCATCTGGGGAGGCAGGAGCTAACTTTTCTGTGCTGACCCCTGCCCCGATATGAATGACTTCTGAGCATAGTGTGGATAAGCAGCCATCCCCAGCTGTTTTTGTTCAAGGGGGTCACATTCCTCACCATCTGTGAAAATCTTGGTCCCTAAGTCTTTCTTTCCCTCTCAAGACTATGCGTGTGATATGTATGAGGTGTCTGCAAGGTGCACGGTGTATGTATATGTATGTAGTTAGGTGTGGAGCTTGCATTGTTGTATTTGGGTCAATGGGTGTGTGTGTGTGGTGCCTGCCTGTATGGTGAATGCACATCTGTGTGTATGATTGTATGGCAAATGGCTGTGTGTGTTGTCCACATGTATGTGTGATGTGTATGTGCTGACTGGTGAGTGTGTATTTTTCTGTGTGTGTATGTGTAGTATGTAGAGGTGTCTGCATGGTAAGAGATTGTGTGTATGAGTAGTTAGCTGTAGAACCTGCCTGGTATATGCGTGTGCATGCGTGTGCCTGTGTGGTGTGGGCAGTCTAGTGTACGTTTATTTCATAATACTAGATGGAATTGGAGCAAAAGCTGGATAGCTTAGCACCTGTGCAAAGGAAGATCACCCCACCTCTCCCAAGAGGGCTCACCGAAGGCACAGGAAGCAGAGGCAGAAAGAGCCTGGCAAGGGAGAGGCTGCACGGCTGCACCCCCGCAGGGACCCCCGCAGGGCAGCTTTGAGGCTGCAGGTGGGATGGGAAGACTCCTGGGGAGGACTTTCTCGGGCTCCACACCTGCTGTCACGGACACTCCTGACTTGAAGCTGGAATAGAGGGAGCCACTAGGATAACATGCGTATTTTTCCAGGTGAAAAAACGGATACACACACACACACACACACACACACACACACACGCACACACGTGCCCTCCCCCTTCTCATTTTCCCCGAAATTCTCATAGCTAGGAGCCATGTTTTGACAGTTCTTCCCAAGGTGTGGGGTGAGAGAAAGCAAGTCCTGGTGGAGCTGAAGCAGGGAGGCAAAGGAGAGGCACTGGGGATCAGGCAGATCAATGATGTCCAGAGCATAATGTTCAGGACAGGCACTGGGTCAGAACTGAGCCACCAGGCTTGCTGGAGTTGGGGGATGGGACCGTCGTAAGACAGATCTACCACCTGGAACCAGACATCAGCCGCCAGGAAAATAGTGAGAGGTCTGCGGTTCAGGTTTAAACAGGAGAGTGGGCAGCAGCTGACCTCCAGGAGCTGGAAGGCTGAGCAAAGTGGCACAAACACAGAGCCAAGGCATAGCGTCAAGGAAGGACCTCGGCCACTGGAGCAGAGTCAGTTTAGTGGGGATGTTTGTAGGAGTCCTCCAGTGCAGGCTGAAATCCCCTGATATGACTGGCTCAAGGTTTGCTGGTGGAAATAAAGGAGAACATCTGGCGGTAGTAAGATAAGAAGAAAATTGTCTTCCATTTTCCCCTGCCCACCTCACAAATGTCCATATTCTGTGTTCTGGAGAAAATCAGCCTCCCAGTAGGATGGCGGGTCCGTTTTTATGCATGGACTATATTTGGTGAGTATAAACTAAAAATATCAACCCAAGGAAATTTAGTTAAAGGCAGGACTTGTTCTCTTGTATCCCCCCGCCCCCACCATCACTCTGTCCCTAGATTTAGAAGTAGTCATCCCATCTCCCAGAAAAGGTTAGATGGCACACACTATGGGCTTCTTAGCACCCTTCCAGATATCAATTAGAGATGGAGAGCTATATATTTCTTATATTAATTATATTAACCTTTTTTTTTTTTTTTTGAGACAGAGTCTTGCTCTCTTGCCCAGGCTGGAGTGCAGGGGCATGATCTTGGTTCACTGCAACCTCTGCCTCCCAGGTTCAAGCGATTCTCCTGCCTCAGCCTCCTGAATAGCTGGGATTACAGGTGCCTGCCACCATGCCAGGCTAATTTTTGTATTTTTTTTTTTTTTTTTTGAGACAGAGTCTCGCTCTGTTGCCCAGGCTGGAGTACAGTGGCCAGATCTCAGCTCACTGCAAGCTCCGCCTCCCGGGTTTATGCCATTCTCCTGCCTCAGCCTCCCGAGTAGCTGGGACTACAGGCGCCCGCCACCTCTCCTGGCTAGTTTTATTTGTATTTTTAGTAGAGACGGGGTTTCACTGTGTTAGCCAGGATGGTCTCGATCTCCTGACCTCGTGATCCGCCCATCTCGGCCTCCCAAAGTGCTGGGATTACAGGCTTGAGCCACCGTGCCCGGCCTAATTTTTGTATTTTCAGAAGAGGCGGAGTTTCACCATGTTGGCCAGGCTGGTCTCAGACACCTGACCTCAGGTGATCCTCCTGCCTTGGCCTCCCAAAGTGCTGGGATTACAGGCATGAGCCACTGCATCCAGACTTCTTATATTAATTCTAACATTGATTAACATATAGGTTTAAATAGAATGGTATTAACATAACATATATAACATTTACTGCTTCAATTCATGGTCCCTTCTAGGCTGTGAACATCTAAGGGCAGAGATGAGGTATTTTTATTGCTGTATTCCAAGTTACCTAGCACAGAGCTTGGCAGTTGTTCAAAACTACTGAAGTCAATATGCAAATCAAAGACATAGATTTTTAAATATTTGTGTTTATTTGTACACGTGCACAGAATCTCAGACCTCTCACACTGGAAATTGCTTGAGAGATTACCTCGTCTACCTTCCCAGCCAGTGCAGGAAGGGGTTCTACAGCCTCTTAGCAGACTACCATCAACCTCCTCTGGGAACTTCTAGCCAGGTCTCTGTGAGACAGCCTGTCCCCTTGCAGGGCAACTCTGATAGAAATGACTTCTTCAAAGTGATCCTAAGCCGGACTCTCTAGAAACATCTACTCAATATCTTCTCCCACTCTGTGCCCTATATATTTGTTTCCGTTTCTTCCAGGTGAAACAAATGGCCATGTGAAGTGATTTCAAAATCTCTGATCCTCCTAGTCACCCTCCTCTAGAATCAGTGAATTGGTTTATGTTCATGTCCCTTAAAATATATGGTGTGTAAGACGAGAACTATGCAATTTAACTACAGAGTAGTTGGGGACTATTACCCGTCTCACTTTGTTATTCCTGTGCTATTAGTGTCACCTACAATTGCATTAATCTTTGTAGCTATCACATTTTCCTCTTGATTTGTATTAGACATCTAAAGAGCACAGTTTAAAAAAAAAAAAAAAAAAAACAACTCAGTCAAGCTAATCTGTCTCACTGTCTACAATTGGTTTTTCAAGGCCAAACCCCATTAAGTTAAGAAACTGACTGATTGAGATCTTGGTACTTATTGGAAAACACCGCAGGAGAAGGAACTAGAGGTTACGTTGGGACCAGCTTTCTCTATCCCACTGCCCATCAAGTTTCCTGGCAGGAATCCTTGGAGACATCCTTGACCCCTCTCATTCCTTACAAGTCACCAAGACTCAACAATTCTGCCTCCAAATATCTTCCTTTGTATTCCTGCTGCTATGCCCTTTGCTCAGATTCTAACACGTTAAGTGCAAATCCCAAGGGTTTCAATGGTTCAATAGCTTTCGGCTTCTTCCAGACAAAGTCTGGATCCCTTTGGAGGGCTTAAAGGTCTCTTTGGGCGCTTTTGTTATCGACATCTGCAGCCAGATGCTCTCCCTCCCTCTGTGCACATCTCAGGTATCAGCCATTCCAGTTATGTGCTTCCTGTTCCTGCATGCACTTGCCTTCCTCCCGCTTTTAGGTCTTTGCTTGTATGTCCCAGGCATTGCTCTAGATGCTGTATGCAAATTCACACATTCAGTCCTCACCATCATCCTCTGAAGTAGATAATATTCCCATTTAACAGACGGGAGTGCTCAGGCCAGACATGGTGGCTCCTGTCTGTAATCCCAGCACTTTGGGAGGCCGAGGCAGGCGGATCACCTGAGGTCAGGAGTTCGAGACCAGCCTGGTCAACAAGATGAAACACTGTCTCTACTAAAAACAGAAAAATTAGCCAGGAATGGTGGTGCACATCTGTGCTGAGGCACGAGAATCGCTTGAATCCGGGAGGAGCAGGTGGCAGTGAGCTGAGATAGCACCACTGCCCTCCTGTCTGTGTGACAGAGACTCTGTAAAAAAAAAAAAAAAAAAAAAAAAAAAAGAAAGAAAGAAAAAAGAAAACTAAACTAAAAAAATAGATGAGGGAGCTCAAATGTTAAGCATTCTTCCCAGAAACATGCAGTTAATGATTTTTGCAACTGGATGAGTCCCTCAGCCTAAAATGCCCTCCTTTCCTCAGCAAACTTCTTGTCAAACTTCTGCCCATCTTTCAAGACAGTACAAGCCTCAGCTCTTTGGGAAGACTGCCTCCCTCTGAACGTAACCGTCCAATAACATTTAGCATTCGGGGCTAATTGCTAAATGGTTGCTTTACTCCCAACAGTATATATCTGAAGACCTGCCCCTGTCCTGTTCCTCCCTGAGTCCTCAGAGCCTATATTCTGCACTAGGAATCCGCTGAATGATTTGCCAAATTATCATCCTTTGGTAATCAATTTTTCCTGCAATGCACATAAAAATCTGTCAAAAGTTTAACTGTAGACCTGCTGGCTTCTGAAAATCAAGTCAATTATCCCAAGTTCATTTAGGAGCAGTGGCGCTTCCTATAATGTACATTACCTACACATGCACAGGGGCAGGAAGGTTTTAAATGACTAAGCCCAGCACACCATTTGCTCAGAAGATGTTCCTCAAGTACATCTCTTTTAGGATACCATTTAGTCTATGAGGCGCGAGGAAAGCTGTGCAGTGGAGACAACCAGATGGGCAATGAGCAGGGAGCGCAGCTATGAACCTTGTGAAAGATAAACCTAAACCTTTTCTATGTTACATGTTCACCAGGAGAAAATCAGATAAGTATGAAGTCTTAAAGGAGTGGTACAGCAAAATCCATGCCTTGCTGTCCTACAGTCCAAGCACCACCAAGGGCTCTGGCATCTACGCTGTATTAACTCTGTTTTCTTGTTTTCTGTATTCTCCATGCTCTGGCACCTGGGGCCTCGCTGACTTGGGGGAAACTGCTCCTCCAACCCAAGGGCTAGCCAGTTATTACAGATAGTAAATGACTCCCTACAAGCACCTCTTTCATAAGCAAACCAACCATCCCAAAGACCACACCCCCAACTACCTCCTTTCCCAAGTGTTTACCCATTAAGCAGGTATTTCCTTGCCCTAATCACCCCAGGGTGGCAACCAGACAACCTGGGACTCCTACAACTTGGGACTCCTACACTCCAGAGCCTGCTGAAAGTATTAAAACGAGCCAATCCTAAACCTGCTTAGTTTTCCCAGCCTGGCTTATTCCTTCCCACAAAAGTCACAACAAGGATTCATGAACATGAGTTTCCCACCCAGCTCCTGAATGACCCTGGTTCTTCCCTGCGTGGCCCTGCACGCCATGCCGTGTCTCCCGCTTGTTGGGATCGATGAGTATAAAACTTCTTTCCTGACAGTCATTTCCATGTCTGTGCATCTTACCATACCCGATTAAAACAAATCCCCAGTTCATTTTAAACACAGGTTAGTCTACGTCATAGAATAAGATTCTTTTCCTTAACCTTCCCCACAAGATTTTGAAGCGTGTAACTAGACATCATCATTGTCAATAACATCATCATCATCGTTATACTACAGCTAAGAAAGGGAAACAAGGGCAAATACCAGGGATTCACCGAAGGTCCACAAAACATGGCCAAGCTGGGACTTACACACAAATTTGGGGGCTGGTACCAGATGCTGGCCATTTCCCCAAAAAGATTTGAAGAAGCCCATAGGAAGTTAGAAATATGGTCCCCAGTGAACCTCAGTTGCTTCGTATATAAAATGGAGACTACTGAGTATAAGTCTTCTGGAGAACTATGACAATGTATGTGAAAGCACTTTGTAAAAGACACTGTATACATGCATTTAAAAACCAGTGACTTTATGTTACATGATTAAAGTCATCAATGAATAACATGACGGCTAACTTATGATCGTGACAGCTGCTCATGATGTAAAGTATTTTACATTATCATTTCATTTAACCCTGACAACAACCCTATGAGTTGATTTAATAATCATTAATTAATAGTATTATTACCTCCATTTGCAAATGAGAAGATTGAGTCTATGAGAAGTTAAGGAATGTGCTCCAGTTTGCATTGTTAGCTCCGTGTGGAGCTATGATTCAAACCCATATATTAAACTGTCTGTCCCAAAGTGTTTCCCTGCCCTCAGAACTAAGAATACTCAAGTAAACATTTGCTCTTTTTGGCTGCCCGGCATACCAAACACACCCTAAGCTTGGAGGAGCTCTGCCTTCCCCTGTGGAGCCCAAAGGGAGACTTTTCTCCCCATTCTGAGCTATTACAATGTGTGATTGACACAAGGAATAGATCCATGTCTTTAGTGAGAAGTTGACATCAAAATGCAAGGTGGTCTTGCCTCATACAAAATAGCAAATCTTAAGGGCAAACTATAGTCCAATATCCTTCACATCATGAGCACAATATCCTTCACATCATGAAAAATATGACATAGGACACGCGGCAAAGGAGCAAAGGCATGCTTCTATCAGGGTTTGCATTCCAAGAGGCAGCTACTGCAGTCCTGGTTGGAAACAAATGGATACAGCAGAGTAATAGCCACCTTCCTACAGCTGAGATGTGACCTTTCAAGGCATTGAAAGAGATATTCATGGACATAATCGCCACTGTTTATGGAGAGCCTTATTTGTGTCTGGTACTACATAAGACACTTTACCTGTGTTATTTGTTGGTTGTTTTTTGCTTTTTTGAGACAGGGTCTCACTCTGTCACCCAAGCTAGAGTGAAGAGGCTCAATCACAGCTCACTGCAGCCTTGACCTCCCTGGCTCAGGTGATCCTCCCACCTCAGCCGCCTGAGTAGCTGGGACCATAGGTGCCCACCATCACGGCCGCCTAATTTTTGTATTTTTTTGTAGAGACAGGGTTTCACCATGTTGCCCAGGCTGGTCTCAAACTTCTGCACTCAAGCGATCTGCCTGGCTTCGCCTCCCAAAGTGCTAGGATTACAGGCATGAGCCACCATGCCTGGCCATATGTGTCTTATTTAACCACCATTTAACAGGAAAGAACACTGAAGCTCAGAGGGATTAAGACCTGTTAGTAAATGTTACGTCCATCAGATTCCTAAGACCAAACTCCAAGCAAAGATTTCTCAAACATTTAATGTGCATGGAAGACACCTGGCGATCTTATAAAATTGCAGATTCTGATTCAATAGGTCTGTAGTGGGGCCTGAGATTCTGCATTTCAAACAAGCTCCCAGGAGATATAGATGCTGCTGGCTGGTGGACCACATTTCAAGAAGCAATACTCTAAATGTTTGTGCTTCTTAGATACCATCATAAAAAATATTCATGGCAGGCCAGGTGTGGTGGCTCAAGCTTGTAATCCCAGCACTTTGGGAGGCTGAGACAGGAGGACTGCTTGAAGCCAGGAGTTTGAGATAAACTTGGGCAACACAGTGAGATTCCCGTCTCCACAAATATGTGAAAGTTAGCTGGAGGGTTGGCATGTACCTGTAGTTCCAGCTACTCAGGAGGATGAGATGGAAGGATTGCTTAAACCCAGGAAGTTGAGCTGTGATCACGCCACTGCACCCCAGCCTGGGAGACACAGCAAGACCCTGTCTCAAAAAGGAAAGAAAAGACCACAAAAACAAATCCATGGCTCTTTTACTTGTTCTAAGCACTTCCCTAGGACTCTCTCCCTTTTCTAGAGCTTGGTGACATGAGGAGAGATTCCCTCTGCAATATAAATGTCAGAATTTAACTCAATGAACAATTTCTCCTTCCATTTATTCAATCCACACACCTTTGTTGAGTGCCTTCTAAGCCAGACATAGCGTAGGTATGGGGGAGACCAGGATAAATGAGATAAGGTCCTGGCCTCTAAGACAGGAGCTATGGGTGGAGACAAGATATCTTAAAAAGTGTCTGATGCTTCCATGAAAGAACAGCCCGCAGCACACTGCCTTAGGATCCCCAGTCCAATCGTCCACTGCTATGGCAGCTGAGGTCATTCTCACCACTCCAGCACCATCTTCACCACTGTAAGGTTAGGGCACCTTTCAGCATTGTGCCTTCTAACCATATTGATACAGAGACAATTTTACAGTGGCTCAATCTGTCCAGATTCTACTGCAAAAGTCCAATTCACCTACCTTGGGTTATGACTGTGTCAGTACACATATAATATTATGCCCCTGTTTGTTGGAACAGAAACATGTTGAATGTTTCTTGGACTTCACCCAGGCTGGAATGCAGCAGTGCAATATCAGCTCACTGCAGTCCCAACTTCCCCAGTTCAAGCAATCCTCTCACCTCAGCCTCCCAAGTAGTTGGAACTACAGACATGTGCTGCCATGCTTGGCTATTTTAAATTTTTTTTTTTTTTTTTGTAGGGACAGGGTCTCCCTCTGTTGCCCAGGCTGGTCTTGAACTCTTTGGCTCAAGTGACCCTCCTGCCTCAGTCTCCCAAAGTGCTGGGATTATAAGCATGAGCCACCACACCCAGCTTCTATATACTTTTAAATAATTTTATATGCATTTGGGACATAGCATAAAAACTAATCTGAAATTAAATTTAAGTTTATGTAATGAAACTTAGTTTCAGAAAGCAGCATCAGGATCTTAGAGAATGGAAAGGTAAGTGTTATCCAAGGGTGCAGTTATCTATTAAAAGTATTAATATTGGCCAGGCTCAGCGGCTCACGCCTGTAATCCCAGCACTTTGGGAGGCCGAGGTGGGTGGATCACAAGGTCAGGAGTTTGAGACCAGCCTGGCCAAGATAGTGAAATCCCATCTCTACTAAAAATACAAAAATTAGTGGGCATGGTGGCACGAGCCTGTAGTCCCAGCTCCTTGGGAGGCTGAGGCAGGAGAATCACTTGAACCCGGGAGGCAGAGGTTGTGGTGAGTTGAGATCATGCCACTGCACTCCAGCCTGGGTAACAGAGCGAGACTCTCTCTCAAAAAAAAAAAGAAAAGTGTTAATATTTTGGAGGCATCTAACTTATTAATTTTCCCTCACTGACATAGTAATTCATTTTCATTTATTCATTATTATTGTTTGATATTTACTATTATTATTTAATCATGGACTAAGGCACTGCTATGTTGTGACTCTTTGTGTACCCCCAAATTTATATGTGGAAATCCTAACCCCCAAAATGATGGTATTCGTAGGTGAAGCCCTTTGGGAGGTGATTAGGTCAGGAAGGCACAGCCCTCATGAATAGGATTAGTGCTGTTATAAAAGAGGCCCCAGAGGCCGGGCACGGTGGCTCATGCCTGTAATCCCAGCATTTTGGGAGGCTGAGGCAGATCTCTTGAGGACAGGATTTTGAGACCAACCTGGCAAAACTCTGTCTCTATTAAAAATACAAAAATTAGCTGGGTGTGGTGGTGGACGCCTGTACTCCCTGCTACTTGGGAGGCGGAAGCAGGAGAATCACTTAACCTGGGAGGCAGAGGTTGAGATTGCACTACTGTACTCCAACCTGGGCAATACAGCAAGACTCAGTCTCAAAATAGTAATAAAAATAATAAAATAAAATAAAAAAGAGGTCTCAGAGAGCTGCCGTGCCCCTTGCACCACGTGAGGATGCAGTGAGTAGGTGCCATCTATGGGCCCTCGCCATGCACTGAATCTGCCAGTGTCTCGATTTAGGACTTCACAGCCTCCAGAACTATAAGAAATAAGTTTCTGGTGTTAATGAATTACCCAGTTTATGGTGTTTTGTTATTCCAGCCTGAGTGGACTAACACAGGCATACATTCTAACTAGCAAGAAGTCTAAAGTGATGACATCAGATGGCTCCCAGCTGTTCCCTAGATGTGACTAAACCCCCAGAAAACCCTCTTTCTCTAGCAAGTACCATTCCTTGCGATGGAGTCTTGCTCTGTCACCCAGGCTGGAGTGTAGCTCGATCTTGGCTCACTGCAACCTCTGCCTCCTGAGTTCAAGTGATTCTCCTGCCTCAGCCTCCCAAATAGCTAGGACTACAGGTACCCGCCACCACGCCTGGCTAATGTTTGTATTTTTAGTAGAGACAGGGTTTCACCAAGTTGGTCAGGCTGGTCTTGAACTCCTGACCTCAGGTGATCCACCTGCCTCAGCCTTCCAAAGTGCTGGGATTACAGGCATGAGCCACCATGCCTGGCCTCTTTACCCCCATTTTTATGGCATGGCCGAATAAGGGAGTGGGGAGAGAGGTGAAGCAGCTGGAAAGTGAGGAGAGAAGGCTCACACTCCTGTAGACAGCTAGCATCATTTGACTACAGCTTCCAGATGACTGTTTGGTTTCATTCCACTGAAATCCTGGCACTTTTACTTGGGTCTTGTGGTCATTTAAGGTCATTTAAACCTATCTCAACCCAGATGCAGAGAAGACTGTAATACAGTCAGGAACAGAGGAAGCTAGTCAAGATAATAGATAAGGCAGGTGGCAGGGAAGGCCTTGGCAGGGTACGGTGGCTCATGTCTGTAATCCCAGCACTCTGGGAGGCCTAGGCTGGAGGATCGCTGGAACCCAGGAGTTTGAGACCACCCCGGGCAACATCGCAAGACCCTGTCTTTACCATGTCCAGCAAATTTTGTTTATAAATACAATTATAAACATAATTACTTATAAGTAAAATTAGCCAGGCATGGTGGCACGTGCCTGTAGTCCCAGCTCCTCAGGAGGCTGCGATGGGAGGATCACTTGGGCTCAGGAAGTCAAGGCTGAAGTGAGCTATGATCACGCCACTGCACTCCAGCCTGGGTGACAGAGTGAGACACTGTCTTAAAAAACAAAAATTAAAAACAGAAGGAAAGACCTTAATCCCACGAGCAACTATAACCATTATAATAGAGGACAGTTTTATGGCTATAATTCTTTGGGAAACTTCTACTGCCAGGTGGCCAAGCACTGTGAAGTTCTCGAATTGAACTTCAGGTTGAAAGATATCTGAAGGAACTCTTGGAGACCCGTTCTCTTAATTTAAGGATGAGGCACAGAAGGTGTCATTGCTGAAGTCAAAGTCTCACAGCAAGTCATAAAGGAGGCAGAATGCGAGGCTCAGTCTGCTGAGTCATAATCCAGTGACCTTCCTTCGGGTTGCCTGCACGCATTTCCTCACTCGCTCCTCAATTCAGCACAGTCCAGCCTTCCTCCAGGAATACAATTTTGCCCTCATCGTGAACCATCTGTAGTCTCACTCATTATTTGGCTTATTCAGTCATTTTGCAGCTATATATCTGGAACCCAGCATGTGCCAGGGGCACGACAGGAACATGACAGATCCAGCCCTTGTCCCAAGGTGATCACGATTTGCTTCAATTCCTCACTGCAGCCACGCTTCGGGGATTCAGTCTTCCCCCTCAGAAAGAACTGCTTCTCTCCCTACTATGAGAGATGCTTTACTTTCACAGTGAAAGCATTCCTATTAATGTTGCTATGAGAGAAAAACAAAACACAGCAAAACAGGAGACCTAGTTTACGGTAGACTTAGTGTCTAAAGATAGTGAATTGGCTTTGGATTTTAATCAAGCTTTCAGGCTGTAATAAGAATTGAATTGCAGGTGTCCCTATGGTTTATTTCACAGAATGACAGTTGAAGGTGGCCTCCGTATTTTTTTTACAATAGCTATAAATGCTGCTCCCCCAAAAAGCTGTTTGCTAACATCAACTTTTTAAGGGATGTAGTCACTATTAATCCAAATGAAGCCCTAAAAAGCTGTGGCTACACTGGAGCGTTCAAGAGGGTTAGCTATGAGAAGGTATGACTCCAGCAATGAAGTTATATAATCAGCAAGAAAAAAAAAAAATACAACCCCGACAGCTTAGAAAGATTTTCTGCTGTTCTTTCTTAGAGGAGTTTTAATCTAGCCTAAGTCTAAGAAGATTTGTCTCAAATTGACAATGCAGGCTTAAATAGTTTATTATTTTAAAAGGTGATATAACCATTTTCATTCTTCATTGACTTCTGAGTTCTTTTCTCAATTTGTAATTATTGCGACGTTGGAGAGATTATTGGCATAGATAGCTTTTCCAATTCCCTTATTGTTATGTTTTCAAATAGGAATAAAAGAAAAGCAACCAGCAATGACTCCATGGGAAAGGAAATCCAAATGTGTGAATCCCTATTTCCTTTGGAAATAAGAATCAGTGTTTCTGACATTGAAAATAGATTTCTGCAGCAAAGTGTATCATTTACAAAGATTGTGACTCAGGATGAAGAAGGTAGAGAGATTATATTAATTTAATTGTACTTGTTCTTGGGGAAGCATTGTCAGTGGGTGAGATTTTCAAATCACCTACGCGCAGGGTATACAGGAAATACAGAATAAATTATTTTTACAATCAATAAGCAAAGTTAACTTCAAAAATAAAGTTTTGGCCAGGGTGGTGGCTCATGCTTATAATCCCAGCACATTAGACAGACAAGGCAGTAAGATTGCTTGAACCCAGGAGTTCAAGACCAGCCTAGGCAACATAGTGAGACTTCATCTCTACAAAAACCTTTAAAAATTAGCCAAGTGTGGTGGCATGTGCCTGTACTCGCAGCTACTTGGGAGGCTGAGGTGGGAGGATCACTTGAACCTGGGAGGTGGAGGTGGTAGTGAGCTGAGATTGCACCACTGCGCTCCAACCAGGGCAACAAAGCAAGGTTCTGTCTCAAAAACAATAAATACAAAATAAGGAAGTTTTAAGGGTGAGAGATATCTGGACCATCATAAATGCTAGTAATAAAATTCCTAACTCTGTGATGATGTGTTTGGGGAAGTAGCGAGTTGAAGTCATGTAAAATGTACCACGGTTCTTTAACCCACTTTGAAGCTAAAGTTGAACACATATTTCCAATAACTGGGTTTCATTAAGAAATACAGAATGAAACATATTAAGGCAATTTTCTTTCTTTCTTTTTTGGCCTGAGGAAGTACAGGAATTTAGGATCAAGTATGGTTTACCAATGATGAGGCCGGGCACGGTGGCTCAGGCCTACAATCTCAGCATTTTGGGAGTCAGAGATAGGTGAATCTCTTGAGCTCAGGAGTTCGAGACCACCCTTGGCAACACAGGGAGACCCCATCTGTCTCTCTATATATAATAATTGAACAAATAAAAGATGAACCCAATTAAAAACAGACTTACCACATGCCATCTCTTCTACCTGATTCCTAAGGTGAAAAAAGGGCCAAGAGGGGCCCCTGGAGAAAGAACGACTATAAGACGTGCAGAGTGACAACAGGGTCTCCACACACACTCTTCTTTCCCTTTAAAAATTCCCCCCTTTCTAGGCAGTGTTCTATAGCAGAAGGAACAGTGTTGAAATACCCCAAAATAAGTTTAGAAGTTGAGTCTGAAGAGAGACACAGCATGGATTCCTCAAATGGGTACCTCGGAAAGTCCATGTTATTTCAGGGCCTAACTGAGGCATCCATGCTTGAATATTTCTTTTGATTGTCATTAGAAATCTCCTGGATTTAGTTAAGTATTCTCTCTTTATCCCCTGGCACTCACTGTAGACTAATGATGTGCATACTTGACACAAAATCTCCTAACACATTTTGCTTTAGTAACTTTCTAGTTAAAATTTTATTTCATTTTCTTTACTGGGGCCAAGGTACAGTTTTACTATTTGACTGTGAAAAGTCTATATTTTACCAAAAAACAAGGAGCAATTTTTAAGGTAATAAACCCACAACTTGTGGCAGATTTGTAAATGTATCAAATTTGCAGAAAGCAGAGGCAGATAGTAATTCTCATAATGACATGAAAGCAAATGACAATTGTTTCCCTGAAGGCATCCTGGAGTATGAAAATGTCCTTAAAAAATATATGTTCCCTCTTTGAGATATGTACACTTGTAATAGAATTTCTAATATGCACAACGATGAAAGCTTGCCCCATGTATTTGTAAAACAAATAAATAAAACCAAGTAACCAAAGGGGAAAGTAAACAGCATTTTCTTTCACTTAACTACTTTCAAACTTTTCTTGCTGTTATTTTATCATTCAATATGGTTTTTTGTTTTGTTTTGTTTTATATCTAGGCTGTGACAAACATTTTAAAAAAATATGGAAACCCCTCTGAAAATAGAATTCCTTCCTTTGTTATCAGGAATCTAGGTTAAAGTAGATGTAAGGAGACATACGGATTACCTTACAGGCCTTTTGGAATACCCAGTGTGACTCCAAAGGAAAGAGTGGAAGTGGCTGCATTGTTTTAAAAGCCAGTTTCAATTTGCCATCATTTGCCAGTTCCAATCTATCAATGGCATATTCCATATGTATGTGTGTTATATATGTGTGTGCATGTATATGTGTATATACATTCATATAGATAGCTGTGTGTTATATATGTGTATGTATAGATACACATGTGTGCATATATATACACATATAGATACCTCTGTGTGTGTGTGTGTGTATATATATAGAGAGAGAGAGAGAGAGGAAGAGAGACAAGTTTAAATCAACGAGAATGTTTCCTACATAGAGGTGATGACCCCTCAAGATTCCTCCATGACTCAAGGCAAATTCAAACTGACTTTTAAAACAATCCAGTCACTTCCACTCTTCCCTCTGGAGTCACACTGGGTATTCCAACAGCCCCGTAAGGTTATTCTTACATCTCCTTTGTCAAATAAAATAAATAATGTCATTCTTTCAGCCAATACTCATACACCCCATCCTTCCTAGGCAAATCGTGGCACTGTGATTAAGCACTCAGTCTTCAGAGAGTTTAACAACCAGCCATAGACAGCGACTTCAGCACAGTCGGGGGGGAAAGTACATTTTACCTCCCCCGCCAAACAAAGCCATTATATTTACCTGCTACTTTGAAGATAGTAAAATGCGGTCGGCAATGGAAAGAACCCAACGCGTTACCTGCGCAGTTCATCCATAGACCCTGGTAAACCCAAGTGGCTGTTATCACCGAGGAGGCTCGCGTGGTCACTTTCCACTCATTGGACGTGGTAGCAGCAACGAGAGCTCCAAACCCTCCGACACCAGACACCAGAGCCCAGATCTGCGCCCTGGACATGTCGCGCCGCCTTCGCCAGTGACACTGTCGGGACAGAACGCTTTGGTGGTCTAGGCATGCAGCCGATAGAGAACACTTTGACAAGCGTCACAGCCAGCGGATGTGGGTAGGTGACAGCGTTTCATGCTCGGATGGCCTGAGGAAGTACAGGAATTTAGGATCAAGTATGGTTTACCAATGACATTTTAAAGATGGCCTGAAAGAGTAGTTCTGATTTTCTACACGGATATTTATTAAAATTTCGTAGATGAATTTTAAGGGTTTTGATTTCGCAGATTTTTTTTTAACTTGCCACCATAGTTAATGCTTAATTTTCTGTTAGCCTGAAGCTTAACGAACCGTGCAACTACCAGATATTACAAAGTACAAATTATACAGTAACAGTTAAGGCTTATTTGATCAATTGCTTTAGTCTCACCTGCTTTTGAATCTTTACATAATTGAATCATATTGTAGAAATTCTCCTATAACCTATTTTTTTTTTCACATAACACTGTATTTGAGGGATTTATCCATGCTCAGGAATGTAGTTGTCATTCATTAACTCTTACAGCTGAATATCGTATTTCATTAAATGCAATTTAAGGAACACGATTTATTCATGTTCCTGGAGCTGAACATTCGTGCTGTTCCCTTTTCTCCCTAATAACCATTGGCGCAGCTATAAACATTCTTGGGCATTTCTTCTTGTGCATGTGAGCGAGAGTTTCTCTAGGGCATATCCTAGAATCAGAATTTTGCTAGGATGTAGGAAACACTCATCTTTAACTTTATAGACAATGCTAAATTGTTTGACTAAGTAGTTACAGCAATTTAGAGTCCCACTAGCAGTGGGTAGGTCCTCCGTGTTCCGCTTCATAACACGGTACCTGTGGGGTTGTTGAGACTGTTATTTTTTTCTTTTGGCCAGTCTGATGGGTATAAAGGTGTCACATTATGATTACTAATTTATATTTTCTGATTACTAAGGAGGTTGAGCATCTTTTTGTGTGTTTATTGGCGATGTTTTTGTCTACAATGAAATATGCAACTTTTGCTCACTTATCTATTGAGTTGTTTGACTTTTTATAATTTATTTTTAGTTATCTATATACTCAAGATAGTAATCTTTTGTGGATTATTTATGTTGCGGGTATCTTCCCCCAGTTGGTGGTTTCTCTTTATGTGGCCATTTGAGAAACAGTCTTGGTTTTAATATAGCTAAATTTATCAAGTTTCACCAAGTGATTTGTGGTTTGAGATCTTGATTAAGAAATCCCTATCTTGGGCCTGGCATGGTGGCTCCCAGCTGTAATCCCAGCACTTTGGGAGGCCGAGGTGGGAGGATCACTTGAGGCCAGGGGTTTGAGACTAGACTGGGCAACATATTGAGACACTGTCTCTATAGAAAATACAAAAATTAGCTGGGTGTTGTGGTGCAGGCCTGTGGTCCCAGCTACTTGGGAGGCTGAGGTGGGAGGAGGATGGCTTGAATCTGTGAGGTCAAGGCTTCAGTGAGCCATGATTGCACCACACACTCCAGCCTGGGTGACAGAGCTGAGACCTCGTCCCAGAAAAGAAAAGAAAAGAAAAGAAAAGAAAAGAAAAGAAAAGAAAAGAAAAGAAAAGAAATGAAATGAAAAAAAATGAAAAAAGAAAAGAAAAGGAAAAAGGGAAAAAAAGAAAAAGAAAAAGAAATCTCTATCTAAAAGAAAATAACTTTTTTCCTCTTCACTTCAAAAAATTTCAAACTTTTAACTTACATATTTAAGTGTTTAAATAATCCAGATTGATTTTTTTGTGTCATGTGATTTGGGACCTATTTTATTTTGCAATGTGGAAACCCACTTTTCCAATTTTCTTGTGTAGTCCCTTGTTTCTCTATTGATCTGCAATGTTACCTCTCTCATACATATTGGGCATCAATATTCACATGATCTGGTTTTGGATTCTTTACTCTGTTCCATTTATCTGCTTGACTGTTCCTAGGCCAGTACAATACTTTCTTAACTACCCTAATTTTATAAATATATCTCAAAATCTTGTTGGTGAGTGTTTTACCTTGCTTACCTTGCTCTTCTTTTTCAAGCATGTTTGGATTTTTTTTAGCTCTTTGCTATTTCTTATATATTTTTATTTATTTATTTATTTAGAGACATAGTCTCACTCTGTTGCCCAGGCTGGAGTGCAAAGGCGCAATCTTGGCTGACTGCAACCTCTGCCTCCCGGGTTCAAGTGATTCTCGTGCCTCAGCCTCCCGAGTAGCTAGGACTACAGGTGCCCATCACCACACCTGGCTAATTTTTGTATTTTAGTAGAGACGGGGTTTCACCATGTTGGCCAGACTGGTCTCAAACTCCTGACCTTAGGTGATCCACCTGCCTGGGCCTCCCAAAGTGCTAGGATTACAGGCATGAGTCACTGTGCCTGGCCCTTATATATTTTAGAATCAGTTTATCAAATTAGACACATACACATACATAATAGATTGGGAGGTTTGTTGGAATTGTTTTGCACCTATTATTCAGTTTGAGGAAAATGGATAGCTTTATAAAATCAAGTCTTCCTGTTCATGAACATCATATATCTCTTCATTTATTTAACCCATCTTTAATGCTTTTAGTGAAGTTATATACTTTAATCTCTAAAAACAGTTACTTTTTTGTTATATTTATTCTTAAAGTTAGGACTCATTCTAACATCTATTTTGTACTTACAGTTTGTTCAGTTTTTTTCTTGAGTACACATATAGTTTTTCTCCTTTCTTGAGTTGTTTTGAAATTGGGACCTTTTTTCACATTTCAATTTTTCTCTCCATTAAATCGGAAATTACACTTTATTTGCATTGTTTAATGATTACTAATAGAAGCTTTAATGTATATTTAGCTTAATATATAAAAGTAACTGGCCAGGTACGGTGGCTTACGCCTGTAATCCCAGCACTTTGGGAGGCCAAGGCAGGTAGATCAGCTGAGGTCAGGAGTTCGAGACCAGCCTGGCCAACATGGCGAAACCCCCTCTCTACAAAAGTACAAAAATTAGCTGGGCATGATAGCAGGTGCCTGTAATCCCAGCTGCTCAGGAGGCTGAGGTGCAAAAATCACTTGAACCTGGGAGGCAGAGGTTGCAGTGAGCTGACATCATGCCATTGCACTCCAGCCTGGGTGAGAGAGCGAGACTCTATCTCAAAAAGAAAAAAAATATCATCATCTCAATAGAGGGAGAAAAGACCTTTGATAAAATTCAATACCCCTTCATGCTAAAAACTCTCAATAAACTAGGTACTGATGAAACGTATCTCAAAATAATGAGACCTATTTATGACAAACCCACAGCCAATATCATACTGAATGGCCAAAAGCTGGACGCATTCCCTTTGAAAACCAGCACACAACAAGGATGCCCTCTCTCACCACTCCTACTCAACGTAGTATAGGAAGTTCTGCCCAGGGCAATCAGGCAAGAGAAAGAAATAAAGGGTACTCAAATAGGAAGAGAGAAATTCAAATTGTCTCTGTTTGCGGAAGACATGACATGATTTTATATTTAGAAAACCCCATCATCTCAGCCCAAAATCTCCTTAAGCTGATAAGCAACTTCAGAAAAGTCTCAGGATACAAAATCAATATGCAAAAATCACAAGCATTCCTATACACCAATAACAGACAGAGAGCCAAATCATGAGTGAACTCCCATTCACAATTGCTACAAATGGAATAAAATACCTAGGAATACAACTTACAAGGGATGTGAAGAACCTCTTCAAGGAGAACTACAAACCACTGCTCAAGGAAATAAGAGAGGACATAAACAAATAGAAAAACATTCCATGTTCATGGATAGGAAGAATCAGTATCATGAAAATGGCCATACTCCCCAAAGTAATTTATAGATTCAATGCTATCTCCATCAAGCTACCATTGACTTTCTTCACAGAATTAGAAAAAGCTACTTTAAATTTTATATGGAACCAAAAAAGAGCCTGTAGTGCCAAGACAATCCTAAGTGAAAAGAACAAAGCTGGAGGCATCATGCTACCTGACTTCAAACTATACTACAAGGCTACAGTAACCAAAACAGCTTGACACTGGTACCAAAACAGATATATAGACCAGTGCAACAGAACAGAGGCCTCAGAAATAATGCCACACATCTACAACCATCTGATCTTTGACAAACCTGACAAAAACAAGCAATGGGGAAAGGATTCCCTATTTAATAAATGGTGTTGGGAAAACTGGCTAGCCATATGCAGAAAACTGAAACTGGACCCCTTCCTTATACCTTATACAAAAATTAACTAAAGATGGATTAAAGACTTAAACATAAGACCTAAAACCATAAACACCCTAGAAGAAAACCTAGGGAATACCATTCAGGACACAGGCATGGACAAAGACTTCATGACTAAAACACCAAAAGCAATGGCAACAAAAACCAAAATTGACAAATGGGATCTAATTAAACTAAAGAGCTTCTCTACAGCAAAAGAAATTATCATCAGAGTGAACAGGCAACCTATAGAATGGGAGAAAACTTTTGCAATCTATCCATCGGACAAAGGGCTAATATCCAGAATCTACAAGGAACTTAAACAAATTTACAAGAAAAAAAAAAAAACCATCAAAAAGTGGGTGAAGGATATGAACAGATACTTCTCAAAAGAAGACATTTATGTGGCCAAAAGACATGAAAAAATGGACATCACCACTGATCATTAGAGAAATGCAAATCAAAACCACGAGATACCATCTTATGCCAGTTAGAATGGTGATCATTAAAAAGTCAGGAAACAACAAATGCAGGAGAAGATGTGGAGAAACAGGAACGCTTATACACTGTTGATGGGAGTGTAAATTAGTTCAATGATTGTGGAAGACAGTGTGGCAATTACTCAAGGATCTACAACCAGAAATACCATTTCACCCAGCAATCCCATTACTGGGTATATACCCAAAGGATTATAAATCATTCTACTATAAAGACACATGCATACGTACGTTTATTACAGCACTATTCAGAAAATCACAATTGCAAAGGCTTAGAACCAACCCAAATGCCCATCAATGATAAACTGGTTAAAGAAAATGTGACACATATACACCATGGAATACTATGCAGTCATAAAAAAGGATGAGTTCATGTCGTTTGCAGGGATATGAATGAAGCTGGAAACCATCACTCTCAGCAAATTAACACAGGAACAGAAAACCAAACACCACATGTTCTCACTCGTAAGTGGGAGTTGAACAGTGAGAATACATGGACACAGGGAGGGGAACATCACACACCAGGGCCTGTCAGAGGGTGAGGAGCTAGGGGAGGGAGAGCATTAGGAGAAATGCCTAATGTAGATGATGGGTTGATGGGTGCGGCACGTGTACACCTATGGCACATGTATACCTATGTAACAAACCTGCATGTTCTGCACAGGTGTTCCAGAACTTGAAGTATAATTAAAAAAAAAAAAAAGTAATCAGTGTCTTTATTCTCCTCCTGAATGGTCTTAAGAACCTTAAGATGTTTCAACATGAACTACTCCTCTTCTGATTTCTGTTATTACTTTACTTCTATCTTGTTTGATGTTTAGACCCAGAAACTGGATTTTTAGTCACACAAATGTTAGCCCCACAAACATTATTACAATTATATACTGTCATTGTTTATCTTCTTTTTTTTTTTTTGCTTGCGATTCTATTTTGTATCTTAAACCTTCCCTGTCAGTTTATTTTTCTTCTTCGTAAAGGCTATTCTTGAGAAGTTTCTTTAGTGAGCAACTCGTTTGTCAGATAATATCTTTACTCAGGCCAGGCACTGTGACTTCTGCCTCTAATCCCAACATTTTGGGAGGCCGAGGTAGGCAGATCTCTTAAGCTCAGAAGATTGAGACCAGCCTGGGCAACATAGTGAGACCTCATCACTACAAAAAATATAAAAATTAGCCAAGTGTAGTGATGCATGTCTGTAGTATCAGCTACTCGGGAGGCTGAGGCAGGAAGATCACTTGAGCCCTGGAGGCAGACGTTGCAGTGAGCTGACATCACACCACTGTACTCCAGCCTGTGTGACAGAGTGAGACCCTATCTCAAATATCTATATATACATATATAGCGATAAATATATGTATATAGAGAGAGATAGATATCTATTAGATATCTATATGTATGTATATATGTGTGTATGTATAGATATATATCTATACCTATAGATATAAATCTTTATTCAGGGCTTATTTTTGTTAGGTAATTTTGCTAGTTATTAACAAAGATTCTTTTTAACAAAACTTTATTCAGGGTGCCCTGAGGTCTTTTTCAAGTAGGCCTTGACTTTTAGACTTGTTTGTCTCTGGATTGTCTAATTTTGGCAAGAATTCTGCTAAGTCAGTTTAGCTAGAATCTCTCATCTTTGATCACCCTCTGTATCAGATTGGGTTCCTCATGCTCCACCATCCCAAAGGCGGTCTCTCATCACCCCAGCCTGCCTGCAGTAAGAATCTTGTCACAATGGCTTAGCCAGCATCCCCACTTCCCCTGATGTTTCCTCTTAGTCATTTCGTATCTACTAGCCCCTACCCTCTCCTTGACTATAAATTCTCACTTGCCCATGCTGTATTCAGAGTTGGGTCCAATCTCTCTCTCCTCTACTGCAAAATCCCATTGCAGTGGTGTCTATACCTATTGCAATAGTCCCCCTTTTCCTTGAATAAAGTCTGCCTTACCATATTTAACAAGTGTCATTGAATAATGTTTTCCCTTTAACAGTATAAAGTCAAAAGTAGACAATTATGTTCTGAATGGTATTACCTAGGTTTTCTTCTAGGGTTTTCATGGTTTTAGGTCTAAAATTTAAGTCTCTAATCCATCTTGAATTAACTTTTGTATAAGGAGTAAGGAAAGGATCCAGTTTCAGCTTTTTACTTATGGCTAGCCAATTTTCCCAGCACCATTTATTAAATAGGGAATCCTTTACCCATTTCTTGTTTTTGCCAGGTTTGTCAAAGATCAGATGGTTGTAGATGTGTGGTATTATTTCTGAGGGCTCTGTTCTGTTCCATTGGTCTAGATCTCTGTTTTGGTACCAGTACCATGCTGTTTTGGTTACCATAGCCTTGTAGTATGGTTTGAAGTCAGGTAGCATGATGCCTCCAGCTTTGTTCTTTTGGCTTAGGATTGTCTTGGCAATGCGGGGTCTTTTTTGGTTCCATATAAACTTTAAAGCAGTTTTTTCCAATTCTGTGAAGAAAGTCATTGGTAGCTTAATGGGGATGGCATTGAATCTATAAATTACCTTGGGCAGTATGGCCATTTTCACAATATTGATTCTTACTATCCATGAGCATGGTATGTTCTTCCATTTGTTTGTGTCCACTTTTATTTCACTGAGCAGTGGTTTGTAGGCATGGGTAAGGACTTCATGTCTAAAACACCAAAAGCAACGGCAACAAAAGCCAAAATTGACAAATGGGATCTAATTAAACTAAAGAGCTTCTGCACAGCAAAAGAAACTACCATCAGAGTGAACAGGCAACCTACAGAATGGGAGAAAATTTTTGCAATCTACTCATCTGACAAAGGGCTAATATCCAGAACCTACAAAGCACTCAAACAAATTTACAAGAAAAAAACAAACAACCCCATCAAAAAGTGGGCAAAGGATATGAACAGACACTTCTCAAAAGAAGACATTCATACAGCCAACAGACACATGAAAAAATGCTCATCATCACTGGCCATCAGAGAAATGCAAATCAAAACCACAATGAGATACCATCTCACACCAGTTAGAATGGCAATCATTAAAAAATCAGGAAACAGGTGCTGGAGAGGATGTGGAGAAACAGGAACACTTTTACAGTGTTGGTGGGACTGTAAACTAGTTCAACCATTGTGGAAAACAGTGTGGTGATTCCTCAAAGATCTAGAACTAGAAATACCATTTGACCCAGCCATCCCATTACTGGGGATATACCCAAAGGACTATAAATCATGCTGCTATAAAGATACATGCACACATATGTTTATTGCAGCACTATTCACAATAGCAAAGACTTGGAATAAACCCAAATGTCCATCAGTGACAGACTGGATTAAGAAAATGTGGCACATATACACCATGGAATACTATGCAGCCATAAAAAAGGATGAGTTTGTGTCCTTTGTAGGGACATGGATGCAGCTGGAAACCATCATTCTCAGCAAACTATTGCAAGAACAGAAAACCAAACACCGCATGTTCTCACTCATAGGTGGGAATTGAACAATGAGATCACTTGGACACAGGAAGGGGAACATCACACACTGGGGCCTATTTTGGGGAGGGGGGTCGGGGAAGGGATAGCATTAGGAGATATACCTAATGTAAATGATGAGTTAATGGGTGCAGCACACCACCATCGCACATGTATACATATGTAACAAACCTGCATGTTGTGTACATGTACCCTAGAACTTAAAGTATAATAATAATAATAAAAAGATTTTAAAATAAAGTAGACAATTATTTTAGCTCAGTACTTCGAAAACATAATGCCATTTACTTCTGGCTGCAATTGTTGCTGTTGAGAAGTCAACAACAAGATTTGTTTTTTCCTTTTTTTTTTGTTTTTGTTTTTGTTTTTGAGATGGAGTTTTACTCTTGTTGCCAAGGCCGAAGTGCAATGGCGCGATCTCAGCTCACTGCAACCTCCGCCTCCCGGATTCACGTGATTCTCCTGCCTCAGCCTCCCGAGTAGCTAGGATTACGGGCATGCATCACCACGCCCGGATAATTTTGTATTTTTAGTAGAGATGGGGTTTCTCCATGTTGGTCAGGCTGGTCTTGAGCTCCCGACCTCAGGTGATCTGCCTGCCTCGGCCTCCCAAAGTGCTGGGATTACAGGCATGAGCCACTGTGCCTGGCCAAGATTTGCTATTTCTTTTTATCTACTTTTTTCTTTTTAGTTGGTTATAATATTCTCTTTGCTTTTGGTTTTAACAGCTTCACTTTGATTTTCTTAATGTGGATTTTTTTTTTTTTTTTTTTTAGATAGGATCTCACTCTTTTGCCTGGGCTGGAGTGCAGTGGTGTGATCTCGGCTCACTTTAACCTCTGCCTCCCAGACTCAAGATATCTTCCTACCTCAGCCTCCTCAGTAACTGAGACCAAAGGTGTGCATCACTATATTTGGCTACTTTTTAGGTTTCTTTGTAGAGACAAAGTCTCGCCATATTGCTCAAGCTGCTCTTGAACTCTTGATATCAAGTGATCTCCTGCCTCAGCCTCCCAAAATGCTGGGATTACAGGTGTGAGCTACCACACCCAGCAGTAAGGGTTTTTTTTTTTTTTCTTTTTAGTCTTGTTTGGGATTCACTGAACTTCTTGAATCTGATGATTCATATCTTCAATTCTGAAACCTAATTAGTCCCTTTTGTCTCCAGATATTACCTCTGCCCCATCCTTTATCTCTTTCTGTAACTCTGATAAAATTTTATTAGTCTGTCTTATATCTCAGTCTCTCCTTAATATTTTTCATCTCTCTATGCAGCATTCTAGAAATGTTTTCAGGTATATTTGTCGATGTACAGCTGACCTCACGTATAGATGAATCTATACATAGACATCTATGTATAATCTGCTGTTAACCCATCCAGAATATCTAATTTCTATTACTATCCTTTTTAAAAAATTTTTCAGAGGTTTTATTTTATTATTTTTCAAGTCTACCTGTTTCCTTTTCAACCTCTTATTCTTTAGTCATAATTCAAATGCTATTCAAAAATGTCCCATTTTATTTTTAAGTTTAAACATACTTATTTTATATTCTGTATCTAATTATTCTTATATCTGTTGTTTCTTCAGTTTGGATTTATTGTATTTTTTCTACTGATTCTCTTACTCTTGGTGGTTTGTTAAGTCACATGCTTTGTGAGTTGTGATTGTGAGCTCGTGCTCCTTCCAACTGTATTTATGGAAATATTTTGAGGTTTGAGTTGAAGGTTTGTTCTCCCAGGTAAAATTTATATTTGCTTCTGCCTGGTTACTTCGGGGAGCTAGCAACCCCAAACCACTTTAAATTAAATTCTCAGCTTTTTCTAGCCACTCAACTCTTGTGAATTCTGGTTTTAAATCAGAGTGAGTGTGAGTTTGTGGTTAGAAATTCTTAGAAATTCTAGGCCAGGCATGGTGGTCCACACCTGTAAACCCAGCACTTTGGGAGGACAAAGTGGGAGGATCACTTGAGCCTAGGAGTGTGAGATCAGTCTGGGCAACCTAGTAAGACCTCGTCTCTACTAAAAAAGAAAAAAAAAGTAGCCAGTCATGGTGGTGTGCACCTATAGTCCCAGCTACTCAGGAGGCCAAGGCAGGAGGATTACTTGAGCTGGAGAGGTTGTGGCTGCAGTGATCATGCCACTTGCACTTCAGCCTGGGTGATACAGCAAGACCCTGCCTTTAAAAGGAAGGAAGGAAGGAAGGAAGGAAGGAAGAAAGGAAGGAAGGAAGGAAGGAAGGAAGGAAGGAAGGAAGGAAGGAAGGAAGGAAGGAAGGGAAGGGAAGGAGGGAGGGAGGGAGGGAGGGAAGGAGGGAGGGAGGGAGGGAGGGAGGGAGGGAGGGAAGGAGGGAGGGAGGGAGGGAGGGAGGGAGGGAAGGAAGGAAGGAAGGAAGGAAGGAAGGAAGGAAGGAAGGAAGGAAGGAAGGAAGGAAGGACCTATTTTCTTATATTGCTCAAATGAGATTTTTAAATAGATTTCTTAAAATTTAGAAACACTAACACCCACCTCATTTGCCAATAGCTTGATTCCAGGGCTAAGTCAGAGCACACAAAAAAAATTAGTCCAGGCCAGGCACGGTGGCTCATGCCTGTAATCCCAGCACTTTGGGAGGCCAAGGTAGGCAGATCACCTGAGGTCAGGAGTTTGAGACTACCCTGGCCAACATGGCAAAACCCTGTCTCTACTAAAAATACAAAAATTAGCTAAGTGTGTTGGCGGGCACCTGTAATCCCAGCTACTCAGGAGGCTGAGGCAGGAGAATTGCTTGAACCTGGGAGGTGGAGGTTGCAGTGAGCCATGATCATGCCACTGCACTCCAGCCTGGGCGACAGAACAAGACTCCATCTCAAAACAAAAACAAAAACAAAAATAGGAGCTTGCAGTGAACAGAGATCGCACCACTGCACTCCAGCCTGGATAACAGAGCGAGACTCCATCTCGGAAAAAAAAAAAATCTTTCAGACACCTAAAAAATGAAACAAATATCAAATAAATAATTCTGTCTATAAGTAGTTAATAGTCCCTCACTTTTTAGCCAAAAAAGTACTTTGATTTGTTTTTTCAGATGTAAACACATATTAGAGTCTGCTTTCTTATGTGAAGAGTCAGATCAACACCTGAGAAAGAAAGCTGAGAGAAATATCACCTGGGTGAGCCTGCAAGTGCTTTGGGCAAGGACTGCCTTCCTAGTTCACCTCCCGCTGTGGGGGAAACAGAAGAGATGATTTATCTGGGATAATTCAGCCAACACTGTTCATCGAACCATTGTCAAATTTGCTAAGACATATCAAATTGTAGATGTCTTGATATTTTATAAAGCTTCCTGGAATTCAAAAAGTAAATGCAGAGCAGTGACGTGACTCAATTGTAACTAATCATAGGAAAATATAAAAGGGGAAGAATTAAGTCTGCAAGGACAGAAATATTAGGGAAAAAAACAGTTTAAAGCACAGAACACATAGCCTGAGTAACATGGCGAAATCCATCTCTACAAAAAATACAAAAATTAACTGGGCGTGGTGGTGTGCACCTGTGGTACCAGCTACTCAAAAGACTGAGGTGGGAGGAGTGCTTGAGCCCCGGAGGTCGAGCCTGCAGTGAGCTAAGATGGGGCCACTGTACTCCAGCCTGAGCAACGGAGGAAAATCTTGTTTCCAAAAAAAAAATTTAAATATATGTGTATATATATATTTTAAAGCCCAGAACACAAAACTCTAGGGATGTTGTTCTTTGAAGGGAGGGGCAATCTGTTCTAGAAGGGCAAACTCTTCTAGGTTAATAAATTTTATTGTATCACAAATACCTCCCTCCTTAGTTGGTGTGTCCGGAATTGGTTCCTTCCGGTGGGTTCTTGGGCTCGTTGGGTTCTTGGTCTCGCTGACTTCAAGAATGAAGCCGCGGACCCTCCCGGTGAGTGTTACGGTTCTTAAAGATGGTGTGTCCACAGTTTGTTCCTTCAGATGTTCAGATGTGTCCGGAGTTTGTTCCTTCTGGTGGGTTCGTGGTCTCACTGGCTTCAGGAGTGAAGCTGCAGACCTTCGCGGTGATTGCTACAGCTCATAAAGGTAGTGCAGACCCAAAGAATTAGCAGCAGCAAGATTTATTGCAACCAGATAAAGAACAAAGCTTCCGCAGTGTGGAAGGGGACGCCAGTGTGCTGCTGCCGCCTGCTGGCGTAGCCTACTTTTGTTCCCTTATTTGACCCTGCCCACATCCTGCTGAGTGGTCCATTTTACAGAGCGCTAATTGGTCCATTTTACTGAGTGCTGATTGGTCCATTTTACTGAGTGCTGATTGGTCCGTTTTGACAATCTCGAGCTGGACAGAGTTCTCCAAGTCTCCAGCTGACCCAGAAGCCCAGCCGGCTTCTCCTCTCAGGTGGGAGGATTAATGACATAATACATGTAGAACACAGAGTAAGTGCTAAATAGATGTCATCGATCACTGTTATTATTAATATTCCCAGAAAAATGAGGATACTGCTATGCAAGTGACCCACTGTTTCAGTCTGGCCAGGCTGGCTGGGCTTCCGTACTGACGGCTCTGTGTCCTGGGAATCTCTTGGGCTCAGGGGAAGTAAGCGGCCTGTGGCTTTTAGCTTTTGTTGAAGTAGGAGTGGGTGGAGGAAAGAGACAGAGTTCGTATGTTTCACAAGCAAATAATAATCGCCTCTTGTTACAGGCCTCCCACGTTTTCTTTTTCTACCCTATCTTCCCCTCACACGGACACCTGCCTGCAAACTGAAGTGAACTCTTGCCTTCATGTTCTCTGCAACAATCAGCAGTTAGCACACAGGGTAAGCTCCAAATCACCCAGCTAACAGTCATCCTCCAGAACTTCCCTCCCCTGATCCAGGCAGGTTCTATGCCTCCCTTTAAGTTTTAGTACAAACTATCTTCCAAGCTCAGATGCATGCTTCCTTTCCCTCCCTCCCTCCTTCTTTCCACCTTCTTTTTTTCTTTTCTTGTTTTCATTTCTGATTTTATTATTCATTTATTATTTTTATCAAAAAAATTTTTGGAGACAGGATCTGGTTTGGTTGCCCAGACTGGAGTGCAGTTGTGCAATCACAGTTCACTGCAGCCTCGATCTCCTGGGCTCAAGCAATCCTCCTGCCTCAGCCTCCCAAGTAGCTAGAATTACAGGTCTGTGCCACCATGCCTCACTAATTTTTCTGTATTATTATTATTACTTTTTTAGAGATAGGGTCTCACCATGTTGCCCTGGCTGGTCTTGAACTCCTGGTCTCAAGCAATCCTCCTGCCTTGGCTTGCCAAAGTGCTGGGGTTACAGGTGTGAGCCACCTCACCTGATCTAGTTCTGATTTTAGATGCAGAAGGTTGAATTAATCATATACTTCAGTTCACAATGCAACTTCTTTGTACTTTGTGAAGCCACTGTCTAATTTGTTCCCTTTTATCTTCTTTCCTCATTTCTATTTTCCTCCTTCCCTTTTTTTTTTTTTTTTTTTAGAGATGGAGTCTTGCTCTGCCACCCAGGCTGTGGAGTGCAGGGGTGTGATCCTAGCTCCCTGCAGTCTCGACCTTCTGCATTCAAATGATCTTTCCACTTCAGCCTCCTGAGTAACTGGGATTACAGGTGCACGCGATCATGCCCACCTAATTTTTATACTTTTTGTACCAAAGAGTTGAGGCTTTGCCATGTTGCACAGGCTGGTCTTGAACTCCTGGCCTCAAGAGATCCTCCTGCTTCAGCCTCCCAAAGTGCTGGGATTACAGGTGTGAGCCACTGCATCCGGCCAGCTATTTTTTATTTTTTATTATGATTACTTTTTTTGAGACAAGGTCTCACTCTGTTGCCCAGGTTTGAGTGCAGTGGGCAACATGAGTGATCATGGCCCACCGCAGCCTCAATCTCCCCTGGGCTCAGGTGATCCTCCCACCTCAGCCTCCGGAGTAGCTAGTCCTGCAGGGTGTGCACCACGATGCCTGGCTAATTTTTGTATTTTTTGTAGAGACAGGATTTCACCATGTTGTCCAGGCTGGTCTCAATCTCCTGGGCTCAAGCGATCCACCCACCTCAGTCTCCCAAAATGCTAGGATTACAGGCCTGAGCCTCCACACCAGGCCGAGAGCAGGGTTTCTCAGCCTTGGCACTATTGACATTTGGGGGCAGATATTTCTTTATTGTGAGGAGCTGTGCATTGTAGGATATTTATCAGCACCCCTGATCTCTATCTGCTACATGCCAGTAGCACCCTTCCGCCCCTCAGGCATGGCAACCACAAATGTCACCAGATATTGCCAGATTGCTCTCAGTTAAAAACCAGTGGGGTAGAGAGCCCGAGTGAGATAGCGCTGTGCCTTGAGCTAATACCAGCCTGCAGGTCGTTACCCCAAGACTGGAAGGAACAGAGGGAGGGAAGCGGCTCCCAGAACCAGGTGACAGAGGGGTTTTGTGGAAAGCACTGCCTTACAAGATCTGGATCCCTCAGTGGAGGGTCAGGCTCAGTCCTGCTCTCCTCCCTAACTCTGATCTTCCACCAGAGGGCAAGCCTATTGATGACATCCAAAGAAGCTGCCTGCCAGGTAAGGAGCAAGGTGGGGAAGGGGAAAAAGTGGGGCTAGAGGGGCAAACTGAAGAAACCCAGCACAGCCCCCAACACTGATTTGGTGGCAAAATTCAACTGGAACTAAGCCAAGTCTATTGCAGTTCTTTACTCCATTTACTGCAGAATTACACAGGACTTTGATTATAGGATGCTACCCTAGACCCAGTTGAGGGTGTTATACAATATATACCATCTTACTTTCTAAAATTTGAAAACTTTTGAATTCGAAAATATAGCTGGCTCCACACATTCCAGACACGATTGTAGAAATACACCTTTCATATTTAGGTCTTAAATCCATCTGGAGTCCATCCTTGTGTAATGTAAGACAGGGATTCAGTTTTATTTGTTTCCACATAATGAACCAGTTTTATCCACACCACCTATCCCTCCTTCTCTCATTGGTTCATTGCAGTTTTCATCCTATATTAAGTTCTCATATGTCTGTGAATCTATCTTTCCATTCTGTTCCATTCTTCTGCCAGTACCACACTATTTTTATTACTTTGGCTTCCTGATATGTCCTAATATCTGGTAGATAAGTCCTTTCTCTTTGCTATTTATTTGTTTAAGAGGGAGTCACACTCTGTCACCCAGGTTGGAGTGCAGTGGTGCGATCTTGGCTCACTGCAACCTCCATCTCCCGGGTTCAAGCAATTCTCCTGCCTCAGCCTCCCAAGTAGCTGGGACTACAGGCACTCACCACCAAACCCAGCTAATTTTTTTATTTTTAGTAGAGATGGGGTTTCATCATGTTGGCCAGGCTAGTCTCAAACTCCTGACCTCGGGTGATCCGCCTACCTCGGCCTCCCAAAATGCTGAGGTTACAGGCATGAGCCATCACGCCTGGCCTGCAGCTTACTTTCAAATGGTTCAGAAGAGTAAGTACATAGAAAGCAAAGGTGGCAAGATGTTGTTGATAATTGATGAAACTGGATGAAGGTGTCTGGTGTTCTTTACATGACTCAACTTCTCTGGTTTGCAAATTTAAAAAACAAAATGTTGTGGAAAAAAGGAAACCATAGAACATTAACAATGTGTATTGAGAATTGTCTAAATGGGCTTTTATCTCCTCAGAAGCAAAGCAACCAGTCTTCCAGGGACAGGAGTGAAGACTACATTCCATGATCCCTCTGCTTCCCTGAGAGGAGCAGGGTCCTGTGCAGATTCATTCTTCTTTCTCCAGCCTCTTCAGCCCTATCTCCTTCACACTTCAGCAGTGGTCTCTGGAGCCTGGGCAAAATTAACCCTGTATTGACCAGAATCCTCACCAATGTTGCAACTCCTAGGTCTCCATGGTGGAAAAATTTGGCTTTAGCACACCTAAAGCCTGCCTCGGTGGCCAGACAGCCCTAGTCTCCTTCTTGAAGGTTGATTTTGCTATTTGTGTATCAGAGGTGGATTTGTCATGAAGAGTAAGAAGCTTAAGCTTCAAAGTCCCTCATTTATACACATCTGGGGGGTCCCTGAAAGTAGTTGGGAGTCGTAGAATGTTCTAGGTGGAGAAAGAAAAGTAAGTTACAGTCAGCCAGCATTTCTAAGTGAGCACATCTGCTAAGTTACATAAAGAGAACTCACAAGAAAGGGACCTCAATTTCCAAGCTCCTAGTATTTCGTACTTTCTTTTCTCATTTTAAGTGAATATTCATTTTCACATCTAATTTTGAATTTATTCAAAAGGTCCCTCAAAACTAACTAGGTAAACCTTTATTTTCTGAGATACATTTAATCTATGTTTATTTTTATATTTTGAGACAGGGTCTCACTCCAGTTGCCCAGGCTGGAGTGCGGTGGTACGATCTTAGCTCACAGTAGCCTTGACCCCACGAGCTCTGGTGATCCTCCCACCTCAGTCTCCCGAGTAGCTGGGAGTACAGATGCGCACCACCATGCCTGGCTAGATTTTTTGTGTTTTTAGTAGAGATGAGGTTTCACCATGTTGCCCGGGCTGGTCTCAAACTGCTGAACTCAGCAATCTGCCTGCCTCAGACTCTGAAAGTGCTGGGATTACAGGTGTGAGCCACCGCGCCTGACCAGGTTTTATTTATTTATTTATTTATTTGATACGGGGTCTTGCTCTGTTGTCCAGGCTGGAGTACAGTAGCTAAATCATGGCTCACTACAGCCTCAATGTCCCAACCTCAAGTGATCCTCTGAGTTCAACCTCATGAGTAGCTGGGACTGTGGTGCATGCCACCATACCTTGCTAGTTTTTATTTATTTATTTATTTTATTTACTTTTAGAGATGGGGTCTCTCTGTGTTGCCCAGGCTAGTCTTGAATTCCTAAGTTCAATTGATCTGCCTGCCTTAGCCTCCCAAAGTGCTGTGATTACAGGCCTGGCCTATTATGGCAGTTTTGACTCTTTTCTACCAACCTTAAAGCTTCTTATTTCCTTTTCTTGCCTCATAGTATTCTTCAGCTCTCCAGTTCAAGGCTACATATCAACAGTAATACCTTGTTACTAGTCTTAATATTAATAAAATTCATCTACAGTTTCTCTGTGAAGCATAATATTTGCTCTGGGTTTTGGCAGTGGGCCTTTACCAAGTTATGAAAGTGCTCTTCTATTTTTAGTTTACTCTTTTTTTTTTGTTCCTTAATCATAAATAGATACTGCCTTTTATCAATTGCTTTTCATGTAAAAATTGAGTTAATCATATGATTTTTCCCTTTCAGTTTCCCATCCATTGAAATGATGGACGATATTGACAGACTTTCTTTTTTTTTTTTTGAGATCGAGTCTTGCTTTGTCGCCCAGGCTGGAGTGCAGTGGCGTGATCTTGGCTCACTGCAAGCTCCGCTTCCCGGGTTCTCGCCATTCTTCTGCCTGAGCCTCCTGAGTAGCTGGGACTACAGGCGCCAGCCACCATGCCTGGCTAATTTTTTGTATTTTTAGTAGAGATGGGGTTTCATCGTGTTAGCCAAGATGGTCCTGACCTCATGATCCACCCACCTCGGCCTCCCAAAGTGCTGGGATTACAGGTGTGAGCCACCGCGCCCGGCCTATTGACAGATTTTCTAATGGCTGAGGCTTCTTGCTTTACTAGGTTGAGCCCCCCTTAAACATAATGTATTATTTTAATATACTATTGGGTGCAATTTGCTAATATTTTATTTAATATTTGTACATCCTAATATAAAGATGAGATGGACCTATAATTTTCTTTTCTTGAGTGTTCCTTATGTGGTTTGGAATCAGGATTACATGGGCTTCAGAAATTAAGCTAGAAAGCTCTGACTCTTTACATAAATTTGGGAGTCGGGTGCGGTAGCTTACATCTATAATCCCAGCCCTTTGGGAGGCCAAGGTGGGCAGATCACTTGAGGCCAGGAGTTTGAGACCAGGATGGCCAACATGGTAAAACCCCATCTCTACTAAAAATACAGAAAAAAATAGCCAGGCGTGATAGCACATGACTGTAATCCCATCTACTTGGGAGGCTTAGGCAAGAGAATCGCTTGAACCAGGAAGCAGACGTTGCCGAGATTGCACCACTGCACTCCAGCCTGGAAGACAGAGTAAGATTCCGTCTCAAAAACAAACAAACAAACAAACAAACAAAAATGGAACAACTTGACTGGGGACATTGCTTTCCTGCCACATTGAGCTGCATGAGCCACACAGGCAGCTTCTGTCACGAGCATGGAGAAGTCTGGCAGCCTCTGGCTCTCTGAGTTGCAGATCTTGAGTTTTCAGCCCAAAGTTAAAGGAGCTTATTTTTCTGCTTAATTCTTCCTCACCTTATTTCTAGCTGACTCCCCAGTTTTTTTGTTTGTGTGTTTCGTTTTGTTTTTTGGAGACAGAGTCTTGCTCTGTTGCCCAGGCTAGAGTGCAGTGACATGATTTTGGCTCACTGTGACATCTGCCTCTTGGGTTCAAGTGAGCCTCCTGCCTCACCCTCCTGAGTAGCTGGGACTACAGGTGTGCACCACCGCACCCGACTAATTTTTGTATTTTTAGCAGAGACGGGGTTTTGCCATGTTGGCCAAGCTGGTCTCGAACTCCTGACCTCAGGTGATCCACCTACCTTGGCCTCCCAAAGTGCTGGGATTACAGGTGTGAGCCACTATGCCCAGGAGATGCTTGGAACTTTTAAACAGAGTGAAGATTTATTTATTTATTTAATATTAGTTTTTGAGACGGAGTCTTGCTCTGTTGCCCAGGCTGGAGCACAGCGGTGAGATCTCGGCTCACTGTGACCTCTGCCTCCTGGGTTTGAGTGATTCTCCTGCCTCAGCCTCCCGAGTAGCTGGGATTACAGGCACCTGCCACCATGCCCAGCTATAGAGTGAAGATTTCTCAAGATGTTTATTTTTGGTTAGGACTTGTCTCTTGCCATCAAGAGAAGTGGATACTGAGGAGAGATATACCTTTTGACACTAAAGTAGGTGGCAACTTGATGGCTTGGCTATGCTAGGGTTCCCCTGTGTGTTTCACTGTGAAGCTGAGAACAGTGAGGCAGGGTGAGTTCCCATAAAGGGTCCTTGCACTGGACAGCCTGGAGGCCTGTAGAATTTCCTGTGCTCCTTCATCAGTTCAGTCCAAAATCCTAGAACCAAGTTCTTCCCTGACTGCCCGTGCCTTTCTCTATCTCCTACAATCCATCCCCGGCCCATACACTCCAGTTCACCAGGAGGCTGCTCACCTCCACTTTCACGGTGTAAAACACTTTCACTTGGCTTCCACTTCCAAATAATGTTCTAACATGCACAATACAATGTTAGCATTTTTAGGCAACAGTAAGATAAAGAAGAGACCATGGGAATAGAAATAAAGAGCTAGATATATATGCTTTCATTTTAGGTCTTAAATTACCTAAAAAATGTGATGCTTTTTTTTTTTTTTTTTTTTTTTTTTTTTTTTTTTTTTTTTTTTTTTTTTTGCTGAGATGCAGTCTTGCTTTGTCACCCAGGCTGGAGTGCAGTGGTGTGATCTCAGCTCACTGCAACCTCTGCCTCCTGGGTTCAAGCAATTCTCCTGCCTCAGCTTCCCGAGTAATTGGGATTACAGGTGCATACCACCATGTCCTGCCAATTTTTTTGTATTTTTAGTAGAGATGGGGTTTCACCATGTTGGCCAGGCTGGTCTCAAACTCCTGACCTCATAATCCACCCACCTCAGCCTCCCAAAGTACTGGGATTACAGGTGTGAGCCACTGTGCCCGACCAAATGTAATGCTCTTGATCGTTCTTAGACTTAAGTTTAGGCCGGGAGTGGTGGCTCACACCTGTAATCCCAGCACTTTAGGAGGCTGAGGTGGGAAGATCGCTTGAGCCTAGGAGTTCGAGACCAGTCTGGGCAACAGAGTGAGACCTCATCTCTACTAAAGATAAATCAAAATTTTAAAAATTAGCCAGGCATGGTGGCATACACCTGTAGGTGTAGCTACTTGGGAGGCTGAGGCTGGAGGATGGCTTGAACACAGAGTTTGAGGCTTCTGTGGGCTATGATCATGCCACCACACTCGAACCTGGGTTGTAGAATACGACCCTGTCTCAAAAAAAAAAAAAAAAAAAAGAAAAGAAAAGAAAAAAAAAATCACAGTGTAAGGTATTCTTGAGTAAAGAAGTCCAATTTTAAAAATAGTGAGCTTGCTGACAGTGGGTAGAGAAGTAGAGGCTTACAGTATTATCCGTGCATGTTCCTACACCTACCTCCCTTGGACAAACTCATTATTAACAGTAACTGTATTTTTTGCTCCATGTCACTGAAAAGTATCCAACATCAGGAAGCATTGCTATTCTGCATCTATTTCTCTGCGATTATACTAACGTAATCACAAGTCATGATAATAGTTTTGCTGCAGGAAATTATAAAATGTATTGCCTTGCCAAATGTGTTTTCCCTTTGGCACACTTATTTTAAAGTGGCTTTCAAAACAAATATAATGGACTCATTATAGACAGTAAATTGAATAGAGGTCTGCTAAAGCAACCAGTGCTGGGATCAGTGAACAAACAACCCCATCCAAGAGTGTGGTGGTATAAAAACGTGCTGCTGAATATTCATCATTTTATTCAGCAGATACTCTGATGCATGGTACTAGGCACACAGGAAGAACCAGAAAGTTCAGATAGTTCAGATTTATAGGTTTGAACTGAATTTTACAGAAAGCTGTTGTCTTCACGCAGTTCCTTCTTATTTTATTTTATTTTATTTTATTTTATTTTATTATTTTATTTTATTTTATTTTATTTTTTTGAGGCAGAGTCTTCCTCTGTCACTCAGGCCGGAGTACAGTGTTGCAATCCCAGCTCACTGCAACCTCTGCCTCCTGGGTTCAAATGATTCTCCTTCCTCAGCCTCCCAAGTAGCTGGGACTACAGGCACGTGCCACCACACCTGGCTAATTTTTTTTCGGAGAGCCGAGGTCTTACCATGTTGCCCAGGCTGGTCTCGAACTCCTAAACTCAGGCAATCTGCTCACCTTGGCCTCCTAAAGTGCTGGGATTACAGGCATGAGCCACTGTGCCTGGCCTTCACCCAGTTCTTATTTCTTAATTTCAAGTTGGTCAGTAGCACCATGAATAATGAATCAAATTGCTTGATTTGGCTTTTACCCAGGATGGAAAGACTCATGCCTTTCTACTTACAAATAAACAAACAAAATTAGGAGCAATTATTCTAAGCATTCTTGTTTACTATAAAGTCGGGCAAGAGCTTTCACTGGATCCAGACAAGTGTGAGCTCGGTTGGTTCTCTTGATGTTTGATGTTGCCCAAATCTGCCCTGGAATGTGCAGGATGGAGATCCTTGTGGGATATTCCTCCTGTGCATCCCCAGAAGGGCAGGTGGGAGCCGGGAATTTTGCTGACATCTCAGGCTTCCATTTTCAAACCACGGCATTAACTTAACCACCTTGCAACTTCAGAGAAGGCAGAACATTAAAACAGCAACCAGGCTTCGTCTTCAGCTCCTAAATGAATTGCGACATGGTGAAGATCACACGCAGCAGGGATGACTACATGAAGCAGTGATAGACACGCCCCCCCCCCCCCCACCTTATGCTCAGACAGTGCACTTTTTCTTCTCTTTATTGTAGAATATAACACACACACACGAGAGTAAAACGTAACATACAACACTACTGGGTGTGGATAACATGCTTACGAGGAGAATTTCAGCTGTTTCCACTCAGAGCTAGTTTACTCAATTCTCATTAATGGCCTGTACATTTGTATTCATGCATTTGTTTTCAAATTCCATGTCTATTTCCAAATTGTTCTTTTTAAAAACAGAATGCTTAAACCGCTTTATTGGTGTAAGACTGGCATGTAAAAAGCAGTGCATATTTAACATATACAAGCCAATGAGCTTGGGGATAAGTATACACCCATGAAACCATCATCACCATCAAGGCCGTAAACATATTTGTCACCTCCCAAAGTTTCTTTCCACTCCTATCCTAATTATTATTGTGTGTATGTGTGGTAAGAGCATTTAATATGAGACCTACCCTCTTAGAGAATTTTAAGTATACAATACAGAATTGTTACCTGTAGGCACTATGTGTATAGAGATCTCCAGAATGTATTTATCTTGCATAATTAAAACTTCATACCCTTTGACCATCACCTCTAGATTGTTTTTTGATGTTGTCGTTTTGTTTCGTTTTGACAAGGTCTTGCTCTATCACCCAGGCTGGAGTGCAGTGGCGTCATCATGGCTCACTGCAGCCTCGACCTCCTGGACTCAAGCCATCCTCCCACCTCAGTCTCCCGAGTAGCTGCGATTACAGGCATGCACCTCCCTCCTCAGCATCCTGAGTAGCTGGGACTACAGGCATGCACCCCCAACACTCAGCTAATTTTTGTACTTTTTATAGAGACAGGGTTTGCCATGTGCCCAGGCTGGTCTTGACCTTCTGGGCTCAAGCAATCCACCAGCCTTGGCCTCCCAAAGTGCTGGGATTACAGGTGTGAGCCACTGTGCCCAGACTAGATTGTTAGTTATCTCACCCAAGCATCTATCTTCTTGTTTCTCTGTATGGATGTAAGCGTAACTTTTTCTTTTCTTTTTCTTTTTCTTTTTTTTTTTTTTAGCACATTCCAGACCTCTTTTCCAGAATCCTCTCTTGTTATTGGTTGACATATTATTGGATCTCACTTCAGACTGACCCCCCAACTCACCCCAATAGGATCTAAACCTAGAGAGATGACTCCAGAATCGTCTGTGGCATCTACACCTCCCTGAGTGGATGGAGAAGCCATGTGAATTATGGCATGGATCGAGGTCGGGTTGCTAGCCCATAGAAAACCACCCTAACTTCCCTTGAGAAACTTCCTGACATCTTTAGGAAGATGAAAGATCATTCAAAGCAAATTTTTATGCTAGTTCAATATTTTGTACCCCTCAACAGCTCCTTCCAAAGTGATTCCTCATCTCCAGATTACATGTCAAAACCTCATCCTCTCTCTATGTCTTTCCAGATTAATAGGGATTTTGATACATTCTAGACAGATTTCAGATGACAATTTCATAACTATATCATCATTTTGTGCCACCACTGCCTTTTCTTGATTATTTTGCAATGATTCAAAGCTTAACCTAAAATTTAAAAAACATAATTATATTTTATATGGAGTCGAGTTGCCATTTGAGGCTGGCCCCATTGTCAAAACACCTACAGCAATGGACCATGAGCGAGAAGCTGGGGATGCTCGGGTGAAGAAGAGGAAACGACAGGTACAGCCCTGTCTACCCTCTGCTTCTATGAGTGAGGCCTAGGACAGACGTTGCCTTTAAGGAGTGGGGTATTGTGGTGACAAAGAACAGATAGGAGCTTTGGAGCCAGGAAAAGCTGTGTTGGCCAGAAACTTTTCAGCAGGTGCTATCTAAGACAAAGTCACTTACTTTAAACTTTAAAAAATATATATTGTGGGCCAGGTGCGGTGGCTCACACCTGTAATCCCAGCACTTTGGGAGGCTGAGGTGGGAAGATCAGTTGAGCCCAGGAGTTTGAGACCAGCCTGGGCAACAAAGTGAGACCCAGTCTCTACCAAAAAAAAAAAAAAAAAAAAAATCAAAAATTAGCTAGGCATGGTGGTGCATACCTGTAGTCCCAGCTACATGGGAGACTGAGGTAGGAGGATTGCTTGAGCCCAGGAGGTCAAGGCTGCAGTGTGCTGTGTTCCTACCACTGCACTTCAGCCTGAAAGACACAGTGAGATTCTGTCTCAAAATAAAAAGGAGGGGTGCTGGGTGCAGTGGCTTACGTCTGTAATCCCAGCACTTTGGGAGGCCAAAGCAGGAGGATCACTTGAGGTCAGAAGTTCAAGACCAGTCTGGTCAACGTGGTGAAACCCCATCTCTACTAAAAATACAAAAGTTAGCCGGGCATGGTGGTACACGCCTATAGTCCCAGCTACTCAGGAGTCTGAAGTAGAAGAATCGCTTGAACCTGAGAGGTGGAGTTTGCAGTGAGCCCAGATCATGTCACTGCACTCCAGCCCGGGCAACAGAGTGAGACTAAAAATAAAAAAAGAAAGAATTATGGTAAAATATACATAACATGAAATTTATTATTGAGACAGGGTCTCGGTTTGTTTTCTTGCAGCCTCGACCTCCCCAGGCTCAGCTCATCCTCCCACCTCAGCCTCCTGAATAGCTGAGACTACAGATGTACACCACCACACCTGGCCAATTTTTGTATTTTTTGTAGAGACAGGGTTTGGCCATGTTGCCCAGGCTGGTCTTGAACCTCTTGACTCAAGTGATCCTCCTGCACTGGCCTCCCAACGTGCTGAGATTACAGATGTAAGCCGCCATGCCTGGCCTCATTTTAACCTTTTTTATCTTATTAATTCAATATCACCACACACATTCTCATTGTTGTGCAACCATCCCCACTATTCATCTATAGGGCTTTTTCATCTCTCCAAACTGAAACTCTGTACCTATTAAACCATAACTCCCCATTTCTCCTATCCCCAGCCCCTGGCAACCACCATGCCACTTTTTGTCTCTCTAAATTTGACTACTCTAGGCATCTCACATGAACAGAATCATATAGTATTTGTCCTTTTGTGACTGGCGTATTTCAGTTAGAATGATGTCTTGGCCAGATGCAACATAGAGAGACCCCATCTCTACAAATAATAATTAATTTAAAAAATAATAATTAATTTTAAAAATTAGCTGAGCATAGTTGTGTGAGCCTATAGTCCCAGCTATGGGAGGCTGAGATGAGAGGATCAATTTCAGGAGGTCAAGGCTGCAGTGAGTCGCATTTGTGTCACTGCACTCCATGCCGAATGACAGACCAAGACCTTGTTTAAAAAAAAAAAAAAAAAAAAAGCTAGAAAAAAATATGGAAAGCAAGCACAGTGCTTGGCATACAATCAATGGCCAGTAGTTGCATCCATATAAATGACCCCATCTCTACCTTCAAACTGGGCCTATTTGCTTGTTTGTTTATTTGTTTATTTTTAATTTGAGACAGGGTCTCGCTCTGTCACCCAGGCTGGAATGCAGTGGCATGATGTTGGCTCACTGCAACCTCCCTCCCGAGTTCAAGCAGTCCTCCTGCCTCAGCCTCCCAAGTAGCTGGGACTACAGGTGCCTGCCACCATGCCTGGCTTTTTGTTTGTTTGTTTGTTTGTTTTTTTGAGACAGAGTCTCACTCTGTCGCCCAGGCTAGAGTGCAGTGATGCGATTTCTGCTCACTGCAACCTCTGCCTTCCGGATTCAAGTGATTCTCCTGCCTCAGCCTCCCGAGTAGCTAGGATTACACACCTGGCTGATTTTTTTTTTTTTTTTAGTAGAGACGGGGTTTTGCCATGTTGACCAGGCTGGTCTTGAACTCCTGACCTCAGGTGACCCACCCACCTCGGCCTCCCAAAGTGCTGGGATTACAGGTGTGAGCCACCATGCTCAGCCTGGCTGGTAAATCAGAGATGCCACCAGGAAGCGAATGAGCACAGAGCAGTCAGCCTCCCATTGGATAAATAGGAGTCACCTACCTGCTGCCACCCATGTGTACCAAGTATCACCTGGTGCTGGTCTCTGCGTGCAGTTTTTCCAGGGCTTGGAAGGGGTTCAGTACTGCTCCCTTTGTTCTAGCTTTCTGTTGTTCTGGACTTCTCCTGGGCTGATGACTGAACTGAGTAGTGCTGAATTTTTATTATTATTATTATTATTAAGAAACAGTTTCACTCTGTCGCCCAGGCTGGAGTGCAGTGGCATGATCTTGGCTCACTGCAATCTCTGCCTCCCAGGTTCAAGCAATTCTCGTGCCTCAGCCTCCCAAGTAGCTGGGATTACAGGCATGCACCACCATGCCTGGCTAATTTTTGTATTATTAGTAGAGACGGGTTTCACCATGTTGGCCAGACTGGTCTCGAACTCCTGACCTCAAGTGATCTGCCTGCCTTAGCCTCCCCAAGTGCTGGGATTACAGGTGTGAGCTACCATGCCTGGCCTGGAGTGCTGGATTTATAACTGCTGTGGATCAACTTGAGTTTGCAGCAAAATCCGTTCAACGGACTCTGCAGATGGAGTGAGCTCTGTCGCAGGCAAGCCTTAGAGTCCAGGGTGAGTGCTTCGTACACACCTTCTGATGGACGTGGGGAAGGTGATGTGTAGAAGGAATGGCGGAAGTAATGTCCGTGTCTCTTTGGGATGAGAAACACATATTTTACTAGCCTTGGAGAAAATGTAGATTTTTAAACCTGTAGTTGGGAGGCCCAGAACAGTCTTCTTTATAAAATTTGCCAGATGCTTAGCAGGACCTCCATGAGTCAGGGTTGTGATTTAGGCAGAAGTTTGTCTTTGCCCTGGTTCCCAACCTAAGGATGACTGTGTTCTCTTCCTCCTTTTCTTCCCTGTCTGATGAGTCCCCCATCATCACCCCTGCCCACTCCCTTCTTTCCTCGCCCCCAACCCCAAGCTGCTCTCAGGCAGGGACCTGCTACCACCTGCAGGTTAGTGTGGATTTTGGTCAACATATTGCGTCTCCCAGGAATAAATGTTTTTCATTTCAGTGAAGGCTAGTTCAGAACTGCCCCCTCCCACCTCCATCACTCTAAATAAAAAACGTGTTTGCTAAATGCTGTGGACTGAATTATGTCCCCCTAAAAGTCATTATGGTGAAGCTCTCTCTACTGCATTGTGATGGTATTTGGAGGTGATGCCTTTGGGAGGTGATGAAGTCTAGATGAGATCATGAGGATGGAGTTTGCATGATGGAATCAGTGCCCTGATTATAAGTATAAGAGATAGTATAAGAGATACCAGCGAGCTTGCTTCCTCTTCCTCTCTCCGTCCACACACCAAGGAGAAGCCATGAGGCACGGCAAGGAGGCAGCCCTCTGCAATCCAAGGAAAGAACCCAGGCCCCAACCCAGACAGCACCTTGAACTTGGACTTTCAGTCTCCATAACTGTAAGAAAATACATTCCTTTTGTTTAAGCCACTGGGTCTGTGACTTTTTGTTAGGGCAGCCAGAGCTGACTAATATACTAAGAAAATGCAGGTTCAGGCCAGGCATGGTGGTTCATGACTGTAATCCTAGCACTTTGGGAGGCCGAGGCGGGCAGATCACTTGAGGTCAGGAGTTCGAGACCAGCCTGGCCAACATGGTGAAACCCCATCTCTACTAAAAACTACAAAAAATAAGCTGGATGTGGTGGCACATGCCTGTAATCCCAGCTACTTGGGACGTTGAGGCACAAGAATTGCTTGAACCCCAGGAGTCAAAGGCTGCAGTGAGCTGAGATCGTACCACTGTACTCCAGCCTAGGTGACTAGCATGAAACTCCCCATCTCTAAAAAAAAATAAAAGAAAAAGAAAGAAGAAAATACAGCTTCAAGACCAGCCTTCCAGCCTCTTTTTCCAAATAAATTGTTTTCCCTATGCCCCTCGTACATAGAATTTCTGACACCCAAACAGTTTAACCTTTACCTGTACTTGTATAGGAAATTACCTGGATGCACCAATAGCTCCCAGAGCACCACCAAGGAGAGCCATCCCAGGGTCGCGGAGCAGAAAGACACACAGTCCAAAAGGTTAATAAACTTAGGATAGGGTGCAAGTGGGACAGAAGGAGCACACTGTCTGGATCCAGATCATGCAAAGTTTACATGTCCTATCCCTTTCTCAGCTATATCAGCTTTGTGGTAGCATGGATGTAAGGACCAGCATGGAAGTTCCACTAGAGGGACCCAAGAAATGGCTGCACCCGGAGCCCCACATCCCCTCCTCCACCAGAAGACACAGGGCACTCACACCTGCCCATGGCTGCAGCTGGCTAGTTAGCCCACTGAGCAGCACTGGGCATATCTCCCTTTTCTTGGGCAGAGTGCATGTGGGGCCAGAATGGGACCACACTGGGTATCACCAATGTGTGGTTGACTTAGGCATGACATGACACAGCTGTCAGCTTATAGGGTGCAGAGTGATTTTCTATCTTTGAGGAACATTGCTGTTTGTTCCATTATACTGTTTATTCTATTTATGTTAATATGGCTTACAGATCACCAATTTACTTATTAACTATACTGAACGTATCCTTTTAGTTTTGTGTACATTATCTAACTTGCTTCCTTACAGGGAGAACAAAGCACCTTAATATTGTCCTGAAATCACCCCAGGTGGGAAAGTCAGCCACAGCTTCTGCAAAGGAATTGTGGAACACTATCAGATGTAAGGGCTAGCAGATACATAACCAGATTTAGACATTACTTTTACATAGACATTTATTGCAGTGAGGAATATATATTTGGAGGGTTCTGTTTCCACAATGCTATATATTTTTGAAAGGTGCTACTGTCGCAATAACTCATGCACAATTATTCTACTGGGTCCTTATAATGCTGGAGGAAGAGGTGCCAGGATTGCATTAGTCAGCATACCCCTTGCAACCCATCTTGCTCCCGCAGCCCTCTGCCTTTCTTTTGGCACGTGCACTTCTTATTCCTGCCGTATGAGTCTGTTAGAATAGGAACATAAATTATTTTGAGCAGATGTGAACTAATGTTACCCTACTTGAAGAAAAGAAAGGAAAAACCTGCTGGAAACTCTGTTGTTACCTAAAAGAAAAGCACTGATGAGCTCCAAAGGGATGGAAAGTCGATTCCTACAGTTGCCCTGTTTTGCCACGCGGTGGCACCCACGCACCAGGAAGACACCACGGCTCTGGGGCGAGCTGCTGCTCTGCCGGCTTGGGTCTGTCCCGGAAAGGTCTGGCGGAGGTGGTGAGTGACCGTGAGAAGAGAAATGGACAGATGAGCCAGAGAAAGTGGATGAAAGCTAAGAACATGGAGAGAGCGTAAGGCAGAAGTTAAGAATGTTGACTTTGGAGCCGGGCGCCGTGGCGCACACCTGTAATCTCCGAACTCGGGAGGATCGCTTCACCCTATAGGAATTGGAGACCAGCCTGGGCAATATAGTAAGAGCTCCCAACTCCTCCAACCCCCACCCCCCAAAACGGAATGTTGACTCCGGGGTCCACTACGTTGCTTTCCAATCCCAGCTCTGCCACTCAGGCACCTCAGTTCCCACTTTCTTACTGAGAAAGGCAGAGGGACTGGCTAAGGGCAGACCATTTGGTGGGAAAGGAGTGGTGATACGGTTTGGATATGCGACCCAACCCGGATCTCATGTCGAAATGTAATCCCCGGCATTGGAGGTAGGGCCTGGTGGGAGGTCATTGGATGGATCGCGGGGGGAGGGGTGGGTTTCTCATGAATGGTTTAGCGCCATCCCCTTGGTGCTGTCCTGGCGATCGTGAGTTCTCGTGAGACCTGTTGTTTAAAAGTGTGTGGCATCTCCCTTCTCTCCTTTTGCTCCTGCTTTGGCCATATGAGGCGCTTGCTTCCCCTTCACCTTCCAACATGATTGGAAGCTTCCTGGAGCCTCCCCGGAAGCAGATGCCAGTATAAGGCTTCCTGCACAGCCTGCAGAACCATGAGCCAATTGAGCCTCTTTTCTTTTCTTTTTTTTTTTTTCTTTTTGAGACGGAGTCTCGCTCCGTCGCCCAGGCTGGAGTGCAGTGGCGCGATGTCGGCTCACTGCAAGCTCCGCCTCCCCGGTTCACGCCATTCTCCTGCGTCAGCCTCCCGAATAGCTGAGACTACAGGCGCCCGCCACCATGCCCAGCTAATTTTTTGTATTTTTGGTAGAGATGGTCTTTTTTTGTTTGTTTGTTTGTTTGTTTTTGAGACGGAGTCTCGCTCTGTCGCCCGGGCTGGGGTGCAGTGGCCAGATCTCAGCTCCACCTCCTGGGTTCACGCCATTCTTCTGCCTCAGCCTCCCGAGTAGCCGGGACTATAGGCGCCCGCCACCTCGCCGGCTAGTTATTTTTTTGTATTTTTTAGTAGAGACAGGGTTTCACCGTGTTAGCCAGGATGGTCTCGATCTCCTGACCTCGTGATCCGCCCGTCTCGGCCTCCCAAAGTGCTGGGATTACAGGCTTGAGCCACCGCGCCCTGCCGATCTGGTCGTTTAAATGTGTGTCGCTCTCACCTTGCTCTCTTGCTCCTGCTCTGGCCATGTGACTGGCTGCCTTCCACTTTGCCTTCCACCAGGACTGTAAGTTTCCTGAGGTGTCCCAGGAAGATAAGCAGATAGCAGCATCATGCTTCCTGTACAGCCTGCAGAACAGTGAGTCAATTCAACTTTTCTTTATAAGTTATCCAGTCTCAGGCCAGGCACAATGGCTCATGCCTGTAATCCCAGCAGTTTGGAAGGCTGAGGCGGGCAAATCACTTGAAGTCAGGCGTTCGAAACCAGCCAACATGGCAAAACCCCATCTCTACTAAAACCCCACTCCAGCATGGATCACATCAGAGGATGAGAACTGGATCACATCAGAGGATGAATGAGGCAGTTTGGGGATGACACTTGTTTGCCCTAAGAGACACCAGGATATGAGTCCTGACTTATTTGTAGCCCAGTTTCTCAGAAGATTTTTCCAGAGTCATGATGGCACCAAGGGATGGGAATTCCGCTCTTCAGGTTGCTTGGAGGTAAGGCAGGTGATCAGGAAGACCTCTGACTCTGAATTTTCTGGGGATGTGGTGGCAGTGTCCTTTCCTCTCACCCCCAGTTCTGCTTTGCTGCTCCCTCCCTCCCATTTCTGCCCCTCCACTGTGCACTTTCTAATTTTTCCTACCTGCTTTCTTTTTCTAGCTTGTCTCTCAAATATATTTTGTTATTTTCAATTCTCTTGCTTCCTCCTCTTGATAAGAACAAATACAGTAACAGATTCATCTGTTGTTAGCATGGATGTATGACTGTGGAAAAAGGAAAAAGTACAGAAAAAGTCAGGGGTGGGGTGAGAGAAAAATTTATGGAGAATATACAAATGGCCACAAGCCCATGAGAAGATGCTCAACAGCACTCATCAAATGCAAACTAAAACCACAATGAGACATCACCTCATGTCCATTAGGATGGCCATTTTCAAAAGCATGGAAAATACCAAGTGTTGGCAAGAATGTGGAGAAATTGAAGCCCTTGAGCACTGTTGGTGGAAATGAAAAATGATGCAGCCACTATGGAAAACAATACGGAGGTTCCTCAAAAAGTTAAACGTAGAATTACCCCACAATCCAACAATTCTACCTCTGAATATATTTCAACAACAGGATCTCAAAAAGATATTTGCATACCCATGTTCATTGCAACAGCATTCACAATAGCCAAGAAGTGGAAGCAACTCAAATGTGCATTAATGGTTGAATGGATAATGAAAATGTGGTATGTCCATACAATGGAATAATATTCAGCTTTGAAAAAGAAAGAAATCCTATCATAAGCTACAACACGGATGAAGCTTCAAGGCATTAAATGAAAAAAGCCAATCACAAAAACATAAGTGCTCCATAAAGCCATTCACATGAGATGTATAAAGTAATGAAACTCAGAAAAGTAGAGTGGTGGTTTCCAGGGACCAGAGAGCCAGGAAAAAGGGAAGTTGTTCAATGGGCATAGAGTTTCAATCATGCAAGATGAGGAAGTTCTAGAGATCTGTTTACAACAATATGTTTATAGTTAACAATACTGAACACTTAAAATTGTTAAGAAGATAAATTTATATTGTGTTCTTTACTGCAATTCCAAAAAAGCAACAGAGGCTCATACTATAACATGGATGAACCTTGATGACATTATGTTAAGTGAAATAAGCCAGTCACAAAAGGACAAATACTGGATAATTCTACTCACATGAGGTACCTAAGAGTAATCAAATTCATAGAGACAGAAAGTAGAAGAGTGGTTACTAGGAAAAAGGGATGATGGGGGGTTATTTATGCAGGGAAGGGGGAATGGGGAGTTAACAGGTACATAGTTGCAGTTTGGGAAGATGAAAAAGTTCTGGAGAGGGATGCAGTGGTGGTTGCATAACACTATGGATTTGCTTAATGCCACTGAAACATAAGCGTAAAATGGTTAAAATGAAAAATTTTATTATGTTTGTTTTCCTATAATTTTTTTAAAGGAAACAAAACAAAACTGTGGAGGCTCTCCAGAAAGCCTAGATGAAATGATTTACAGATGGCAGAGAAAATACAAAATAGCAGGAAGAAACAAGGTATAGGCACCACACTCTGCCCATCTCCATCACTTTCCATGGCTGGTGATTCGTTGTCTTGAGCTCATTCAGTTTAGAGCCAGAAGACCCTCTAGATTCCATGAGTGCTAGCTTCCCGCCCCCCGCCGCCCCCCCCTCCGCCTTTTTTTTGTGCAGACATCTTTTTTCTTCTCTTGCAGGAAAGCTTGCCAAACTAAACAACAGGCAATTAAGAATTGGTGTTGTTAACAAGTTATTTCTGTTTTCATTCATAATAACAGAGCTTCCAATTTCAATGTGGAAATGACATCTTGATTTCTACAATAAATCCAGAACACAGAAAGAATGGAATGAATTGAAGATCTCCTTTGGCCTTTGCCCAAGCTGGCTGTGGGAGAGTTTGGCAGGGTACAGGAATATCTCTTGAAGAAATCAGCTTACACAAAAATATCCACACAGCAGAGCTCCCTAGGGAAGGAGATCAAAAGGAGATCAAATTAATTCAGAACTTGATTTACGCCAGACGTGGTGGCTCATGCCTGTAATCCCAACAGTTTGAGACATTGAGGAAGGAGGATCTCTTGAAAGACCAGTCCAGGAAACATAGCAAGATCCCATCTCTATTAAATAAAGACAACGAAATAAAACATTTTTAAAAGAAAAAAATTGTGAACCTAGACTGGAACAAATATTATATATATATACACACACACACAAATATATATACACACACACACACACATATATATAGTAGAGTGGTGGTTTCCAGGGGCCAGATGGAGAAGAAAATGGGAAGTTGTTCAATGGGCATAGAGTTTCAATCATGCAAGATGAGGAAGTTCTAGAGATCTGTTTTACAACAATGTGTTTATAGTTAACAATACTGAACCTTAAAATTGTTAGGAAGATAAATTTATATTGTGTTCTTTTTTTTAATTTAATTTTTTTTTTTTTTTTTTTTTGAGACGGAGTCTCGCTCTGTCGCCCAGGCTGGAGTGCAGTGGCGCAATCTCGGCTCACTGCAAGCTCCGCCTCCCGGGTTCACGCCATTCTCCTACCTCAGCCTCCCGAGTAGCTGGGACTACAGGCGCCCGCCACTGCGCCCGGCTAATTTTTTTCTATTTTTTAGTAGAGACGGGGTTTCACCATGGTCTCGATCTCCTGACCTTGTGATCCGCCCGCCTCGGCCTCCCAAAGTGCTGGGATTACAGGCGTGAGCCACCGCGCCCGGCCTATATTGTGTTCTTTACTGCAATTCCAAAAAAGCAACAGAGGCTCATACCACAACATGGATGAACCTTGATGACATTATATTAAGTGAAATAAGCCAGTCACAAAAGGACAAATACTGGATAATTCTACTCACATAGGTACCTAAGAGTAATCAAATTCATAGACATGGAGTTTCACTCTTGTCACCCAGGCTGGAGTGCAATGATGCAATCTTGGCTCACTGCAACCTCTGCCTCCTGGTTCAAGTGATTCTCCTGCCTCAGCCTCCCGAGTAGCTGGGATTACAGGCGCCTACCACAATGCCTGGTTAATTTTTTGTATTTTTAGTAGAAATGGGGTTTTACCATTTTGGCCAGGTTGGTCTTGAACTCTATAGACTGAGGTGATCCACCCACCTCAGTCTCCCAATGTGCTGGGATTAAAGGTGTGAGCCACCACGCCTGACCAATAAAATATATTTCTAAAAAGAAGAAAAATAAGAACTTGATGTAAAGATCACATGGGAATGTGCCAAAGACATTGCTAGTAGCTGCAGCAAAATGCCTCCCACACTGAGAATGGAGAAAAGAGGCTCCTACAAACCTCACTAAGGGCTGTTCCTGACTTTGGGGAATGTATCCTACTCACCCCTTTATGACCACCTTTTTCCTACAGAGATGTAAGCACCTGATGAGTGCTTCCTGCCCACTGCACAGACAGAATCAACCCACTGAGACTGAGGCATTGCAGTAAAGAGTTTAATTGACATGACAGCACACATGTGAGAACTAGAGTTATCACTCAAATCTGTCTCTCCTCCCCCACAGCCCCTGCCAAAGGTTCAGGTGTTAGAGGTTTTTTTTTTTTTTTTTTTAGATGGAGTCTCGCTCTGTCACCCAGGCTGGAGTGTAGTGGTGCCATCTTGGCTCACTGCAACCTCTGCCTCCCGAGTTCAAGCAATTCTCGTGTCTCAGCCTCTCGAGTAGCTGAGATCACAGGCCATGTGTCACCACACCCAGCTGATTTTTGTATTTTTAGTAGAGACGGGGTTTTGCCATGTTGGCCAGGCTGATCTCAAACTCCTGACCGCAAGTGATCCACCTGCCTCGGCCACCCAAAGTGCTGGGATTACAGGCATGAGCCACCTCACCCAGCCTAGAGGTTCTTATAGACAAGTTAGTGGTCGGGGGCTAGGGAATGGGTGCTGCTGATTGGTTGGGGATGAAATTGTAGGGATGTAGGAAAGGGTCTTCATGTGCTGAGTCTACCTCTGGGTGGGACCACAGCATCAGTTCAGTCATGACTGAAGTCTGGGTGGGGTCAGTCTGAAAAAAATCTCACAAAAATCCAATCTTAGGTTCTACAATAGTGATGTTATTTATAGGAGAAATTGGGAAGGTCACCAATCTTGTGACCTCTGGCCACATGACCCTGAAACAGCAACGGATTATAAAAAGTCCACCTATCGTGTGACCTCTGGCCATGACTCCTGAGCAGTAAGGGCTTACAGAAACCACACTTATTTTAGGACCTCTTGTTGGTCTTACAAAGGTGGTTTCAGCCCTGAAAACAGGGAGGGCGTTTGTTTTAGAGTAGACTGTCATCATTCTTGTTTCAGAGTTAAACTATAAACTAAATTCCTCCCAAAGTTGGCTTAGCCTACACCCAGGAATGCCCAAAGACAGCTTGAAGGTCAGAAGCAAGGTGGAGTCAACCATGTCAGATTTCTCTCACTGGCATAATTTTGCAAGGGTAGTTTCAGAGATATAGCGAATTCCTCATTGCCTTCCCCAGAAAATCCAGGCTGAGGCCAGCAGAAGGCTCACCATGCCTCTGCAATCAGCCTCCTGATGTTTGAGCGGACTTATGCCTGAGAGAGAGAGAATGATGGAGAGAGTTTGAATGAGAGCTCCCAAGTCTCCCAGCAGATCCTCCACTGTCCCCTTCTGCCGTCATCTCAGCCCTTCTATTCCCATCTGCCCTTGTATCCTGCCCGTGGGCTTCCCCTCAAATGCATTCAGGACTTCTCCAGAGTTCTACCACAGAGTCAAAATCATTCTGAAGTGAACTCGTATGTGGTTTAAAAGTATGTTCCTTGATATTTGAGCAGCTTTACCCATAAGAGCAAATGAAGGAGGGGAGGGGACAGAAATGGGATGAGGGTCAGAGGTATTGATTTGTTACTTCTCTCTGCTTTTAAATTGGGATATGGGGCATGGAATGCGATCCAAAAACAAACATCATAGCATTTTTGCCAAAACCAGGCCCCCTAAAATTGTGACAGATATGAAAATTTGCCATAACAGCCCCTCCCAATGCTCTAGGCCTCCGTTAAAATTAGTTTTAATTGTTTGGTTTTAAATGTTGGATAGATGCCAGGTGCGGTGACTCACACCTATAATCCCAGCACTTTGGGAGACCGAGGAGGGTGGATCAACTGAGGTCAGGAGTTCAAGACCAGCCTGACCAACATGGAGAAAACCCCATCTCTACTAAAAATACAAAATTAGCCAGCGTGGTGGTGCACGTCCGTAATCCCAGCTACTCAGGAGGCTGAGGCAGGAGAATCGCTTGAACTCGGAAGGTGGGGGTTGCAGTGAGCCAAGATTCTGCCATTGCACTCCAGCCCGGGCAACAAGAGCGAAATGCCATCTCAGAAAAAAAAAAAAAATATATATATATATATATATATATATATATATATATATATATATATCTCATGTTTATCATAATTTGTTGTTGTTTTAAATCTTATTTGACCTGGGAGCCCCTGCTTTTCTTCACTTCTGGAAAATGCTCTCTTCAAAAATTACCATTTTAGGCTGGGCATGATGGCTCACACCTGTAATCCCAGTACTTTGGGAGGCCGAGGCAGGCAGATCACCTGAGGTCAGGATCTCGAGACCAGCCTGGCCAACATGGCAAAACCTTGTCGCTAATAAAAATACAAAAATTAGCCAGGCGTGGTGGCAGGTGTCTGTAATCTCAGCTACTCGAGAGGCTGAGGCAGGAGAATTGCTTGAGCCTGGGAGGGTTGCAGTGAGCCAAGACCATGCCACTGCACTCCAGCCTGGGCAACAGAGCGAGACTCCATATCAATAATAATAATAATAAAATAAATAAAAGTAAAAAATACATTGTAATGTATAATGAGATAATTATACAACTTAACCATTATGTAGAATCAGTGGGAGCCCTGAGCTTGTTTTCCTGCAATTAGACAGTCCTGTCTGGGGGTGATGGGAGACAGTGACAGATCATCAGGCATTAGATTCACATAAGGAGGGGGCAACCCAGATCCCTCGCAAGCACAGTTTGCAACAGTGTTCATGCTCCTATGAGAACCTGATGCCCTGCTGATCCGATAGGAGGCGGAGCTCGGGCAGTAATGAGAGTGATGGGGAGTAGCTGTAAATACGGATGAAGGTTCGCTTGCTGGCTCACCACCCACCTCCTGCTGTGCGGCCCAGTTCCTAACTGGCCAGGGACAAGTAACTGGTCTGTGGCCCAGTGGTTGGGATGCCTGGTCTACAGAACTCCAGCCCCAACATGCTAGAGAGGGTAACAGAGAGAGAGAAAGGGTGGGTTTAGGGCTAAGAGACATTAGATTACTAATTTCCCCTTCTCCTTTGACTATGCCATACCCTTCTACTCATATTTGAATCCCAATTTGCATCCTATAATAGTTTTGTGCTTTTTTAAAAAAATGTAGTAAATTATATAGCACATAAAATTTGCCATTTTAACCATTTTTTTCTTTTTAGAGATGAGGTCTCGCTATGTTGCCCAGGCTGGTCTGGATCCTCCCACCTCAGCCTCCAGAGTAGCTGGAACTACAGGTGCACATCACCACGCTCAGCTCATTTGAACCATTCGTAAATGTTCATGTTAGTGGCGTTAAGTACATTCACATTGTTATACAACCATCACCACCATCCATCTCCACAACGTTTTATTTTCCCCAACTGAAACTCTGCACCCATTAAACAATAACTCAGTCTGTCTCTAGTTTATGTTAATTATTTTCTAGTTCAGTCATCATCCCACTGGAATATTCTTTTGTTTTTTTGTTTTGTTTTGTTTTTAAGACAGAGTCTCACTCTGTCACCCAGGCTAGAGTGCAGTGGCACAATCTTGGCTCACTGTAGCCTCCGCCTCCCAGGCTCAGCCAATCCTCCCACCTCATCCTCCCTGAGTAGCTGAGACTACAGGCATGTGACACCACGGCCGACTAATTTTTATATTTTTAGTAGAGGTGGGGTTTCACCATATTGGCCGGGCTGATCTCAAACTCTTGGACTCAAGTGATGCGGGTGCCTTGGCCTCCCAAAGTGCTGAGATTACAGGCATGAGCCACAATGCCTGGCCTGTAATATTCTTTTACCTAAATAATAGATTATAAATTTAAACTCCATCAATGATTCTTATATAAATAATAAGTGTATAACAAGCGAAGTAGAAAATATGCATAGCTGCTACAGTCCTCATTTTTGTAACTGAGCATAAGGCTTTAGTTGATATTTATAATTTTTTTCAACTACCCATTTTGTCTTCTCTTTGACCACAGCAAGGAACACAACTAGCTGGGATTCTTTACCTTATGGTGTGACATAAACCTTCATTCTTGATGAATCAGAGTCCTAGTCACTCAGCCTTCATTGAGTTGATGCAATCATTCTTTTAACTATTACTACTGGACTTGAAAGTACTAAGAATCATTCAGAGGCTGGGTATGGTGGCTCACGCCTGTAATCCCAGCAGTTTGGGAGGCTGAGGCAGGTGGATCACCTGAGGTCAGGAGTTTGAGACCAGCCTGACCAACATGGTGAAACCCCATCTCTACTCAAAATACAAAAATTATCTGGGCATGGTGGCACACACCTGTAAGCTCAGCTACTTGGGAGTCTAAAGCAGGAGAATTGCTTGAACCTGGGAGATGAAGGTTTTGGGAGATGAATCATTCAGAGAGGTTTTCAGACTTAGTCCTCCCTGCTCCACTATGTAGTAACAACTCTACATCTTCTTGTAATTGGAATTAATTACTCCAGTCAGTACTTTGCCTCTTTCTTTGCATATTGGTTCAGTGGCATAAAGAGCCCCAAATAGCTGGTTCACTTGGAAACAATAATGTGTCCCTTAGTGGAAGCGTTCTTCCCTTGGAAATAAAGAATGACCTGTAAGGCCGGGCACAGTGGCTTTCACCTGTAATCCTAACACTTTGGGAGGTCGAGGCAGGAGGATTGCTTGAGTCCAGGAGTTTGAGACTAGCGTAAGCAACATAGTGAGACCTTGTCTCTACAAAAAATTAAAACATTAGCTGGGTATGGTGATGTGTGCCTGTAGAGTCCTAGCTACTTGAGAGACTGAGGTGGGAGGATCACCTGACCCCAGGAAGTTGAGACTGTTGTGAGCCAAGATTGTGCCAATGCACTCCAGCCTGGGAGATAAAGTGAGACCCTGTCTCAAAAAAAGAAGATTTTAAAAAAACGCAAAAATATTCAGGAGCAGGAAGCAAAACTTAGGACTACTAAATTTAACAGTGAGAGGAGCTATTCCAGTTTGTACCACTTGATTCCTGGACCCGTGTTCTGACTATGAGAGAAATATTATTTTGATTGCTGGTTCAAAGCACATATCCCATCACATAGAACAGACTTCAACTAATGGGGTGTTTTCGCCCTGGAAAAGGAGCCTAGTCTTCTCAGAAATGGGAGAGAAGAGCAATTCCACTTGCAATGGGTATTCAGGGGCCTTTGGTGTTTCAAGATTTTTACATTCATCCAAATCCACACAAATATCCCCAATTCTCAGCCAGGTGCAGTGGCTCACACCTGTAATCTCAACACTTCGAGAGGCTGAGGCAGGAGGATCGCTTTAGCCCAGGAGTTCTCGAGACCAGCTTGGGTAACACAGGGAGACTGTCTCTCCAAAAATAAAAGGAAAAAATGTTTAAAACAAAACAAAACAAAATAAAACAAAAAAAACATTATCCGGGCGCGGTGGCTCACGTCTGTAATCCCAGCACTTTGGGAGGCCGAGGCGTGTGGATCATTTGAGGTCAAGAGTTTGAGACCAGCCTGGCCAAGCTGGTAGTTTACTAAAAATACAAAAATTAGCTGGGCGTGGTGGCCACGCCTGTAATCCCAGTTACTTGGAAGGTTGAGACAAGAGAATCTCTTGAACCCGGGAGGCGGAGGTTTCAGTGAGCCAAGATCTTGCCACTGCACTCCAGCCTGAAAGACAGAGTGAGACTCCGTCTCAAAAAAAAGAAAAGAAAAGAAAAAAAATTTCTCAAGGTCCCGGTTCTGAATTTATGCCCCAGGTTCCCAGAAACAAGGTAGAAGCTGGCAGAAACCAGCAGACGGCACCAAAGAAAACCTCTGGCTGCCCTCACAGCTCATTAGCGTAAGACACTCCCTTCAGTCTATGACAGCTTACAAATGCCAGGGTAACTACCCAAAAGTTACCGCCCCTTTCCTAGAAAGTTCTAAACAACGCTCTTCTCAATTTGCATTAACCCACTCCTTAATTTGCATATAGTTGAAAGTGGGCATAAATATAGTTCCCAACAGCCCGTACACTGCAGAGGGAACACTGCCTCTGAGTTATCTCTGCTCTACAAGGGACAAGACAATAAAAGATTGCCATCTGATACCACCGGCTTGCCCTTGAATTCTTTCCTGGAGGAAGCCAAGAACACTCCTAGGCCAAGCTCCAGTTTTGGGGGTTCCTTGTCCTGCATCAGCTTCTAAATCAGCTTATCATAATTCCGCAACCTCGGCCGGGCGCAGTGGCTCACGCTTGTAATCCCAGCACTTTTGGGAGGCCAAGGCAGGTGGATTACCTGAGGTCGGGAGTTTGAGACCAGCCTAGCTAACATGGCGAAACCCCATCTCTATTAAAACTATAAAAATTCGCTGGGTGTGGTAGCACGTGCCTGTAATACCAGCTACTCAGCAAGCTGACGCGGGAGAATCGCTTGAACCCAGGAGGCAAAGGTTGCAGTGAGCCAAGATTGTGCCATTACACTCCAGCCTGGGTGACAGAACAAGACTCTGTCTCAAAAATAAATAAATAAAAATTTTAAAAAATTAATTCTGCAACCCAAACCACCAAAACTTGGATCTGTATCAGTCCTATGGCTACCGGAAACCAGAGGTTTTTGTTTGTTTGTTTGTTTGATTTTAAGGTGGAGTCTCGCGCTGTCACCCAGGCTGGACTGCAATGGCACCATCTCGACTCACTGCAACCTCCGCCTCCCAGGTTCAAGCGACTCTCCTGCCTCAGCCTCCCGAGTAGCTGGAACTACAGGCACCTGCCACCACACCTGACTAATTTGTATTTTTAGTAGAGATGGGGTTTCACCATATTGGTCAGGCAGGTCTCAAACATCTGACCTTGTGATCCACCCATCTCAGCCTCCCAAAGTGCCAGGATTACAAACGTAAGCTACTGCACCTGGTTGAACAAATTATTTATTTATTTATTTATTTATTTATTTATTTATTTATTTATTTTTTGAGACAGAGTTTTGCTCTGTTGCCCAGACTGGAGTACAGTGGTACAATCTCAGCTCACTGCAACCTCTGCCTCCCAGGTTCAAGAGATTCTTCTGCCTCTGCCTCCTGAGTAGCTGGGACTATGGGGGCATGCCACCACCCCAGACTAATTTTTATATTTTTAGTAGAGATGGGGTTTCACCATGTTGGCCAGGCTGGTCTTGAACTCCTGACCTCAAGTGATTCACCCGCCACAGCCTCCCAAAGTGCTGGGATTACAAGCCACCTCCCCCGGCCTAAAGATTTCATACTGGAAGAGTTTCTTATTTGTTGTTAATGACTCACCACCAGAAGACAGCATACATCATTCTTTTTCAAAATAAGTTTATCTATCTATCTATCTATCTATCTATCTATCTATCTATCTATCTGTGAGACGACAGCATCTCACTCTGTCACCCAGGCTGGAGTGTAGTAGCGCAACCTCTTACCTCCTCTGCTCAAGCAATCCTCCAGCCTCAGCCTGAAGTACCTGGGACTCCAGGTGTGCACCACCACACCCAGCTAATTTTTGTATTTTTAGTAGAGACAGGTTTTCACCATGTTGGCCTGGATGGTCTTGAACTCCTGGGCTCAAGTGATCCGCCCATCTCAGCCTCCTAAAGTGATGGGATTATAGGCATGAGGCACACTGCCTGGCCAACTTTTATTTTATAAAAACACTTTAAGAATTAAGAAAAAGGATCATGGTTTTGGCCAGACCCTTGCTGGCCTCTGGCTTCCAGCGTGTGGAGTTGTCAAGAGGAAACTTCTCAGTACAAGGGGGTCACCAGGGGAAATGCAACCAACCTCACTGAGAAGCATGAAACATTTTTCAAAGAAAATTGGACAAAGTACCATGTAGACATTTGAGTTTTAAACATAGATTAAAGTAGCAGTGAGGTTTTACCAGTCATCCTTATCTGCAATAGGGATGACTAAAGTTCGTTCCTTCTGTGAAATTGATTAAAGTAATGTTTATGCCCGTTAATCTTTCCCGACAGCAGCTCTTCCTCCTCTTCCTCAAGGGCATTCTTCATTTCTTCCTTGGCCTGTATGGCATCCTCCTCCCTTTCTAGACCCTGGAGAAAGAAACAAAAAAACAAAAGCCCCGCGGGGCGCGGTGGCTCACGCCTGTAATCCCAGCACTTTCGGAGGCTGAGGTGATGGATCACGAGGTCAGGATTTCAAGACCAGCTTGGCCAAGATGGTGAAACCCCGTCTCTATTAAAAATACAAAAATTAGCTGGGCATGGTGGTGTGTGGCTGTAGACCCAGCTGCTCGGGAGACTGAGATGAGGGGATCATTTGAACCTGGGAGGCAGAGGTTGCCTTTGTTTTTTTGAGACCGGGTCTTTCTGTGTTGCCCAGGCTGGAGTGGCACCATCTCAGCTACCACAGCCTCAACCTCTCGGGCTCCCGAGTAGCTGGGACTACAGGTGTGCATCATCATGCCCAGACAAATTTTGTTATTTTTTTGTAGAGACCAGGTTTTTCCATGTTGCCTAGTCTGGTTGCAAACTTCTGGGTTCAGTGATCCTCCCACCTTGGCCACCCAAAGTGCTGGGAGTACACTTGTGAACCATTGTGCTTGGCTGAAACCAGAGATCCTTTTAGGGCCACTGCCGAAGTCCTCTGGTTCTCTGATAGCCTTGGGCTGAGAATTTAAAGTCCTGAGTTTGTCATTTTCTTTCTGTAAGGCTCTTCAAGGTAGTCAGAGGGAGCCATCCAACTTCACAGTCCTTGTGTCATTCCCAACATAAATGTTAAATGCAGCAGACACCTGGTGTTCTAAAACCTTGTCCTCAATAAGCATTTTATCCCAGGCAACCACAGTCCATAATTAAAATACGGTTTTGCTACTGCATGCCATAGACTTCCTGTATCCTATTTTTCATTGGCTAAGAAGTCACCACTATATTCCATCCCAATCAGTTTAATAACCAAATTGAGATTCCCATATTTGAGGGTCTTTTTTTTTTTTTTTTTTTTTTTGAGACGGAATCTTTTTTTTGAGGCACAATCTCGGCTCACTGTAACCTCTGCCTCCTGGATTCAAGCAATTCTCATGCCTTAGCCTCCTAAGTAGCTGGGATTACAGGCGCATGCCACCAAGCCTGGCTAATTTTTGTATTTTCAGTAGAGATGGGGTTTTGCCATGTTGGCCAGGCTGGTCTCAAACTCCTGACCTTAGGTGATCCGCCCGCGTCGGCCTCCCAAAGTGCTGGGATTACAGGTGTGAGCCACCGTGCCCAGCCGGTCATTTCTTTTTATACCATTCTGGTACCAAACCCTGTATCAGTTAGTATCCAGTTCAGAAAAAACCTGACTGTATGTATTTCAAAAACCATTCTTCTGCACCGAATCATATTAAAATCCCAGGTTTCTTAAACACTGCAGCAGGGGGTAGAAGGCTGTGTGTGAAGTTATTTAAAGAAAAGCAGGGCATACTGGACTTCTGGTTAATGGAGTAGGTGGGTACTCAGTGTTTTGATGGAAAAATGAAAATGGGGTGACTGTATTTGTACTTGAACTTAATGCCTTTAATAAGTTGCCTCCTGTACTGGAGGCTCACTGAGTCAAGCTCTTTCATATAAATTACTCCTCCTCTTTTTGTCTCATCCAGTCTTTGGTGCCTGACACACATGCCTTTCGAGCATAGGAGCACTTGAAACAGGGAATTGGTTACAAAAGGGGTCAGGAGACCTATAGGGACAAATGGGGAAGGGTGGTGTTAGCCTGCAGGCAGCTGCTCCTGCTCCTGGGCTGGAGGAGTTTACAGGGACAGCTGTGTTACCCATGGGCCCCAAGCCCACAGCCAGGCTAGAGCTGCTCTTTACGGGGCAGGACAGTTAGAGCCTGGGATTGCTCCCTGTTACTGATACCTAACAGTGACCCACGGCCCAGAACTCCTGCCAACACCTCTGCCAGAAGCAGAATTGCACAACCTTCCTGCACCTTCTAATCTGGATGGATGCCTCCCATGGCATCCATCAGAATTCACCAGTCAGGTGAGTCTGAGACATGTAGTTTGCGTATTTTCAGCCTCAGTGGTAAAGGAAAGATTACAGCGTGGCAGTTATGAGATTGAATATCAACAACTTCTAGTATGCAAGGCAATTTAGGGCACATCCCCATTTATTTTGTGTAGAGAAGGTGTGCAATGTGTCAATGGTTTACAGTGGCGGTATATGAGTATAGTTTGATTGAAAACATTGGATTTGTTAAGCCACTCTGGAGAGTTCTCGTGACAATACAGATTAGGATCTTGCAAAATGTTAATAATAAATTTTAGAAGTGTTGATAAGGCAGTCTGTAAAGCTGGCAATTTAGCCACTGTGCTGACAAATTAGCTGTTAATTTCTTTGGTAAGAAACAACCAGGCAAGTCCACAATTATGGAAGGGACTAAGTTAATGAGAAATGCTACCTTCTGGAAGCACATTCATAAATTTTCTTTTCAAGAGTTGATTTAAAAAAAACAGAAAAAACCTTGGCCAAGCACAGTGGCACACCTGTAATCCCAGCACTTTGGGAGGCCTAGGGGGAAATATCACTTGAGGCTAGGAGTTCAAGACCAGCCTGGCCAACATAATGAGATTCTGTCTCTACAAAAATAAAAAAACCTAGCTGGGCATGGTGGCTGGTGCCTGTAGTCCCCGCTACTCAGGAAGCTGAATGGGAGGGGATTGCTTCACTTGAGCCCAGGAGTTAGAGGTTACAGCGAGCTGAGATCACACCACTGCACTATAGCCTGGTTGACAGAGAGACCTTGGCTAAAAAAAAAAAAAAAAAAAAAAAAAAAAAAAAAAAAAAAAAAAGCGCAGTTAGAGGAGACAGTCTAAAAAAGAATAAAAAGGCTGGGCACAGTGGCTCACACCTGTAATCCCATCACTTTGGGAGGCTGAGGCAGGTGGATTGCTTGAGTTTAGGAGTTTGAGACCAGCCTGGGCAACATGTAAGACTCCGACTCTACAAAAAATACAAAAATTAGCCAGGGGTGGTGGACCACACCTGTCATCCCAGCTACTTGGGGGGCTAAGGCAGGAAGATTGCTGGAGTCTAGGAAGTCGAGGCTGCAGTGTGCCATTATTACACCACTGCACTCTAGCCTCAGCAACAGAGAGAGACCTTGTCTCAAAGAAAAGAATAAATAAATAAAATAAAAATAAGTTGGATCAAAATGGAGCAAGAATCGTCTAATTTGGCAGGAAAGTCATTCTTAAACCAGGTTCCCAAAGGTAATTTTATAAATGATTATGCCCTTCCTACTCTCTGGTGCATGAGAAAAACAAGGAGAGTGACGAAGGGCAATCATCAAATGCTTTAGTGTGACCTGAAAGGGGTCCAATCTGACATTAAATAAGTGTTGTCTTGGCAATTTGTAGCAACCAGATATTTTAGGCAATGCCTTGTGCTTTTTTTTTTTTTTTTTTTTTTTTTAGACAGACTGTAGCTCTGTGTCCCAGGCTGGAGTGCAGTGGCACAATCTTGATTCACTACAACCCCCGCCTCCTGGGTTCAAGCGATCATCCTGCTTCAACCTCCCGAGTAGCTGGGATTACAGGCGCCTGCCATCACACCTAGCTAGTTTTTGTATTTTTGGTAGAGACAGGATTTCTCCATGTTGGCCAAGCTGGTCTTGAACTCCTGACCTCAGGTGATCTGCCCGCCTCAGCCTCCCAAAGTGCTGGGATTACAGGCATGAGCCACCATGCCTGCCCATTGTGCTCTTTATTCTAAAGAACTATTCTAGATGTCTTGCCCAGACAGTAACACACAACCTCTTGTAGAAATGGTACTACAGCTTTTATCACTGAGACCACCTGTGAAAGTCACAGGTAATGAAAGAACAACTCAAGGACTAGAGCATTCAAATATGTGAAAGACAAAATTCAGTCTAACAAAGACATGACTGATCTATTTTTTAAAATGTCAGCTTTACTCGTCAGCTATATTAGGTTGGTGCAAAAGTAATTGCAGTTTTTGCCATTACTTTCAAATGGTAAATACTGCATTTAATTATTTATTTATTTATTTGAGACAGAATCTTGCTCTGTCACCCAGGCTAGAGTGCAGTGAAACAAATGCAGCTCACTGCAACCTCCACCTCCTGGGTTCAAGCGATTTTCCTATCTCAGCCTCCTGAGTACCTGCCACCACACTTGGCTAATTTTTGTACTTTTAGTACAGACAGGGTTTCACCATGCTGGCCAGGCTGGTCTTGAACTCCTGACCTCAAGTGATCTGCCTGCCTTGGTCTCCTAAAGTGCTGGGATTACAGGCATGAGCCACCGCACCCAGTCTACAGTTACATTTGCACTAACCTAATACTTAAACAAATAGTTTGGATTTTTTTAGATGGCAATCACCTAACCTCACCTACTCTCTTTATGGCCCTGGCCAATATCCATGCCTTTCTTTCATTTGAATTTTACAATTGACTTGGAGCCATACTTGGTGAGTTTTTTTTGGATGGGGTCTTGCTGTGTCACCCAGGCTGGAGTACAGTGGCATGATCTCGGCTCACTGCAACCTCTACCTCCCGGATTCAAGCGATTCTCTTGTCTCAGCCTCCCAATTAGCTAGGACTACAGGTGCATGCTACCATGCCAGGCTAATGTTTGTATTTTTAGTAGAGATGGGGTTTCGCCATGCTGGCCAGGCTGGTCTCGAACTCCCGACCTCAAGCGATCCACCTGGCTCAGCCTCCCAAAATGCTGGGATTATAGGCATGAGCCGCCATGCCCGACCACGTATTGTTTTCCATAGAGATTGTATTAATTGACCAGGTGCAGTGGCTCACGCCTGTAATCCCAGCACTTTGGGAGGCCGAGGCGGGTGGATCGCCTGAGGTCGGGAGTTTGAGAACAGCCTGACCAACATGGAGAAACCCTAACTCTACTGAAAATACAAAATTAGCTGGGCATGTTGGTGCATGCCTGTAATCCCAGCTACTTGTGAGGCTGAGGCAGGAGAATCATTTGAACCCGGGAGGGGGAGGTTGCAGTAAGCCGAGACTGGCACTCTGGCCTGGGCAACAAGAAAAATACTCTGTCTCAAAAAAAAAAAAAAAGAGAGAGAGAGAGAGAGAGATTGTATTAATTTACATTCTCACTAACAATGTATAAGCCTTCCCTTTTCACCACATTCATGCTAATATCTATTGGTTTTGGACTTTTTAATAATGGCTGTTCTTGCAGAAGTAAGGTGGTATCTCACTGTGGTTTTAATTTGCGTTTCTCTTATGATTAGCGATGTTGAGAATTTTTTCATATATTTGTTAGCCATTTGTATATCTTCTTTTGAGAAATATCTATTCGTGTCCTTTACCCACTTTTTGATGGGATTACTTGTTTTTTTTTCTTGCTAATTTGTTAGAGTTCCTTGTAGATTCTGGATATTAGTCTTTTGTCAGATGTATAGTTTGCAAATATTTTCTCCCATTCTGTGGGTTGTCTGTTTACTCTGATGATTATTTCTTTTGTTGTACAAAAGCTTTTTAGTTTAATAAGGTCTCATTTTTGTTTTGTTACATTTGCTTTTGAGTCTTAATCATAAATTGTTTGCCTAGGTCAATGTTCAGAGGAGTTTTTCCTAGGCTTTTCTTCTGGAATTTTTGTGGTTTCCGGTCTTAGATTTAAGTATTTGATCCATCTTGAGTCAATTTGAGTTTATTTTTGTATAAAGTGAGAGACAGGCATCCAGTTTCATTCTTCTACATGTGGCTTGCCAGTTTTCCCAGCACCATTTATTAAATAGGGTGTCCTTTCTGCAATTTATGTGTTTGTATGCTCTGTTGAAGATCAGTTGGTTGTAAGTATTTGGTTTTATTTCTGGGTTCTCTATTGTGTTCCATGGGTCTATATGTCTACTTTTATATCAGTGCCATGCTATTTTGGTAACTATAGCCTTATAGTGTAATTTGAAGTCGGGTAATGTGATGCTTCCAGATTTGTTCTTTTTGCTTAGGATTCCTTTTGCTATTTGGGTCTTTTTTGGTGTCACGGGAATTTTAGGATTGTTTTTTCTAATTCTGTGAAAAATGATATTGGTATTTTGATAGGAATTGTACAGAACCTGTAGATTGCTTTGGGCCGTACAGGCATTTTCATGATATTGATTCTTATAATCTATGATCATGGGATGGGTTTCCATTTGTTTGTATCATCTATGAGTTCTCTCAGCAGTGTTTTGTAGTTCTCCTTATAAATCAAAGACAACTTTCATTCATTCATTCAGCAAATAGTTGTTAATTTCCTTTTATGTACCAGGCTCTGCTATAGGTGGCAAACAGAACAAGGCAAAGTCATAGCTCCTACAGAACTCATGTTCTAGTGGAGAGAGAGACAATAACAAAGACGCACTGATAATTTCAGATAATAACTAGAGATTTGAAGGAAGTAAAATTGGGTGGTGAGGTTATGGATGTTGGATGGTGTGAGATTGTTGTGGTCAGGGAAGGCTTCTCTGAGGAGGTGACTTCATGCCTGCAATCTGAATGAGAAGGAGGTAAGGATCTGGGTGAAGGGCCTTGCAGGTGTGCAGGTGGAAGAGACAGTGATTCCACAGGCCAGATGCCAGCATCAAGCTTGGCATGAGTGGGAATGGAGAGAATGGAAAGAAGGCCTCAAGTGACTGAGGCCAACGGTAAGTAACAGAGGGAGGCAGCAGGCTCCTGTGAGAAACGACTTCTCTATCCATACAATAGATTATGATTTCACCATAAAGAGAAATGAAGTATTGACACATGCTACAACATGGAGGAAGCTTGAAAGCATTAGGCTAAACCAAAGAAGCCACACACAGAACACCCCATATTATATGATAGGAAATGTTCAGATTGGGAAAGTCTGTGGAGACAAAAAGTAGAGTAGTGGTCTCTGGGGGCTGAGGCAGAGGGATGCCTAGTAGGGAATTGACTGTGGAAGGCGAGCAGTCTTTCTTTTGGAGGTGATAAAAATGTTTTAAAATGCACTGTAGAGCCAGGCACAGTGGCTCACGCCTGTACTCTCAGCACTTCGGGAGGCCGATGGGGCAGGATGCCTTAAGCCCAGGAGTTCAAGACCAGCCTGGGCAACATAGGGATAACTTGTCTCTACAAAAAAAGAAAAAAAAAATTCAATTAGCCAAGCATGGTGGCATGCACCTGTGGTTCCAGCTACTTGGGAGACTGAGGCAGGAGAATTGCCTGTGCCCAGGAGATAGAGGCTGCAGTGAGCTATGATCGCACCACTGCCTGGACAACAGAGTGAGATCCTGTCTCAACATAAATAAATAAAAGTACTGTAGTGATGGTTGTACATATTTGTGAATATACTAAAAACCATTTAACTGTACACTTTAAAAGGGTAAATTGTGTAGTATGTGAATTATATCTCAATAAGACTCTTAAAAAAAGAAGAACCTACAACTAGATTCTCAATTTCTCCTACCTAGGAATAGAGATTGCAGGTCACCTCAGAAGCGGCTGTGTTGATCCAAATCCTCTGGGAAGCAGACATGAGGTAGAGTTAGAAGTGCAAGAGGCTGGGCATGGTGACTCATGCCTGTAATCCGAGTACTTTGGGAGGCTGAGGCAGGCGGATCACAAGGTTAGGAGTTCCAGACCAGCCTGGCCAACATGGTGAAACCCCGTCTCTACTAAAAATACAAAAATTAGCTGAGCATGGTGGCGCGCGTCTGTAGTCCCAGCTACTCGGGAGGCTGAGGCAGGAGAATCACTTGAACCTGGGAGGCGGAAGTTGCAGTGAGCCAAGCCTGGTGACAGAGCATGACTCCATCTCAAAAAAAAAAAAAAAAAAAGAAAGTGCAAGAGATTTGTTAGGGGCAAGCCAGGCAAAGATAAAGGAAATGGGAGCAAGGAAAGCCTTCAGGCCATGGTGCAGGTTTGAGAACTGTGGAAGGAGAGGGGAAAGGAAAGGGTTTGGATAGGAAAAGTTTTGTATGGCTGTGCGGCCATCATATAGCTATATAGTATCACGTATGGCATCACATAGCTAGCCCAATGGAGAGCTCCAGCACAAAGGTTGCCCTTTGGGGAGTCCTCTGTTAGCAGAAATCACCAGACCCTAGAAGCCCACCACACTCAGTCATGACTGGAGCTACCCAGAAAAGCATGGCCTCAGTTCCTCTACTGCAGCAGACCCCGAAGCTGTGCAGCTGTAGGCTCTCGGCTCACTGGATTCCTTGCTGTAGCTTCTCCCTGGAAGGAGGGCTGTGTGGTGCACCTCCATGGCTGCCTGAGACCTGGCTATTCAAGGAGGAGTCATTTGAAAGCCCTGCTGAATTAGGTGAGGAAGGACAGGAGGGAGAGGGTGACAACACCTTTCATGATGCATTCAGTGCTGCCAGTCCCCAAAGCCCTTGATATTCAGAGCTGATTGTAAAGAAGAAGGTGATCACTTCCGCCAAGGCACTCACATGAGGAAAACATGCGTGAGGGTGCTCAAGAGACCTAGACCACGACCCCATGCTAAAGAAGCATATGAGGTGCAAAAATGAAACGACCTTCCAGAAAGGGGGAATCTGGTCGTTCTTGGATCTCATGCAAGAAAGAATTCGGGACCAGACTTGGCTCTAGGCCTCTAATCTCAGTACTTTGGGAGCCCAAGGCAGATGGATTGCTTGAGCCCAGGAGTTTGAGACCAGCCTAGACAACATGGTAAGACTCCATCTTTGCAAAAAATACAAAATATTAGCTGGGCATGGTGACACGCACCTATAATCCCAGCTACCCAGGAGGCTGAGTTGGGAGGATCCCTTGAGCCCAGCAGGTTGAGGCTGCAGTGAGCAGTAACTACACCACTGCACTCCAGCCTGGGCAACAGAGCGAGACCCTGTCCCAAAAAAAAAAAAAAAAAAAAAGAAAGAAAGAAAGAAAGAAAAGATAAAGAAAGAGAAAAGGAAAAGAACAAAAGAAAGAAGAAAGATAGAAAAAGAAAGAATTTGAGGAGAGTCCATAGAGTGAAAGCAAGTTTTATGGCTGGGTGCAATGATTCATGCTGTAATCCTAGCGCTTTGGGAGGCTGAGATGGGAGGATCGCTTGAGCTCAGGAATCTGAGACCAGCCTGGGCAACCTAGTGAGACCTTGTTTCTTAAAAAAAAAAGAAAGAAAGAAAGAAAGAAAAAATGCTATTTTAAAAGAAAAAGAAGAAACAGGAGAATGGCTACCCCATAGGCAGAGCAGCACCGAGGACTGCTGGTTGGCTGTTTTTATGGCTATTTCTTGATTACATGCCAAACAAAGGGTGGATTATTCATGAACTTTCCAGGAAAGGGGTGGGCATTTCGAGAACTGAGAGTTCCTCCCCTTTTTAGATTATATAGGGTAGCTTCCTAATGTCACCATGCAGTTGTAGACTGTAATGGCACTGGTGGGAGTGTCTTTGAGCACACTAATACATTATAACTAGTGTATAATGAGCAGTGAGGATGACCAGAGATCATTTTCGTTGCCATCTTGGATTTAGTGGGTTTTGGCTGGCTTCTTTACCACATCCTATTTTATCAGCAGAGTCTTTATCTTGTTATACCAGTCCTTCTGATTTCCTGTCTCATCCTGTGACTAAAAATGCCTAATCTCCTGGGAAGGCAGCCCAGCAGGTCTCATTTTCATTTTACTCAGTCCATTCAAGATAGAGTTGCTCTGGTTCAAATGCCTCTGACACAAGGACCTGAGGACATTTTGGGCATATCATATTCCTCTCAACCAGCCATTCTGACATGGGCTGTGCTTTGATAGTGACCATGGCAGCACATGGATGGGTGCACACTAAAGAGGGCACCATCTGCAGAGACTGGGCAGAGACCTAGAGCAGCAGAGCATCCCAGCCACAGAAGACAAGCTCTATCAGTCACACTTCAGGTCCAACCTCCAGTGGTCCCATGGTGACACGATCTAGGAGTGAGAAGTTACAGTAGCTGTAGTCTGATCAGACTCAGTTCTTCCTACTTTGCTTTTGCAAACAGAATTAATTGTTCTTTTGCACTGAGAAAGATTAAGACCTCAGGTCTCTTAAACAAGGCAGCAGGGGTGGGGGGTGTTTGTAAAGATGCTCCAAAGAGCTGGGGCACACTAGACTTCTAGTTAATGGCATATGTGGGTGCACAAGCAGTTTGTTGGAAAAGATGACAGTGGTATGACTGCATTTGTACTTGGACTTGATGAACGGATCACACTGATGGCCTTAACTGATTTGTCTCTTACACTGGAGGCCACACAGTTGGCTCCTTCATGTAAATTGCTCCTTCTGTTTCTGTCTATGCCAGGCTTTGGTGCTTGACATGTGTTTACTTATCTTTCTATGAACTTATATTATCATCTCAACAGGATTTCAAGCTCTAAAGACAAGAGTCATGAATCATTTCCTTCCCTAGACCTGTGACCTTAAAGGACAATGACAGGCCAGGTACAGGGCTCGCACCTGTAATCCCAACACTTTGAGAGGCGGAGAAGGGAGGATCTTGCTTAAGGAGGCCAGGAGGTCAAGGCTGCAGTGAACTATGATAACACCACCGCATTCCAGCCTTGGTGACAGAATGGGGCCCTGTCTCTAAAAACAAATAAAAAGAAAAATAATTTTTTAAAAAATAGCACAATGATGCTTGAGGGGATAGCAAAGAGGTGAATTCATTTGCTCTGTTGGTCATCCCTTTGATCTCAGAGGATAAAATTATAGATTTAAAACAAATTAAGCAACAAAACTCATGAAGTAGTAAATGACTACTAATACTTACAGATGGCAAGTCTCAAATGGATTATTAAAGTCAAAATATAAGAGGCTGAGGTAGGCAGATCCCCTTGAGCTTAGGATTTCGAGACTAGCCTGGGCAACATGGCAAACCCTGTCTCTACTAAAAATACAAAATTAGCCGTGTGGGGTGGCGTGTGCCTGTAGTCCCAGCTACTTAGGGGGATGAGTCAGGAGGATTGTTTGAATCTGGGAGGTTGAGGCTGCGGTGAGCCAACATGATGCCACTGCACTCTATCCTGGGTGACAAAGTGAGACCCTGTCTCAAAATTAATAAATACAATCAAAATAGCTGGGTTCAGTGGTGCGTGTCTGTAGTCTCAGCTACTCGGGAGGCTGAAGCAGGAGGATCACTGTAGCCCAGAACGACCCCAGCCTGGGCAATGCAGTGAGACCAGGTCTCTACAGAAAGAAAAAAACAAATTTAAAAAATAGTAATAAAGTCAAAGTAGTCAAGGTTTTTCGTTTGGGAAAGAAAAGTCTCAATTCTTGCCTGTTTTTTGTATTTACTCCCTTTCCAATTAATATTGCAGAATTGGTCCTCATGTGCTCGACTTCTCTTTGCTAAGTCAATACAGAGGCAATTTCTGTAACTTCACTCCTTATGCTGGCAGGGGCAGTAAAAAAATGTTAAATATCAGACTTTGAGTTGAGACAGTAAGGCACCAGTATCAATTCGTTTAAAAAGTACATGGCCAAGCGCAGTGGCTCATGCCTGTAATCTGAGCACTTTGGTAGGTCGAGGCGGGCAGACTACCTGAGGCCAGGAGTTTGAGACCAGCCTGGCCTACATGGCGAAACCCCGTCTCTACTAAAAATGCAAAAATTAGCGGGGTGTGGTGCAGCACTCCTGTAGTCCCAGCTACTTGGGAGGCTGAGGCAGGAGAATCACTTGAACCCGGGAGGCAGAGATTGCAGTGAGCTGAGATTATACCACTGCACTCCAGCCTGGGTGACAGAGCAAGACTCCATCTCAAAAAAATAAATAAATAAAATAAATTAGCTGGGGTGGTGACGTGTGCCTGTAATCCCATCTACTTGGGAGGCTGAGGTGAGAGAATGGCTTGAGCCGAGGAGTTCTAGGCTACAGTGAGCTATGATTGCGCCACTGCACTCCAGCCTGTGCAACAGAGTGAGACCCTGTCTCAAACACATACATACATAAAGGAATAAATAAATAACAGACCACCAGTCCCTGTCTCAGAGTTTCTGATTCAGTGAGTCTGTAACAGCCTGAGAATTTTAAAACATAGTGGGGTTACCCACTACAAACAAAAAGAAAAGGAAAAAGGCTGGGCACAATGGCTCACACCTCTAATCCCAGCACTTTGGGAGGCCAAGGCCTGAAGTTAGGAGTTAGAGACCAGCCTGGCCAACATGGCAAAACCTATCTCTGCTAAAAATACAAAAATTAGCTGGGTGTGGTGGGTCAGCCTGTAATCCCAGCTACTCAGGAGGCTGAGGCAGGGGAATCGCTTAAACTCGTGAGATGGAGGTTGTGGTGAGCCAAGATCACGCCACTGCACTCCAGCTGGGGTAACAGAGTGAGATCCTATCTCAAAGCAAAATCAAATCAAATCAAAAAACGGGAAAAGAACATTTTGATGAATAAATTCAGCCACATGTGCTGCTGGGGATGGTAGGTGGCAATGCAGGAAGGTTTTCTGTTTCTGAAACTCTAGGAGGGGTACAATGAGCCCATGAGAGCTATGTTAGTTTTTTTTTTTTTTTAATTTATTTATTTTGAGATGGAGTTTCTTTCTATTGCCCAGGCTGGAGAGCAGTGGCACCATCTTGGCTCACTGCAAACTCTGCCTCCCAGGTTCAAGCAATTCTCCTGCCTCAGCCTCCTGAGTAGGTGGGATTACAGGTGCCCGCCACCATGCCTGGCTAATTTTTGTATTTTTAGTAGAGACGGGGTTTCACCATGTTGGCCAGGCTGATCTTGAACTCCTTGTGATCTGCCCGCCTCGGCCTCCCGAAGTGAGCCACCATGACTGACCCCTAACAATCTAAAAAAATTACTTTAAATTTAGAAAAGGGGTATTAGTAGAGGGTATTAAAAAAACAGAATTCTTTTTTTTTTTTTTTTTTTTGAGACGGAGTCTTGCTCTGTTGCCAGGCTGGAGTGCAGTGCCTGAATCTCAGCTCACTGCAACTTCCGCCTCCCAGGTTCAAGCGATTCTCCTGCCTCAGCCTCCAGAGTAGCTGGGACTACAGGCGCGTGCCACCACGCTCAACTAATTATTTGCACTTTTAGTAGAGACGGGGTTTCACCATGTTGGCGGTGGATGGTCTCAAGCTCTTGACCTCGTGATCTGCCCACCTTGGCTTCCCAAAGTGCTGGGATCACAGGTGTGAGCCAATGCGCCTGGCAAAAAAAAAAAAAAAAAAAAAAAGGAAAAAGAATTCTAAAGGAGATGGTAAAACAAGGTACAGATCTGAAATTTAAGGTTAAAATAAACTGTGTGTGCGTACAATGTTTCATAACTTTTGAAAAGGATGTTTGCTATCTTTCCTTGCTTATTTTTAAGGCCCCTTTACCAGATGACCTTAAATTCACTCAGTTTACAGTTTCCTGCTGAAGAAAACTGCTCTTGGATGTTTTGGGTTTTCTCCTTAGTCATTTGGAAGAATATAAATTTTGCAGTTCAGGGGCCAGCACATTTTATTCTCAAAGCAATGCCACTGAGATTTGTGTTTGTAACTAGACATGGGAGAAAGTAAAACCAGAAACATCAAGTGACTTGCCCAGGGTCAAACCAGGACTTGAACCAGGCCTGGGCAGCTGAGCGCAGGGTCATCTATCCTTCTGCACATCAGTGCATGAGCAGCCTGGAGCAATGAATTCCGCCCAGCAAGGATGAGGCAATTGGCTGAACAAAGCAGATGGGCTGGAGAAAGCAGAAAGAGTTGGCGGGTTATTAGACAAGGAGGGCAGAAGTCATGCATGGCATGAGGCGGAGGTGTTGAGTAGCAAGCAAGTGGGGCAACCAGGGGCAAGTGAGAACCCCCCATGCTGCCTGGCCCCTGAATAGCCTCAGATATAGATGGCTCATCAGTCCCTGTCCCTGGGAACCCTAAATAAATATCTTTCCCTTTGGTGGGCCTTGTTCATTGCATCCAAAATACACGGAGCTCATCTACTAAATTAGGACAGGAGAGGCTGGGCGCGGTGGCTCACGCCTGTAATCCCAGCACTTTGGGAGGCCGAGGTGGGCAGATCACTTGAGGTCAGGAGTTCAAGATCAGCCTGACCAACATGACGAAATCCCATCTCTACTAGAAATACAAAAATTAGCCGGGCACAGTGGCAGGAGCCTGTAATCCCAGCTACTTGGGAGACTGAGGTAGGAGAATCGCTTGAACCCGGGAGGCAGAGGTTGTAGTGAGCCGGGATCACACCACTGCACTCCAGCCTGGGCGACAGGGCGAGCCTCCATCTCACACACAAAAAAATAAAAAATAAATTAAAAAAAAATTAGCCGGGTGTGGTAGGTAGCAAGTGCCTGTAGTCCGAGCTACTCGGAAGGCTGAGGCAGGAGAATTGGTTGAATCCAGGAGCCAGAGGTTGCAGCGAGCTGAGACTGCGCCACTGCACTCCAGCCTGGGCGGCAGAGCGAAACTCGGTCTCAAAAAAAAAAAAAAAAAAAAAAGGAAAAGAAAAGAAAAAGAAAGAAAGAACAGGAGAAATATGGCAGAATATTAAGGAAGAGGGGAATCAACAATAGAGCTTAACTTGGGGCATATTGTCCTGAATATCGTGTCTTTGGATTGTGATTTGAGAAAATGCAAAACTTGCTGAAATTTTTATCTGTGACACTCGTACAGATTATTACTCCTTAAAGAAATTCTTGGCCAGGCACGGTGGATGGCTCATGCCTATAACCTCAGCTCTTTGGGAGGATGAGGTGGTAGGATCACTTGAGCCCAGGAGTTTGAGACCAGTGTGGGCAACACGATGAGACCTCTTCTTTAAAAGAGAAAAAAAAAAAAAAAAAAACAGAAAAAAGGAAAAAAAAAAAAACCAGAAAAAAGGGAAAAAAAGAGAAATGTTTATATCTTTTAATATTGGGACTGCTTTAATTGAGTAATCAACTTTTTTTTAATCTTTATTCTATAAATATAGCATCAATTTGGGATCCTTACTTGGTTCTTACAAGTGCATTTTGTACAAATTCCATTAACTGAAGCCAATTTGTTTTCTATTGTTTAAATATGCCGTAATTGGCTGGGCATGGTGGCTCACACCTGTAATCATAGCACTTTGGGAGGCTGAAGTGGGTGAATCACCTCAGGTCGGGAGTTTGAGACCAGCCTGACCAACATGGAGAAACCCCGTCTCTACTAAAAAATACAAAATTAGCTGGGCGTGTTGGCGCATGCCTGTAATCCCAGCTGCTCAGGAGGCTGAGGCAGGAGAATCGCTTGAACCCACGAGGTGGAGGTTGTGGTGAGCTGAGATCTCACCATTGCACTCCAGCCTTTGCAAAAAGAGCGAAACTCTGTTTCAAAAGAAAAAGAAAAAATTAGCAGGGCATGGTGGCAGGCCCCTGTAATCCCAGCTACTTGGGTGGCTGAGGCAGGAGAATCTTGAATCTGGGAGGCGGAGGTTGAAGTGAGCCAAGATCACGCCACTGCACTCCAGCCTGGGCAACAGAGTGAAACTGTCTTAAAAAAAAAAAAAAAAAAAAAAAAATTCTACCAGCTTTTTCAAAGAGTCAGTCTGAAGATCCTTGCCCTGTGCTGTTCCCTTTGTGCTTGAGCACAAGCCCCAAAATAAAAGTCGTGTCTAGGAAATCTGCTTGGCCCAGTGTTACCTTTTTATTACATGGGGAGTCAAACAGCCTGTGGTCTGTAACGTCTTGTAAGTTTTTATGAAGTCCAGTCAGTACGTTATGTGAAAAATACGAATCAAGCTATTACTCTAAGATCATTTCTATATGTTACTGTGTTTAACTCTAATTTTAATTTAAGGGTCTTTTGTTTAAGGATCCCTTAAGATGTTTTTCATTTTTATTTATCTTTATTTTTATTTTTATTTTTATTTTTAAGAGAGAGTGTTGTTCTGTTCTCCAGGCTGGAGTGTACTGGTGCAATCTCGGTTCACTACAACCTCCACCTCCTGAGTTCAAGCAATTCTCCTGCCTCAGCCTCCTGAGTAGCTGGGATTATAGGCATGTGACACCATGCCCAGCTAATTTTTGTAGTTTTGGTAGAGACAGGGTTTCACCATGTTGGCCAGACTGGTCTCAAACTCCTGACCTCAAATGATCCATCCACCTTGACCTCCCAAAGTGCTGGGATTACAGATGTGAGCCACCGTGCCTGGCCACCTTTAAGATGGTTTTTTGGTACTGCATTCAATCAACCAGTTTGAAGGCCTCCACTGTGGAGCAGGATTAGCATGAGAACACAGCTTCTTCGTCCTTCTTTCCCATAACTTCAGCCTGCACTCTTCAACCAATCAACAATCTCTACACTTCAGCCCACCCCAAAACCCTTCAAAACCCTATCCCAAACTCCTCAGGGAGATGGATTTGAGGTTTCCTCCCATCTCCCCTGATATGGTTTGGCTCAGTGTCCCCACACAAATCTCACCTCAAATTGTAATCCCCACATGTCAGGGGAGGAACCTGGTGGGAGGTGACTGGATCATGGGAGCGACTTCCCCCTTGCTGTGCTTGTGATAGTGACTGCGTTCTCTTGAGATCTGGTTGCTTGATCATTGTCTGGCATTTCCCCTGCACACTCTCTCTCTCCTGCCGCCTTGTGAAGAAGGTGCTTGCCTCCCCTCCTCCTTCCGCCGTGATTGTAAGTTTCCTGAGGCCTCTCAGTCATGCTTCCTGTTAAGCCTGCAGAACTGAGTCAATTAAACCTCTTTTATTCATAAATTACCCAGTCTCAGGTAGTTCTTTATAGCAGTGTGAGAACTGACTAATACATCCCTGTTTGGTGAACTTATGATTACCCTTTCTCTGCTGCAACCCAATGTCTCGGCATATTGACTTGCTGTGGGCATATGGTTACAACTCAAAATTGGAGCAATTTGATGATTAAGATGAAGTTCATTTATTGGCCAATTCTGTTAGAACTCACAGAGCTAGTTCAACAAAGAAAAATAGGATTGTTTGACCACAGAGTATGCCCATCCTGTTCTCCATGATGCCAAATCATCTTTGCAGGAAATTCAGGGAAGAATTCTGTTGCTTCTGCTCCCATTCCAGAAAACTACAAATGGCAAAACTAAATCCAACCTAGAGAAAATATTTTAAAATTACTATTTAAAAAAAAGATAACATAAAATAAAATAAAGAAAAAAACACAAGGAAACAAAAAGAAAAAAAGAAAAAATACATATTAAGGGCCGGACATGGTGGCTCACACCTGTAATCCTAACATTTTTGGAGGTCAGGTTTCAGGGACCAATTAAGCCCAGGAGTTCAAGACCAGCCTGGGAAATATAGGGAGACCCTGTCTCTACAAAAAATAAATAATTAGCTGGGTGTATTGGTGTGCACCTGTGATCCCAGCTACTAGGAGGCTGAGGTGGGAGGATCACTTGAGCCCGGGCGCTTGAGGCTGCAGGGAGCCATGATTGTGTCACTGCACTCCAGCCTGTGCCACAAAGTAAGAGTCTGTCTCAAAAAAAAAAAAAAAAAAAAAAGTATTAATTCATACTTTGTGACGTGTGAGTGTAAGAGCACAAATTCTTTTTTTTTTTTTTTTTTTTTTTGAAACAGAGTCTTGCTCTGTCACCCAGGCTGGAGTGCAATGACATAATCTTGGCTCACTGCAAGCTCTGCTTCCCAGGTTCAAGCGATTCTCCTGCCTCAGCCTCCTAAGTAGCTGAGATTACAGGCGTGTACCAGCATGCCTGACTAATTTTTGTATTTTTAGTAGAGATGGGGTTTCACCATGTTAGTCAGGCTGGTATTGAGCTCCTGACGTTGTGATCTGCCTGCCTCAGCCTCCCAAAGTGCTAGGATTACAGGCGTGAGCCACTCTGCCTGGCCCAAGAGCACAAATTCTGAAGCCAGATTCTGGTCCAAATCCTAGCTCTGGGGGTGGACATGGTGACTCATGCCTGTAATCCCAGCACTTTGAGAGGCCAAGGCAGGTGGATCACCTGAGGTCAGGAGTTCAATACCAGCCTGGCCAACATGGTGAAACCCCATCTCTGCTAAAAATACAAAAATTAGCCAGGCATTGTGGCTGGTGCCTGTAATCCCAGCTACTCGGGAGGCTGAGTCAGGAGAGTCTTATGAACTATCGCAATTCCCCTGTCTTGATAAATCAGCTCTGTCTAGTTGTTACAGGTAGTTAGACAGGCATGAGCCAGGCAGGAGAGGGCTCTCTTCCTACCCACTAGGAATGTCAGGTGATTACACAATTATCAAACTGTCTCTCTAAAAATGATAACTCTGCCGTGGTGCCAGGGCGCCTGGGAGAGACAATCTCCTGATGATCCACAGCTGTTAACATTGAAGTGTTAATTGAAGGCAGATGCCAGGGAGAAGAAACTTCCTGGGCATGCACACTAAGAGATAAAATGGCAAAATATGGCCTTCCAGGGATACTTCACCAGAAAAGGGAAGAGAGCCTCAGATGGCATGCGTAGAACCACTAAACACACTGCGCATGCTCAATTCCCAAGGGTAGAGGGAGCGCTGTGCAAGCGGGAAGTGCCTACTAAGGGAAGAACCATGGGAAAGAGGTGGGCCTATGAAGTCCTCAGATTAATGTTAAATGCTCTTTTTGACCTTCAGGTGCGTCTTGGATCTCTTCCAAGTGAACTTTCCTTTCTTTCCTGTTCTAAAACCTTTTAAAATAAACTTCCGCTCTTGCTCTGAAACTTGCCTTGGTCTCTTTTTCTGTTTTACTCCTCTCGGTCAAATTCTTTCTTCTCAGAAGCCAAGAATTGAAGTTGCTGCAGACCCATATGATACACTGCTGGTAACTCGGATACCTTCCACTGGTAATGTAGGCAGTGGGCAGGGTGAACCCATTGGGCAGTTACAGTTTTGGAAGGGTAATTCCTTAAGAATGACTGGTAGCATTGGCTGGGCGCCTGTAATCCCAGCACTTTGGGAGGCTGAGGTGAGCAGATCACCTGAGGTCAGGAGTTCAAGACCAGCCTGTCCAACATGGAAAAACCCCATCTCTATTAAAAATCCAAAATTAGCCGGGCGTGGTGGCACATGCCTGTAATCTCAGCTATACTCGTGAGGCTGAGGCAGGAGAATTGCTTGAACCCGGGAGGCGGAGGTTGCAGTGAGCGGAGATCACAGCCATTGCACTCCAGTCTGGGCAACAGGAGTGAAACTCTGTCTCAAAAAACAAACAAACAAAAAGAATGACTGGTAGTATCTTGGCTGGGCGCGGTGGCTCACGCCTATAATCCCAGCACTTTGGGAGGCCGAGGTGGGTGGATCACCTGAGATCAGGAATTCTAGACCAGCCTGGTTAACATGGTGAAACCCCGTTTCTACTAAAAATACAAAATATTAGCTGGGCGTAGTGGTGTGTGCCTGTAATCTCAGCTACTCGGTAGGCTGAGGCAGGAGAATCGCTTGAACCCGGGAGGCGGAGGTTGCAGCAAGCCAAGATCGTGCCATTGCACTCCAGCTTGGGCAACAAGAGCGAAACTCCATCTCAAAAAGAAAAAAAGAAAAAAAGAAAAAGTAACTGCTAGCATCCCATCGAAATATAAACCAGCTGCCCTTTGCGCCCTTTTTGCCTGGCCCCAACATCATGTTCTGGTTCCTGTTTGGATTTACTTTGGACACCGTGGTTGGAATGCATCTGGCTCAGAACTATGACAAACCAAATCTGGCTAAAGAACTTGAAGAAATTCGGCCAGGCGTGGTGGTTCATGCCTGTAATCCCAGCACTTTGGGAGGCCGAGGTGGCAGATGACCTGAGGTCGGGAGTTTGAGACCAGCCTGACCAACAGAGAAACCCATCTCTACTAAAAATACAAAATTAGCCAGGCATGGTGGTACATGCCTATAACCCCAGCTACTCGGGAGGCTGAGGTGGGATAATTGCTTGAACTCCGGAGGCAGAGGTTGCGGTGAACCAACGTTGCGCCATTGCACCCCAGTCTGGGTGACAAGAGCGAAACTCCGTCAAAAAAAAAGACCTTGAAGAAATTCAAAAGGACTTGGATGCCTAAAAAAGAAATCCCCTGGTTCATGAGGCCAACTCTAGCACTACCTTCTGAATATACTGATTTGACCACTCTTGAGGGCCTCCTTTACCATCTGAACAATCATCCCCGGGCACAGTGACTTTTTTCTTTGCTAGAGCCTGTGTTTTTTGCCTTAGAGCAAAATTGGGGCCCCAAGTTGAGAACTACCCGTCCACTTCCAACATCCTCACCTCTTCCTATATCTTCCTTTGAGTTTCATGGGAGGTTCTAAGACTGGAATTGCAGAGCTAAATTAGTAAAGATGACTTTTAATAAAGATTAATAAATGAATGAATAAATACATAAAATCAAGCCAAGCAAAAATGAAAACTTTTCAACCAACACAATTGCAGTCTATTTTGCCAAAACCATACAGGTTTTTTTTGTTTTGTTTTGTTTAAGAGATGGGGACTTGCTATATTTCCCAGGCTGGCCTCCAGCTCCTGGGCTCAAGTGATCCTCCCACTTCAACCTCTTGAGTACCTGGGACTGCAGGTGTGTGCTACCACACACAGACTATTCTATCTTTACATGTTGCTCAGAACTCAGTAACTACTTGATCACAAGAACTGAATCTTATGTTTTCTTTTAGTTTTAACATTGAAGTTGAAAAGATTTGCAAAGGGAGTTGGGGCACAGTGGCTCATGCCTGTAATCCTAGAATTTTGGGAGGCCGACGGGGGAGGATTGCTTGAGTCCAGGAGTTTGAAACCAGCCTGGGCAATATAGTGAGACCCCATCTATATAAAAATAAAATTAAAAAGTATTTTAAAAAATCAATACAAATAAAAAGATTTGCAAAGGGGAAATTAACAGAATATTTGCTTGACTAAATTAGGGAAGGGAAAGGTATGTGTCAAAGATGACTACTTTAGAATCTCAGCTAGAAAGAAAAATAAAGAGAGGGTTGTCAAGAATGGCAACCTGGCTGGGTGTGGTAGTTCATATCTGTAATCTCACCACTTTGGGAGGCCTGGAATTAGAGACTAGTTTGAGCAACATAGTGAGACTGTTTTTCTACCAAAAAAAAAAAAAAAAAAAAAATAGTAAAAAAAGGCAGAATGGCCTCCAAATAGTGGTAGGAAAACAAGTTCAGGGGTTTGAGATGCCTATAATGCCAAAGTGAATGTCCAACATTCTCCTCATTGTGTGAATTCTGACATTCTAAAGAAATCATAGTTGTTAGGTCGGACACAATGGCTCGTACCTATAACCCCAGCACTCTGGGAAGCCAAGGTGGGAGGATTGCTTGTGTCAGTTTGAGAGCAGCCTGGGCAACAAAGTGAGACCCCAACTCTACAAAAAAATCAAAAAGTTAGCCAGACATGGCGGCTTGCGCCTGTGATCCCAACTATACAGGTTGAGGTGGCAAGACTAAGGCAGGAGGATCACTTGAGCCCAGGAAGTCGAGGCTGCAGTGAGTTGTGTTCATGCCACTGCACTCCTGCCTGGGCAACAAAGCAAGACCCTGTTCCAAAAAAAATTTAATTAAATTTAAAAAATGATAGTTGCATCTTCTAGCAAGATAACCACATGTTCTTTTTCTCACAGTTGGGATTCCAGTAAGTATCCTGTAGTTTAGGAGTAATCAAAAGCCTGCGGCCAGGATCTGCTTTAGAAGTATGTTCCCTTATGCCGGGTTCAGTGGCTCATGCCTGTAATCCCAGCATTTTGGGAGGCTGAGGCGGGTGGATCACGAGGTCAGGAGTTCAAGACCAGCCTGACCAAATGGTGAAACCCTGTCTCTACTAAAAATACAAAAACTAGCTGGGCACCTGTAATCCCAGCTACTCAGGAGGCTGAGGTAGGAGAATCACTTGAACCTGGGAGGCAGAGGTTGCAGTGAGCGGAGATTGCACCATTGCACTCCAGCCTGGGTGACAGAGCAAGACTCCATCTCAAAAAAAAGAAAGAAAGAAAGAAAGAAAATATGTTCCCTTGCACACTTCCATGAGCTGTTCCTCCAGTAGCAAAAGCTTGGGTCCTTGCTGTCATTGAACTTTGGGTGCTGTTGTAGAGACAGATAATGAAACTGAGAAAGGGGAAATGGAGCTGGGAACCCAAGGCTCACTTAGCCAAGGAAGCTGTTCAGCCACATTAGCTTAGGGGTGAGGTAAGATCATGGAGACCCATTAGCAGTCCCTGGCCCAGCTTCCATCTGTAACATCAGTGAAATCCATCTGTCCTCCAAGTTTCCAAGGCTGTTCCCGAACAGCATCACCTGTGCTCATGAGTAGCCTTGGCTCTCCTCCGGTTGTAACTGTTCAACAGTTTCTCCTTGCCTGTAGCCCAGATAGAGCCAATTTATTGAGACAGGGGTCCTGCAATAGAGAAAAAGTTTCATTCATGCAGAGCCAGCTGAACAGGAGACTGGAGTTTTACTGAAATTAGTCTCCCCCAAAATTCAGAGACCAGGGTTTTTGTTTTTTTACTTTTTATTTTATTCATTTTTTATTTTTATTTTTTGAGATGGAGTCTCGCTCTGTTGCCCAGGCTGGAGTGCAGTGGCGCAATCTCGGCTCACTGCAACCTTTGCCTCCTGGGTTCAAGCAATTCTCCTGACTCAGCCTCCTGAGTATCTGGGACTACAGGCACGTGTCACCACGCCTGACTAATTTTTTGTATTTTTAGTAGAGACGGGGTTTCACTGTGTTAGCCAGGATGATCTCAACCTCCTGACCTCGTGATCTGCCCACCTTAGCCTCCCAAAGTGCTGGGATTATAGACACGAGCCACTGTGCCCAGCCATACTTTTTAAGTTTTTTTAAGTGATTAAAATTTCTTCATTTCTCATTTTTTTATAATACTGAGCCATCCATTTCCTATGAGACTGGAGTTTTTAAACGATAATTTGGACAGGGAGTGGGGAGTGCTGATTGGTCAGGTCAGAGATAAAGTTATAGGGGGTCAAAGTGGGTGTCTTTGTCCCACCCACCTGTCCCTGGGTGGGATGGCAGAACTGGTTGAGCCAGATTACAGGACCGGATGGTGTCAGTTGGTGCATCAGAATCTCAAGGTCAGCAAAATATCTCAGGCACTGATCTTAGATTTTACAACAGTGATGTTATCCCTAGGAGCAATGGGGGAGGTGTGGAATCTTGTGGCTTCTGGGGCTGCATGACTCCTAAACTATATATTTTTTTTTTTTTTTTTTGAGATGGAGTCTTGCTCTGTTGCCTAGGCTGGAGTGCAGTGGCATGATATCGGCTCACTGCAACCTCTGTCTCCCAGGTTCAAGCAATTCTCCTGCCTCAACCTCCCAGGTAGCTGGGACTACAGGTGCATGCCACCACGCTTGGCTAATTTTTGCATTTTTAGTAGAGACAGGGTTGCACCATGTTGGCCAGGATGGTCTCCATCTCCTGACCTTGTGATCTACCCACCTGAGCCTCCCAAAGTGCTGGGATTACAGACATGAGCCACTGCACCTGGGCAACTCCTAAACTATAATTTCTAGTCTTGTGGCTAATTTGTTAGTCCTACGAAGGCAGTCTGGTCCCCAGCAAGAAAGTGTTTTGCTTTGGGAAAGGGCTGTTATCGTACTGAAATGGCCTTGTTGTCTGGAGTAATACCCAAAGTTTGTTGTGCCATGGTCATGGAGAACAAGGATGTGGATACAAAAAGAATGAGGTTAAGAGCAGAAGTTTAAAAAGAAAAAGAACGAGAAGAGCTCTCTGCTGCAGAGAGGGGTCCTGGAAAAATGGGTTGCCAAATCCATGGTGAAATGCAGGGGAGTTTATAGATAAGCTGGCGAGGAGGTGGTGCCTGATTTACATAGGGCACAAAAAACTGGTTATGCCATTTGCATAGGGCGTGAATTTCTTGTATCCCCAACCTAATCGTTTTCATGCACGCAGGTTCTCTGCCTGGGCTGTGCCATGTTGCCCATTTCTCTATTACTGCACATGTGGTAACAAAAAAAGGGAAGATGGAGCCTTGATGTTAGACTTGCCTGGCCACCAGGTAGCCCTTTTCTATTGGCACAGTTGCTGGCATTTGTCCTGCAAGCTTCTAGCTTCCTTATCTATATCTGCAGCTCGATTTTTCAGGCTGCTCTTTGTTAGAAAAGAAATGATTTGGGGGCTGCTTTTGTTAGAAGAGAAGTTCTGCCGAGGACTCTGTTGCCCTCACTATTTGCCCAAATAATTTCTTTCTACCTTCTGTGTCAGCATTTGTTTCAAAGTTAAACTGTAAACTAAGTTCCTCCCAAAGTTAGTTCGGCCTACACCCAGGAATGAATGAGGGCAGCTTGGAGGTTAGAAGCAAGATGGAGGCCGGGTGGTGGTGTCTCATGCCTGTAATCCCAGCACTTTGGGAGGCCAAGGCAGGTGGATCACCTGAGGTCAGGAGTTTGAGACCAGCCGGACCAACATGGTGAAACCCCGTCTCTACTAAAAATACAAAAATTATCTGGGCGTGGTGGCAGGTGCCTGTAATCCCAGCTACTTGGGAGGCTGAGGCAGGAGGATCGCTTGAATCTGGTAGGTGGAGGTTGTGGTGAGCCAAGATTGTGCCATTGCCCTCCAGCTTGGGTGACAGAGCAAGACTCGGTCTCAAAAAAAAAAAAAAAAAAAAAAAGACAGGGTACTGTGGCTCACACCTGTAATCCCAGCACTTTGGGAGGCTGAAACAGGTGGATCACCTGAGGTGGGGAGTTTAAGACCAGCCTGACCAACATGGAGAAACCCTGTCTCTACTAAAAATACAAAAAAATTGGCCAGGCGTGGTGACGCATGCCTGTAATCCCAGCTACTCAAGAGGCTGAGGCAGGAGAATCGCTTGAACCTGGGAAGCAGAGGTTGTGGTGAGCCAAGATCGTGCCATTGCACTCCAGCCTGGGTAATAAGAGCAAAATTCTATCTCCAAAAAAGAAAAAAAGAAAAGAAAAAAAAGAAGAAGCAAGATGGAGTGAGTCAGGTCAGATCCCTTTTGCTGTCATAATTTTCTCACTGCTATAAATTTTGCAAAAGTGGTTTAACTGTAGTCAAGCAGTCACCTGCTGACAGCATGTATCTCTCAGGGTGTTGTGATGGTATCTTGCCACATGAGGTGGAAACTGTGTTTGTTGTCCTTCTAGCTCAGCTTTAGGAAAAACTCACACAGGCGTGGAGGGAGGCACCCTCCTATTAATACTGTCAGAAGTGCTTCAGCCAGAGTGACTCCATCTTGAATACAGACTGAGAAAAAACCAGGCTGGGACATGCTGGGCTGTATTCCCAGAAGGTTAGGCATTCTTAGTCAATTAATAATGTTTACTAAACAGACACAGGACTTAAGAGACCTAGAAATGTCCTGATGTCCCCATATCTCAAGAACAAAAGCAGTCCTAGTCCAAGAATAAGTTTAACTTTAAAGATAATAATATCGATTCTTCCAAAAGGTGGTAATTACAAAGATTAATCCTTTATCACAAACACTTATAGTCAGCACATCTCCCCATGATTTGTTTGTTATCATATATGTAAACAGGCATTGCACCCTGATGGGAGGTGGGTAGGGGTGACAAATTATGGGAGGGCAGGAGGGGAAATGTATGGTAAATAAAGTTTGCCTTGTTAGGCAGATAAAAGTCTTTCAAGTGATAAAAGTTGCCCGGAACAGCCTTCTTCCTGGTACAGGCACATTTACTAATGAAAATTTCCTTCATAGATGGAAATTTCCTTTACAAAAGGGCAGGTTTTCAGAGCTGCTCATTCGTCTACAGTTTCTAAAAAAAAAAAAAAAAAACCCAAGCAGGCTAATAATATGCCGAAGAGGAATATTTTGGGGTGGTATGTGCTGGGCCCCAACAACACCCTCACCCTAGGACCCTCATTACAATCAGTGATTTCATAAAGCCCTCCATTATCACCCGGGCAAAATGTGGCCCAGCTCTCTTTCTTTTTCATCTTCCCTTAAGTTGCCTTCTTGTAAAGTCTCCAAGGCACTCCTGGGGTTGTTCTTGGTTTTACCAGGACAAAAGCAGGGAGAGGTGGTGGAAAGGCAGTCACACATGACTGAGGAGGCAGGTCTTTGAACCTCCCTAAGGGCAGATCCTGACACTTAGGAGCCTCTCCTAATTTTCCACAACTGGAGGAATTAGATTTTGCTCTGTTGGTCTTGTGACCGTTTCTTCTGTGTAATCACCAAATGGATTCTTCCTGCTGACTGCACAGACAAAATGAATTCACTGAGACCTCAGCACTGCAGTAAAGAAAAGAGTCTAGGCCGGGCGCGGTGGCTCACACCTGTAATCCCAGCACTTTGGGAGGCCGAGGCGGGTGGGTCACGAGGTCAGGAGATCAAGACCATCCTGGCTAACACGGTGAAACCCCATCTTTACTGAAAATACAAAAAATTAGCCAGGCGAGGTGGCAGGTGCCTATAGTCCCAGCTACTCAGGAGGCTGAGGCAGGTGAATGGCGTGAACCTGGGATGCAGAGCTTGTAGTGAGCTGAGATCGCACCACTGCACTCCAGCCTGGGCGACAGAGAGAGACTCTGTGCACTCCAGCCTGGGTGACAGAGAGAGACTCTGTCTCAAAAAATAAAAATAAAAAAATAAAAAAAGAGAAAGAGTCTAGGCTGGACTTGGTGGCTCACACTGAAACTGCCATTGCAAAATGATAACTGAGACAGTGAAAGAGATCTGACCTAACCAACTCCATCTTGCTTCTAACCTCTAAGCTGTCCTTGTTCATTCTTGGGCGTAGGCTGAACAAGCTTTGTGGGGAGCTTAGTTTATAGTTTGAAACAAAGAGATGACAGCTCTTTCCTGAAACAAACCCCCTTCTTGCCTACGGACCAGTTGGCCTTTGTAGGACTAACAAATTAGCCAAAAGATTAGAAATTATGGTTTAGGAGTTATGTAGCCAAAGGCTGCAAGATTCTGACCCTCCCAAAATTGTTCCTGGGGATAACATCACTATTGTAAAACCTAAGGTCAGTGCTCGAGATATTTTGCAGACCCTGCCCTTGATGGATCAGCTGGCATCATCCAGATCAAGAAACTGGCTCATCTGGTCTTGTGGCCCCACCCAGAAGCTGACTCAGCACAAGAGGACAGTTTTCACTCCCTGTGATTTTATCTCCAACTCAACCAATCAGCAAATCTCAACTCACTGGACCCTACCCAGCAAATTATCTTTAAAAACTCCGGTCCCCAAATGCTCGGGGAGACTGATTTGAGTAATTATAAACTCTGGTGTCCCATTCAGTTGGCTCTATGCTATTACTCTTTCTATATTGCAATTCCCCTGTACTGATAAATTGACTCTGTCTAGGCATTGGGCAAGGTGAACCCACTGGGCAGTTGCAACACCTGTAATCCCAGCACTTTGGGAGGCAGTAGGATAACTTGAGCCCAGTGTTAGCAGCGGGTCTGCGGCATACGGGTCTGCAGCAACTCGATTTTTGCCCCTTCAGAGGAAAGAACTCACCTGAGAGGCATAAGGCAGAGTGAGAGACTGAGGCAAGTTTCAGAGCAGGAGTGAAGTTCTATTAAAAAGTTTTAGAGCAGGAACAAAAGGAAGTAAAGTACCCTTGGAAGAGGGCCAAGCAGACAACTTGAGAGTTCCAAGTGCCTGGTTTGAGCTTTTGATAGGGAATAGCTGGGCTCCTGGCTAAATCCAACCCTTAAGCCTGGAACTGCAGCTCCGAAGTGAAAACAGCTGACCCTTATTCTTCCATACAAATGTTTACCTTTTGGCCTGCCAGGCCCCTATCCTGTGCTGGTAAAAAGACTTCAGCTGGCAGAGCAACGCAAGCAGCTGAGTGGCGAGCAGAGAAGCAACTGAGCCTTGGAGACTATGGATAGACACGCACAGATGGTGCGGCTTCAGGGAAAGATCACCTTCCTGCACCATCCCCATTCCAACTCCTGCCCCGCTGACAGCCATGGCCAAATAAAAGACTCCACATATACTACCCTTCAATCCGTTTGTGTGAACCTGATTCTTACCGGATGCCGGACAAGAACCTGGGTGCCGGCCAGGCGCAGTGGCTCATGCCTGTAATCCCAGCACTTTGGGAGGCCAAGGCGGGCGGATCACGAGGTCAGGAGATCGAGACCATCCTGGCTAACACGGTGAAATCCCACCTCTTCTAAAAATACAAAAAAATTAGCTGGGCGTGGCGGCAGGTGCCTGTAGTCCCAGCTACTCGGGAGGCTGAGGCAGGAGAATGGCGTGAACCCGGGAGGCGGAGCTTTCAGTGAGCCGAGATCGCGCCACTGCACTCCAGCCTGGGCACAGAGCGAGACTCCGTAACAACAACAACAACAACAACAACAACAACAACAAGAACCTGGGTGCCGAGAGGGCAAGGGCTTGGATGCTGCTGTGGGGACTGCACAGAGCCTGCTGCCAGAGAGGAGCGACCAGCCAGTTCCAGTGTTCATTCCCTCCGGTTCCTGCACTCACTTGCTGGCCTGCACTCCCTCTTTCGAGGAGCGGTCAGCGGTGAGCTGAAAGGACCCACTCCAGCTACTGCCCACAGGAGGTTAAGGTCAGGAGAACTATCCTTTCACTTTAACTTGGGGTTTTATAAGTAGGCATGTTTCTGGGGGTTGCATCTCTCCTCCCTTGACTCTTCCTTTGGGGCTGTCTGTCTGCCTGCACAGTGGCCTGCCAGTGCTGGGGAGGCGCCGCATGCACAGCGGCCCCAGTTTACTGGAGTTGTACATATGCTCACTTGAGGCGTGTTCCCCTTTCCAGTGGAGTATTCCTAGAGCAAGGTCATATACCAGTTAAACTCCATTTTCCTCTTAGTGCACATGCTTAAGCCCACTCCCCCCACTTCTGAGATCTCATCAGGAAACTGCCGATCACCACCTTCAGGTGTTTTCTGTCTATTGGAAGACTGCGTTTCTCTGGCACTGGTTGCGATGAATTATTATTTTACAGAGACTGTGTAACAACTACCTGACCATCATCTGATGGTTGCTTGACATTCCTGATAGCGGGAGGCCTCTCCTGCCCTGCTCATGTTTGCCTAACTACTCTAACACCAGGAGTTCAAGACCAGCCTGGGCAACATGGTGAGACCCTGTGCCTACAAAAAACTTAAAAATTCACCAGGTGTGGTGACATGTACCTGTGGTCCCAGCTATTTAGGAGGCTGAGGTGAGAGGACCAGTTGAGCCTGGGAGGTGGAGGCTGCAGTGATCTGTGATCACAACACTGCACTCCGGTCTGGGCAACAGAGCAGTAACTGCCCAACAGCTTCTCCTTGTCCAGTGCCTAGATGGAGCTGGTTTATCAAGACAGGGGAATTGCAATAGCGGAAGGGTGTATTTCACTCAGAGCTGGCTGTATGGGAAATTGGAGTTTTCTTATTACATCAGTCTCCCCAAATTCAGGGATTGGGGTTTTTAAGGATAATCTGGTGGGTAGACGGTTGGGAAGTGGAGAGTGCTGATTGGTCAGGTGGAAGATGAAATCACAGAGAGTCAAAGCTGTCCTCTGGCACTGAATCAGCTCATGGGTGGGGGCCATAAGACCAGATGAGCCAGATTACCAGTCTGGGTGGCATCAGCTGGTGCATGAGAAACAGAATGCAGGGTCTGCAAAGTATTCAAGTACTGATCTCAGGTTTTATTTTTTATTTTATTTTATTTTATTTTATTAATTAATTAATTTATTTATTTATTTATATTTTGAGACAGAGTCTGTCTCTGTCACCCAGGCTGGAGTGCAGTGGCGTGATTTTGGCTCACTGCAACCTCTGCCTCCCGGGTTCAAGAAGTTCTCTGCCTCAGCCTCCCAAGTAGCTGGGATTACAGGCACCTGCCACCACGCCCGGGTAACTTTTGTATTTTTAGTAGAGACGGGGTTCACCATCTTGGCCAGGCTGATCTTGAACTCCTGACCTCGTGATCCACCCGCCCTCAGCCTCCCGAAGTGCTGGGATTACAGGTGTGAGCCACCACACCCGGTCTGATCTTAGGTTTTAAACAGTGGTGTTATTCTCAGAAGCAATTCGGGAAGGTTTGGAATCTTGCAACCTCCAGATATATGACCCCTAAACCATAATTTCTAATCTTGAAGCTAATTCGTTAGTTCTACAAAGGCCAATTGGTCTCTAGGCCAAAAGGGGTTTTGTTTTAGGAAAGGGGGCCGGGCACAGTGGCTCATGCCTGTAATCTCAACGCTTTGGGAGCCTGAGGCGGGCAGATCACAAGGTCAGGAGTTCGAGACCAGCCTGACCAACATGGTGAAACCCTGTCTCTTCTAAAAATACAAAACTTAGCTGGGCGTGGTGGCGCATGCCTGTAATCCCAGCTACTCAGGAGGCTGAGGCAGGAGAATCGCTTGAACCTGGGAAGCAGAGGTTGCAGTGCACCCAAGATCACACCATTGCACTCCAGCCTGGGAGAGAGTGAGACTCCATCTCAAAAAAAAAAAAAAAAAAAAAAAAAAGGAAAGGGCTGTTATCTTATTTGTTTCAAAGTTAAACTATAAAGTAAGTTCCTTCCAAAGTTAGTTTGTCCTATGCCTGGGAATGAGCAGGAACAGTTTGGAGGTTAGAAGCAATATGGAATCAGGTCAACTCTCTTTCACTATCATAATTATCTCAGTTATAATTTTTGCAAAGGCAGTTTCAGAGCAAGGCCCTGTCTCAAAAATAAAACAAGAAAAGTTAATTGGCTGGGTGCAGTGGCTCACACCTGTAATCCCAGCACTTTGGGAGATCGAGGCAGGTAGATCACCTGAGGTCAGGAGTTCGAGACCAGCCTGGCCAACATAATGAAACCCTGTCTCTACAAAAAATACAAAAATGAGCTGGGCACAGTGGCATGCGCCTATAGTCCTAGCTACTTGGGAGGCCGAGGCAGGAGAATCACTTGAACCCAGGAGGCGGAGGTTGCAGTGAGCATAGATCGCGCCACTGCACTCCAGCCTAGGTGACAGAGTGAGACTCCGTCTCAAAAAACTAAAAAAAAAAAAAAGAGGCCGGGCTCGGTGGCTCAAGCCTGTAATCCCAGCACTTTGGGAGGCCAAGACGGGCGGATCACGAGGTCAAGAGATCGAGACCATCCTGGATAATACGGTGAAACCCCGTCTCTACTAAAAAATACAAAAAAAACCTAGCCGGGCAAGGTGGCGGGCGCCTGTAGTCCCAGCTACTTGGGAGGCTGAGGCTGGAGAATGGCGTAAGCCCGGGAGGCGGAGCTTGCAGTGAGCTGAGATCCGGCCACTGCACTCCGGCCTGGGCTACAGAGCGAGACTCCGTCTCAAAAAAAAAAAACAAACAAAAAAAAAAAAAAAAAAAGAAAAAAAAAAAGGTTTAATTGACGCAAGGCCAGCCATATGGAACACAGAGTTATTACTCAAATCAGTCTTCTCAAAGGCTTAGAGATTAGGGTTTTCAAGGATAGTTTGGTGGGCAGGAGCTAGGGAATGGGGAATGTTGATTGGGTGGGTATAACATCACAGGGATGTAATAAACAGTCCTTGTGAGCTGAGTCAGGTTCTGCCTGGGGCCAATTGTGATTGTGTTACAATTTATGGAGTCAGCCTGTCATCAGAAATGCAAAAGACAAAGGCAGTGGGGCTCACCAAGGTGGGACCAGAAGTGAGCTGAGGAGGCGGCGTTCAGGTGGATGCCGGCAACAGCAGTGCTCACAGCCCCAGGAGAAAAAGGAGTAGGGATATAGAATGCTCATCCTGTCTGGGAGCAATGGCTCACGCCTGTAATCTCAGCACTTTGCAAAGCCAAGGTGGGTGGATCACCTGAGGTCGTGAGTTCAAGACCAGCCTGACCAATAAGGAGAAAACCCATCTCTACTAAAAAGTTTAAAAAAAAAAAAAAAAAAAAAGTCGGAGGTTGGAGGTTGAGGCGGTTGCAGTGAGCTGAGATCATGCCATTGCACTCCAGCCTGGGTGACAAGAGCAAAACTCCATCTTTTTAAAAAAAAAAAAAAAAAATGCTCATCTTTTCCAGGAGAAAGGCAACAGCAGGTCTCAGGACAACAAGGGTAGCTGCTGTCCTCTCTGAAGCATTGCTCAGTCATTAATAGCTGAAAAGACATGCGCCTTGTATTATCCCCTAGACCCCAAAAAGAAACCACCACATCTAAGAGCATCAGTGGGCTTCCAGATATAACATGGAGTTCCAGTGGAAGTGATTTCTCAGATGAAGATAAGACACTTTGGTTTTTTTGTTTTGTTTTTGTTTTGTTTGAGACAGAGTCTTGCTCTGTCACACAGGCTGGAGTGGAGTGGTGCCATCTCAGCTCACTGCAACCTCTGCCTCCCAGGTTCAAGTGATTCTCCTGCCTCAGCCTCCCGAGTAGCTGGGAGCACAGGTGCTGACCACCACACCTGGCTAGTTTTTTTTTTTTTTTTTTTTTTTTTTTGAGACGAAGTCTCACTTTGTCGTCCAGGATAGAGTACAGTGGCGCAGTCTCGGCTCACTGCAACCTCCTCTTCCCAGGTTCAAACTATTCTCCTTCCTCAGCCTCCTGAGTAGCTGGGACTACAGGTGCCCGCCACCGCGCCCGGCTAATTTCTGTATTTTTAGTAGAAATGGAGTTTCACCATATTGGTTAGGCTGGTCTCAAACTCCTGACCTCAGGTGATCTGCCTGCCTCAGACTTCCAAAGTGCTGGGATTACAGGCATGAGCCACTCCTCCCGACCAGATAAGACACTTTCTAAATCATAGAGAGGAACCCAAGGGTGCTGCTGTAGCCTCCTAGAAAATGTGCCTGCAAGATTTTCAGTATCGGCAACTTTACCTCTTAGTCTCAAACTTTTCCTGAGTGGTTAGCAGAAAACAGATAACTCTAAAATGTAAGTGTAGAATGGAAATCAAGGACTCTCTGCCACTGGAAAATGCGGTGTGGATGAACAACTTGCGAATGCATAGATTCATAGAAGGTGTATTGTCTGGATATTGGGGTGAAATGTAAATTAGTGATGAAAATATCCTTTTATATTACCTACGTCAAAGAGAAAGAAGAAGACTAGGAAATACAAAAGCGTCTTTTATGGAGTATTTTAGAATAGATATTTCTAGAAGACAAAGATTTGTTTTTTTAAAAAATGTTGCCCCATGTCTTATCCATTCTTCCTACTTTCTGTTCCTCCTTATCACTTCTTCTCTAACATGCTGTAAATACACTTATTTATCTTGTGAATATTTTCTACTAGAACGTAAGCTCCAGAAGGGCAGATGTTTTGTCTCATTCTTTTCTCTTTAGAAGAGTTGCTGAGGCCAGGTGCGGTGGCTCATGCCTGTAATCCCAGCACTTTGGGAGGCCGAAGCAGGTGGATCACCTGAGGTCGGGAATTCAAGACCAGCCTGGCCAACATGGTGAAACTCCTTGTCTACTAAAAAATACAAAAATTAGGCAGGCTTGGTGGTGAGCGCCTGTAATCTCAGCTACTCGGGAGGCTGAGGCAGGAGAATCACCTGAAACCAGGAAGCAGAGTTTGCAATGAGCCGAGATTACACCACTGCACTCCAGTCTGGGTGACAAGAGCAAAAGTCTGTTTCCAAAAAAAATATATATATATATATAATTTTTAATATATTATATTTTTTCTGTGTTTTATTTATTTATTTATTTATTTTGGTCAGCTATCGAAGAATTCATAGTTCATGGAAACTTCAAGAGAGTTTTGCCTACATGATGACAATGTTGTTTCTACCTTATATCCCCATCTACATATTTGACATCAGGCCCCATCTATGTATTTGTAATTGCCTTCGAGTGCTGTTGGTTTTCTGCTGATACATTGTAGAGGGAACTGCTTTAAATATATAAATGCACTATAAATCAATATATCCTGATGACTTTTACTAAAAAAGGACCTCTTTCATTAAAATGTTTTTGGATGTCAGCTTTACCTTTGAATTTTCAAAGGGATAAACAAAGTCAGTTTTGGGGGAATAAGCTTTTTCCCCCTGGAATTTCTGACCTTCTTTGGTTCCAAATTCCAGCTGGGGTAAGCTCTGGGGCAAGCAAGCAATGGCATCTTGCAGTTCAGAGAGTAAGGTCTTGGCCCAGACTAGAGCATAAACATTCAGATCCCAATGTGCAGCCATGGGTCACTGTGCCTTGCACCCCACCCCTCTCCTCAGTATGTTTTTAAGGACTACGGCTTAAAGTCAGAGCCTCTTGGTTTTTTCAATTCAATCTGAAATGCAAGGTAATAAATGTGTCATTATATACTAGCTGTCAATATGGAATATATAACAACTCTGTAGGGACTGGCTTTAAGTTTTCCTGTGGCTGTAAAAAAAAAAAAAAGAAAGAAAGAAAAAAACATGGCCAAATGATCTGACCATAAAAGAGAAGCTAAGATGCTTGCTCCAGGCAGTTCCTGGGACCCAGGCTGAGCTCCTAGGTGGACAGGACCAGACTTCAGCAGCAGCACCTGGAGCCGAGATGTGCCAGGAGATAGCATCTGGAGGGAAACTGAAGGAGAAGAAGGGGCAGGGATTGCACCCCCTAGGCATCAATCAAAGAAACCAGGAGAGAAGAAGAATGTCCACATCTAGGGTGAGTCTGAAAAAATGGTCAGAACCAGGCCCAATAAGGGAGCCAGAATGGAGGCTGAAGTCAGAGCCTGCAGAGGTCCCTGGAGCCACCAGAATACAACCTCAGTGACTGTCCAGGCCTTGGCTTGCAATGTTCCCATGGTGGTAGGAACTGACAGAAGCCGCTTGCTTGTGCACAACTATTAGCTTCCTTTTGGCAGATTCTTTAGCTGCCAAAAATTGACAGAAGAGCATCAACTCACCCCTTACAATCTTGTTCCTGGATGATAATGAGCGCTGATTTCAGACTGAATTCTGCCACACACAATTATTTATTAGGCAAACATTTATGAGCAAGCAGGCATAAAACCGCATATTCCCTCCTATAAACTCCACGAAGTCCCTGCTCTCTGTACTTGTAGGTGCTCTGACAACCTCTCAATTGAAATGCTGATTTGAGACAGGTACAGCAATCTAGAGGCAAGATTTAGTTAACCCACTGGCAATCAAAATTCTCTGAAATCATAGCAGGACACATAGGATCGTTTCAGAACCATGCCTTGGAACCTATTCCAAAAGAAGGGAGGTGAAGGAAAGTCTTTCAAAGTCTTATTTATTTATTTTTTTAGAGAAGTGGTTTCACTCTCACCCAGGCTGGAGTGCGGTGGTGCAGATCATAGCTTGCTGCAGCCTGGCACTCCTGGGCTCAGGCAACCCTCCCAGCTCAGCCTCCTGAGTAGTTGGGACCACAGGCATGCACCACCACGCCTGGCTCTAAGTCTAGAAGAGCTAAAATAACTTGGGTTTTTAAATAGAAATGAGGTCTCGCTATATTGCCCAGGCTGGTCTTGAACTCCTGGGCTCAAGTGATCCTCCTGCCTCAGCCTCCCAAAGTGCTAGGATTATAGGCATGAGCCACCACACCCGGCCCAGAACTGGGGTTCTAAACTACAGTTGTACTGTGAGCTTGGCTTATCATTTGGGACTTAGGGTCTAAGTCCCAGCAAACGCTGTCTCTACAAAAAATACAAAAATTAACCAGGTGTGGTGGCATGTGCCTGTGATCCCAGCTACTCGGGAGGATTGTTTGAGCCTGGGATGTCAAGGCTGTAGTGAGCCAAGACCACACCACTGCACTCCAGCCTGGATGACAGAGTGAAACCCCATCTGGGAAAAGAAAAGAAAAGAGAGGAGAGGAGAGGAGAGGAGGGGAGGGGAGGGCAGGGGAAGAGAAGAGAAGGAAAAAGAAACGTATTCTCTCATCGTTCTGGAGGCTAGAAGAAGCAGCAGTTCTCAGAATGGGTCAGGTGGGGTCATCAAAACGTAGATGAAGATACTCTTTCTGGAGGAGGCAAAGCTGCCAGGTTAAAAAAGAAAAAAAAAGGTCTGGGCGATGGTGTGGTAAAACTGAAGAAATTACGTAGCAAGGAAATCAAGATTCTTGGCCAATTAGAACTATTCTAGTGAGATGGATTGGGCCGAGATTGTGGTCCAATGCGCATGCCCATGGTTAAATGCAACCAACCTGGGTAAGTTGCCTCCCAGCCGAGGACATGGCTAAGGTTTCAATGGACTATTCTTTAAGGCCAGCTGCTTTGTGGCAATGGAGTATGTGGCAAGATAGATCAGTAAATCCAAAGGGTGTCAGTTCATTGCATTCCTTCTTTTTTTTTTTTTTTTTTTTTAGAGACCAAGTCTCACTCTATCGCCCAGGCTGGAGTGTAGTGGTGTGATCTTGGCTCACTGCAACCTCTGCCTCCCAGGGTCAGGTGATTCTCCTGCCTCAGCCTCCTGAGTAGCTGGGCTTACAGACGCATACCACTACACCCGGCTAATTTTTGTGTTTTTAGTAGAGATGGGGTTTCACCATGTTGGTCAGGCTGGTCTTGAACTCCTGACCTTGTGATCTGGCCACCTCGGCCTCCCAGCAGTGCTGGGATTACAGGCGTGAGCCACTATGCCCGGGCCTTCTGCATTACTTCTTTTGCTATCAATGAGTTTCTTGATCAGCATCAATTCTGGAGTGGAACACATCACCTTAAATAAGGTATTCAGGGCCAGGTGGAGTGACTCATGCCTGTAATACCAACACTTTGGGAGGCTGAGGCAAGAGGATCATGTGAGGCCAGGAGTTTGAAACCACTCTGGGCAACACAGTGAGACCCTGACTCTGCAAAAAATAAAAAAATTAGCCGGGCACAGTGGTGCATGCCTGTTGTCCTAGCTACTCAGGAGGCTGAGGCAGGGAGATTGCTTGAGCCCAGGAGACCAAGACTGCAATGAGCTACAGTCACGTCACTGCACTCGAGGCTGGGCAACAGAGTAAGACACTGCCTCTAAAAATAAAAATAAAAAAATAAGGCATTCAGGCTGGGCGCAGTGGCTCACACCTGTAATCCCAGCACTTTGGGAGGCCAAGGAAGGCAGATCACCTGAGGTCAGGAGTTTGAAACCAGCCTGGACAAGATGGTGAAATTCTGTCTTTACTAAAAATACAAAAAATTAGCAGGGTATGGTGGCGCACACCTGTAATCTCAGCTACTTGGGAGGCTGAGGCAAGAGAATCGCTTGAACCTGGGAGGCAGAGGTTGCAGTGAGCCAAGATGGTGCCACTGCACTACAGCCTGGGCGACAGAGTGAGACCTTTTCTCAAATAAATAAATAAGGCACTCAAATGAAACAAACAAACAAAAAAACTAGAAAAAAAATTTTTAAAAAAACAACAAAAAAATAAAAAGAAACAATAAGGCATTCAGTCAGTCCCACAGATGGACAGGGCTGGCAGAAGTATGGCACATAGGAGATCAGATCCAAACCAGAATGTGTCTATTCTACAAAGGACAAATTGCTGTCCTAGCTATGATGGAATAGTCCAAGTTATCAACATGTCACAAGGTTGCTGGCTGACTCCCCCAAAATACAGTGCCCTATTGTGGTGTCAAGGTTGGTGGCTGCTGGGGACGAGCTCGACACTCAGCAGACACAGCAGCCGGGTGAGTCTGGTGAAAGGGAATGTGTGATACTGAAAGAAAAAGAAGAAAGGAAGGAAGGATATATAAACAGAAAAAAAAAGAAAAGAGGGAGGGAGAAAAGGAAATGTCATAGACCCCTACCTCAGGTCATGCTTTCTAGGGAAGGTGGATAATGATATGTTTCTATCACTCACACTGTTTCCTACAGTGAGGATTTCCCATCAACTCATTGTGTTCTTCCCCAGCTGTGTCTGACAACACCAAAGCAGTTCACCTCTCCCTGCTGTAAGGATGCTGTGCAAAGCCTGTTTCTTCCTGCTCCCCTGGTCCTATCACCATGATAATTATCTGTACGTAATGGTCCATTATTGTACAACCTGTGCCATAATGAGACGATAAAGGTCTCTGTGGCATAGTGCCAGAAAACGTGTCATCCTGTACTGGGGTTATGAAGGGAGGCTATATCCTTCTCAGATAAGAGCCAACTGCCTTTAAAAAAAAAAAAAAAAAGAGGGAGAGAGAGAGAGAGAGATGGTCTCACTCTGTTACCCAGGCTGGAGTGCAGTGCATGATCATGGCTCACTGCAGCCTCAGTCTCCTGGGCTCAAGTGATTCTCCTGCCTCAGCCGCCTGAGTAGCTGAGACTATAAGCATGCACCACCACACTCAGCTGTTTTTTAATTTTTTGAGGAGATGGGGTCCTGCTATGTTGCCCAAAGTGGTCTTAAACTCCTGAGCTTAAGTGGTCCTCTTGCCTTGGACTTCTAAAGTGATGGGAATTACAGGTGTCAGTCACTTTGCCCCTCCATCTGCCTTTTATATTCTCTGTTTATTGGGTTAGGGGAAAGGTATTGGCAGCTCAGTTGCTACATATCAGGTACAGAAGCTGTGCTGATTTTCTCCAGAAACGAATTATACCTAGAACAGTAGCTGTTATTAGCATTAGCATCTAATAAAATTTATAATAATGCACTATTTTTATTCTAGAACCATCTAGAATAAACCATGGTTTATTCTAGAGCCATCTGACTTCTGCACTGGCTACCCTGAGGATGTAATAAGAATGACCACTTGGCCAGCATTGTTGCTTATGCCTGTAATCCCAGCACTTTGGAAGGCCAAGGTGGGAGGATTGCTTGAACCCAGAAGTTTGAGATCAGCCTGGACAACATAGTGAGAATTCATGTCTACAAAAAATTCATCAGGTGTGGTGGCACGTACCTGTGGTCCCAGCTACTTGGGAGGTTAAGGTGGGCTATTGCTTGAGCCTGGGAGGTGGAGGGAGTGAACCATGATCGTGTCATTGCACTTCAGCCTGAGCAAAAATAAAAATAAAATTTAAAAAAGATTACTTGTAGAAGAGTCTGTTAGTTATTTTCCAGAGTCTGTCCTTCTCTTATTCCATAATAATAGAACCCCTGTTTGCAACTCGGTATATGGCCAGCTTCATTTACTACTAAGAGTGGCCATGTGACTCAGTTCTGGCTGATGAGTTATAAATGAAAGAGTTGCGTGCTTAAATTTAAGAGTGTGTAGGCTGGGCATGGTGGCTCCTGCCTGTAATACCAGCACTACCATTTGACTCAAAAAAATAAATATTTTTGAGACAGAGTCTTGCTCTGTCGCCCAGGCTGGAGTTCAATGTGCAATCTTAGTTCACTGCAACCTCCACCTCCTAGGTTCAAGTGATTCTCCTGCCTCAGCCTCCTGAGTAGTGGGGATTACAGGCGCCCACCACCACACCCAGCTAATTTTTGTATTTCTAGTAGAGACGGGGTTTCACCATGTTGGTCAGGCTGGTCTCGAACTCCTGACTTTAGGTGATCCACCCATTTCGGCCTCCCAGAGTGCTGGGATTACAGTCATGAGCCAAATTTATTTATTTATTTATTTATTTATCTATTTATTTATTATTTTTTGAGACAGAGTTTCGCTCCTGTTGCCCAGGCTGAAGTGCAATGGTGCGATCTTGGCTCACTGCAACATCTACCTTCCAGGTTCAAGCCATTCTCCTACCTTAACCTCCCAAGTAACTGGGAGGTGCCCACCACCATGCCCAGCTAATTTTTTGCATTTTTAGTAGAGATGGGGTTTCACCATGTTGACCAGGCTGGTCTTGAACTCCTGACCTCAGATGATCCACCCGCCTTGGCCTCCCAAAGTGCTGGGATTACTGGTGGAAGGCACTGCACCTGGCCAAATATTTTATTTTTTGTAGAGATGGGGGTCTCATTGTGTTGCCTAGGCTCATCTCAGACTCCTAGGTTCAAGCAGTCCTCCTGCCTTGGCCTCCAAAGGTGCCAGAATTACAGGCGCAAGCCACCATACCTGGCCTGTTAAATTTAATTTGTCTAATTTTTTTAAATTTATTTTTTGAGACAGAGTTTTGCTATATTGCCCAGGCTGTTCTCAAACTCCTGGGCTCAAGTGATCCTCCCGTCTCAGCCTCCTGAGTAACTGGGACTGCAGGCACACACCACTGGACCTGGCCTAAAGTTTTTCTTTTAACAAAGGTCATTAGTCACTTAGGGTTTTTCTAATGTTTGTTTATGATTGAATTCAAAGTTATACCTGGGTGCAGTGGCTCAGGCCTGTAATCCCAGCACTTTGGGGGGCCGAGGAGGGTGGATCGCCTGATGTCAGGAGTTCAAGACCAGCCTGGCCAACATGGTGAAACCCTGTCTATTAAAAATACAAAAATTTGCCAGATGTGGTGGCAAGTGCCTATAATCCCAGGTACTTGGGGGGCTGAGGCAGGAGAATCACTTCAACCTGGGAGGTGGAGGTTGCAGTGAGTCAAGATGGCGCCATAGCACTCCAGCCTGGGCAACAAGAAATGAAACTGTCTCAAAAAAATAAAATAAAATTCAAGATTATGGGTTTTTGGCCAGAATATCACAGACATGATATTGTGTCCTTGTCAGTATATCATATTAGGAGATACGTGATGTAGATATGTTTCAGTACTGGTGATATTAACTCCATCACAGATTTCACCACTGTAAATTTACTATTTTCCCTTTGAATTTAGGAGGAGTCTTATGCTTACTTTGAGTCTGTGCAAATATCCTATTTGCCTTTGTGCTTTTGCTTACTAATAATTTTACCATTTACTCTTGCTAGCAACTATTATTATTATTATTATTATTATTATTATTATTATTATCATTTTGAGACCAGGTCTTGCTCTGTTGCCCAGGCTGGAGTGCAGTGGTACAATCATGGCTAATCTCAGCCCCCTAAGTAGCTGAGACTATAGACATATGCTACCACGCCTGGCTAATTATTGTAGAGATGAGTTTTCACCGTGTTATCCAGGCTTGTCTGGAACTCCTGAGCTCAAGTGAGCCTCCTGCCTTGTCCTCCCAAAATGCTGAGATTACAGGCATGAGCCACCACACCCAGCCACCTGGGTGGTATTTGCCACAAGGTGGTTTTAAGTTTCTGTCATCTTTTCTTTCCAGATACTTTTGAGTTCATCTCCTTGTCTGTTAATCCCATTTGTGGGTCCCCAGCTCCGCCTCTAGGTTTATTTACTGGAATTTCCTGTATAAAAGAGCCTTCTGCCCACTCTTAAGTGAGAGCAGGGCTGCTGCCTGGCTGGTTTTTGACGATGATTCATGGCTGCCTCTGTCCAGGGGAGAAATAAGGCCCGTGGAAAGGGAGCAGCCTTCTGACCCTGAAGAAAGGAATTGGATTTCAGTTTTGTCATTTTCCTATGAGTTTTGATATGCTTACATTGCCATGAACTTATATAATGATGACACTTTTAAAGTAAAATAGATCATAACATGACTGACTACCTTCTGGGTGATTAGATACACATTAAGTCAGAAAAAAAGGAAAGAGGGCCAGGTAGCAACAAAATGAAAACTTAGCCTTCAAATCCAGCTGCTTGTCAAAAGCAGAGAAAGAACACTGTCCTCAAACCCAGCATGAATGAAATGATGACCTTTATGAACTCTGATAGCTTTAGAGAATCAAACAAAACCTTTTCATTGTTCTTAGCAGGAGCCTCAGGAGTGCCTTTGACTCAAGAACAAAACTTTGATTTGAAAGGGGCTGTGGCTTCTATTTTTCCTTCATAGGAACGAAAACCGCAACCTTTCCTTTCTTACAGAAAACTGTACTCTATAGGTAATGAAATAAAGGCAGGATGTTTTGTTGAATGAATTTCAAGTGTTTTAGGGATGGGAACTCACCATTCCTCACAATGCTTCCTTACAGGAAGGCAAGGGATAGGGAATTATTATTATTCCTTGTATAAAAACCAAGGAGCGGGGGGCACTGCTGAAATGAAAGAGAACAAGCTGGGCTCTGCAGACCGGCAGGCTGAGGGTTGGGAGGCTGGACAATTGCAGCCCTCACTGGTCCGGGTTTATTGGAAGTCTCTCATATAACTTCATTCCAGAACTCTCCCTCCGCTGTTGTCACCTCTCAGCATTTGCTATTCACATATCTAGACTTCCCTTGTTCAAACATAAACCTGGAAATGCACTGCCTCGCTGATCTTCAATCAATTCCTTGGTCAGACTTTAACCCTCCATGCACATTTTATCAACCAACTGCAGAAGAGTGGAAATGAGCTCTCTATTCCTCGTGTTATCCTTTTTGCCAACTGACTATGAGTATTTATCAACACAAATTTGACTGCATTCTTTTTTCAGAGCAGGTAGAATGTGGAAGGAAGAAAGTAGAGAGGAGAGTTGAGGATGGGGCTGCCGTGATGACTCTGTCCAGCCAGATACTGTTGAGTTCATCGCCTTGTCTCTCAAATTCCATCTGCTCATCCCCAGCTCTACTGGCCACTCAAGTCCAAGTAATCATTATTTCTCTCCTGGATGACTGTAATAGTGAGAGAGAAGCCCTGTATTCACTCTAGCACAATGTTTCCTAAATGGGTAATTTTGTCCCCCTGGGGACATGTCCAATGTCTGGACACATTTTCTTTCTTTTTTCATTTTTTTCAGAGATAGGGTCTCACTCTGTCCCCCAGGCAGGAGTGCAGTGGCATGAGCATGGCACCCTGCAGCCTTGACCTACTGGGCTTAAGCGATCCTCTCACCTCAGCCTCCTGAGTAGCTAGGACTATAGGCATGCACCACCATGCCTAATGGGTTTGTTTTTTGTTTTCTGTTTTTTTTTTTTTACTTTTTGTAGAGATAGGATCTCTCTATGTTGTCCAGGCTGGTCTTGAACTTTTGGGGTCAAGTGATCTTCCTCTGTCGGCCTCCCAAAGTGTTCGAATTACTGGCGTGAACCGCCATGCCTAGCCTGGACACAGTTTTGGTTGTCACAACTAAGAGGGGGAGAGGTGCAAATGCCATCTACAGAGTAGAAGCCAGAGATGCTGATAAACATGTGGCAATGTGCAGGACAACCTCACACAGTAAAGCATTACCTAACCCCGAATGTCGGTAGTGCTGAGGTTGAGAAGCTCTGCTTCTAGTTCCCCTGCAATGCCTCATGTATAGAACCATGATGTTTCCTGAAAGGGCAAGTCAGATCATGTCACTCTATTGCTTATGTTAGGGCACAGAGAATGATACCCAAAAGTATGATACTTGGGCATGCTGAGCATTTTTAAATGAATGGAAATCCGAGGGCCTTAGAAGCTGCTCAGAATCAAGGCCTCTCTAACCTCTTGTTTCTCTCCCCCTGGTACAGGGAGGAGCTCTCCCTGGAAGTTACTTATCTCACTGAGGAAAGCTTCTTTCAAAAGAAATGCAGTTATCAGTGGCTCACACCTGTAATCCCAGCACTATGGGAGGACAAAGCGGGCAGATTATCTGAGGTCAGGAGCTTGAGACCAGCCTGGTCAACATGGTAAAACCCCATCTCTACTAAAAATACAAAAATTAGCCAGGCATGGTGGTGAACACCTGTAATCCCAGCTACTCAGGAGGCTGAGACATGAGAATCGCTTGAACCTGGGAGGCAGAGGTTGCAGTGAGCCGAGATCATACCACAGCACTCCAGTCTGGCCAACAAGAGCGAAACTCCATCTCAAAAAAATAAAAAAATAAAAAAAATAAAAACCCCCTCCCTAGGAAACTCATCAAATAGCCGGGAATGATTAACCACCAGAGAAAAGACTAAAAGTCATCACCATCACCATATCCAACAGACTTCATCTATTCTTCTGAGGGAAGCTCTAAGACATTATCTGGGAGACTTAATCTACATAATAAGACAACCTTTGTTCTCAGTGAAGTTCCACCCCTCCCCTTTCCAAAACTTCCCTCAGAGCTCAGAAAACCTTTGTCCCAGGACATTTTCTGTTCTTTGGGCTCATTCATTATTCCCTCACAATCACCTATGTCCTCCATCTCCCTTTCCCCTATGAAAAGGGTGCTATTAGGCCTCAACTACCTGGCCCTTCTTTGAGTCTCTTGTGTCCATGGGCACTTTAATAAATTTGTATGCATTTTTTCTTGTTAGCTGCCTATTAGTTTGAGCTTTCAGAGGGAAAGTTTAAACTTCCCTACACTTAAAACCTTTCAGGCTGGACACCATGGCTCACTCCTATAATCCCAACACTTTGGGAGGCTGAGGTTGAACAGATTGCTTGAGCCCAGGAATTTGAGACCAACCTGAGCAACGTGGCAAAATACCATCTGTATTAAAACAAACAAACAAAAAAACCTCTCAGTGGTTTCCTATTATTCTTAGTGCCAGAGGTATTTGAACCAGAGCAACTTTATCTTGAATAGGGGCTGGGTAAAATAAGGCTGACACCTACTGGACTGCATTCCCAGGTTAGGCATTCTTAGTCACAGGATGAGATAGGAGGTTGGCACAAAGTACAGGTCACAAAGACCTTGCTGAAAAAAGGTGCGGTAAAGAAGCTGGTCAAAACCCACCAAATCCAAGATGGTGACAAAAGTGACCTCTGGTCATCCTGACTGCTCATTATACACTAATTATAATGGATTCGCATGCTAAAAGACACTCCCACCTGCAGCATGGCAGTTTACAAATGCCATGACAACATCAGAAAGTTACCCTATATAATCTGAAAGGGGGGAAACCCTCATTTCCAGAAATTGCCCATCCCTTTCCCAGAAAACTTATGAATAATCCCCACCTTGTTTAGGATATAATCAAGAACTGACCATAAAAAATAGCCAACCAGCAGCCCTTGGGGCTGCTCTGCCTATGGAGTAGCCATTCTTTATTCCTTTTCTTTCTTAATAAACTTCCTTTCACTTTACTCTATCCACCCAGATACTGTTGACTTAATTTCTGCTGAGGTTTTGCCTTGAATTCTTTCTTGTGCAAGATCCAAGAACGCTCCCTTGGGATCTGGATTGGGACCCTTCCTGGTAATGTTAGTATGAGAATTAAAACAAAAAATCCCTAGTTCCTTGAACATGCGTGATCCATCCTCCATGCTCCCCCTTTTCTTGTGTGTAGTAGCCGAACTGACTATTCCTTTATTTCTAGAAACCATCATACTTCTTCCCACCTCATGGGTTCTCAACTCATGTGATTCCTTCTTGTAAATAAGTTCCCTTGCTCTTACCAGCCTCTCCCCTTTTGCCTACTTACAACAGCCTTTGAACCCCTCAGAAGACCTCAGCTCAAAGCTTACTGCATCACAGAATCTCTCCCTGATCACCACGCTGTGAAGTAGCCTGGGAAGAAAGGCCATCTCAGCTCTTCCAGCTGTCCTACCTGAAGCCTGAGCATGTGAGTGGGACCACTGTGGACTCCCAGCTCTTGCTGAGCCCTCAGCTTTCTGCAGCTGTAGGAGTGAGTCCACGTGAGGCCAGTGGCAGAACTACCCGATCAACCTTCACAATTGTGCTAAATAAATAAGTAAACGATGACTGTTTTTAATCACCTGTGTCTTAGGGTAGATTGCTATGTAGTAACAGATGCCTGATTCATTCTTCTTTTTTTTTGAGACAGAGTCTTGTTCTGTTGCCCAGGCTGGAGTGCAGTGGCACAATCTCGGCTCACTGCAACTTCCTTCTCCTGGGTTCAAGCAATTCTCCTACCTCAGCCTCCCAAGTAGCAACTCCTACCTCAGGCGCCCAACACCACACCCAGCTAATTTTTGCATTTTTAGTAGAGATGGGGTTTCACCACTTTGGCCAGGCTGGTCTCGAACTCCTGACCTCAGGTGATCTGCCCACCGCAGCCTCCCAAAGTGCTGGAATTATAGGTGTGAGCCACTGCACCCGGCCAACCTCAACCTCATTCATTTTTTTTTTTTTTTTTTTTTTTGAGATGGAGTCTCGCTCTGTCACCCAGGCTGGAGTGCAGTGGTGTGATCTTGGCTCACTGCAAGCTCTGCCTCCCGGGTTCAAGCAATTCTCCTGCCTCAGCCTCCCGAGTAGCTGGGACTACAGGTGCCCACCACCACACCCGGCTAATTTTTTGTATTTTTAGTAGACATACGGTTTCACCATGTTAGCCAGGATGATCTCTGTGAGGCCTCTGAGCCAAAGCTAAGTCATCATATCCCCTGTGACCAGCACATACACGTCTAGATGGCCAGTTCCTGCCTTAAGTGATGACATTCCACCACAGAAGAAGTGAAAATGTCCTGTTCCTGCCTTAACTGATGACATTACCTTGTGAAATTCCTTTTCCTGGCTCATTCTGGCTCAAAAGCTCCCCCACTGAGCACCTCGGGATGCCCCCACCCCTGCCTGCCAGAGAACAACCCCTTTGACTGTAATTTTCCTTTACCTACCCCAATCCTATAAAACTAAAACTACAAAAATTAGCTGGGCGTGGTGATGCACACCTGTAATCCTAGCTACTTGGGAGGCTGAGACAGGAAGATTGCTTGAACCCAGGAGGCAGAGGTTGCAGTGAGCTGAGATCATGCCACTGCACTCCAGCCTGGGTGACAGAGCGAGACTGTCTCAAAAAAAAAAAAAAAAAAAAAAAAAGAAAGGGCAACAGTGGAACAAAGGGATTGCAGGGACGCAAAAATGATACCACGCTGTTTATCGCTGTTTATGTCAGGAGTACAGGGTTCTAACACCAGGGCATTCCCATTGTCACCCAAGAAGACCACAGGCATGATGCAGATGACTGTGAGACACACTGGGTCAAACAACAGGCCCGGGAACTTCAGAAATGGTGCAAGAAGGCAAAAGATCCCATCAGAACTGCTGAAGGGGAAAAAAATAAAATCCTCTAACACAACCACACACACATCACAGGAAGCTGCCAAGCAGGATTTAGCCCACCCGGGTCTTCAGTGCCCTGCTCGGCACTGTACGTAAGCACAACCTGAACATCAGCCACTGGGTCCGCCAGGTTGGAAGTGGAGGAAGTGATCCAAAAAAGTTGCCTGGAAAGTGTGTTTATTCTGGAGTTTTGGTAGCCTACCTAGCAGCGAGGCTGGCAAAGCTACAAAATTGCCATGGAGACCTAACTCAGCTTTAGAGATTTAGCACAGATTCCTGGGCTAATAAGTACAATTAATCTAGACAAGGAGACTGATAACCACAAATAGACAGAATATTTAATATATTGTAAGCAACATAAGATCCTGGTAGTAAGAGGAAAACATCAATAGCTGTTGTTTTGATTTTTAGAGAGTTTTTTTTTTTTTAATCAGTTCATTAACGATTACAGGTAGATAAAATGCTCTATACCCCATTTGGTCTGTAAGCTAGCAGCACCATCACCATCTGGGTGGTGTAAGAAATGCAGATTCTCAGGCCTACCCCAGGCCTACTGAATTGGAATCAGCTTTTTTTTTTTTTTTTTTTTTGAGATGGAGTCTTGCTCTGTTGCCCAGGCTGGAGTGCAGTGGTGTGATCTCAGCTCACTGCAACCTTCATCTCCCAGGTTCAAGCAATTCTCCTACCTCAGCCTCCCAAGTAGCTGGGATCACAGGCATGCACCACCACACCCGACTAATTTTTGTATCTTTAGTGTAGATGGGGTTTCATCATGTTGGCCAGGCTTGTCTGGAACTCCTGACCTCAAGTGATCTGCCCACCTCGACCTCCCAAAGAGCTGAGATTACAGGCGGGAGCCACTGCGCCTAGCCTGGAATCAGCATTTCAACAAGACTCCCATGTGATTCACGTGATTGTTAAAGATTGTGAGGCACTGACCTAGGCCACTTAAAAATTACTATGAATAGGCTGGGTGCAGTGGCTCAAGCCTGTAATCTCAGTTCTTTGGGAGGCCAGGGCGGCTGGATTGATTGGGCTCAGGAGTTCAGAACTAGCCTGGGCAATATGGTGAAACCGCATCTCTACTAAAAATACAAAAACTAGCTGGGCATGCTGATGCGTGCCTGTGGTGCCAGCTACTCAGGAGGCTGAGGTGGGAGGACTGATGCCTGGGAGGTTGAGGCTGCAGTAAGCCACGATCGCGCCACTGCATTCCAGCTTGTGTGACAGAGACCTTGTCCCCTGCTTTGAGAATTTTCACTAATTACTGGGAGTTCTCACTTTTATTTTTACTTTCTGAGTCTCTTTGCAATACAGAGCGATAGTGTTTTATGTAATACACTTGTCCTGAAGTTTTCTGATGAACCATGGTAGCTACAAAACCTTTTATCATTTGAAGGAACAAGTGTAATACACAGGGGAGCAGCAAGTAACTTTCTATTACCAGTAATATACTTATAATGAGGGTTTTAAATTTTTATAGCTGGAAACTATTTTCTAAATGAAGACCTAGGATCAAACCTGTGTTAAACTGGTACAGGCACATGTATCAACTTTGTCATGTCCTAAGCAGGTTAGTTTTGTCACTGGGTCTGAAAAGCTTTTTCTTAGCGAGTAACACAGTATTTTTTAATAACAGAAGTTTTTAAGAGCCAGATGCTTGAACTTGGGGTATCTGTTTGGGGAAAGAGTTAAAGTAAAGTTATCTTGAGGCATTAACTCTTTTGCTTCTCAAGGCCATTGGTCTCCTATGTTAGCCTTTTTATAAACATAACATGAAGGAACATCCAGACTGCCAGCAATGTGTTCAGCCAACTGAGCACATAGGCTTTTTCTGTTTTTGCTAAAGGAAGAAGTTCTGGTAACTTCTGGTTTATGTTTAAAGAATGACTGTAAGACTCGGAATTGTTGCTGGACTAGACGGGTCTGGGTTTCCTAAGTAGTTTGTGTACAGTAGTGACACCTTATATAGGTGTTTCTTCTAGCATGGTTATGGGGGGTAACAACAACAAAACAATGTACAGCAAGGACAAAAGAGGTCCTTATCTGGGAAAAAGGTTGAATACAGCGACAGAACAATAGGAAAACAGTTAGGATTGCAGGAAAACTATTAAGACTTTTAACTACATTTACTTGCTTGACAAGTCCTCAAGCTTCGACCATATGTAGACTAGTCAGCTGCCGGTGTGTGACTAGAGCAGGGCTTGTTGTCTCCTCAAGCTTCAGCCTTGCGTAGACTGGTCAGTATCCGGAGTGACCAGAACAGGGCTGTCATCCTCAGTAGCAGCTTGGTCTCGTCTCAGGATCAGCCAGGTTGGATGATCTGTGTCCTGCCGGCTGGTCCACTTGTCCTGAGCTGCCGGTGTTAGCTGACTGTGGTGGATCCAAGACACAACACCTGCAACTTTAACAGCAGTGGGAGTGGACAAGGTTACAGTATAGGGCCCATCTTATATGGGTCCTAGAAAAATTAGATTTTACTTTAAACAGAGTCACTAGATTTAAAGGGGTGTCAGGCTTATAGGCATTTTCATTTATTTAATTATGAACACTTTGTATGGCTATTTTTAAAACCTGCATTTGCTTTCTTAAGGTTAATTTCTTTAGTTTCAGGAGGTCACCTTTAATTTTACCTATGATTTGGGGGTGGCCAACCAAACAAAATCTTATAGGGCAAATACCTAGTTTGTTCGGTGGGGGTGCACCTGACTCAGAGGAGGACCATAGGCAAAAACCTGATTTTATTTTAAATGAGCAAACAAGCACTAGCATGTACCGATAGCCTCCAGCACGGGGCAGTTCTGTAAAGTCTATAAGCAAGTTTTCACAAGGTATGGCTCTTTTTCCTGTCTAAGTTTCTTAGAGGATGGGGTTCTTCTCCCTCCACAACCCCTTTGTAATTCTATTTAGTGGCTTAGCCTTCAGTGAGAAATTGGAATCCAGATACGGCAGAATCTTGCTGCTTTTAACTTCTGATGTGACCATGGGCTCCTGGGAGCCTAATATAAAGTCTGCCCTAATCTTTACATTATTCAGCTCCTGTCAGTCTGATCAGATCAGTGTTTGGTTCCTCCAAGGTGCAGCAGCCCTTGGCCGATGGCCTCTTTGTCTTGCAGCCTTGGCCATTTCCTTTATTGCCTTTTTGAACATTTACCCTTCTAGTGTCCTTTTCTTTTTGCATCTCGCACATTAATCTCTCTCTAGCCTGGTCCGGCTCTTGCATCTTTGCCTAACTTGACTTCTTTCATATCTACATCCACGTCCACGTCCTCTCACGTTGCTAATTTCTCTTTTTTTACACTTACTCTTAGTCTTTCTTTTTCTTTTGCTCTTTCCCAGTTTTGTTTCTTTGTTACAGTTAACATACACCTCGATGGCCACTTTTATAGACTGGATGATATTCATGCCTGCAGCTTCTGCTTGATGTTACCATGGACTTGCTTTACAAATGAAGTATTCACTATATATTGATTTTCAGCAGCCTCAGGGTTAAATGGGGCATAAAGCCAGAATGCTTTTTTTTTTTTTTTTTTTTGAGACGGAGTCTTGCTCTGTTGCCCAGGTTGGAGTGCAGTGGCCGGATCTCAGCTCACTGCAAGCTCCGCCTCCCGGGTTCACGCCATTCTCCTGCCTCAGCCTCCCGAGTAGCTGGGACTACAGGCACCGCTACCACGCCCGGCTAATTTTTTTGTATTTTTAGTAGAGATGGGGTTTCACCGTGTTAGCCAGGATGGTCTTGATCTCCTGACCTCGTGATCCGCCCGTCTCAGCCTCCCAAAGTGCTGGGATTACAGGCTTGAGCCACCGCGCCCAGCCCAGAATGCTTTATACAGTCTCTTATAAAACTGACTTAGGATCTTGTCAGCTCCTTGAAGCAATCCTGGAATCTTTTTTTATATTACTTGCTTTTTTCTACCAACTCTTAGCCTCTGCAGAAGTGCTTCTCAGTACCTCTGTAAACGCTGAAGCTGAGTTGCATTCTCTGGGTGTTTTCTTCCCCTTTTTCCTAGAGTTTAACAGGCTCTTTTCTTTATATAATTCTCCATGCACTTGGATGGTTAAACAGGCATACCGAGAGTCAGTGTAAATGTTTACAGTTTTAGCTTTACTGAGTTCTAGGGCCCGAATTAAAGCAATGAGCTCAGCTTAACGACAGTGTCGAGGGTTACCACCGCATATTCTGCACATCTCTTTCCTTGTGGGTGATGAAGCTGTTCCCGTCCACATATAGCTCCTAGTCTACTGATGCCCAAGGCTGGTCCCGGAGGTCAGGTCTGCTAGAGTAAACTTGAGTCCAACACCTCTACACAGTCGTGCTGCCGGGAGCAAGGTGGCGGGTTCAGGGTGTTTCCAGTTTAGTAGATCAATGGTTGAAAAGGGCTGATAGATGAAAGTCTGTTGCCCACCCCCGCCATGTGGGCCTGATTGTAATAGACAGGTCCTCGCGTCTCCCTGAGAGGGAGCTCCTGAATCTCGTTTCTGAGGGAGCTGTTGGCCTTGGTAAAGCACGGTAGGCTGGGACATATAGAGAAAGAATTTCTATTATCTCTGGTGGCTCCTGCAAAATTGGCTTCTCTTGCTGTTTCTGGGACTCCCTTTTCTAACTCCGTGTCTGCTGGTGAAGCTGCTCTTACTTTTACCTTTGGCTTTTTTGCAATAAGCTGTTAAACAGGGCTAAATTTATGCTGGTTTTGTCTATATTATATTTAACCATGAGTCACTATAAAGGAATTTGATCTAGGTACACTGGCTGTCCTCCAACCTCTGTCACCACCTTAAATACATGGCCAATTGTTCTTCATTTATATTTCCTTCGGTGGGCCATCCAACACCAAAAGAGGGCAGTTCTAATTCACACAGAGATCTTAACCTCTAAGGGATTAACTTAACTCTATAATCTCCTGCAAAACTTTCCTTAAGGTTCTGTAACATGCATTTTAATAGAGTAAGTTTTGATGATTTGATGACTTTCCTTTTCTCTTGTTGAAATTTTTTTAACCCAGTTCCTAGCGGAGTGTCTGATCTATTCTTCTCTCAAGACAAAACAACATTCACACTACAAGAAGGAAAGGTTAAAAAGTCACTCACTCACCTAATTCACACTAAATCAAAATCAAAGCTAAAACCAAAGTGTTGTTAAAGGCACACCTGTTGGTCAAGCAATTTAAGCCAAAGTCAAAATCAGAACCAAAACCAAAGTGCCAATAAAGGCACCCCTGTTTATCAAGCAATTCAAGTCAAGTCAAAATCAAAACTAAAACCAAAGTATCAAGCAATTAATTCAAGTCAAGTCAAAAACAAAAACCAAAGTATCAAGCAATTAATTCAAGTCAAGTCAAAAACAAAAACCAAAGTGCCGGTACAGGCACACCGTGGGTGATCAGGCCACGCTTCCACTCAAATGGAGTGGGCAAGTTCCAAAGACCAGTCTTACCAAGTTTCAGATGTCCGGACTTAAAGTGCCAGTTCCTTCCCGGTGTTCAGCCACTGTGTTGATCCCCCACAGGGGCCTGCTGAGGAGGCGTTCCACCGGGGCAAATGCCTATCCTGGAGTGCTCTCAGGCTCCGCATCGCTCAAGCTGGCCAGAGTCCCCTGCAGCGATGCTCTACAGGGCAGGCATAAGCTGCCTAAGAGGTTGCCTCGACTGTCCTTTAATCACCTCGCTTCCCGGTCAGGGAACCAAGAAAAGCAGCAGGCAAAACTAAGAAGTGGTAGGTGCCTGTTGATGAGGTGTAACAGCTCAACTGCTGGCTCAACTGTGCTACAACCTGAAAGATCTTCTGCTTCTCGATTACCCGTGAGGGCTACCTCTGTGAAGTTTTTTTTGTTTTGTTTTTTCTTTTCCTTTCGTTTGAGACAGAGTCTCAGGCTGGAGTCAGGCAAGCCGCAGACAAGCTGCAGACAAAACTCCTCAGACACCGGATTAAGGAAGGAAGAGGTTTTTTATTCGGCTAGGAGCGTCAGCAGACTCGCATCTTAAGAGCCTTGCTCCCCAAAAAAGAAATACTTGGCCTTTTTAAAGGCTTAGAACTTTAAGGGGTCCACGTGAAAGGGTCGTGATAAATAGAGCAAGCATGGGAAATGTGACTGGGGCCCACATGCATCAGCTAACAGAACAAAAAGTTTTACAGTGCTTTTTTTTTTCAAACAGTGTCTAGGATTTACAGATAACACAAGTAGTTAAGTCAGGGATTGATGTTATTATTATTACTTTGTTTAACTCCTAGGGCCAGGTGGTAGTGCCAAGGTTGTCTAGCTATTTATCTTACTTTTGATCCTTTCTCTCTTTCCTCCTGTCTTGTGAACTAGGCAAGGTGAGGGTGGGAGGGCAGCAGGAGTAGTAGTGGTCTCTTTCCTTAAAATAAAATAAAAAAGGTTATCATAAATAATAAAGGCACAAGAGAATGACTTGAACCCAGAAGGCAGAGGTTGCAGTGAGCCGAGATCACCATTGTACTTCAGCCTGGGCAACAGAGCAACATCTCAAAAAAAAAAAAAAAAAAAAATTGAAGAAAAATTAAACGGCCAGGCACAGTGGCTGATGGCTATAATTCCAGCATTTTGGGAGGCCAAGGCGGGAGGATCGCTTGAGCCCAGGAATTCAAGATCAGCCTGGGCAACATAGTGAAACCCCATCTCTATTTTAAAAAATTAATATGCTGCTTTTTTTTTTTCTTTACTTGAGAGGAAAGCCAAGGATTATGAGCGTCTTGAAAAACTGAAACTCCAACAATAGCTCAAGGATAAGATGAAGGTTGAAATTCAACACTGAGCTCAGGTCAGGTAGAAAAGGATTCTGCTAATAGGAAGAAGTGAGGCTTGCTCTGTGTAACAGCTGGATGTGTTCAGGCAAAATAAATGCCTTGTGGTCACTGGCTGCACCTCGCACTTTATATGTCATTGCTCACAGCAGGGTTGTGGTTCAGAACACAGCTGTTACCACAAATTTAAAAAGTGGCCAGGTGTGGTGGCCCACACCTGTAATCCCAGCCTTTGGGAGGCCGAGGTGAGTGGATCACCTGAGGTCAGGAGTTGGAGACCAGCCTGGCCAATATGGTAAAACCTCGTCTCTACTGGAAGAAAAAAAAAAAAAAAAATTAGTTGTGCCTGGTGGTGTGCACCTGTACTCCCAGCTACTCAGAAGGTTGAGGCAGGCGAATTGCCCGGGAGCCAAGGCTGCAGTGAGTGGGGATCACGCCACTGTACTCCAGCCTGAGACTCTGTCTCAAACGAAAGGAAAAGAAAAAACAAAACAAAAAAAACTTCACAGTGGTAGCCCTCACGGGTAATCGAGAAGCAGAAGATCTTTCAGGTTGTAGCACAGTTGAGCCAGCAGTTGAGCTGTTACACCTCATCAACAGGCACCTACCACTTCTTAGTTACTCACCTCCTCTCTACGTTTACTGATTCTACTGAAGGACTCAATATATGTCCACTGAAAGAGAACAAATGGTCCCACCAGTAATCGGTTAACATAAGGGGCCCTGTGAGGAAGAGCCTTCAGGCCACTGTACCCATAGGCTACTGGCCACCCCATAAGGATGATGAGTCAGGTCCCCCCATTGTCTGGCTAGGTGGTGGTCCATCTGGATGGCCATCCGTGTGTAAAGACCCACTCAGAAGGGACTGTTGGCAGTACTTTGAGGCTTCTAGGAAGGGAATTAGGGCTGGTTATGGAGGTTCGTGCCTGTAATCCTAGCACTTTGGGAGGCTGAGGCAGGAGTATTACTTGAGCTCAGGAGTTCAAGACTGGCCTGGGTAACATAGTGAGACCCTGTCCTATAAAATTTTGTTTTTATTTTATTTTATTTACTTATTTATTTTTGAGATACAGTCTTGCTCTGTTGCCCAGCTGGAGTGCAGTGGTGCGATCTCAGCTCACTGCAACCTCTGCCTCCTAGGTTCAAGCAGTTCTCCTGGCTTAGCCTCCCGAGTAACTGGGATTACAGGCGCACGCCACCATGCCTGGCTAATTTTTGTATTTTTTTAGTAGAGACAGGGTTTCACCATGTTGGCCAGACTGGTCTCAAACTCCTGACCTTGTGATCCGCCCACCTTGGCCTCCCAAAGTGTTGGGATTACAGGCGTGAGCCACAGCACCATGCCAACTTTTTTTCTTTTTTTTTAAAGGAAGGGAGTTGGCCTGTCCAGCAGAAATGTTCTTAACATGTCATTCAGCTGCCTTAAAAATCTAGTTTCAGCCCGCTTTCCCTGTCTTTGTTGTGATTCTTCTTTCTTTTCTTTCTTTCTTTTCTTTTTTTTTTTTTTTGAGACACAGTCTCACTCTGTCACCCAGGTTGGAGTGCTATGGCGCGATCTTGGCTCACTGCAACCTCCACCTCCCAGGTTCAAGTGATTCTCCTGCCTCAGCCTCCCAAGTAGCTGGGATTACAGGTGCCCCCCACCACAGCTGGCTAATTTTTCTACTTTTAGTAGAGACGGGATTTCACCATATCAACCAGGCTGGCCTTGAACTCCTGACCTCAGGTGCCTCACTCACCTCTGCCTTCCAAAGTTCTGGGATTAAGGTATGAGCTACCATGCCTGGCCTGTCATTCCTCTTTCATTAATACTCTACATTTCAGTAAAAGGTGTACCACTTAGAGTCCCTGTATATCTCTCATCTTTGCACATGCTGTTCTCTCCCCCAGGGTGCCATTTCTCTACCATCATATTTAGAAGGTGTCCCATCCCTCAAGGCTCAGCACATGAATCTTCCTTTATATAAGCAGGGTAGGAATGATGACCCCTGTTTTACAGGCATGAGATTGAAGCACAGAGGTATTTGATGCCTCGCCAAAAATACGTTATTGCCAAAACATGATGTCAGGATTTAATCCCAGGCCCCTTGACTCTCCAGTAGCTCAATGCTCACCCCGAAGTTTGGCAGAGCACCATGAAAACACAACATGAGTGCCAAATCTGCCCTTGCATTAAGGATTTCAACCCGCTGTATTGTATTATTAGAGACAATACAAGGAAATGATGCATGAGGATACAGAGATGACATTTCTGCTAAAAATTCAATTAACTGATGATGGTATGGAAAGGTGAATATCCAACAAACATTTCAAAAGTAAAAAAGCAGGCCAGGCATGGTGGCTTACGCCTGTAATTTCAGCACTTTGGGAGGCCAAGGCGAGCGGATCACTTAAGGCCAGGAGTTTGAGACCAGCTTGACCAATAGGGTGATACCCCTTCCCTATTACAAAAAAAAAAAAAAAAAAAAAAAAAAAGGCAGACCAGGCACGGTGGCTCACACAGGTAATCCCAGCACTTTGGGAGGCAGAGGCGGGTGGATCACCTGAGGTCAGGAGTTCTAGACCAGCCTGACCAACATGGTGAAAACTGTCTCTACTAAAAATATAAAAATTAGCCAGGTCTGGAGGTGGGCTCCTGTAGTCCCAACAACTGGGGAGGCTGAGGCAGGAGAATCACTTGAACCTGGGAGGCGAAGGTTGCAGTGAGCCGAAATCACGCCATTGCACTCTAGCCTGGGCGACAGAGTGAGACTCTGTCTCAGAAAAAAAAAAAAAATAGCCAGGCGTGGTGGCACATGCCTGTATCCCAGCTACTTGGGAGGCTGAGGCAGGAGAATTGCTTGAACCCAGTAGGCAGAGGTTGCAATGAGCCGAGATGGTGCCACTGCACTCCAGCCTGGGCAAGAGAGCAAGATTCTACCTCAAAAAAAATAAAATCAACAAAAGTAAAAAAAGCAAAAATTAGATAAGAGTTTCTCTAACAGTTTAAAACTCAGATAAATCAGAGTTAGTCATGAACAGAAATTTTGAAAGAGGAAAAAAACACAAGGTGTTTATATATTAGGAATAAATATGTTTCAAAGAATATAGCTAGGCTGGGCGTGGTGGCTCACGTCTGTAATCCCAGCACTTTGGGAGGCCGAGGCAGGTGGATCACATGCGGCCAGGAGTGTGAGATCAGCCTGGCCAACGTGGTGAAACCCCATCTCTATTACAAATGCAAAAAATTAGCCGGACATGTGGCATGTGCCTGTAGTCCTAGCTACTCGGGAGGCTGACGTACGAGAATCCCTTCAGCCCAGGAGGTGGAGGTTACAGTGAGCTGAGATCGCACCACTGTACTCCAGTCTGGGTGACAGAGTGAGGCTCTGTCTCAATAAATAAATAAATAAATAAATAAAGGTATATAGCTATTGGTTTTTTCATTTTAAAAATATGTAGGGGAGCATTTGAGAATGAACATGCGTAATGAAGCAGAATATAAATAGTTTTTAAGGGTCCATGGTCCATGGTCATCCCACTCTGTTTGGCAACACTTGGGTTGGGATGCCCAATGGGTGTACTTGACAAGCTGAGCAGATTTAGATCTGAATTGATTCTGGGGCTCTTGGGTCCACTGCTGGGGGGTTCCAGTGTCTGATATCAGCCACGAGAATCCGTTTTTCCAAGGAGGCCTGTTGCCTTATCTTGTATGTACAGCATAACAAATTGCAACTCGGATTTTCCAAGGGTGTCAAAGGAAAGAGAAGGTCCACTTTCTCTTCCTGATTGTTATTGCCACCATACATTCTGGATAAAAACATGGGCACCACTGACTTCTTTTATATCCTGCAGAAAAGCAGCACAAGAAATATATACAGAATTTTTACTGAAAAACAAAATGAGATTGCAAAAGGAAAGTAACCCTGCCTGATAAAATAGTTTCTTTATAAATTTTAATTAATTAATTTTTATTTTTAGAGATGGGGGTCTCACTATGTTGCCCAGACTGGTCTTGAACTCCTGGGCTCAAGCCATCTTTCTGCTTTGACCTTCCAAAGTGTAGGTATTACAGGTGTGAGCCACCGTACCCAGCCAAAATAATTTCATCAACAGCTACAATACTAAGATTTGTGTGCTTTAGGGTAAATACGTAAATTGATTTTCCCCCCAAAATGCTGCCTATGATCTTTGTTATCCCCAAACTGGTCTATGTTATCCTCTTTCCCTTAATGAATTCTCAAAGTGATTCTACATTTTTTTCAGTTTATAAGGCTCAGCTCTGTTCACTTACAACTTCAATCTCACATTCTACTCAAGTTTCTCACCTGTCAACCAAGCAAGTTAGCCTCAAGGCCCTAGATCAGGGTGTCTCAACGTCAGCGCTACTGACATTTGAGGGGCTGTCCTGTGCATTGTTAGATATTTGGCAGCATCCTTGATCGGTACCTACTAGATACCAGCAGCACCCTACCCACAGTAGTGACAATCAGAAATGCCTCCAAGCATTGCCGAATGTCCCCTGTGAGTGCAGATCACCCCCCTTTGGGAGACACGGTTCTGGATGTTTGGAATGCTTGTGTGCGGATTTTGGTATGTTCTGGTTTCCACATACCTCTTCCTCTTCCCTTCTTCTGGTGCCAAAATTCCTGAATTAAGAAATTGCGGCTAGGCCCAGTGGCTCATGCCTATAATCCTGGGGCTTTGGGAGGCCGAGGCAAGCAGATCACTTGAGGTCAAGAGTTTGAAACCAGCCATGACCAAGATGGTGAAATCCTGTCTCTACTAAAAATACAAAAAATTAGCCAGGCATGGTGGCACACACCTGTAATCCTAGTTACTGGGGAGGCTGAGGCAGGACAATTGCTTGAACCCGCGAAGCAGAGGTTGCAGTGAGCCGAAATCGCACCACTGCAGTGAGCTTGGGTGACAGAGGGAGACTCTGTCTCAAAAAAAAAAAAAAAGAAAGAAAGAAATTGAAATCTAGCTATTCATTTATTTTATTTGCAGTTGGAGAAGAGGTAGGGTGGAGATATAGGAACAACTGAATTTAATATTTTGATAAATTATCTTACCATAATAGCTTCTTCTCATTAAACATCTTCTATGTTCCAGGAATTGTAATAAACACTGTCGCATAAACAATAATCCTATGAAACCGGGCACGGTGGCTCACGCCTATAATCCCAGCACTTTGGGAGGCCAAGGTGGGCGGATCACAAGGTCAAGAGTGCAAGACAAGCCTGGCCAATATGGTGAAACCCCATCTCTACTGAAAATAGAAAAATTAGCCGGGGGTGGTGGGGGGCACCTGTAATCCCAGCTACTTCGGAGACTGAGGCAGGAGAATCCCTTGAACCCAGGAGGCAGAGGTTACAGTAAGCTGAGATCGCACGCCACTGCACTCCAGCCTGGGCAACAGGGTGAGACTCTGTCTCATAAAAACAAACAAACAAAAAACAATAACCCTATGAATTAGGTACTACTTTTGTGTCCATATTACAGATGAGAAACTGATTTCAGCAAATATAAGTGAATTTCCCAGGGTGGTTCAGCTGAACTCAGAATAGCTGTAAAGGAAGATATGAATATAAATCTAGACTATCTGGGTTATAGGGCACAAAGTATTCATCTTCAACTTGGCGTTCAGCTTCTGGAATGCAAGGGTGGATTAACACAGGGGAACTGGGAGAGATGGGTTTATGTGTGTGAGGCCCAGGCCAGCAGATGTGACGCTTCACAGGACTGTGTGGGTAGAAGGGAGGTCCCAATCATACAGGAGCAACAAGGGCCTATCTGGACAATATTCCGGGAAGGCTCAATGCAGCAGAATGAGGACTAGGAGTTATTTGTTTCTTTACTTCCAATCCTATTCCTGCCAACCCTCCCTACCCCAGGAACCCAAGACAGGTATCCTGCCCTCCTCTTACCTGTGTCTCCATTTTCTCTGCATCTCGTTTGGGGTTTTGCTGACAAATCTCCTCAATCGGCAGGGTGCAGTGGCTCACGCCTGTAATCTCAGCACTTCGGGAGGCTGAGGTGAGAGGATCACTTGAGGCCAGGAGTTTAAGATGAGCCTGGAGAACATAGTGAAACCCCGTCTCTACTAAAAATACAAAAAAATTAGCTGAGCTTGGTGGCGCTTGCCTATAATTCCAACTACTCAGGAGGCTGAAGCTTGAGAATCTCTTGAGCCTGGGAGGTGGAGGAGGCAGTCAGCCAAGATTACACCACTGCACTCCAGCCTCGGCAACAGAGCAAGACGCTTTCTCAAAACAAAAACAAAAACAAAACAAACAAAAAAAAACCAAAAACAAACAAAAACAAAAAAAACCCTCAACAAATTTACCCTCTGATTTCTTTTTTAACTTAATCCCAAATGTGGTAGTACCCTCTGATGTTAATGTTAGCTTGGTCTCATATAAAACTGACCATCGCCAAGGTAATACAGCCACATCTGGATAGTGAATGGCCTATTGCCTGGTGAAAAGCCAAGATGACTGATTTTGAATCAAACACTGCAGGTGTATGCTCAGCTCTGTCACTGTCACTGAAAACATGTGTGGCCTCAGCATATCAGGGACCTTCTCTGGGCCTCAGATTGTTTTCCTGTAAATTCAGACGATATCTCCCACCTCACAGAATTATGTTGGGGATTAACTGAAATTTCACCCCTAAGAAAGCCAAGCACTGTCGCTGTATTCTATGAATTTAGTAAAAGTTAGTTGAATCTGAATCAATCCACAGGACGAAGAATTTGAAAGCATCATTAGTCAGTAATAGACATATTGAGCAAGAAGCAAATTCACGTTGTTGGGGGACAATACAGGCTAATATTTAAAAAAAGAAAAACCAAAGGGCTCAGGTTAAATCACCCAGTTCTGATGGGATAAGAAAGGAAATGGCGTTGAAGATTAAAAGAGGAGCTCTAAACTTTTGTATCATTTAATCAGCAAAGAGGACAAATTTACAGCAATGCTGGGGAACTAAGCGTGTGCACAAATATATTAGAACTATTTATAGGGTTTGCTTGACTTTAATTTCCTGGTGTTGTTACTGTGATTCTTCTTTGGTTGAGGCTGCTAGATGGGTTATATAAAGAATGAGAACACTTCTAGAACTCAGAGTTCCAAATGAATATTAGCCAGGTGTCCATGCCTGATGGCAAATCTAAACAGTTTATTCAAAGAATAAGTCTTATGACTTTTATAGTTTTGGGAACTGTTTTTCTATGTGGCTCCTCTGGAACAGAGTGGAGGATTGAAACAGCAAAGAGACACTGTTATGATCACCAGGCATCAGGCCAAGACAGGGAAAGGGGATGGGTTTAGGGGATTTGAGCTCTGAGAGTTCCTTCAATGGAAGAGTCTATGTCCCTGCAGCACAAGACCCATGACCTTGCCTCTAAAGCATATGCAGGCATCTTTGCCCGTCAACCAAAATCCATCTCATAATAAATCCAGATGCCTGAAGACTTTCAGGTACTCTATGGCTTCCTTCCTTCCTCTCTTCCTCCTTTCTTCCTTCCTCCTTTCTTCCTTCCTTCTTTCCTTCCTTCCTTCCTTCCTTCCTTCCTTTTTTCCTTCCTTCCTTCCTTCCTTCCTTCCTTCCTTCCTTCCTTCCTTCCTTCCTTCCTTCCTTCCTTCCTCCCTCCCTCCCTCTCTCTCTCTCTCTCTCTCTCTCTCTCTCTCTCTCTCTCTCTCTTTCTTTCTTTCATTACTCAGCCGGGCACGGTGGCTCATGCCTGCAATCCGAGCACTTTGAGAGACCAAGGTGGGCAAATCACCTGAGGTCAGGAGTTCGAGACCAGCCTGGCCAACATGGTGAAACCCCGTCTCTACTAAAAATACAAAAATTAGCTGGGCATGGTGGTGGGTGCCTGTAATCCCAGCTACTCAGGAGGCTAAGGCTGGAGAATTGCTTGAACCCAGGAGGCAGAGGTGGCAGTGAGTTGAGATTTCACCATTGCACTCCAGGCTGGGTGACAAGAGTGAAACTCTATCTCAAAAAAAAAAAGAAAAAGAAAAAGAAAAAAAATCTCTTATTTTTTGTCTAATTTCTGTTTCTTTAAAACTAAAAAAAAAAAGAAAGAAAAGAAGACGGGATTGCACCATGTTGCCCAGGCTGCTCTCGAACTCCAAAGCTCAGGCAATCCACATACCTTGGTATCACAAAGTGCTGGAATTACTGGTGTGAGCCACCATGCCTGGCCTGTTTTTCTTTTATTTTTGAGATGGGGTCTTGCCTTGCTCTGTCACCCGGCTGGAGTGCAGTGGCAGGATGACAGCTCACTGCAGTCTTGAACTCCTGGGTTCAAGTGATCCTCTCACCTCAGCCTCTTGTGTAGCTGGGACTACAGGCACGTGCCACTATGCCAGACTAATTTTTTTACTTTTTGTAGAGATGGGATCTCACTATGTTGCCCAGGTTGGTGTTGATCTTCTGGGCTCGAGCAATCTTCCCACCTCAGCCTACCAAGGCTGAGGGATTACAGGGGTGAGCCACCACACCCAGCCTCACTATAGCCTTCTAGAGGTCCATGTAACCATTCCACGTGGGTATTTCTTCATGGGTATAGGGGTTGCCTCCTACTCTTATGATGTTCACCAAGATCACTTGAGGATGCCAAATCAAGACTATAGCCCATAATACACATGGATGAATGCCAGTGATCAGTAGAGACTTCTATCTTGTTCTATTATTAGTACAATGTTTTCATAAGTCTGCCCATACTACAGCATATTTCTCAAAAGCATCTAAACACCAACAAATACACAGATTCATCATACCCTGAGATGCCCAAACAACCCATATGTGAGGAACATGCAACCACATCTTTGCTGAGTGGGTCAAGTAATAGTGGAAATGCAACTTTTTTTTTTTTTTTTCTTTTGAGACAGAGTCTTGCTCTGTCATCCAGGTCGGAGTGCAGTGGCATCATCTCAGTTCACTGCAACCTCCGCCTCCCGGGTTCAGGCGATTCTCCTGCCTCAGCCTCCCATGTAGCTGGGATTGCAAGCGCCCGCCACCATGCCTGGCTAAGTTTTGTATTTTTAGTAGAGATGGGGTTTCACCATGTTGGCAAGGCTGCTCTCGAACTCCTGACCTCAGGTGATCCATGCACCTCAGACTCCCAAAGTGCTCGGATTACAGGCGTGAGCCACCGTGCCTGGCCAGGAACGTGGCTTTATTATGAAATAGGAAAAGCTTGTCTTTAGCCACAGTGGAACTTTTTTTTCAGTATGGAACTTCCCCATCTTGCCTCCCAGGAGAGGTCCCGTAAGGCCACTCCCAAAGATAGGGAGGAGAGGAGTTACAGAGCAGGAAGAAGGGGTTGTTTTGCTCAGAGCACAAGGCCACTCTTTTCTTTGCAGGATTTAAATCAAAACTCCCACAAAAGCAGAACGGAAGCTTCTAAGGTCAGCTTTGTGCTATCCAAGTGAGAATATTAAAGGTCAAACTGAGGAGGGCCTGGACAATCAACCTGTAAAATAGCATCAGTGATACAAAGTTCTTCTTGCTCACCTAAGTTTGGCATGGTCTTTTCATAGGTAGCAATCTGGCTCGGCCTATCACCTCCAATAGAAGAAAGACAGATAATCAAGTTCAGAGTTACAAGAAACAGAATCCAATCCTGACTACCTTAAGCAGGAAAAACATTAAAGGCTTTTGTAGCTGGTGCCGTGGCTCACGCCTGTAATCCCAGCACTTTGGGAGGCTGAGGCAGGCAGATCACCTGAGGTCAGGAGTTCGAGACCAGCCTGGCCAACATGGTGAAACCCCGTCTCTACTAAAAATACAAAAATTAGCCAGGTGTGGCAGTGAATACCTGTAATCCCAGCTACTTAGGAGGTCGAGGCAAGAGAATCACTTGAACCCGGGAGGTGGAGGTTGCAGTGAGCCGATATCGTTCCAGTGCACTCCAGCCTGGGCGACAGAGTGAGACTTTGTCTAAAAAAAAAAAAAAAATACTTTTGCATAGCTCACAACATATCCAAAAGCAGGGATAACTAGGAGTGGAGGCTATGTCCACAGGAAAAACAGCCAAGACTATGCCACCAAACGGCTAATGAAGATTCCCTTGCTGCTGCCACTAGACACAGACATGGTCCCTTGTAATGCTGCTGGCCCCTAGATCCTGTGGTCCTTGTCTCTACCTCCACACCTCTGGCTATCATACTGCCATCCATACCAGTAAGGATTCCACCTAGGCACTGCTGTTTGCAGCACTCGTTTCTGATTCAAAATCCTATGTGGGACTGGTCTGATGGCAGTGAGTTATCAGAACTTATTAACATGTGTGTCTCTAAAGTTGGTATATAGCCCACCACTGCTAAATCTGACTGGCTTAAAAAAATAAAATGAGGAAAATCCTACGTGGGTAAGTCCAGTTGGCAGAGTATGGGTTTTGGGCAGGTATCTGACTTAGCTGTAAGGAAGGCTGGAAAAGACAGTATCCAGCTCCCACAGAGGTGGGTAACCCCTGCATCCCACCAAGAACCAAAAGCAGGGGAGTGAGGGTGCTTTGAGGTTGGGTGGCCAACAAGAACAACAAATGCCACTCTAGTTACTCAACCATGTGAATTAATATAAGGCAAAGTAGTGCCTCTCCCAGGGGTAGCCACATTCAGTCTGTCTTTATGGAATGAAAGGCCTTGCTTCTTGAGTCCTTTAAGGTAGCCGGGCAGACTGGGTGCGGTGGTGGCGCATGCCTGTAATCCCAGCATTTTGGGAGGCTGAGGCAGGTAGATCCCCTGAGGTCAGGAGTTCGTAACCAGCCTGACTGACATGGTGAAACCCCATCTCTACTAAATACAAAAAAAGAAAAAAAATAGCCAGGCGTGGTAGTCCGTGCCTGTAATCTGAGCTACTTGGGAGGCTGAAACAAGAGACTCGTTTGTACCCAGGAGGCAGAGGTTGCAGTGAGCTGAGATTGTGCCATTGCACTCCAGCCTGGGTAACAGAAGGGAAACTCCGTCTAAAAAAAAAAAAATAGCCGGGCATGGTGGCTCACACCTGTAATCCCAGCACTTTGGGAGGCTGAGGTGGGCAGATCATTTGAGGTCAGGAGTTTGAGACCAGCCTGGTGAACGTGGTGAAACCTCGTATCCACTAAAAATACAAAAATTAGCTGGGTGTGGTGGTGTGCACCTATAATCCTAGCTACTGGGGAGGCTGGAGCAGAAGAATCCCTTGAACCTGGGAGGTGGAGGCTGCAGTGAGCTGAGATCATGCCTTTGCACTCCAGGCTGGGTGACAGAACAAGTCTCAAAAAAAAAAAAAAAAAAGCCTAACATTAGCTAGTGAGAATGTTGGGAGAATGTTGGTGGTGGTATTGAGGTGCGTGATATTTATTTATTTATTTATTTATTTATTTATTTATTTATTTATTTTTGAGACAGGACCTTGCTGTGTTACCCAGGCTGGTCTCAACCTCCTAGGCTCAAGTGATTCTCTTACTTCAGCCCCTGGAGTAGCTGGGACCAAAGGTGTACACCACCGTACCTGGCTAACTTTTTAATTTTTTGAAGAGACGGAGTCTCCCTATGTTGCCCAGGCTGGTCTTGAACTCCTGAACTCAAGGGATCCTCCTGCCTCAGCTTGCCAAAGTGTTGGGATTATAGGCATGAGCCACCACCCCCAGTCAGCATTTGGGTATTAATACCAGAAGCTTTCCTCGTATTGAAAAGCATACTCATCTATGACAAGTTCTGGAAATGGATAATAGTGATGGTTGTACCACATGGTGAATATACCTAATGCTACAGAATTGTACACTTAAAATGGCTAAAATGGTGAATTGTTATTATTATTAGTATTATTTTTGAGACAGAGTCTCACTCTGTCACCCAGTCTGGAGTACAGTGGCATGATCTCGGCTCACTGCAACCTTTGCTTCCGGGTTCAAGCGATTCTCCTGCCTCAGCCTCCCAAGTAGCTTGGATTACAGGCACCCGCCACCACGCCCGGCTAATTTGTGTATTTTTGGTAGAGATGTGGTTTCAGCATGTTGGCCAGGCTGATTTCGAACTCCTGACTTCAAGTGATCCACCGCCTCAGCCTTCCAAAGTGCTGGGATGACAGGTGTGAGCCACCATGCCCGGCCATAAAATGATGAATTCTATATATTTTTATCTTTTTTTCCTCTGTCATCCTCAGAATTTCAGTTACCTTGTCTCCTGGTCACAAGATGACTGCAAAAGCTCCAAGCACCAATCTACCACATCTTTATGTTATATATATTTTATCTTTTCTTTTCTTTTTTTTTTTTTTTTTTTTACAAGGCACACTAAATGGAACCACCCTACTTGCCCCAGTGCTGGCCTTACACATGGGGCCCATGGAGCACAGCAGCTATACCATATACCTCCTCTTCCACAGGCCTGCCCATAGGCCACAGGTTGGCCCAGAGTGTCCCTTGGTACCATGGTCACTGCACTAGAGTAGAGCTCCCTAGATTTCCTTCAACTCTGTTCACATTTGGAGTTATCCATGAATAACAGCAATAATTAGCTGTTCAAATCCTGTGTTACTTACTGTGTAACCTCGGGCAAGTTGTTGAACCTCTTGGCGATTCCGTTTCCTGATTTAAAATGTAGGGGCAATTGTAACACCCATTTCTTAGGGTTGTTGTAACAAGTTGATATGTATAGGGCACTTAACACAATGCCGAGCACATAATCAGTGCACAGTAAGGTTACCTATTATTAGTATTATTATTTCTTCTTCTATAAACTAGCACCAGGCTGGGTGCAGTGGCTCACACCTGTAATCCCAGCACTTTGGGAGGCTGAGGCAGGCGGATCACTTGAGCTTAGGAGTTCAAGACCAGCCTGGTCAACATGGCAAAGACCTGTCTCTACTAAAAATATAAAAATCAACCAGGTGTGGTGGCACATGCCTGTAATCGCAGCTACTCAGGAGGTTGAGGCATGAGAATCACTCGAACCTGGGAAGCAGAGGCTGCAGTGAGCTGAGATTGCGCTACTGCACTCCAGGCGAGGTGACAGAGGAAGATTCTGTCTCTAAATAAATAAATAAACTAGTACCAGAGTTTTAAGATTTTCCTTCTCTTAAAGGACAATCGGTGGCTCATGCCTGTAATCCCAGTACTTTGGGAGGCCAAGGCGGGTGGATCACCTGAGGTCAGGGGTTTGAGACCAGCCTGGCCAACATGGTGAAACCCCATCTCTACAAAAGAAATTAGCCAGGCATTATGGTGCATGCCTGTAATTCCAGCTACTCAGGAGGCTGAGGTGGGAGAACCAGGGAAGCGGAGTTTCCAGTGAGCCGAGATCATGCTATTGCACCTCGCCTGGGTGACAGAGTGAGACTACATCTCACAAAAAAAAAAAAAAAAAAAAAAAAAAAAAAAGACCAAGCGCAGTGGCTCAGGCCTATAATCCCAGCACTTCAGGAGGCCAAGGCAGGCAGATCACAAAGTCAGGCGATCGAGACCGTCCTGGCCAACACGGTGAAACCCCGTCTCTACTAAAAAAAAAATACAAAAAATTAGCCAGGCATGGTAGCGGGCACCTGTAGTCCCAGCTACTCTGAAGGCTGAGGCAGGAGAATGGCATGAACCCGGAAGACGGAGCTTGCAGTGAGCTGAGATTGTGCCACTGCTCTCCAGCCTGGGGGACACAGCAAGACTCTGTCTCAAAAAAAAAAAAAAAAAAAAAATTCGTAAGTTGGTTATCTATTGCTGTATAACAAATATATTAGTTAGGGTACTCCAGAGAAACAGATCCAATGGTGGGGGTGGTAGAGAAAGAGAGAGAGAGAGAAATTTCCTGTAGGAATTGGCTCATGCAATTATGGAGGTCAAGAAATTCCATAGTCTGCCACCTGAAAGCTGGAGAACCAGGAATGCCAGTGGTGTAGTGCCAGCCTGAGTCTGAAGGCCTAAGAATAGGGAGAGGGCAGGAGCAACGGTGTGAGTCCCGGTCTAAGTTCAAAGGCACGGAGAATCAGGAGCACTGATATCTAACGGCAGGAGAAGATGGATGTCCCAGCTCACACAGAGACAGCAAAGTTGCGCTTCCTCCACTTTTTTCTTCTATTTGGGCCCTCAGTGAGTTGAAAGATGTCCACCCACGTTGGTGAAGGTGAACTTCCTTATTCAGTCTACTAATGCCAAGGATGATATTTTCTGGAAACACCCTAACAGACACACCCACACCCAGAAATAATATTTTACCACCTATTGGGGCATCCTTTAGCCCAATCAAGTTGACAAGTAATTTTTTTTTTTTTTTAAGATGGAGTTTTGCTCTTTCGCACAGGCTGGAGTGAAGTGGCGCAATCTTGGCTCACAGCAACCTCTGCCCCCCGGGATCACTTGAGGTTGCCTATAATCCCAGCTACTCAGGAGGCTGAGGCAGGGGAATCGCTTGAACCTGGGAGGTGGAGGTTGGAGTGAGCCAAGATTGTGCCACTGTACTCCAACCCGGGCAAGAGAGTGAGACTCCATCTTAAAAAAAAGAAAAAAAAAAAAGATTTGAGAATAAGTTTGTTAATGGGGGCACTTCTGAGAAAAGTTTTTGTTTTTGTTCTAAAAAAAGAGACACAAGTCAGAAGTAATGGTTCCCTTCCTTCTCTTTATTTTCCTTTCCTTCTCTTTCCTCCTTTCTCTTCCCCCTCCCCTCACCTCCTCTTCCCTCCCTTCCCTTTCCCCTTCCCTTTTCTTTTCACCTCCATATATTGGTGTGAGTAGATTGGTGCTTGGAGCTTTTGCAGTCATCTTGTGACCAGGAGACAAGGTAACTGAAATTCTGAGGATGACAGAGGAAAAGCAGAAAGGATCTGGGCTTACTCAAAGAGTTTATTGAATAATCCCCATAATAATTGTGCCTCTGGAAATAATATATTCTACTTTGCTTAAGTCCATTATTTGAAATAGAGTAATTTGTAGCCAAAAGCATCAATGCAATACAAGAAAACTCATCCTCTCCATTTTGCAGACAGAAGACTAAGATGTGTTGAATTACTTGCTAAAAATCACACAGAATTGTTTTAATACAAAGCAAACTCCTTCCTTTAATAGTGGTATGTGTATGTGTTCTTTATGAAGTCTCCTCTGAGCATCTGAGCCCCTGATCGTCACTATTTCCTTTATTAAAACCCAACAGTGGGTAGCACCTGCACCATACCTCCTAGCATTTGATGATACACTGGGTCATATTATTGTCTGATTGCTTTTCCAATGTTCAGCTCTTTGAGGGCAGGTCCATAGCTCCCCTGGTTTATCACAGTATGAGGTACACAGTACCTGCTTAATATAGACAGGAAAAATTGACACATGACTGAGTTTGAACTGTACTAACAAATTAATAATCTATTCTGCCTCTTGGTATTAAAAAATTAATAACCCAATTTTATGGGAATAATATAAATTTTGTTTTTTTGAAACAGGATCTCATTCTGTCACCCAGACTGGAATGCAGTGGTGTAATCAAGGCTCACTGAGGCCTTGCCTTGACCTCTTGGGCTCAAGTGATCTTCCCACGTTAGACTCCCGAGTAGCTGGGACCACAAGTGTGTGCCACCACACCTGGCTAATTTTTTGTGCTTTTATAGAGATAGGGTTTTGCCATGTTGCCAAGGCTGATCTCGAACTCCTGAGCTCAAGCAATCTGCCCACCTCAGCCTCCCGGAGTGCTGGGATTACAGGCGGGAGCCACCGCGCCTGGCAATATAAATAATTTAAAACTCTTCACGGCCGGGTGTGGTGGCTCACGCCTGTAATGCCCGCACTTTGGGAGGCCTAGGCAGGCAGATCACCTGAGATCAGGAGTTCGAGACCAGCCTGACCAACATGGTGACCACCCCCCCAACCTCTACTAAAAATACACGCGCCTGTAATCCCAGCTACTCGGGAGGCTGAAGCAGGATAATTGCTTGAAACTGGGAGGCGTCTGTCTCAAAACAAAGCCTCTCTTCTTCTTAAAGAAGGCTGCCATAAATTCATGCTCTGTGTGATTAATAATCATAAAAATAACAATAGTAGAAGTTGCCATTGACTTAGTGTCAGTAAGCCAAACTTTATGTGTGTGTGCATGTGTAGATAAATACGTGTTTATATATGTGTATATCAATATACGTGTGTACACACATGTGCACACACATACACACATATATATCTTTTGAGATAGAGTCTTGCTCTGTTGCCAAGGCTGGAGTGCAGTGTGGCACCATCACGTCTCACTATAGCCTCTACCTCCTGGGCTCAAGCAATCCTCCCACCTGAGACTCTCGAGTAGCTGGGACCACAGGTGCTCAACCACCATGCCCAGCTAATTTTTGTATTTCTTGTAGAGACAGGGTTTCATCATGTTGCCCAGGCTGGTCTCAAACTCCTGAGCTCAAGTGATCTGCCCGCCTCAGCCTCCCAAAGTGCTGGGATTACTGGCGTGAGCCCCCGCGCCCGGCGGCAGTTCTACTTTTAAGTAAACTAAACAAAGGAACAAAGTCCCAAGTCCTCTCTGTACTAAACAGAGCTTTGCAATTTATGAGTTTCCCTCACGGTGTGGTGGGGAGTGCTGAGGGTGGGAACATCCTCTGGGGAAAGCCGGCCCGCTCTTGTGAGGGGCCATGTCAGAATAGGAGCGGGGAGCTGAGCACCATTTTTTTCTCAATCAGGTGCTACAGACACAGCACATGGAACCTGTGGGAACTTCAAGGGCCTGTGAAAATATCTGGGTTCAAAACATAATTATCAGCCCCAAAATGTCAAAACAAAAACAACTACCGTTATAGGACTTTTTCCTTAGTTCTGCTAAAAACGGGGTCATTGTCACATGGCCATGAAGTATTAGGCATGTAGACACTTTGAAGGGTGAGAAAGTGGAATTTATTAGACAAAAAGGAAACAAAAAACTTAGAAGAGCGAGAAAGGTTCCTGTCAACTGGCCCCACCTCATACAGACTGAATTGTCGGGTACCACCCCCCGGAACAGGAGAGAGAGGCCGGGGTCCTCCCTGCTGCAAAGGGCATAAATTCCCCACCACTCCACCCCATTCTCCCAGGGCGGGGCTGGGCGGAGGTTTTCCAGGGACTTTCTCCCCTTATACTTGGCTGTCTCACTACAATATTGATTTTTAATGTGTGGTTAAGTATTCATAGGACATCACCAATGACACTTTCATCTATTGCCAACTTTGATAGTCATAAATGTGTTGATTCCTTGGAAAGCAATTTGAAAGTTCTGATTTTCTCACTGCACAAGAAGTCTCAAACATATACACTATTTGTAGAGCAATCAGAGCCAATCATAAAATGAGTTACTTGTAGCCACATAATTTCAAAAGCAAAATCTCTTTGAAAATGGTTGTAGGCCTGGCACGGTAGCTCATGCCTGTGATCCCAGCACTTTTCGAGGTCAAGGCAGGTGGATTACTTGAGGTCAGGAGTTCGAGACCAGCCTGGCCAACATGGTGAAATTCCAACTCTACTAAAAATTAAAAAATTACCCGGGCATGGTGCTGTGTGCCTGTAATCCCAGCTACTTGGGAAGCTGAGGCAGAAGAATTGCTTGAACCCAAGAGGTGGAGGTTGCAGTGAGCTGAGATCGCTCCACTGCATTTCAGCCTAGGCAACAGAGCCAGACTTCATCTCAAAAAACAAAAAACAAAAAAAAAAAACAAGAAAGAAAATGGTTGCAGGCCAGACATGATGGCTCTCGCCTATAATCCCAGCACTTCGGGAGGCCGAGGCAGGTGGATTACTTGAGGTCAGGAGTTGGAGACCAACCTGGCCAACATGGTGAAACCACAAGTCTACTAAAAATACAAAAATTAGCCAGGCATGGTATCGGGCCTCTATGGTCCCAGCTCTTCAGGAGGCTGAGGCAGGAGAATTGCTTGAGCCTGGGAGGCAGAGGTGGCAGTGAGCCAAGATCAGGCCACTGCACTCCAGACTGGGTGACACAGCAAGACTCTGTTTCAAAAGAAAAAAAAGAAAGGAAACAAAGGAAAGGAAAGGAGAGGAGAAGGGAGGAGAGGGGAGGGGAGGGAGGGGGGGGAAAGAGAGAGAAGAAAAGAAAGGAAGATAGAGAAAGAAAGAGAGAAAGAAAGGGAAGGGAAGAGAAGGGAAGGGAAAGGAAAGGAAGGGGAAGGGAAGGGAAGGAAAGGGAAGGGAAGGGAAAGGAAGGGAAAGGAAAGGAAGGGAAAGGAAAGGTTCGGTTCTAATAAAAAACATGTGTAGGATGTAAATGATTTTGACATGTGATATAACATGCAGTGGGACCCACCAAAAGTATCCGGAGGCAGGGCCAGCTTTGCAGGCAAGCGACCTGTGCATTTAGCACCAGGTCCCAAGTTCATAAGGGCCCTGAGACTGGTTTAATGCTCTGCTCTCATCATCTTGGAAGTCTCTTTCTTTCTTTCTCTCTCTTTCTTTCTTTCTTTCTTTCTTTCTTTCTTTCTTTCTTTCTTTCTTTCTTTCTTTCTTTCTTTCTTTCTTTCTCCTTCCTTCCTTCCTTCCTTCCTTCCTTCCTTCCTTCCTTCCTTCCTCTGTTTCTTCTTTTCTCCTTTCTGTCTCTCTTCCTTTTTTTTTTTTTTTTTCCTCTCTCTCTCTTTCTTTCCCAGGCTGGAGTATACTGTGACCATGGAGCTCAGTGTAGCCTCCACTGACTTGGCCCTACTGACCTTTCCATCTCAGCCTCCACAGTAGCAGAAACTACAGGCAGATACCACCACACCAGCCTTGGAAGTCTTCATAATTTTTGAACAATGAGTCACACATTCTTTTTTCTTTTTGAGATGGAGTCTCATTCTGTCGACCACGCTGGAGTGCAGTGACGTGATCTCAGCTCACTGCAACCAACGTCTCCCAGGTTCAAGCAATTCTCCTGTCTCAGCCTCCCGAGTAACTAGGACTACAGGCATCCACTACCATGCCTGGCTAATTTTTGTATTTTTAGTAGAGACGGGGCTTCACCATATTGGTCAGGCTGCTCTCAAACTCCTGACCTCAGGTGATCCACCCACCTTGGCCTCCCAAAGTGCTGAGATTACAGGTGTGAGCCACCACACCCGGCCACACCATACATTCTTATTTTGCACTAGGCCCTACAAATTATGTAGCTGGTCCTGTCCAGAACTTACGAAGATTTTAAAACAGCCCTGTGTGGAGCTCTGTATCCAGTAAAGCTGTGTTGCTTCCCTTTGCAACACAAAAACAGAGGTGTGTTTTTTGGTCCTGTGTTTAATTCACTTGAAAAATGTGTGAGATTTTGTGTTTTTTACAAGGTAGCTAGATTTTAAAAGTTGGGGAATTATTGTACTATATAGAAAGACAAAACTCCCACTAAGCAAAGATACAGACCCACATCACTAAGGCATTAGAAACAGCACCAAGAATTTATGAAAAATAGAGTGTACTGCAAAATTAAATCCCAGCTAAGCACTTCAAAAGGTCCAAATGGCTTCTAGGCTAGGAACCAAGAGTGAACAAACATTACCTCCACAAATTAAATTTGGAGTGACTGTAGGACATTTTCATCTGGTTTAGATAAAGTTTTAAAATGGTCCTATCCACAATCCATCAAAGTACTGTCTAGACAAAAGCCAGCATTTTCTGTTTGGGGAAACTAGGGGAGGAAAAACCTTCGGGCCACATCCTGCTGATATCCTTGAGAGGCTCAATGGCAGGATAAGGCCCTGAGTGTTCAGGTCCGCCACACCGAGCCCTGAGCCGCTGTTTTCCTCCCACGCCCTGAGGAGTCGCCAGGACCAGGCGAGGACACTGCCATTTGTTGAATATGAAAGGAAAGCTCAGGGTAGGGCTTGGTGAGCGGGTACCCCCTCTGGACGAAGTCCAAGGGGTCCTCGCGCAGTATGAAAGGAAGACTGGGCATTAGAAAGATGTGGGCTCATTACCATCCTCGTCAGTTCTTACTTCAATAAACTTTATTTTAATTTGCTGGCTTATGGGTTTTTTGTTTGTTTGTTTAAAAATGTATGTTCATCAGGCCAGGCGTGGTGGCTCACGCCTGTAATCTCAACACTTTGGGATGCCAAAGTGGGTGGATCACCTAAGGTCGGGAGTTCGAGACCAGCCTGACCAACATGGAGAAACCCGTCTCTACTAAAACTACAAAAATAGCAGAGCTTCATGGCTCATGCCTGTAATCCCAGTTACTCAGGAGGCTGAGGCAGGAGAATCGCTTGAACCCTGGAGGTGGAGGTTGCAGTGAGCTGAGATCGCACCATTGCACTCCAGCTTGGGCAACAGGAATGAAACTCTGTCTCAAAAGAAAAATATATATGTTTGTTGGCCAGGCGCGGTGGCCTGGAGGACAGGAGTTCGAGACCAGCCTGGCCAAGATGGTGAAACCCATCTCTACTAAAAATACAAAAATTAGCCAGGCATGGTGGCAGGCACCTGTAATCCCAGCTACTCAGAAGGCTGAGGCAGAGAATTGCTTAAACCCAGAGGCAGAGGTTGCAGTGAACCAAGATTGCACCACTGCACTCCAGCCTGGGTGACATATATATGTATATATGTTCATCATGGACAATTTAGAAAAATATTAAAAAATAGAAGAAGAAATGACCCATAATTCTATTTCTTGAAGAAAAACCACTAGATCATTAATGCTTGTGTTTTTTCTGGTCTCTTTTCCACAGTATTGTTCATTTTTACATGGAAGTGTAGAAATTATATACCCATATTTTTTATTTAATTTTGTCCTTCTTCCTCTTAAATGGCATGGTACAATCAGGATAAATAGAAAGGTTGATATAACAGGGTTGAAATAAGTCCAAATCTAATAATTATTATTTAGTAAGTTAAAAATGACTAAACTTATCAAATAAGAAACAGAAATTATCATATTGGTTGATAAAGAAAAGCCAGACCTTGGCCGGGCATGGTGGTTCATGCCTGTAATCCTAGCACTTTGGGAAGCTGAGGTTGGTAGATCACCTGAGGACAGAAGTTTTGAGACCAGCCCGGCCAACATGGTGAAACCCCATCTCTACTACAAATACAAAATTAGCCAGGTGCTTGCCTGCAGTCCCAGCTACTCAAGTGGCTGACACAAGAGAATCGCTTGAACTTGGGAGGCAGAGGTTGCAGTGAGCCAAGATTGTGCCACTGCACTCCAGCCTGGGCAACAGAGCAAGATTCTGTCACCAAAAAAAAAAAAAAAAAAGCAGCAAAGAAGGCAAGATTAGGAATTAAGGAGAACGTTTTCACAAATAAATTGTTAATGATAAGAGAATGCCACGAACTATTTTTTACATTTTATTATATTTAATTATTTATTTTTAGACAGAGTCTCACTCTGTTGCCCACGCTGGTATGCAGTGGGCAATCTTGGCTCACTGCAACTGCTGCCTCCTGGGTTCAGGTGATTCTCCTGCCTCAGCCTCCTGAGTAGCTGGGATTACAGGCATGCGCCACCAAGCCTGGCTAATGTTTGTATTTTTATTAGCAACAGGGTTTTGCCATGTTGGCTAGGCTGGTTTCGAACTCTCAACCTCAGGTGATCTGCCTCCCAAAGTGCTGGGATTATAGGTGTGGGCCACTGCACCTGGTCTATTTTACGATTTTATTTTATTTTATTTTATTTTATTTTATTTTATTTTATTTCATTTTATTTTGAGCTGGAGTTTCACTCTTGTCTCCCAGGCTGGAGTGCAATGGCGCAATCTTGGACTCACTGCAATCTCCGCCTCCCCGGTTCAAGCAATTCTCCTGCCTCAGCCTCCTCAGTAGCTGGGATTACAGGCATGTGCCACCATGCCCAACTAATTTTTGTGTTTTTAGTAGAGATGGGGTTTCACCATGTTGACCAGGCCGGTCTCAACCTCCTGACCTCAAATGATCATCCCGCCTCGGTCTCCCAAAGTGCTGGGATTACGGGCATGAGCCACCATGCCTGGCCTTATATTTTTGAGACAGGGTCTCACTCTGTCACCCAGGCTGGAGTGCAGTGGTATGATCTTGGCATACTGCAGTTTTGACCTCCTAGATTCAAGTGATCCTCTCACCTCAGCCTCCCAAATAGCTGGGACTACAGACACACACTGCCACACACGGCTAATGTGTTTTCTGGTTTTTAGTAATGATGAGATCTCACTATGTTGCCCAAGCTGGTCTGGAGCCCCTGGGCTCAAGTGATCCTCCTGCCTCAGACTTCAAAGTGTTGGGATTACAGGCGTGAACCACTGTGCCTGGTTTATTTTTAACTGACAAATAATAATTGTTTTTTTTTTGTTTTCTTCTTTTACAATACAACATGATATTCAAGACAAATAATAACTGTACATATCTATAGGGTATAATATGATGTTTGGATATATATCTACAATGTGGAATCATTAAGTCAGGCTAATTAACAAATCCATCACTTCACATATCATTTTTTGGTGTGAAGAAACACTTAAAATCTACTCTTCTAGCAATTTTGAAATGTACATTGTGTTTATTGTCATCACCATCCTGTACAATAGGTCACTAAAGCTTATTCCTTTTTTTTTTTTTTTTTTTGAGACAAACTCTTGCTCTATTACCCAGGCTGTTCTGCAGTGGTGTGTTCACGGTTTCCTGCAACCTTGAACTCCCGGGCTCAAGCAATCCTCCCATCTCAGTCTCCCGAGTAACTGGGACTACAGGCATGCACCACTACACCCAGCTAATTAAAAACATGGGTTTTGTTTGTTTGTTTGTTTGTTTTGTAGCAGCAGCGTCTTGCTGTGTTCCCAGTGCTAGTCTCCAACTCCTAGTCTCAAGTAATCCTCCAGCTTCAGCCTTCCAAAGTGCTGGGATTATAGGTGTAAGCCACTGCATCCAGCCAAGCTCATTCTTTCTGTCTAACTAAAACTTTGCATACTCTTAGTCAATAGTTTCTCTTTCCCCCGCCTCCGGTAACCATCATTCTACTCTCTACTTTCATGAATTTAACTGTTTTAAAATTTTAGTTATTTATTTATTTATTTATTTATTTATTTATTTATTCATTTATTGAGACGGAGTCTCACTCTGTCGCCCGGGCTGGAGTGCAGTGGTTGGATCTTGGCTCACTGCTACCTCCACCTCCCGGGTTCAAGTGATTCTCCTGCCTTAGCCTCCAGAGTAGCTGGGACTACAGGCGCCCGCCACCACACCTGGCTAATTTTCTGTATTTTTAGTAGAGACAGGGTTTCACCGTGTTAGCCAGCATGGTCTCGATCTCCTGACCTCATGATCTGCCCACCTCGGCCTCCCAAAGTGCTGGGATCACAGGCATGAGCCACTGCGCCCGGCCATAGGTTCAACTTTTTAAGGTTCCAGATATAAGTGAGATGATGTCATCTTTGTCTTTCTGTGTCTGGCTTATTTCACTTAGCATAATGTCCTCTAGGTTCATCTAAGTTGTTGCAAATGATTGGATTCACCCCTCCTACCCTTTTTCAAGGGTAATAGTGTTTCATTGTGTATGTATACCATGTTTTCTTTATCCATTCAACTCAGGATGGATTCCGAGTTGCTTTCATACCTTAGCTATTGGGAACAGTGCTGCAATGAATGGCCGTGTAAATGCCTCTTTGGTATACTGCTTTCAATTTATTTGGGTATATATACACAAGTAGGATTACTGGATCTTATGCTCATTCCACTTTTAGTTTTCTAAGGAACTTCCATACCCCATACCATTTTCCATAATGGTGGTATTAATTCACATTCCCGTCAACAGTGCACAAAGTTTCCCTTTTTTCGGTACCCTTGCCAACACTTCAGTGTAATGTAATCTTTAAATCTCTCATTTTTGATAATAGCCAGTCTAACAGGTATGAGGTAATATCTCAATGCAGTTTTAATATTTTGGATATTAGCCCCTAATTAGATCTAGAGTTTGCAAATGTTTTCTCCCAGTTTGTGGGTTGTCTTTTCACTCTATTAATTGATTTTTTTCGTTATGAAGAAGTGTTTTAATCTATGCAATTCCATTTGTTTATTTTTGCTTTTGTTACTTGTGGTTTTGGGATGATGTCCAAGAAATCTTTGCCCAGGCCAATGTCCTGGACCATTTCCTGTATGTCTTCTTTTTCTTTATTTTCTTCTCTTTTTTTCTTTGAGAGTCTTGCTCTGTCACCCTGGCTGGAGTGCAATGGCATGATCTCGTCTCACTGCAACCTCCGCCTCCTAGGATCAAGCGATTCTCCTGCCTCAGCCCCCTGAGTAACTGGGATTATAGGCACCCGCCATCAGGCCCGGCCAATTTCTGTATGTATGTATTTATTTATTTATTATACTTTAAGTTCTAGGGTACATGTGCACAACGTACAGGTTTGTTACATATGTATACATGTGCCATGTTGGTGTGCTGCACCCATTAACTCATCATTTACATTAGGTATATCTCCTAAGCTATCCCTCCCTCCTCCCCCCTCCCCACAATAGGCCCTGGTATGTGATATGTGATATTCCCCTTCCTGTGTCCAAGTGATCTCATTGTTCAATTCCCACCTATGAGTGAGAACATGCAGTGTTTGGTTTTCTGTTCTTACAATAGTTTGCTGAGAATGATGGTTTCCAGCTGCATCCATGTCCCTACAAAGGACACAAACTCATCCTTTTTTATGGCTGCATAGTATTCCATGGTGTATATGTGCCACATTTTCTTAATCCAGTCTGTCACTGATGGACATTTGGGTTGATTCCAAGTCTTTGCTATTGTGAATAGTGCCACAATAAACATACATGTGCGTGTGTCTTTATAGCAGCATAATTTAAAATCCTTTGGGTATATCCCCAGTAATGGGATGGCTGGGTCAAATGGTATTTCTAGTTCTAGATCCTTGAGGAATAGCCACACTGTTTTCCACAATGGTTGAACTAGTTTACAGTCCCACCAACAGTGTAAAACTGTTCCTATTTCTCCACATCCTCTCCAGCACCTGTTGTTTCCTGATTTTTTAATGATTGCCATTCAAACTGGTGTGAGATGATATCTCATTGTGGTTTTGATTTGCGTTTCTCTGATGGCGAGTGATGATGAGCATTTTTTCATGTGTCTGTTGGCTGTATGAATGTCTTCTTTTGAGAAGTGTCTGTTCACATCCTTTGCCCACTTTTTGATGGGGTTGTTTGTTTTTTTCTTGTACATTTGTTTGAGTTCTTTGTAGGTTCTGGATATTAGCCCTTTGTCAGATGAGTAGATTGCAAAATTTTTCTCCCATTCTATAAGTTGCCTGTTCACTCTGATAGTAGTTTCTTTTGCTGTGCAGAAGCTCTTTAGTTTAATTAGATCCCATCTGTCAATTTTGGCTTTTGTTGCTGTTGCTTTTGGTGTTTTAGATATGAAGTCCT